>NC_054379.1:86904961-87517461 GCF_017654675.1 Xenopus laevis
AACAAGCACAACTTTTTTGAGATAAGCACGTGGCTACTTTGGCTATGCTACCTCAAATCTGCACTAAACCCAATTATTTACTACTGGAGGATAAAGAAATTCCGTGACGCTTGCTTGGATTTTATGCCCAAGTACTTTAAGTTTTTGCCGCAGTTACCTGGCCATACGAGAAGACGTATTCGGCCTAGTGCCATATATGTGTGTGGAGAAAACAGATCTGTAGTGTGAAAACATTGGCTATCATTTTCTGGGTGAATGCAATTTAAAGTTGTGTGTGTTTTGACATATTTCCTAAGTGAGTAATATGTTATTTACCACAATATGTAAATTAAAAACCTTTTACCTCCTAGGATTGAGAAGTACTCTGTCAGGTAACGTCGAGGCCTGCTTTTGCTCTTAACTGTAGGCAGGTGTGATGTACTGTATGCTGCTACAACAGGTGGATTTTTTTTTTATCCTTCCCTTAACGGACAAATGTTTCTGCTTTTCGCTGTTATAGTTGAGCCAAAAATGTCCTGTAGATGGGAATGGCAGGATAATTTGATTTTTAAAAAATCATTTACAATATTAATTATGTATTTATCAGTCATCTGTTTTATTTCATCCGTTGGACTGAAGGAAAGCAGCATGCTAGGCTGCCGTAAGGGTTTGCTATGTGAGGTACTGAGAGGTTGAATCTCTGGCCTAACCTACAGGACGGCTGAAATGTTTGTGCACTTTATCATAGATTATATAATAAAAAGTTTTACGAATGGAAGTTGAATAATTTTGATACTTCTATGATAGATATGTCATTTTGGAAATATAGAGCACCTAGAGGAGATATACATATATATATAAATTAGAAGATTAAGAAGAAATTGAGATTATAGCGTTTTAAAGGGGCTATTATCAGGACTTTACTATTAAAGAAAAATGCAAATGAGTAAATGCATATATTTTTTGCTTAACAGTGACATGTGCTAACAGTGCATACACATGATTAAAATGTATGAAGTTGGGTTTACTATACTGTACTGTTCTATGTAAGACTGTGAATTGGGTTTTTTTTTTGGCCCTTTCAGGAAAGCAGTCCTGTATTGGTGTGGAGGGAAATCTAGACAAACTTAGACTTCACATGTAGTTACTGGGAAGGCCATTTAGAAACAAAATAAAAAGGGAATTCCTTGAAAACATTTTTGGTATTAAAGAGATACTGACATCGGAAAATAACCTTTTTTTTATTATCTATCATAACATTGTCTTTAAATGCTATTTATAATTTTGCCATAAAAAGTATTTGCCTGATGCTCTTATATTACCTTTCTTATTACCCTGTTCCTGTATGAGGGGGCTTAGACCAAGAGAAAAGAAGTAAACCCCCCTTCCTTCCACACCACAAACCAATTAGGAATTAGACAAGTGCTTAAGACAATAATTCAATGGGTTAGATATTAAACATGTTACCAGTAAATACTGGATTAAAAGGTGATATCTATGTGCTTAAATCATTAAATAAATGCTTATAAAGCATTAAAAGTGCTGTGTGCTAATTTGTTCTATAAAAAATTTTATTAAATTAAATTCAACTATATAAAACACAATTCAACCACCATAGAGTAAATTCTTATCAAGTGCCGGTGCCACAACTTGGCTGCTATCACAGATTGCCCATGTGCAGAGACAATTAAATAGAATTGGTTTTGTAAAAGACAGTCAAAGCTGTCTCGTATAGGAAGCGAATTAAACCCAAACCGGCATTTGAGAAAAAAAAGGAGGAAATTGAAAATAGAGAAGAGGTGGAGAAGTCCCAAGAAACTGCTGCCTGGTTGTTTTTGTAGGCCCTGGGACCCCACTCAGGGAGAAAGTAGGTCACTGGGGACTGTGGTCTCAAGTTTACCTTGTTATCTTAACAGGAGAGCTGAACTTCCCTATAAAACCACAAATCCAACAGAGCCATATAATAAAAGAGATAAAAGAAGTACAAATGCGGTAAAATCAGGTTAAAATCTCTTAAAGATAAGTAGGTTATAAAAGCAATGTTAGGAATCCAATCCTGATGCTAAAATGCTAGAGGTTTGCCAAAACGCGTTTAGCCTTTATCAAGGAGATTTGCCTTGATAAAGCCAAAGGCGAAAAGCAAGGTAAATCTGCGACCACAGTCCCCAGTGACCTACTTTCTCCCTGAGTGGGGTCCCAGGGCCTAGAAAAACAATCAGGCAGCAGTTTCTTGGGACTTCTCAACCTCTTCTCTATTTTCAATTTCCTACTTTTTTTCTCAAATGCTGGATTGGGTTTAATTCACTTCCTATACGAGACAGCTTTGACTGTCTTTTATATAGTATAGAATTGGGTTTTATATAGTTTAACTTAATTTAAAACTTGTCTTATAGAACAAATTAGCACATAGCACTTGTAATGCTTTATAAGCATTTATTTAATGATTTAAGCACATAGATATCACCTTTTAATCCAGTATTTACTGGTAACATGTTTAATATCTAACCCATTGAATTATTGTCTTAAGCACTTATCTAATTCCTAATTGGTTTGGGGTGTGGAAGGAAGGGGGCTTTACTTCTTTTCTCTTGGTCTAAGCTTACATTGAACAAGTAATACATGCCTCCCTCACTTCGGGAAGTGATTTATTTTAATTGGTAAGGTTCCTACAAACCAACCTTTGTCAAATTTGTATGAGGGGGCTGCCATATTTGTGCAGCAGTAGTTTGTTAGCATTAAAAACTCTGACAGGTTGAGAAGGGACAGTCAGGTTGGCAAAACAGTCAGGTTTAGAAACATCAAGTAACAATTGCTTACAAAAGCAGAATTATAGGCTAAAAACGATCAACATGACATATAGGTAATTTTTAATGTAGATTAATATTTTCAAAAGAGAATTTTTACTGTCAGTATCACTTTAATAACAGCTGCTAAAGGGGACCTAAACCTTCCCAAGCAGTGTTGCTTCACCTAAATGTTTAAGAACACAAATCCCAGCATATTGCTGCATATTGATTCTTAATGCAATATTGCTGTAAAACATTTCCCTTCAGGTCTAGTGGCTCAATGGATTTAAGATGGTGCTCTAATAAAAAAATCCTTTCTGCTGTGGGTTTTAAACATGGCTAAACATGTGTGGACACCCATTTAAATTGTTGGAAATGGTTTATTAATCCAACCCCATAATTTCTGACTTTGGTGCCACAGTTTAAATCATACAATGTAATGCTTAACAATTCTATTCAGCCTACTTTGCTGCAACAGTGTAGGCACTTGTTTCAGTACCATAATGTCCATGGCACAAAGCAAGATAGATGGGAGTGGAAGAATATGGCTAGCATAAACATCCCTTTTCCAGTTACCTGAACATCTGTTGGATGAAATGGAATGGAATTGTCTGTATCAGCGCCCCAACATCTTATGTATGAATGGAGGTAAATACCATCTAGCAATGTTCCAACATCTATTGTAAAGCCTTCCCTGAAGAGTAGAGGGTAGCTGCTTTTTAGCAGCAAAGACATAATCATGTTTGATTTTCGAATGAGATCTTGGGAGTTCAGGTGTTCACATAATTGTGGCCACATAGTACTATAAACAAAGTTTAAAAAAATATTCTATCATTAAATACCTAAACAGCACTCTGTCCAGCCTTTCCTGTTTCATTACTGTACAACCAAATATTGTGCAGTAATTTTACTATGTAACATAACCGCAACATGATACCTACTTAGAGTGCTAGGGGGGTGCAAAGAGAGAATTTTGGGGAAGGTTTTTTCAGAGCTTAAATCATTACTGTACTGTTATGGAACACATATTGTTATATATATGGTTCAAGGACATGATTGCAGGAGGACCTGTTTTTGCATTCAGTTTACAAATAAAACCCCCTCTAGAATATCAATCAGCAATAAGGTAAAAAAAAACAAAAAACAATAATAAATTCTGTTTCTTAAATCAGTGTACTGATTTGAATTATATTAATGTGCTAGTATATATTGTGCCACTATATAAATACATTTTACTTCTGTTGTATGAGAGTAGTGTGTTTGTATGACAGATCCATTTTTATAAATAATTTCCATGGAATTAAACTTGATTTTAATTACTTCATTCCTAGGCTTTGTAACTAGATATTCTCCATTTTCTAATAACCATATGTTCCGTTCATCAGTCCAGTGTGGATAAAAGACACTGCCAACTTTTATTTTTAACATTTGCTCACAATAAATGCCACAAGGTTTAATTTTTCCACTGCTGGGCAAATTTGATTTGCAAATTATGTAAATTGTATACTTGTTTTTACAAAGCTCTTCAGTAGCGAGAGATTTCTAGTTTGTTAAGTAACAACAATAATCATGTTTTGTATTTATGTCCCATTTCTATCAAAGGCATAGAAAGACAGAGTTGTTAAGCTGTTGAGTGTACTATGACCAGGAAGTGCCAAGTCAACACTGGACTCGTGTTTGTTTAGTTGTGCCTGGTGGATTCAATCTGAAATGAATGAAAGAATTGGACCATTACATTTGAAGCTGGCCTGTCGGGTGTCCTTTTTTACATGCATGCTGGTCTCTCATAGTTCAACGCATTTAAATCAAAACTTCTAAACTTTACAAAATGTTCTTTAAATCTGCAGCAAATGTATGTTTAGAAATATGTTAAAGCTTTCATGCCTTTGTAGAAGGAATGTAAAATTACTTTTCGGTATAATTTGGCGGGTAATAATAGAATTCCTTATCACTGTAAACGTAAAGCTCTATAGCTATACAACAGAGCAACCCTGATGGGCTGGACATGATAGAATTGAAATAGGAAATGTACTTCCCCAAGAATCATTCATTTACTAAAAAATATCTCGAATTCTGCTAATTTCTGAAACTTGTCTAATGAATGTATGTTAATGTTTTACATTTATTTTGATGTCTTGGAGCACTTTGTAGTATGGCTAGTTTTCCTTTCTATTCAAAGTTATGAACTTATGCCAGGTATTTTGCTTTAGAAGGAACACAAATGCCCTAGCATAAATTTTTTAAAAATCACATGCTTTCTGGAACGGTGCTTAATTTTCACAGCTGCAGATGCAGTTGTGTAAATCATTTTAGGGTACTTTAAGATCCTGGTGCTAGTGATCCTTGAAAGATGACTTAAACTATGGCCACGCCACAGTCCTAACACTGGCCAAACACAGACAGATATTCTCATCACATATGAGGTTTTATATAAGTTTTTATTACAGTGGAGTTCAAGGAACATTGAGAATGCACATCTTTGTACCAATGATATTGGCCATTTGGTTGATTGGGCATGATTGAGAATGTTGCTTTGGCTCAACTAAATCCGTTTGTGTATAGTAAAGTTGACAATAACGATGGAACTGTCTGTGATAAATCATGATGTTCCTGGCTGGTTCAGACTGGTGTCGCTACATGCGTGCCCAGTCTACAGACCAGTTAGTCCGACAAACAGTATTTCCATAACGCCAGTCTAAAGGTTTGACTTTCTATATTGTAGAATATCAGGATTTAGTATGTAATAAATTAAAACTAATAGTGGTGCTGGCGTACAGCTGTGAATCATAGTAGTATTTAGCATCCGGACACATATTTTACATTGCTTTTCCATTAAGTTCATTATGTTAGGTTGGGAACACAATGAAATTGTCCCTATTATTGGCTCTTATACAACACTTCCAGTTTTTATTATGACTCTGGTGTTTGTGAGTGAATGATAATTAAATCTCAGTTCCCACATTATTTATTCTGAACACAATGTTGTCATAAACAGAGCTACAATTCACCACCTATATTGGTGTTTAAAAATAAATCTAAAGAGGTGATAGGAAGTAGGGGTTCCCTTTCAATGCTTCACCTTTTAGCACTGCCATAGCCTAGTTATTATTGGGTGCTGAGTTCCATTACAGGAACAGCATATGTTGTTCTTCTCTAGGTTAAAGCACAAGACTTATTTCATGTTAAGTGACCAGTCTACATTTTAGTTTTTTCCTTCTCTTTTTTTTTTTTTTTTAGATTCAATGTAATTTACAATGCATTTATTTTCTTTTATGTAGGCCGTTATCTTGTGTGCATGGAACACAAAGCAGCCTTTTGTTTGCAGTGCATGTTGCTTTGTCACACCATTGTGCATTTTTATTGATGTGCAAAAATTCAATCAGATTAGCTCAGGATGTTTCTTTCCAATCAAACTCACAAATCCTAAATCTTGTGCTTGCACCCAGACAGGCGTTAATTGCAATAGCATGATTGAATCCTGGAGTAAGCGGCTGAGGACTTCTGAAAGACTACTGCACTGCTCAAGCACACTGCTCTGTTGTTGCTGGACTACAAATCCCAGAATACTTTAACATATTATCAACATTAAGGTATGCTGGGAGCTGTAGTAGCAGCAGCAACATCAGTGTTATGGTCTTAAAGAAATGCTGGTCAATTACACTTTCCCATCACAAATGTTTCTTTTGAGAGGCTCACCACGTATATGAGGAGGCCCAGGTGCTCGGCTCCGAGCCTTCAGCTTGAGTGGACATCTACGTATTGTTTGTAGGGTAGGCACTCCAAGAGCCTCCAGGCAGTTATAGTTAAAAAGTATTTATTGAAGTACAAGTATGGATTATAGCCTTGCGCATTTCGTTTTTTCAAAACACTTAATCATAGGCTGTGATTAAGTGTTGTGAGAACACAAAATGCGTAAGGCTATAATCCATACTTGTTCTTCAATAAATACTTTTTAACTATAACTGCCTGGAGGATTTGCTCTTGGAGTGCCTACCCTACAAACAATACAATTATACTTTCACCCAGGTTTTCAGGACAAGTGGTTGTATTCAAATGCTAATAATCCTTCAATGAGAATCCCACCCGATCTGTGTAAATCTGACTCCATGTTCTTTGTTCCTGCAACTGGATTTGGAAGCATTGTGCACCAAATGACATAGTAAGTAAGATAACAGCAAGAGCCCTTACAGCATTCTCATTGGTGAATAATCTTGCACTTATAATGACATTTTTGGTCATTAGAATTATCTTTGGTAAATTTTCTTGCATGTGTAATAATGTTTCATCAACGTATATAAAGAACTAGGGGGCATATTTTAACAGCTTTATGGTTAGGTTTAGATCCCCTTTAAGAAATTGATACCCTGATTCTGGCATAGGTCCCATTAATGCATTGCTGTATGTGTTTATATCAAAACACTTTCAGTTTTAAATAGAAGCCATCAAAAATTACCCAAGCAATGTCAAACTAAAAATGTTGTCATTATTTTGCTTAATGAATTGGTAATATTCCTGGGTTCCTATGGGAACTTTCCATGGTGTCCCAGGAGATTAACTCATAGGGCACTTATAGTTTTTTTGTGACCCTGAAACAATGAAATTTAGCAGCAAATGCAGACACTTCCCAGGTATGGCAAGCCACCAAATTATGGTTCTGTTATTGAAATTCTCAGCTCTGGAAAAGGTCACCATTGAAGTGTATATCCTGTCTAAAATTCATTTTTTTCTTGTGGCTTCATTACTGTATGAAAGATGGCTTTCAGTTTGACATTCTGTATACTAAAAACCTGTAAACAGATGCAAGAAAGTTCACCAGTGAGAATACTGATTATCTGCACTATGAAAGCCATCTTGCTGTTATATTATATTTATAGAGCTGTGCAACAGTGTTTTATTAATAAAATTTGCTGCAAAATTATTTAAACGAACAGTAATACCAAAAACTGAAAGTGTTTTAAAGGTATTACACTAAAATGTACTGTTGTCCTGCACTGGAAAAACAGATATGTTTGCTTCAAAAACACTACTATAGCTTATATAGAGAAGCTGCTGTGTAGCCATGGGGGCAGCCATTCAAGCACAGGATACACAGTAGATAACGGATAAATTCTGAAGAATCCTATTGTATACTACAGGGCTTATGTTATCTGCTGTGTGTCCTGTGCCTTTTTCAATTTTTTCTGCCCCATGGCTACACAGCAGCTTGTTTATATAAACTTTAGTAGTGTTTCTGAAGAAAACACAACAGTTTTACCAGAGCAGCACAATCAGTACATTATATTTTCATTACTTTAATACAATTAATTTTTTCTGGTCTTACTGTTCCTGTAAGGGGGCAAAGTTATCAACATTCAAATTTGACTTCTTACTGCAATTCAAGTTTTTTCAAAATCACGAAGTTGAGTATCCAAAACTGAATTTTTAAAAATTCATTAAAGGGATACTGTCCTGGGAATACATAGTTTTTTTTTTCAAAATGCATCAGTTAATAGTGCTGCTTCAGCAGAATACTGCACTGAAATCCATTTTTCAAGAGCAAACAGAATTTTTTATATTCAATTTTGAAATCTGACATGGGCTAGACATATTGTCAGTTTCCCAGCTGCCCCCAGTCATGTGACTTGTGCTCTGATAAACTTTGGTCACTCTTTACTGCTGTACTGCAAGTTGGAGTGATATCACCCCCCCCCCAGCAGCCTAACAAAAGAACAATGGGAAGGTAACCAGATAGCAGCTCCCTAACACAAGACAACAGCTGCCTGGTAGATATAAAAACAACATTCAATAGTAAAAGCCAAGTCCCACTGAGACTGATTCAGATACATTGAGTAGGAGAAATAACAGCCTGCCAGAAAGTAGTTCCATCCTAAAGTGTAGGCACAAGTCACATGACTGGGGCAGCTGGGAAACTGACAATATGTCTAGCCCCATGTCAGATTTCAAAATTTAATAAAAAAAAATCTGTTTGCTCTTTTGAGAATTAGATTTCACTGCAGAAGTCTGCTGGAGTAGCACTATTAACTGATGCGTTTTGTAAAAAACGTGTTTTCCCATGACCGTATCCCTTTAAGTACAAAAACCCAAAGTTCATGTAGAAGTCAACTGAAGCTGTAATTTCAAAATTCAAGCTATTTGTCAATTCATGTTTTTGAGGATAATTTGAAAATTTGGCACTCATTGAAAAAAGAGGGTAGAATGTGTTTCACTGCGATTTCATTTGTTTTTCTTCATTTTAACTATTAAATAAATGCACCTTCAAGTTTTTTTTTGAGTTTTTAGACTTTTTTTCAAATTTGGAAAAACTCAAATACTTGCATTTTTGGTAAATCTGCCTGGCTATCTAGAACGTGAAAAATAAATTTGGGATATATGTACTGTTCTCAGTATTCAGGTATTTTAATTTATATGTTTGATTATTACCCATGCAAGAAACTGTATGAAAAGCTGGCATTTACCTTACAACTGTGTGTTTTGCTCTAAAATTCTGCAATGCACAAAAGACTTTTTTGTTTATGTATGCATGTATTCTTAACCCCATGAAACATATATTTTGTACAAATGTACATATCGGATATAGATTAAAGTCAAATGTTTGATATTAACATATCCTGTAACTACTACAGTCCAAATGAATTTTTCAGTGAGAAAAAAATAAATAAAATGGCTGTATTTATTATCGACTCTTTTTTAGTACTGCAATGTGTTTTTTTTTTTATATGAACTCAATTTAGATATGCAAATTCTCTTTCTGCCCCCCCCACATACATACCGTATTTGCTTTGAGTTGTTGCATATGGTCTGCAAGGGGAAATTTACACCTCCGATTGAAAGCAGGGTCTACTGCATAATCCCAAATCACATGAAACATAGATGCATTTGTTTTCAAAATTGTCAAACCATATAGCTTAGTCAGCAAACCCTATTACTAAAGGAGCTGTTAGATATCAGTAAAGTTTAATAAAGGATATAAAAGTAACAGAACTTGGACTGATCTTTAAAAAAAAATAAGGGGCATTGCTGACATTACTGTAATATTCTTCAGTTCGTTGTTCAGTTCATATAAATTAGGTTATAAAGCCATTCATTCAAGCATGTACAGGTATGGGACCTGTTATCCAGAATGCTTGGGACCTGGGGTTTTTGTTAAAGAGCTGGATTTCAGCATAGAAAATGCCATTTATTCATACTTTTTGAAGAAACCGGTAACTGTGATGGGTATTTTAGAGGGTTCTGTGTTATGTGGGCCTCTTTATCAAATTTTGGTTGGAAGCCAGAGTTCCCCTTTAAATAAACCCAATAGGCTGGTTTTGCTTCCAAACATCTTAGTTTGGATCAAGTACAAGGTACTGTTTTATTATTACAGAGAAATCATTTTTATAAATGTGGATTATTTGACTATAATGGAGTATATGGGAGACAGCCTTTCCATAATTCAGAGCTTTCTGGATAATGGGTTTCCGGATAACGGATCCCATGCCTGTACATTGTCTGGTCAGATTAATTATATACGGAAGGGAAGACTCGTACTTTTGGCAATTCTAGGCTTGGTTCATTAGCTATAACTGACTTGAACCAAAGACAATGCACTGCAACTTCAGTTACAAAAGGGACTGGTCATTTGCATCCATATTTACACATCTTTGGGCAGTTGTGGTAGAGGCAATTTAGCATGCATATGTAACTGCTTAAGAATTCTGTAAAAAATGCTCTGTGGGAAATAACATGGCATGAACTGCAAATTTTGCAGATAATTCTGTGTATTTAAATTAGCTTTCTGATCAGTTAAAGGCTCTCATGCCGAGTATGATTAATTATTCATAGCCTCTGAAGGCAGGTTAATCAGGCTCTATATTTTATATTTTGCTTAGAGACATTATAAGGAGGGCACCAAAAAGCATGGAGAAAACCAAACCATGTGGTGTATATGTTACACATTCCTGCTTGAGTTACTTCTGGGAAAATCCAGATGAATAGAAGAACCTTTGGATGGCTCCAGATGATAAAAGTAAGCTCTTAAAGGGGCTGTTCACCTTTAAATGAATGTAAAAGATGTAGAAAGTGATATCCTGAGACAATTTGCAGTTGGTTTTCATTTTTTTTTTTTAATTATTTGTGGGATCATTTCTCTTTTTATTGAGCAGTTCACCACTATGCATTTTCAACATCTGGTTGCTACGGTCCAAATTACCCAAGCAATCATGCATTGATTTGGAATATGAATAAGAAAGGGTCTGAATGGAAAGATGAAAGTAGCAACAACAATAAATGTGTAGTCTTAAAGAGCATTTGTTTTTAGATGGGGTCAGTGACCCCCATTTGAAAACTGGAAAGTGTCAGAAGAAGAGAAGGCAAATTAAAAAAAAATCTATTCATATTATTCTTCTCTCTTTTTCTTAAAAAATAAATCTGTTAAGGACAATTGCAGGGAAAATATAACTTTGCAGTTATGTTTGCACATAAAGTTCACAGGGTTAATTTGTTCTCTGTGGAAATAATTTAGCAATGGGTTATGTTTATAAATTAGCCCCAATATCTGCTTTAGTTGACTTATTCTGAGCTTTTGCACTTGCTGCTCTCATTTTTACATGAATCTATTCTTGAGCAGGTATGTTTTTAGTTTGCACTGCATTATTGGCTTCTAAGGTGTCTGCATTTTTTTTATTTCTAAACAGTAAATTGCTGTTGAGTGTTGCAGCTCTTTATAAGCAGCAGTGCTTAGTGTTATATATGTCCATGCTACTAGTCAGACTTCTTCATCCCATTGTACCTGCTGACATTTTTGAGCCTCCATGGACAGGTAATTGCTGATTTCAGCATCCTCATAAGTATAAAGGAAAGAGCAGTTTTGATGTAGAAAGAAGACTGATCTGGATTATTACTACCTCTCTAATAATTACTGCCAGAGCTTGGAGAACCTCTACTTGCTATTCTTGGTGTTGCAGCATCCCGAAATGTAACCGCTGACTTTTAAAAGAGTCCTTGGACTGCTGTACACTTCCAGAGAAAAAAGCAGGGAACAACTTTATTTTAGGATGCTGTAATATCTGGATATTGGGTCCTGTGGGTGGCATAGCTGCATTTTAAAGGAGAAGGAAAGGTTAAAACGAAGTAAGCCTTTTCAGAAAGGTCCACCTAAATATACCAGTAAAAGTAATTCTGCTCTAAGTCCTCTGTCAAAACAAACACTGTATTTCTTTCCTTTCTATTGTGTACACATGGACTTCTGTATCAGACTTCCTGCCTTCAGCTTAAACCTCCTTGCCCCGGGTGTGAGCATGCTCAGTTTGCTCCTCTCCCCCTTATCTGCTGTAATCTGTGCCCAGAGCTATGAGTGAGCAGGAGAGAGTCAGGCAGGAAGTGATGTCACACCAAGCTAATACTGCAGCTGCTATCCTAAACAAACGGAGAGCTTCTAGAGCTTTTTACTCCGGTATGGTATAACATTCTACAGAATAAATATAGCATTCTATCTTGCACTATTGCAGCTAATCTATTGGCAATAAAATGCCTCCGTAGCTTTCTTTCTCCTTTAAAGGGGTGATTCACCTTTAAATAAACGTAAAGTATGTTATTGAATAGCCAATTCAAAGCAACTTTTTTTTTTAATTATTAGCCTTCTGAAAAGGGGGTCTCTGACTTCATCTTAAAACAAATGCTCTCTAAGGCTACACATATATTGTTATTGCTATTTATTAATTATCTTTCTATTCAGGCCCTCTCCTATTCATATTCCAGTCTCTTATTCAAATCAATGCATGTTGCTAGGGTAATTTGGACCCTAGTAACCAGGTTGCCGACATTGCAAACTGGAGAGCTGCTGAATAAAAAATGAAATAACTCAAAAATGGCAAATGATAAAAAAAAATTAAGGTCAATTGCAGATTGTCTCAGAATATCACTCTTTACGTCATACTAAAAGTTGATTTAAAGGTAAACAACCCCTTTAAAACCATCTTTGCATCTCTTTAAAAAGAAAACAGGCTAAAACCGCAGATACCGATGTACAAAATATGTGCTGTATTTAGAAATAAAATGGTTCTAATGTACTAAAAGTGTTGTAGTTATGAATCATGCCATGACACATCTCTAAATATGAATATGAAATACTGAGAATCTTTGTGACTTGAAACTGTACGTTTCGTTATATTTCCTTTTAAACAGCATTCCCTAAAGACTTCACTATTCTGAAGGCAGTTATGTTTGTCGTTTTGACTGTGTTTAATCTTGCAAAAAACTGATAACTAAGCAACAGGTTCTTATTAGTTGCAGTATATCTCAACAAGTACATGTTCACACTGAATACTTAGAATGTACCACAAACAGTTTACATAAACAGATACAATTCTACACCTTATCTGGCAACATTCAGGTCTTTATGCTGCGAAGCATCTCACCAACATTCTCGTTAGAGTGTACAACGTGTGCGTGAGAGATATAGCCGTGCATAAATTAAAAATATATTACTGAGAATAAAATCTCCTTTGAAGGGGTGTTCACCTTCAAACACTTTTTTTCAGTTTTGTTTTCAGATTGAAGTGTAAAGTTTCATTTTTCACCCTCTAAAGCAGGGGTCCCCAACCACCAGGCCGTGGGCTGTGCCGCCCCTAGTCCCAGCTGCAGTCTATAATAGCTGCAAAAACCATAAAAAAGGCCCTAATTACCTGCAATACCAGCTCCCTGACGCGCCATTGCCATGACAACAGCTGTGTGAAGTCCTGGAAGCTTTCTACTGATCGGAATAAGGATCCAAATGATGGAGGAGGTGTATATTATGACAGGGAACTCCGACATTGCAGACTAAATGTAGTACCCAATGTACATTCTTGGAGATGGAGGATCACCAGACTGAATTGTTGATTTTATCCTGTGTGTGTGTGTGTGTGTGTGTGTGTGTATCGTTAGTCCAGCAACCATAAAGAGGAATTCTGAAAGCAACAATGCACTACTTTTTCCCACTATCCCTGGAGGACTGGGGAAGAGGATTCTCTAATCAGTGCACTGTTGACAATTAACTCTTCTGGGTTTTATGCAATCACTGTAGAGGGATTTTTGTAGCAATAGTAAAACAGTATGTCTGTGCTTCTGAATTTCAATTTCAGCATCACATTGGAAAGCAAATATTGCAAGTCACTTAGATAACAGCAAAATGGGCAGTATCAATGGAAAATCCTCTTGGTGTGGCTGGAAATTTGCAGGTGCAGTCTTTGGTTTTAGAAGGAAATAACGTTTCCTGGAAACCCCATCTGCTTCATTGGTGCCTGGAGTGTATATCTGTAAATTTGCTTGGCAGGTAGTAGATAACCCACCTCCTTTATACTGTGATCTGTTGCATCTGCATTCTAATCATGGGAACTGAAGCTCTGCTCTGGCTCTCTCTTGCCTTCTATTGATAGAGAATAAAAAATACTGGCTCAATTCAAAGACATGCTTTAACTTTACCAAAGTTTCAATGCTGTGCCTCTCAAACAGAAGTGCCCTTTCTTTACCCACCGGCAAATGCTATGTTACATTATACAGCAGTATATTTAGAGGCCATTTAGTCCTTACTATGAGAAAAGAGCATGGGCCCCATTCCATTTCATCCTCATCAGCTTATCTCATGTCATTAAGATGATAATGATCCACTCCACCTATATTGCTGTGCTTCCACCAACAGTGGGGATCATTTATAAACACTGGGCAAATTTGCACCTGGCCAGTAGCCCATGTCAACCAATCAGTGAATAGATTTTTTTCAGCCAGCTGCAGGGAAAACAATGAAAGTAAATATCTGATTGGTTGCCATGGATAACTGCCCTTGTTCAAATTTGCCCAATGTTTATAAATGACCCCCATTGACTGCTGTGGTGAAAAGGCACAAAGATCAGAACATTCAACATCACCTGTCATTTCTTCCCATAGCCAATCATGGATTCTTTTGTGCCACACTATACTCCAAAAGAGCACCATGGCTATCAAAGAACACTATGGTGTATATGTCTTAGCCTCTGCATGTATAATTCCATGTTTTCATGTTTCAATTGTCTGTTTTCAAGACCAAATGTCCATGAGAACCCCCAAGGTCCCCTGCCCAAGTGTGGTTGTATAATCTCATTTTATAATTGCCCACCTGCTTATAGAGTTTGTTTGATCCTTTAAAGGTGCATGTGATTCTGAGGATGGGTGTTTATTTAGCATGGGATTAACTCTTCAAACAAGTTAGAAGGCATGTTGCACTCAAGTCTACTGTACAGAGTGTCAGCCACACAATCCTGACACAGGACATATATAAGGACTGATCCATTCACTGAAGTGCCCATACACAGCCAGATATTGGGTACAAATTATGTTGCTCATTAGCTTATGAACGGTGGATCCAATCTACAGCTTGTCACAGCACACATTTATTTCGGGAAGACCAAGTGAAAAATCCTATAGGTGTGAAACTCATCAGTGTATGCAGCAGCCCTCTGCATTTCCAGAACCACATGATTGTAAGGTAGGCACATGGGCTGAATATTCAGATTCATTTATTTCATATATTAGGCTTCCTTAATAGTACATAGTACATTGTAATAGTAGGCTAGCAGCGCCTACTCAGGCACACACAAGCGCAAAGAGAAAACATGCAATCATGCAAAACTTCAAAATAACAGGACTTTTGTTTGAAACACACATACTCCCACAGCACATACTGGAAGTGTCAGCTGAGGAGTTTGCACAGATTTTGATTAGATCCGTATTTTACACACTGAGGGGCAGATTTATCAAGGGTCGAATTTCGTAGTGGAAAATACTTCGAAGTTCGAATAGACATTCGAAGTCGGAGGATTTTATTCATCGTACGATCGTACTGTACTTCGAATCGAACGATTTTATCGTATGATCCTACGATTTTCCATTGAAAACCAAAAACTTAGAAATATGCTCTGGCAGGTCCCCATAGGCTAACATAGCACTTCGGCAGGTTTAAGTTGGCGAAGTGTTTAAGTTGAAGTTTTTTTAAAGAGACAGTACTTCGATTATTGAATGGTCGAATGGTTGAACAATTTTTACTTCGAGTCGAAGTAAATTCAAAGTTGTATGATCCTATTTGATGGTCGAAGTATCCAAAAAATTAATTCGAATTTCGAATTTTTTTACTTCGAAAAGTCTCTCAAATTCACTTTGACCCTTGATAAATCTGCCCCTAAGGGTACATGTATAAAATCAGTTGACAGTATGCATGGCACTTGTCTTCCATCTATAACAGACATGTCAAATAATTCTGTTCTTTATCTTATGCATACTCAAGTCAGCTTTAATCACAAGACACCAAGCTCATAGCAAGAACATTTTTTTTTCATTTGCTGTGTTTGTGGGAGTACTGGAACTGGTTGTCTCATTCTGCTGATTATTTATACAGCTGTCTTAGCATTTTTAATCTGAAATTACAATCTTCCACTTAAAGTAAATGCCATTTTCTCTTCCTTTTTTCAACCCTTTAAAAACTCTTGCTATCCCATCCCTCTTAATTGATTTTAATATTGGTTTCAATTTGTATTGGCATAAGTTGACAAGATCTGGCCTGTAATGCGAGCTAATATTATGGTATTGTGACTAGGGTTGCCACCCTTTCCAGTATTAAATTCTGGAAAAGGGAGGGGAAGGTGATATCAGAGGGGCTGTTCTGTGCTGTCAGAGGATGGACCGAGATGCTGGCGGTGTGCCCCGTGAAAATAAGCGTATGTTCTATTATATTAGAGGCGTCTGGTGACATGATCACTTATATTTGTGATGTGGCCTTGACTTTAAACCGGACAGGTTGCAACTCTAGTGGTGACACAACAAAGATGACTCAAGAGCAATTTTTACAGGTAGTGCTTTGTCACCCGTGGGAGAAAGCCTCTCCCTTTGGTGACAAATGACCTTTAAAATCGAACTTAAATCCACCATAATCTGTTCCACTGCACCCCCTAGTTCTCTGTAGAAGTTGATGAAAAACTATTCACCAATGAGAATTTAACTGACCAAAAACTTGCAAGAGAAGGCTGGGTTTCCATGATGTCAGAAATCTGCAGGATGACCTCAGTAAGGTGCTCCCTAGAGCAAAGATGTTGACCATGTGCATCTTATGAAGAAGGCTGTTAGAAATTCTTTTACATGGGAATACTGAAAGTCCAGAATTTGGAGATCCAGAAAGGGGTAGGGGTAGTAGGGCATTATTTATTATGACATAACAGGATACATTTGAATGGGCATTTTCAAATCTGCCTTCTAGCCACTGATCTGCCTTGCAACCAAATGTCAGGCTGAGAAGTATTCTAACCATTGTCAGGATAAAATAAGCATAACTAGCATGCAGCAGGAATGCTGCATGTGCCAGATGGAGAAAAGATTGCTGGATGATTTTTCTCCTGCAACAGGTACTGTATTGTACTCTGCATACAAGTAGGATCTGCTTTTGTTTATTATTATAGCCCTTGCACCTGATTTCTGGACGTTGGGTGCAGGAGAGGCTTAAGATAAATGAATGGCAGATGGTGTAAAGGGAGCCATATGCAGACAGGCACTGACTGTTCACTTGGCCATGTCAACTCATTTTTTGGATGTCACTTAGATTGAACCCCCCCTCATCTGGTTATCAGCATTAACATCTCAGTCACCTGGTGTCAGTAATTTGCACCCAAATGTCAACATACCCCTGCCACTGACATACACTGCAACTTCACTGAGATCCTCAGAAGCAGTTGCATCACAAAGCGCTATCAGGTTATGGTCTGGGCACACGGGGGAATGCCCTGGGTGGAACAGAGGCATGACTGCAGAAAAGCAGTTGTGCTCAAGAAGCTCCTGGATTTTAAGGGATCCAGGTTGGTGTCTCTGCTATTGGTTTATGTTTAGTTGCAAAATGATAGCCTCCATGATCAATACCCGATAGAGGCTTGTTCAAAAATGTGCTAAGCACCAAATCATACCATAGCCTAATAATCTGTCTGTACAGGGGAAGTCTTAAAATGCAGCATTTATTTTACACAGCCTAAGATTATATATAAATAGCATAATATTTGAAGTCATTGAATGGAGTAAATCCCTGTAACATATTTGCCCTCCTTTCCTTTGTTTTTTTCTCATTTTCCTTATGGTAGATCATTGTATTACCCAGGTCGATTCTCCCTTTAAGTGCCAGTGATCATCACAGCCCTAAATATAAACCTGCTGCAAAATCCACTCTGCATTATTGTTCAATCTGTGCATCAACAAAGTGGCTGAAGCATGAAAACTAATTAAAAATAAATCCTGCTGAAGTGAATGACAGTTGCTCTTTTCCTAGAGTCGGCCTCATTATCTCCAGGGAATGAGCGCCCTGTTACACAATGCACAGAGCTAAAAATAACTGGGAAGACATGCTCAAGATATGTTCTATATGACTGCCTCATCTGTCTGCACTCAGGCTAGCTCAGGGATAACCTACATACATACTTATGGCTCTCCCACTATTGCTGTCCTGCATCTCCTAGCAACAGCACTTTGCCACTGGCTTGTTGTTCAGCTATTCTTTCCCTAGCAATTCTTTTATGAGCTTGTATGGGAAGAATTCTAGGTTTTGGAGACCTCACATCAATCAAATCATAACATGCAATATATGATATTTAATTTAATGAAGGCAATTTAGGAAAATCATTGGCAAATAAATAACATAATTAAACTATTTCTGGACATCAATACACTAACAAATGTCCTCACTCTATATTTCCATTAAAGATACATACATCAAATAAGACTGGTTTAATTATTTATGCCAAATCAGCTAAGCATTGGTGATTCTTCTTCACTGCAAACAAAATCTTTTCTTACGTTGCCTTGTAGTCTCCACTCTAGTACCACCTACGCCAGAAGAAATGATCAAACAAGTATTATTACTTGTCTTGAGTCTTTCAGTGCTGTATTATAATACACAAGAGCCATGAATATCCTGTAAATGATATCCTTATAAATGGTGCTTAGTGATGGCATTGGTTATAATCGGAGCTTAGTGATGTCATTTCTGTCACATGACTCACTGATACTGTATTATAATAAATGAAGTACCCCCTGTAGCAAAATATGAGGATATAAGAAGTCACCTTGGAGTTCCATGACCTGTATAAAAACACTTTGCAATTCTACAGTTTGGTCATTTCTCTATGATATCCTTATAAATAGCGTGCTCCTATATCATTACAAATGTGCCGTTTATAACTTATGGTGAACTCTTCTAGAACTTTCTCTCTTTGCACACTGCCTGTCACTTTTCTATAAGTCTAACATAAGCAATTATTATTTTGTAAAAAAAAAAAGCACTGGAAAACCATGCCCTATGCAATATTTATAAAAAATATAAAAAAGATATCTAGGGGCAAATTTATTATGGGTCGAATTGAAACTTCTAATTTTTTTAAAAAAAATTTATGGTCAAAACTGTCAAATTTAACTAGGGAATTATCCAACTCAATTTAAAGTTTTTAATAAATTCGAATCGATTTTTGACTACCTAAAACCTGCCGAATTACTGTATTAGTCAATGGGAAAGGTGCAGTGACCAATTTGGAGATGTTTGTAGCCTTCTTGACATTTGAGTTTTTTTCGGGTCAATAAAATTCGTCCAAGTTGGAAATATTCAATTTTTTTAAATATATTTACCCCAATTTAATTTTGAGTAAAATCAAATTCATGTGAGTTAAAAAAAAACCACATGAATTCAAAATTCGAATCTTGTTTAATGTGCCTCCCCAAGTCACCTTGGAGTTTCGTGACCTCAATCAAAGGCTTTATGCTTTTGTATGGTCACATAACTCCTAGGTAAATTATAGTAGAGGGTAAATTATCCAGTATTTATCGGCTCTCAGGTGGAGGCCACTGAGCTCTCACAGTGATGAAACCCCTTCCGTACTTGACAGTGCTTCCTATTCAAATGGAAGTGAAAATGTTGCAAGTGCTGCCAAACAATGACTACAGCAGTGAAATATAGAGGGGAGGACAAGAGTCCATTTTCAGGAATGTATATGTCTTCTTTAATCTGTTATTTAGTTTAGCCCCACCCTTCTAGCAAAGGGAAAGGGACAGGTTAAAGAGCACACTGTAACCTCCTATAAGAGAACTTCCTATTTAACCCAATGCAGATATTGTAAAAAATGTCTTGTGTAGTTGTGTCATTTCCTTTTAGACATATTTTGTACACTTCATTTAACTATAATTAATACCATTCAGAATTGCCTTAATACAGTTAATTTATTAGTCTCGCTTTCGAAAAGAGAAAATCCTTGATGTGCATGCCAAAAAGTAAATAAAGTTTTAGTTTGCCTTCTCCAGCCTTCTATAAAGCTGAATGTCACCTTCAGCAGACTTTATTCACTATATAATTAATGCCATGAATGTTTCTCACAACATAAAGGTTTAAATCCCTAAAACACTTACCACACACAGCGCTTTCCTTTTCATATGCCCCTACACAGATTCCCGCTGAATCCTATTGCTTAAGGATAATCCTGATCTCTGTTGGGAAGAAGCATTCAACTGCATCCAGTTTTAGCCCTAACACACTAGAGATATAGTTTGCCAGTAGCATATTTTTCTCTTTTATGGTGAGTTATGTTACTGAACCCAGGAAATCGTAGCTGGATGAAAACACACAAATCATTTAAATGATATTTTTTGAAAAGCAGCTGCACTTGTACAGCCCAAATAACTAAGCTGTGTTGTACATGATCAAGGGCTTCTCAGGTGAGCTGTGGAGGGGTCTGAACTTACCAGCCTACAATAAGAGTAGATTTATCAAGGGTCGAATTTCGAAGTAATGGGAGTTTTTTAAACTCCCATCAACTTGAAATTCGAATAAAAAAAGACCAATCACAGTTCACTTTTAATGGCAATCACTTGAAATCATGGTGCAATTTCTTGTTCATTAAAATGTTTGGAATCACCTGGAATGTCATTGTCCTTAAAGAAAAACTATACCCCCAGAATGAATACTTTACCAACAGTTTATATGATATATATATATATATATACTCCTCTTTGGAGTTTTGTTAATCATTGGCTGAGCTTTCAAAGTAGCAACTTCCTTTTAATATATATCATGCCTTATGGAAACAGTAGTATTTCAGCAGTGACATAGGAGCAAATTCACTAACCGGCGAAAATTCACCAGCGCTGGCTTCGCACACATCGCAACACTTCGCCAGGCGTAAATTCGCCTGGACAACACTAATTCACGAAGATCCGAAGTTGCGCACAGGGTACCGAATGCTGGTGAAATTACGCCAGCAAAATTATGCTCAGCAGTTCGAAGTTACTCTAGCGTTGGCTAATAAGCATACGGCGTGCAGTTAAAGTACAATGGCCATATATGCTGCAGCAAATACATTACACTACACAAGGCCAGGAAACCATAATAAAATTATATAAAGTTGTTATAATGCCCTACACATGTGCCCACTGTATAGTTTAGGTGCCATATGTTAGCAAATGTAGGGGGGAAGGAGGGTACACCAAAAAAATGTACAATCTTTTTTTAGTCTATCACCCTTTAAATAGGAAAATTTTTTTTGAGGAACTCCTATACACTCTATAGCACTTCGTCTGGTCTGAGGTGGCGAAAGCAAGTCTGGCGATAGAGGTAAGGGTCAGTAAAATCAAAAACTTAGTGAATTTGCGTAGTAACGCTCTTTCGCCAGACCGAAAATTCGTCTGGCGTTAGAGTGTGAAGTTGCGCCAGAGTCTATCTCCTTGGGGAAATTACGCCATAGAATTTACACCAGCTACCGTTAGTAAATCGGTGAAGTGCCGAAATGGCGTCACGCTTGCAAATTTTCGTCAGCGTTAGCCACTTTGCCCTTTCGTAAATTTCCTCCATAAAGTTTATTGAATTAACAGAAAAGATGAAATATGCATTATAACAAAATTAGACGGGTGCATACATTTGGGCACCCCAACAGAGATATTACATCAATACTTAGTTGAGCCTCCTGTAACAGCCTATAGACACCTCCTATAGCCTTTGATGAGTGTCTGGATTCTGGATGGTTGTATTTTTGACCATTCGTCCATACAAAATCTCTTCAGTTCAGTTAAATTTGATGGCTGCCGAGCATGGACAGCCTGCTTCAAATCATCCCAGTGATTTTCAATGATATTCAAGTCAGGGGACTGTGACGACCATTCCAGAATATTGTACTTCTCTTCTGCATTAATGCCTTTGTAGATTTTGAAGTGTGTTTAGGGTCATTGTCTTGTTGGAATATCCAACCCCTGCGTAACTTCATCTTTGTGACTGATGCTTGAACATTATCCTGAATAATTTGTTGATATTGGGTTGAATTCATCCAACCCTCGACTTTAACAAGGGCCCCAGTCCCTGAACTAGCCACAGCCCCACAGCATGATGGAACCTCCACCTAATTTGACAGTAGGGAGCAGGTGTTTTTCTTGGAATGCGGTGTTCTTCTTCCACCATGCAAAATGCTTTTTGTTATGACCAAATAACAAAATGTTGTCTCATCAGTCCAAAGCACTTTGTTCCAAAATGACTGTGGCTTGTCTAAACGAGCTTTTGCATACAAGTGACTTCTTTCTCATCACCCTGCCATATAGATGTTCTTTGTGCAAATTGCGCTGAATGCACAATGTACAGATACACCATCTGAAGCAAGATGTTCTTGCAGGTCTTTGGAGGTGATCTTTGGGTTGTCTGTAACCATTCTCACAATCCTCCGCATATGCCGCTCCTGTATTTTTCTTGGCCTGCCATACCTGGGTTTTACAGCAACTGTGCCTGTGGCCTTCCATTTCCTGATCACATACCTTACAGTTGAAACTGTCAGTTTAAACCTCTGAGATAGCTTTTTGTAGCCTTCCCCTAAACCATGATAGTGAACAATCTTTGTTTTCAGATCTTTTGAGAGTTGCTTTGAGGATCCCATGCTGTCACTCTTCAGAGGAGAGTCAAACAGAAGCACAACTTGCAATTGGCCACCTTAAATACCTTTTCTTGTGATTTGACACACCTTCCTATGAAGTTCAAGGCTTAACGAGCTAATCCAACCAATTTGGTGTTGCAAGTAATCAGTATTGAGCAGTTACATGCATTCAAATTAGCAAAATTACAAGGGTACCTGAATTTTTGCACAGCCAGTTTTTCACATTTTATTTAATTTCATACAACTGAATACTGTTTCACTAAAAATCCTTCTTCAGAAAACACCCCAGTACTCAGATGTTCCTGGCAGATAAAAGACTTACTACGGTTATCTTTTTTGTTGAACGTGGAGTAAATTATTATGCAGGCTGAGAGGGGTTCCCAAACTTTTTCATTTGACTGTATATAAGTTGTAACCGTGCACCCCGTGATGTATTGTTTTGGCATCTGAGTGCAGATACTCCTGGGATTAAAATTTTTTTTATATATATATATATATATCAGTAAATTTTGCCCTTTTAAGTTCTCTTACCTTGCGCCACCATTTTGTTATGTTGTGTGCTCCCTCAGAGATCACCTGACAGGAAAAACTGCAGCTCTTACTGTAACAGGAAGAAGTGAGGGAGCAAAAGACAGAACTTTGATTAGTAATTGGCTCATGTGACCTAACATGTATGGTTTGTTTACCGTAGGATCACAGGGGATGCCCCTTAGCATTTAAAATGGCAATTTTCTATTTAGGCTTACGAAAATATATTTTTATATTTTGTATTTTTATAGAGGGGTACCATTTTCCTTTTCTTCTGATTCTCCCCCTGCCCTTAAAAGTCTGAATAAAAAGTTATTTTTGTTGGAAGTGCATACTCTCTGTCTGTTCTATTCATATCCTCTGCCTTGCACGCAACCTTCAGATAATGACTATGACTCAAACCAGGACATTGTCTAATCACTTTTGCTGGCCTTGCATTTGGACTCTTGAGGCTAGCAGTTTCTAAAGCCACATGTTCCCTCTATACTAAGATTTGTAACAAATAGCCTCTTTATTTAGCACTGTTGACGATGCTTTATTCTATAATCTGAAACTTTCCTTGCATGTTTTTGCTTTTGCCTATTGCTTTAGAAATGTCTTTTGCTGTGTTAGACGCCACAGAATGTGTTATTTCCAGAGAGCTATGAAGTTAAGAGTTCTTGCCTAGACATTAAAAGATTGGCCTTTGATGTAGTATCTCTGGTTCGATTCCCCCGTGGCAACTTCATATGACCCTGGGCAAATCATCTAATCTTCTAGCATAGCTAGTGTGCTGCCTTAACTGCTGTAAACACTTTCCATGGGAGAAAATCCCTGTCTAAAGAATTCTTGCAGTATTAAAGCTAATGGGTAGCATTTCACACCTTTATTATATTACCCCATTAATGTAGAACTATCACAGTGTCCCATTGCACCTTTATTTTTCTAATTTACGATGTGATGTTCTTATGATACTTTCTTATCCAATTACATTGCTATTTATAGCTACAGCCTAGTCCTTTTGTCACTATTTACATCAAACAAATGTGGCTATATACTGTAAATATATATATATATATATATATATATATATATATATATATATCCTTCTTGCCATTTCCTAAACCAACTTATATATAGTGTGTACATGGACATTTATCATGGTCACACTGGTCAGATCAATCCCTTCCTCAGGTGAAATGACATCAGGTCACAGACAACAGCAACTGTCCACCCACTGAAACACACGCACAAGGCTATTCATCTGAAAAATAAATTAGCTGACAATTCATGCATAATGAGCACTGAGCAGTGTTGTAATGAAGTAAATAAATCGAGAGACTGAAACCTATAGCTACAACTGAATGGTCATCAGGCAGAAAATGTGGCAAATGTTCATATGACATGGCTTAACCGGAACATAAAGTAAACTTGAAATGATATTGCAAATGGTATTAAAGAATGTATAATTAGCATTGCCACACGCCTTTGGAAAAACACAATCAATACATCATAAGGCCACTGGAAGCCCTATAGTCCTATGTCCACAGGGATATAAACCTTTTAGAGCACTGCCCCTCTGTCCAAAGGTGTCTGGACTACAGCTGTAAGCATTCTCTAGCCTATTAGGGGATAAAGCATGATGGCAACCATAGCAACAATACAGATGGATTCTTAAAGCATTGCATAATGAAATGTCCTCAATAGCCAGAGGTATAATTGATGCAAGGGTCTCCTCTACTAAGAGTCCTGCCTGCCCCGTTGTCACGAGACTATAAATCTATATTCGGTTTAATATAATTGTCACTAAAGAAATTAAATAAATTTTCCCCAGTCTGAACACCTAAACAACACTACAGTATATCCTATATAAACAATATAAAGGCAATCCAATCCCAAAAAATGAATATCTATAAATTTACAGAGGGTGCTTTTCTGAGCCTGAGCACTTTTGCAGTGTTTTTTATTTATTTATATAAATATCCCCTGTATAAGTAACCCTAGGGTAAAATGAATAATAGCGGTAGCTGACTTTCAAATTGAGGTATTGAGCTAAAAACTTGATATTAGCAGTCTAAAAAAGATAATTTATCTGAAACCTCCAAAAAATAATGGAACCTGCAAAAAGTCAAGGGAGCACCACTCATGGGTGGGGTAATTATATTTTGAAAACGTCAGGTTTATGCCTGTGTATCTATGGGCAAAGATTTCCTCTAATTCCTTCTTGCCTATGTGTGTCTTTAGTGCGCACATTTTTTTTAGAGGTAAAATTTTATTTTGTTTTAACCAAGACAAAACAATAAACATATTCATTGAGTCAACACTTGTCACTGGTTCTGATTAAACTTACTCCATAGAATCGCAAGAATATTAACAGTTTGACAGATTCACTATAGGAGGCACCTTTATCAAGGGTCGAATTTCCAATTCATGTGAGTTTTTTTAAAACTCCCATAATCTCCCATGAACTCGAAATTCGACCAATCGAAATTTTTTAATAAAATCGATTTTTTAAAAGTCGGATGAATAGAATCGACCCAGAAACACGAATTGAATTTTAATTGAATTCGAATCGAATTTAAAAAACTCAATTCATGTTTTTTTCTTGAAGGAAATCTAAAGTTACTAACTTTTTGAACTTTGATATTTACTTACACAGGGTACTCAATCCTAAAATGGACACTGGAACTGCTGGCACTACTGGCTAGGGGTGACACGCCTAGAACGGTGATACAAAAAATTATATAAGATTAAGATGAGATTACAGATCAGGCTTTGATAGTTGAGCACTTTAGAGAATATTTCCAGCTAACATATCAGATACCCTCAGACGCCTCACTAGAAGGATTGAATAAGTACCTAGATGCTGTAGAATTCCCAGAGGTTCCCCCAGACATAGCATTGTAGTTGGACACAAATATTACAGTAGATGAGATAAAAGAGGCAATTAAAACATTCCCCTCCGGCAAAATACTTGGCCCTGATGGAATCCCTATTAAATGGTACGAACAGTACACTGATTTTTTAGCCCCAAGATTGGCAACTTTATTCAATGAGACCAATGAGGGTTATACTTTACCTGATTCTTACTATGGTGCACATGTGTCTCTAATATTGTCCCATATCCCTACTCAACTCAGATGTGAAAATATTTGCTAAAGTTCTGGCCAATAGGCTCTAGTTAGTTGTACCGGAACTGATCCATCCAGACCAGACGGGCTTATAAAGCTACTGACATTAACATACGGCGCCTCTTCGATAATTTGTCTATTCAGCATGATAACATAGGCAGCAGGCCTTTGACATGGTCCAGTGGCAGCACCTTTGGGAAGTATTAACCCGTTACTGATTCAGCTCAAAATTTAAAGCCTGGATACAAGCATTGTATGCTCATCCCAGGGCAAAGATCCTGGTAAATGGCAAGCTGTCCATAAACATACATCTGAGGAGAGGCACCCGATAAGGCTCCCCATCCTCCCCCAATGCTCTTTGCTTTAGCCTTCGAGCCCCTGCCCCTTCAAATTAGGGCAAACCTAGGAATTAAGGGACTACAACTAGGTAATTGAAAAAATATCTCTGTATGCAGATGAAATGCTGCATACAGAGATACTTAGTTAATCCATGCCAGGCTCTAGACAACCTCCTTAAGGTGGCTGTTTAGTTTGGTCAATATTCAGTACTCAAAATTAACCAATCTAAGTTAGTCATTTTCCCCACTGATCCCTCCCTTGGGACTTAACTGAAATTATTTCACAACTCAAGGTAGTATCGTCATTTAAAAATCTGGGCATAAAAATTCATATGAATCTTAGTAGATATGAACAGTTAAACTTGAATCCCGTTGTGCAGGCACTGAATAATAAGGTTTCAATTTGGGAGGACCTACCACTCACTCTTCCTGGCAGGATAAATATTTTTAAGATGATCTTCCTGCCAAAGTTTTTATATGTCCTGCACAACACCCCCATTGCCCCTAGGATAAAGTTGTTTGCTGGAATAGAAAAAATAATTACGCATTTCCTATGGGCAGGGGAGCATCCACGGTTACATTTTACAATATTACAAGCACCAGTATCTGGCGGAGGACTAGCTCTGCCCAATCTCAGATCATACTTCCTTGCTGCTCGACTAGTATCTACCCACTGGTGGTTGACTCCCAAAGTAAATAATCCGTCGGTGGTCCTTGAGGCTGTGGTAGTAGGTTCATTTGAAGCTCCTGCAAAACTCGCCTACCATGTAGCCTCCTCTCACTATGTTGTAACCCCAGCTATGACAACTGTTATACAGGCTTTTCACAAATCCCAAAAGCTAGTTCGGGGCTCCTCGGATGCCTGGTCTCCCTGAACCCCCCTAGGGGGCAATAGCTATCTTCCACACTTTCACTCCATACCAGATATTTCTATAGGGGCTCAGTTGGAAATACAAACTTTGGGAGACCTTATTTCTGGTGGAGAATGTAAAAGTTACAAAGTATTACGGCAAGAGCTTTACACCCCCCCCCCAGAGAGGCTGTGATATATGCAGATAAGACATGCCCTATCGGTACAAATCCCCACAAGGCCCATAAACCTAGTGGAAACAACACTTGACCTATATTTGCAAAGACAAGACCTGGTCAAACCTCTGTCCTGGCTATATATTATACTCATATGCAGCGGGCCTGGCGCCCTTATAGAAAGCCAGGATAAAATGGCAAAGGGATATAACTGAGTTAGATGAGGAGATGTGGAAGGATGCTCTTAAGTTGGTTCCATAAATATCTATTTCTATGAAGGATAGATATGTACAAATAATGTTCCTAAACAGAGCATACTTAACCCCCTATCGTTTAGCAAAAATCTACGATAATGTATATCAGATCAATGTCCTAAATGCAGACTAGCTGCGGGTCACTGTTCCATGTATTTTGGACCTGCCCAATAATACAGAGATTCTGTAGAGAACTCGCTCTACCAAATATCCGCTCCCCAGAGCTCTGTCTGCTGGGTTTAACGGGGGAATTACAACTCCGGGCCTACTCCAGAACATGCTACCTACAGCTGTTCTCAAGGCTGGATTTACATAAAGGGCACCCCTAGGCCCGCTGCCATTCATCACCCATGTCCCCTCCCCTTCATTTGTGCACATGCACAAATTTTCATCATCAGGTTGGAAACACTAGCCATTGGTGTATGGGAAATTTAAAAAACTATTGTATCTCATGATCAGCCCCAGAGCTTCCAAACCAATGTGAGTGTGGTTGGGCTTCCCGCCGCCCCCTAAAATTCTGCTGCCCTAGGCCCGGGCCTTGGTGGCCTTTCCACAAATCCGGGCCTGGCTGTTCTACTATGCAAAAAAGGCAATCTTAATGTCTTGGAAATCTTCGGATCCCCCTTCTTTGCAAGGCATAAAGGAAGGGCAGACAATATTTGATTGACAACTGAGATTTTTAAATGAGTTTACAACAGCTATGAATAAAAAATAGAAATGGATTTCATGTTTAATTTGAAATGGACTTTTATTATACAGCTTTTGTGTCTGGGTGACAGGTCCACTTGAATGAGGTTTATTCTCCCACACAGTGAAAGGGAAAGGTTTGCCCAGACTTGAAATTCAGAGGTACTGTACATTTTAGGATTAGGGGGTCTAAATTACACTGTATGTATTGGGGATGGATCTATATGTATATTGAGACTGAGGTATTTAAATTCCTGGACCCATTTAGCGGGGCATTAGGAAGGAGTTTGGAGGTCTATGGGGAATAGGAGGGATTTGTCCTAGTTTATTTTAAGACCAGAGAATGAACCAAACTGCTCCACTTCGCTAAGTAGGACAGTCAAGGAATTCTGGGTGTCGGCTAAATAGATAAGCAGGTTATCTGCATTGTATGCACATTTTAAATGTGTGTGTAAAATTTTGTTTTCATACAAAATTCTTTGTGCGATGGCCTCAAAATTTGTGTGAGCGTGCAACTTAGAGGTAACATTGGTGGCAACCTTACCCCTACCCTTTATTGGGTCTGCCTAGAACAGGCGATTAATGACAATCTATATAAAGCAAGCGCTGCTGCACATTACACATGCTCTCATGTAATGATACACTCCCTGTGAGTTATATTTGCAGTAAATGTTATACATTAGTGAATAAGATTTAAGACATTAAATGACTGAAGCCACCGTATTATCTGTAAGCACTTGATGTATTTCACAGTCTAGAGCACTAAAATGTTATTCCATCAGTAGAGCTCTCTAAGCACTGATTTCTATATATAGCACATTCTATAAGCAAGACCTGAATTAACAATACATTCTCAGCTCTGCCTCAAGTCATTTTACACATTTTATTTTATACACATGGAAATGATGGCTACATGAATTAAATGCATTCTTCTAATGAGCCAACCTCTCACAGTTCCAAAGATATGAGAGTGTAGTAGAACGATTGTTTGCCGCATAATAAATAGAACACATGACTATTTTAGGCATCAGAAGGAAACTACCATACCATGTACAATAACCTTTCAGACGCAGCCATAAATCATACAGCACCATTTTCTGACTCACTGCTATTCCCTTTGCTTTAGGATGAATTTGTTTTGTTTACAATTGTTTTCTCTCCTTTTTTATATTGCTGTCTTTGAAGCAGCCTTTAATTGCCTATGTCAAGTCATTAATAAGGGACAAAAAGCCTCCTCTTTACTCCCTACATAGCAGTAAGCATAAAATCTACACTTGTGAATTGTGAATTACCATCATTGCCAATTCTGCCTTTCTGGGGTTCTTTCTTTCAACCTCTACTATTCACCATGTTTGCTAAGCATAACTAAATCAAAGTAATCAGACAAAGGGTTAACATTATCCCCTTTACAATGCTCCACCACCCTACCTACCTTATTAAGTACGTACTTACCTACCTACATTGCAGATTTTAAAGGTTACCCCAATAGATCTCATCCTACTAAAGCCATATTAGTCATCTTGCTGTTGTCTAACGTTTTGAAATTATAGTTCAATCTTTTTCTTGATGCTTTTAAATCACAGAAAGGGGGAGTATAATATTTTATTTGCTATTTAGTTGCTAAGATTTAGCTTTACATTCACTTAAAGGGGTGGTTCACCTTTAAGTTGACATTTTGTATGTTATAGAATGGCTAATTCTAAGCAACTTTTCATTTGGCCTTTATTTCTCTTTTTTATAGTTTTTGAATTATTTAATTTCTTCTGATTCTTTCCATCTTTCAAATGGGAATATCTGACCCCATCTAAGTAATTTTCATTACTACTTTTCCAATTCAGACCTTCTCCTATTATTGATGTGAATGCATCATTAAAAATATGAATGTACATTTAAATGTACCTATAGGTCATGTTGATCGTTTTCACTGATAATTCTTCTTTTGTAAGTAATTGTTAGTTAAATTTCCTAAACCTGACTGTTTTGCCAACTTGACTGTCCCTTCTCAGCCTGTCATTTAGCCTCCTACTGCACAAATATGGCAGCCCCCTCATAGAAGAACATAGGAGGTCCAATAGATAATGTAACTACTTTTATGGCAAAAATATAAATCACATTCAAAGCAATGCTACGACAGGTTTAATTTCTGGTGTCAATATCTCTTTAAAGCATCCAACTCCAGTTGCAGGAACAAAGACCATGGAGCCAGGTTTAAATGGATCAGGTGGGATTCTCATTAGAGGGTTATTTAACATTTTAATACACAGCGGTGGAACCTAGAGAACTGGAGGAATGTTTTATTGCACAGTATTGCTGTAAGAATATAACCCATGTGTTGTGGGACTCCCAGCATGCTTTAATCTTGATCATTCTGTGATTTGTAGTCAAGCACATAAGTAAAGTGTGGTTGAGCAGTGCAGTGTAGCAGTGCTTATTGTCCCTTTAATGTTTCTTAATATATAAGTGCAGTTACCATGTGAACAAAGAATTCAGCTACTAACTCCAGTGATTTTAACCGGTTTATCATTTAAAGTTAAATGTGTTCTCCAAAAATGCTGCTTATAAAGAAAGGGGGGGGGACAGTCTGTCCTGATTCAAACTCACAGCTATGGCTATTTTAGATGTTTCCCTTAGCACCATGCCAACTGGCTTTTGGCCAACATGCTCTCCATATGCCCATATAACCTTTATCTGCAGGAGGATCATTACTGACTAATGTGAGCATGTTTGTGTCCTGGACACCAGTGTGTGGGTGGCATAAAACCTGAGTGCAATGTAACCAAAGTGCAGTGTATTAGCCAATGAATGACTTAGAACAAAAGCCCGTTTCAGCTGTTCCACTCAAGGACACACATACCACATCCTTTTCAGTAGTTATTATTATTATTATTGTTATTTATATAGCGCCATCCTCTCCTGCAGAGCTTTACAGAGTAAGAGGATTCAAATACAAAACATAAGAATTAACAGATACAGACATTTCACCAGAATAGAAGCACAGTTACATATTATATTGTTAGGAGATAACAGAGGAAGGTACTGCTCATGGGAGATTACAATCAAACAATAAATGAATAACAGGGGTTAAAATATGTTGGGCTTTAGAGGTTTATGCCAATGGCAAACTGAACAGTCTGGTTTAGATAACAGGAAGATTGTATTATTTCAGGGAATATATAATGTGTCTGTGCATGTATCATTTGTCTATCCACTCTGGTTGGACTGGGGCTTTGATTTACTCTCCGTAACCATTTATGAATGGGGTGTTCCCTTTTCAAATATGGGGAGTAATGGATCTAGTCTATGCCCAAACTCTTAAAAATGAGACCCTCTGCCCTGTAGGAAGCTATATATGTAGTAAAGGGATTTATAGTCTTAAATATTCATGTTTAGAAAAGGGCAGTTAACCACTGGGTGATTAGGATATTATCTTTTACCGTTAACAATTTGCTCAGCTTGGCTGCCCCCTTGTGGAACATAATAAATTGACTCTGCTGTATCCATTTGAAAAAACCAACCACGTAAGTTATGTTGAAAAACGAATGAAGCAAATGTGAACGTATACTGGCTAACTATTAAGAAATATTTAAACGCAAACTTTTGGGAGACTATGGTCTCTTCTTCAGACTGATAAAATGAAACTGAAATTGCTGTGCACATACACATATATATGTGTGTCGACTTCTTTGGGTTTATGTAAAAAACCTCAAATTTTTCAAGATTTATTATACTCTGACTCTGGAAATAGCTCGAATCCCAAAATACACCATCTAAAACCTGTCGAGGTGATGTAGGAGTCAGTACTAGAGGTCCCTTGAACCATTTGAAGATGTTAATAGCCTTCATGATGTTCAAAAGTTACACTCGAAAACTGAAATAATTCAAGCGATTTGAATTTTTTCCCGTGGAAAACTCAATTAATTTGAGTTTTAGGATTGTTAACCCCAAACTTGCTGATTCGGGGTTTTTACCATGCAAGATTTTTCTTAAATCAGAAACTTGTGAGAGTTGTGAGTTCATTCAAAAGCTCACATAACTCTAAAACTCGGCCTTTGATGAATAACCCAAATGTACAGTCACTAGAGCTATAGTAAACTAGTAAATGACGTTATAATAAATATATCCAACTAGCATTGTTGAACTGTTCAGCCCCTCTGCTATATCCTGCTGAGAAATAACCCTGTCCTGTCACTCTCGGGTATAGTATCCTGTCCATCAGCTTCTTCCTGTATAACAGCACTTCCTCTGTCCAGATAGATCTTCAAATGCACCATCCCTGGAATGTTGTTACAATAATGACTAATATCAACTTTGTCTATTCCGATAGATCTCTATACTCCCTCCACTTACCCTACATTCAGTACCGAAGCCTTCTCTCTAGACAATACTACATGGCTGTACCCACCTTCTTAAAGAGGTGGTTCACCTGTAAGTTAACTTTTATTATGTTATAGAATGGCTAATTCTAGGCAACTTTTTACTCTTGCCAGCTTTCAAATGGGGAATCACTGACCCCATCTAAAAAAACAAATGCTCTTTAAGTCTATTAATGTATTATTATTGCTACTTATTATTACTTATCTCTCTTTCCCCTCTCCGATTCATATTCCAGTCTGTTATTCAAATCAATGCATGGTTGCTAGGATAATTTGTACCCTAGCAACCAAACTGCTGAAATTGAAATTGTAAATTGGAGAGGCGTTGAATTAAAAGCTAAATAACTCAGAAACCACAAATAATAAAAAATGAAAACCAATTGCAAATTGTCTCAGAATATCACTCTCTACATCATACTAATTTTAAAGGTGAACTACTCCTTTAACAATTTATGTCTTCTAATTTGCTTATATATTTAGATCCAGTAAACTAGGATAACCCTTGAATACTTGACAATCTGTACTATAGTATGACTATAGTATGGCATATAGTACTGGAGCATTCAATAACTGATACAGTGTCCCCAAAAGACTCTTGGTGGATTCCACATCAAGATTCTTACTGAAGCACTGCAGTGCCAAATATCCTCAGTTTATGGGGCCTATTTATTAAAGGTCAAATTTTAGTGGTATAAGAGCTTTTGGAACCCACAATTAAACTCTATTTCTCTAAAATCATGAATGCCATGAAGGTTATTAAAAGATCTGCATAGAAAAAGTAAGAATGGAAAAAAATGCAGAAAAAATACAAATATCTCTAAAACCTCTAAAACTGTTTTGGATAATTACTAGTGAAAAAAAATCCAAAAAACTCTTAAAGGGGTTGCTCATCTTTAAATTAACTTTTAGCGTTATGTATAAAGTGATATTCTGAGACAATTTGCAATTGGTTTTCAATTTTTATTATTTGTATATATTGCTTTTCTCCAGTTTGTTTGTGATTGTTTTGCATAGTGCAGCAACAACTAAAGTGTGGGTGACCAGTGCAGTGCAACAGTGTTTCGATAAACTTTAACCTTTAGACTGACTGTAGATCTGTGTCAGTGGCAAGGGAAAAGTTGAAGCTTATTAGATATTATGTCATTGTGCACAACTGCTTTCCATATGGCATATGGAGTGAAATCCATAATGTTTTCTTAGGTAAAGGTGCTGTCTGATGACTTATTAATGACACTAAGGGGCACATTCACTTAGTTCGAGTGAAGGAATAGAATAAAAAAAACTTTTGAATGTTTTTTTTGGCTATCGAATTGGCTATCGAATTGGCTACTTCGACCTTCGACTTCAACTTCGAATCGAACGATTCGAACTAAAAATCGTTTGAATATTCAACCATTCGATAGTCGAAGTACTGCCTCTTTAAAAATTACTTCGACCCACTACTTCGCCACCTAAAACCTACCCCATAGGCTTCCTAACAATTCCTAACAGTTTTGCGAAGAAAAAACGTTCGATCGATGGATAAAAACCAAGAACCAAGAAATGTCACTGAATGTGAAATTAAATTGCATTTAAAGTGTTTTTTGCTCTGCAATAGCATATACATTGCCACACCTTGTTACAGAAGTTCCCTTTTACTATGCTACTTCATAGGCTTCCAAAAAAGGCTGCCATGTTTCTATTTTCTTCCAAACATGGAGGCAACAATATTGTTCTTTCTGGGTCGCCTTTCTCTCAGTTGCTTAGGCCAGAAATCATCCTTGGCTTCAATCCCATTGGAAGTAGACAGCAAAGGCCGGATTATAATGATGTCTGTATTTTCAGTGTATTCCAGTGCAGATTAAAAAAAAAAGCTGCTGGTGAACCAGGTAGAAAGGTTTGCTCATCCCTAAATACAATATAGACAGTGTGGCTAAAATTTTATGGATGCCTTATTGTCCAACATATCATTTCCAAACCAAGGGTTTTAATATGAATTCAGTTTTTCCCATTATTGCTATAACAGCTTCCATTCTTCTGGGAAGGCTTTGCTTCCATTCAGCCATAAGAGCATTAGTAAAGTTGGGCACTGGTCAGGCCTGGCTCCATAGTCAGGATTCCAATTTATCTTGCAGGTTAGGTGTTCAGTGGAGTTGAGATCAGGGCTGTGTGCAGATCAGTTTAGTCTAAGCAAACCCAACTGAAGAAGCACAGATTTGTCAAGAATGTATACTGAAGCTAAGTTGTTATGCATCCCCCAATTATCATCACTTACCTGTAGTAGGGTAAAATGGTTATTTGTATACAGGTGAATAAATAGTTAATACAAGTATTTTTCAGGTATACCACCAAGGGGAGCTAGAGATTAGCTGTTGCTAGGGAAAGTCCCCAGTGGGTGGAGCAAGGGAAGTGATAAAAGGGGAAGTTACAGGCAGGAATATTGAGATAAGTCATGGGAAAGAAAGAGAGCAGCAGGCTCTCTAGTAATTGAGTCATTCCCTGGAAGAGGTAGAGACTTTGACAGTGAGGAAGCTGATGTTAACTAGTACGCTATAGTGGTCGTAAATTAGCCGGGGATTAACATGGGCTGCTGTGGCCCCTACAAGGAGTGAGCAGCACAGTGTGTCTAGCGGGATACCTGCCACTTAGGGGTAAAGTGGCTAGCATTGACTGAGAGTGGGGTGCCTGAGAGAGTGGGCCCACCTGACAGAGTGAAGTCCAGTAGAAGGAGAAAGCTGAAGGACCAGGGAATTGAGCCCTATTGGCGAACTGCTGTTTTTCTGTATGCTGTGACGAATAAAGAAGAAGTTGTTTGACTGCACATCCCTGCCTGCTGTATCTCCTTCCATGTGTTCCCCCCACTCAACAGACAGTGGTCCATCCAGGTAACAACCCAGGTTAATACTCAGGCTCTACTCTGGCCCCGTTACATACCTCCTACCCTGAGCTTCTCTTCTTCAAAAGATGCACTTAAGGCACCCCTTGCACTGTCCTGGATGAGTGCATATGCAGTTCCAAACTTTTTTTCTTCTTTATAAACTGCATAATTTTTAGGATCTTAAAGAATGGCCTATTCTTAGCAACTTTTCAATTGGTCTTTATTTATTTATTTTTTAAAATCTTTATTTATATTTTTTCAGAAGTAACAGGGGTACAGAAGAAAGAATTATTATATATAGGTATTGAACTATTGGCGATTTTCTTCTGCCTCTTTCCAGCTTTCAAAAAGGGGTCACTGATCCCGGAAGCTAAACAAACAACTACTCTGTGAGGCTACAATTTTACTGTTATTGTTACTTACTTTTCTAACCAGACCCTCTCCTATTCATTCTCTACTCTCTCTAATCACTGCCTGGTTGCTAGGGTAAAATCAATCTTAGTAATCAGATAGCTAACAGACCAACCTAGAGAGCTGTGGAATAAAAATCTAAATAAGAGGACAAACTGCTAATTTCCTCACAATATCACTGTCTACATCATACTGAGGGACCTATTTACTAACATTAAGGGGGTTATTTACTAAATCACAAATGTATCTGGTTTTTGGGGCCATAATCAAAAGCCAGAATCTGAAAATCTGCCATCTCAGACCTTTCAAGGTCCTTCAGTGTCTCCTACAATACAGTATCATCTTCTCCCCTACCTCTTTCTGTTGGGGGTTCTTCTAGGCTCTGTCCTGGGCCTCTAATTATTTTCTCTCTATACTTCCTCCCTCGGCAAACTAATTAACTCATAGGGTTTCCAATACCACCTCTATGATGACAATACTCAGATATATCTCTCCTCTCCTGATCTCAAACCAGAGCTCCTAACTTGGTTCTCTTCCTTGCTGTCCGCTATCTCTACTTGGATGTCGCAACGCTACCTTAAATTAAACCTCTCTAAAACTGAAATGGTTCTTTTATCCCCCAACTAACACCCATAACATCCCGGAAGTATCTATCATAGCTAACAATTCCACTATAACCCAATCCCCCCAGGCCCGGTGCCTTTGGGTTACCCTAGATTCTACCCTGTCCTTCACTCCTCATATCCAATCACTTACTAAATCATGTCACTTTCACCTAAGGAACAAAATATGATCATTTATCACACAGGATGCCAAATCGTATTCGGTCTCTCATAATATCACATCTAGACTACTGTAACTCTCTATTAATTGGCCTTCCCCGCCAGAGAATTTTTTTTTGTTTGTGCTTTTTATATTCAAGTATTTTAATATATTACATGACATTCAGGGTTTTAGAGAAAATTAGTTTATTCGTGGTTTCAGAAGTCTCTAAAACCGCTAAATCAAGAATGTTGATAAATGAGTCTCCCAATCTTAATTTATAGGTTAACTACCTCTTTAAGAAAAACAATACAAGAAAATTAACTCCTATGTACAAAGGCCCTGGTACAAGTGCTAAGACACTAAGGGGGTTATTTACTAAACTTGATTTTTTTTCTGGTTGGGGTTTTTTGGGCAAAAACTTGAATTTTTAGAGAATTGTTTTTTTTTGAGATTTTTTATACCCCAAAGCTGCAAAAAATCCAAATTCGAAAATCCACCATCTAAAACCCGCCAAAGTCATGTATAAATCAGTGGGAGATGTCCTTTTTACAACTTGAATATTCTGTGATCTATGCTGGGTTTGGTCTGATAATCCAAACAATTTGGGGGTTTTCGGGGCGATTAACCAAAAAGATTGAGAAATTCAGTCGCCAAATCTAAAAAATTCATATGATTCAAGTTTTTGTTTGATTTTATCGAGTTTTTTCCCAACCCGACCTTTGCGGGTTATTTTATTGATAAATGAGATAAAATTGTGGATGGGTTTGCGAGCTTGGTTTACTAAAAATATGAGATAAATTGAGTTTTAGTAAATAACCCTCTAGAAGGCAAAAATCTTTTTTTTATTTGAGAAAGCTTGAAAACTCACCAAACGAAAATGTGGACTAAAAAAAATGGAATCTCAATAACTTGAACGATTAAAAATGGAAAAAACTCAAATGCAGCCAACATTCAAAAATTTGACCAATTAAAAACTCAAATAAAAGGATATTTTTCCTAGGACAGCTCCCATTGACCTTTAAGTTAACTTTTAGCCAAAATTAAGCAACTTTTCAATTACTCTTCATTTACTCTTCAATTACACTTCATTATTTTTTTTATAGTTTTTAAATGATTTGCTACTTTTTATTACCCGTCTTTCTATCCAGACCCTCTGCTATTCATACCCCAGTCCTTATTCAAATCAATGCATGGTTGCTATGGTAATTTGGACCCTAGCAACCAGATTGCTAAAATTGTAAACTTGAGAGCTGCTGAATAAAAAGCTAAATAACTCAAAAACCACAAATAATAAAAAATGGAATATCACTCTCTACATCATAGTAAAAGTTAACTCAAAGGTGAATAACCCCTTTAAGGGGCAGATTTATCAAGGGTCGAATTTCTAAGTGGAAAATACTTCGAAATTCGACCATCGAATAGAATCCCCCCCGACATTTGAATTCAAAGTCGGAGGATTTTATTCATCGTATGATCGTATTCCGATCATAGTACGATCGTACTCCGGTCGTACTTCGAAACGTATGATTCAAAAGATTTTATCGTACGATCGTATGATTTTCCTTCGAATACAAAAAACTTGCTCTGGAAAGTCCCCATAGGCTAACATAGCACTTCGGCAGGTTTAAGTTGGTGAAGTATTGAAGTTTTTTTAAAGAGAAAGTACTTTGATTATCGAATGGTCGAATAGTCGAACGATTTTTACTTCGAATCGAATGTCGAAGTAAATTCAAAGTCATAGGGGCAAATTCACTAAGCGCCGAAGCGCCGAACGCTAGCGTTAATTCGCTAGCGTTTGGCATTTTCGTTACTGCGCAAATTCACTAACGAACGCTGGCGTAGTTTCGCTAGTGTTACTTCGCACCCTTACGCCAGGTGAATTTTCGACGTAACTACGCAAATTCACTAACTTGCGCAGTGTACTGAACGCTACCTTTTACGCTAGACTTCCTTCGCCACCTCAGACCTGGCGAAGCGCAATAGAGTAGATAGGGATTGTGTCAAAAAAAGTCAAAATTTTTTCTAAGTCCCTAAACGCTGGCGTGTTTTCTACATTATGGGTGATAGGCTGAAAAAGATCGAAAAAAATTTTGGGGCTCCCCTCCTTCCCCCCTACATTTCCTGACTCATGGCAATTTACCTAGACAGTGGGCACATGTGTAGGGCAAAATAAAATTTTTATTTGATGATTTGAAGGTTTTCTTGGCATTTGTAGTGCTGATACGTATTCCTCCATTGAAATTTGAATTTCGCGCCGTATGCAAATTAGCCTTCGCTAGCGTAACTTCGCTTTACATAGCGAATCAACGCTAGCGCAACTTCGCAACCTTACGCTACCCCTGTGCGCAACTTCGGATTTTAGTGAATTTGCGGAGCACTGGCGAAACTACGCCTGGCGAAGTGTGGCGAAGTTGCGCCTGGCGCAACTTCGAATCTTAGTGAATTTGCCCCATAGTATCCTATTCAATGGTCGAAGTATTAAAAAAAATTACTTAGAATTTCGAATTTTTTTACTTCGAACATTCCCTCGAATTCACATCGACCCTTGATAAATCTGCCCCCAAATGTCAAAAAAAATGTGCAAAATTGATGAATCCAGGCATATGACTTTATTGTTAGACTGGTACAAGCATATACATTATCCATTCCGTATATTGCATCGCCATGCAGAAGAGACAGTGCTGAACATTAAAGTACCATATTTTCAGCTGTAGGGGGCACAGAAGATGCACCGAAACTAAGAAATGTGTTGTAAAATCTAATCAGCAAGGTTCTTTGGTATTTGAAAAGAAGCAATGTCTATAAAATGAAATCCACGCATCTCATTGTCATAAAACAACATCTGAGATTTAGAATAATAGGGAAACCTTTTCATCCCCGAACCAGGAATTAATTATACTATAGAACTGCCTATAATTAGTCATAACCTGAAAGTTATTGTTCTAAAAAGACCCAGTAAGATCATTTTGCTGATTATGATGTATTTGCCCTATTTTATATGCATTTTCTGACTCATCCCATAAATGCATATCAATTATTTGCTGTGTGGGGATGGACAGACTGATTTCTTTCTTTCCTGCCAGATTATCCAATTATTTGTTGCTTTTAACTTTATATAAATGCCCATTACACGTAGAAGAGACACACTACAGATAAAAACACATGACTTTCTCATGTACATCAGTTCATCTTATGCAGCGATTTCTCCTTGGCCAGCACTAAAGAGAGACGTAGTCCATGAAAATGGCCTTCAGTGATGCAATATAAGTGGAATTGGGCTTTATATAATCTGTTGGAGGAAATGCATAAAAACAGGCATGCACATTACGTACAGTATTTATCATTGTTTTGAAGATCTAACCAAAACTGTGGCTCCAGCCTCAGTAACCACTCAATATCCTTAGGAGTATTGTGATCAATAATAGCATGAATGCTGCATGTTGGATACCCCTGAGATCAGAGATAAGAAAAGTGAAAAATATATATATATATATTTGGACTTTCTTTACTACATTAGATATACAATATGACCCCTTAGGGTAAGGGCACACGGGCAGATTCGGGAAGATTAGTCCCCCTGGAGACAAATCTCCTCTTCTTCGAGGACAATTTTCCCGAACTGCCTTCCCCTACCTTCCTGCCAGCTAAAATCCTTACATATATACTGTTTATCTTACTAGCTGAAAGAAGGTATCAGTATTGGTGTTATGTAGAGGATGGGTTTAGGTTGACAGAGGTGTTATATTGATTACATAACATTTTTATTTCACATATGTTGTTGCAAATGAGGCTGCTGTTATAACAGGGGTGCTATACTGAGGCTCTATTTTAGATTGACTTTCTTGATTAGCGTATGCATCATAACTAATAGTTATTATGTGCATGTATAAATTTGGCAGTCTCATAAATTAGCCGAGTCACTGGATTGTAACTGTCCACCCAGGTTTTAACTTTTAACGTCACACACTGACATATTTATGGCTTCTTGAATTAAAAGGTTTTATTCCAGACAAAATAATATACTGCTAAAAAGGTACCATTACTTTTTCATAGCGTTTTTATAAAAATGTCAGGCCTGCCAAAATTTGAAAAGAATAAAGGACATAAAATGTGCCCAAGGTTACAAGAATTAAAGAAGCAATGAATAAAAGAAATCAGAGAAGAAAGTGAAAAAAAGAAAGGGAAGACAATTCACATTATATTATATATTATATGGCCGACCCACAGGCAGGACACAGGACATCATCCTGCTGAGTAAGGAATTTCTGTCCAACAAGTGACTTGGAGCATTTGGTGCAGATGAAACAATCACTGTGCCACTGACGCTCTTCAAAAGAGATGTACTTGGCTCCACCTTGCCCTAAACAGAAATGGATATGTTGGTTACTTTAGTAAACATACAGATTACATCTATTAAAGGAGAACTGAACACGAAAAAAATTAGGGATGCACCAACTCCATGATTCGGTTTTTGTTTTGGACAGGATTCATAGGCAGAGGGTGACTTTTTTTTCTTTGGGGAGGCTAAATGTAACCATACACAGGATGACTTCAAAACTTCACCAGTATGATTTAAGCACAGAAAGTGCATTGGCAGTTAGGCATACTGAAACTCAAATTTAGCAATTTTTTTCTGAAAACAAAGACGACAATCCACGATCTTCACACATTTATCAATCATTTTTCTCAAAAAAATCGAGCGACAAAACGTCACAACAGAACCAAGCATTTCGCATTGTGCGACCGACGCTCCGAAATCTCGATATTATTACATTTTCGATGAGAAGACCTGACTTTTTAGGATTATTGGACAAAACCCTTGAACTTTTCCAGATTATCCAGCGCAGATCACAATGCCAAGAAACAACTTCAGTGATATCTTCCATTGACTTCTACATGAAATCAACAGGTTTGAGATGGGGATTTGGATTTTAGCAGTTTTGGGGTATCTCTCAAAATTTGAGGGTTTTTTTTTCCAAAAAAAAGTTTGTTTCCCCCCTAAAAACCTCAACCAGAAAAACTGAGGTTTAATAAATGGACTCTCTAATCACGGTTCTTGGGTTTAAAGATTGGCATTAGACGTGTATCTGCATTTTAAAAGACCTGGGGCACAGATCTGCGCGAAGGACTATGCATTACTAAAACAAGACTTGTTTGTGGATCCTATATAAAGAACTTTCAAAAAAGCCATTTTTCAACAATACCCAGCTCAAATGAGAAGCAGGCCCATTAGCCTATTTCTTTTGGAGAGGGACCTGACACGTTTCATGTCTACCAGGGACATAGTTTGGACATTAAACATTACGTACAAGCTATTTAAAAGAAAGATAGCCAATGGGAAGAAAGTAGGCAGTACTACCAAATGTGTCACTCACGAAAAAGCATAGGACTCATTAGACACACCCCACACCCAATTAGTGTAGGTGTAGGTCAATTAGGTCTAATACTTCGGCCAAATCCTTGAAAACAGTGGAATCGGTGCATCACTACTAAAATGAATATGGCTAGAAATACTACATTTTATATACTGAACATACTGCACCAGCCTGAAAGTTCAACATGATCCAGGCCTTCAAAGTTGTGAATAGAAACTACCAGTTTGGATTTTGTTAGGAGTGTCAGTGACACTGCACATGCTCAGTGTGTTCTGGGCAGCTGAGAGGTTGAATCTTGGCAGTCTTTGCAAATCAACAAACAGAAATTAAGTTTGCCTGTCATATAAGCTGTTGCTACAGGGCTGATTTATTCTGATGCTAATTTCACTGGTTTCTAAAAGCCTACAAGGCCCTCTTTAACAAAAAGAGTTGATATAGTGGTTAGTAGTATACAGATACAGTATCAATCAACTTGACAGGTGCCCCGCCCCCTGACAGGTGCCCCGCCCCTAATGGGCGGGGTTACCGCCCCTAATGGGCGGAGCTAAGTTTGATCTGTTCTTTCTGACCTGACATGGCCACGCCCACTGCGGCAAAGCATTCCCCGCCCACTGCGCAGCCGCCATTTTGTGAAATTAAGCCGCCATTTTGTGTAATACCCATAAACCCTAGCTAGCCAGCGGCAAAGCATTCCCCGCCCACTGCGCAGCCGCCATTTTGTGAAATTAAGCCGCCATTTTGTGTAATACCCATAAACCCTAGCTAGCCAGCGGCAAAGCATTCCCCGCCCACTGCGCAGCCGCCATTTTGTGAAATTAAGCCGCCATTTTGTGTAATGCCCATAACCCCTAGCTATCCTCTACTGTGAGTGCCACCAGTTGGTTATGTTTGATATTACAAGCGCTATATGGGATCACAGTGTAACTGAGAGGGCCATCATGCGTTTATTGTTATAACTACCGATGAATACCGAAAAAGACATGTACAGACATGGCTTTTGGTATTTTATAGGGCCTCAGGGATGGGCCTACATGCCTGGGCATGTCTAGAACAGTGTAGAGCATATGTATAAATATGAATTAGAAATAAATAAAGCACAGCATACATATTGTAATGAAACATAGCATATTTTTATTAAAGACAAACCAACACACATAATGTGAAATATACATTGTAAAAATATACAGAAATGTACAAAATACTGTATTCACTAATAAGCATTGATATAAACGGTTTTTTTCAATTCTACACATATATACAGCTATAAATACACATAGATATATACATTTAGTATTTCAACCAGTCAATAGATTGAAGCAGAGAGCTAGAGCGTTTTTTAGGTAACATGTATCTATGGGGGGTTAATGATCCAGGGGTGCCTAAAGTAGTACTCTGCATTGGTAAGTGTTTTATAAGTTTAGGGTTTGATGATGAAGGTCCAGAATCAATATGTATTTTTATATTATTGAAATATTCACGATTTGAAGTATTACCAATGACTGATGAAGGTATATTAAGCTCAGCCATCACGCGAAGCATTGTATCCCAGCCGTGGGGCATTTTACGCTCAGCAACATAATGACTCTGCGTAACACCACGGACCAAGTCCAGTATATTAGAACCTGATACTGTGTCATTTTTATAAACAAGTTCCCCTTTGTCATTCCAATCTACAATATGTTTTGATTGTGACATTTTGGCAAGTAATAACTTAGCATTTTTTTTAAAACGCGGATTTACATTGTTTATAACCTCATCAAACATAGTATCAGCTGCTGTAGTGACGGTATCACCATCTGAATTCGGTTGTGTCACAGTTATAGCAGGATCTCCAGGTGGCATTAAAAGTGTTAAGCTCATCTTCTCACGATCATCCTGCTTCGCATGAACCAGGTACTTTTGCAATACAGTTGTATAACGATATATTTTTTCACTATCTGATAAGTCTTTTCGCTGTACAATATCAGAAATCTCACCATCAAGTTGCTGTGCGACAGATTGGTGCTTATGAACAACCTTATCGGCAGTCCGTTGTAAGCGATCTATATCCTGTTTAGGAACTAAGTACATTTTTTCAGTGTACTCCATTAACGGTTAGTCAGTAGACCAGTTAGCAGAGGTATAGCAAAACCCAATAGAGAGGGGATGAAACCACCGGACTGTTTCACTAGACGTTTCTTCTTAACAAATGAAAATGTTTTGTTGCTCAAAGTTTTTATAACTTTTCGCCACTTTTTAAGCACCCCCACTTGGTGATTTGTAAGTGGTATTTTACCTTTAAGAGTGTTGAGCGCTATTTCACATATGGCTGCGATCAAGTCATCCGATGCTGTACACAGAATGACCCTTCTCTGATTCGGCTTAGCATTCATTAACATTTTTAAAGTATGCCAATTACGCTTCAAACGTGTAGACATGTTAACCGCCTGTGGAAAAAATAGCTAATGACCCAACAAGTATGAAATCACCTCTTTTTAGAGTTTTGCTTTTTAGGGATATATACAACGGGCAGTTCTGGAGGAAATAAACCGGTTCTTAACCTATAATTATCAGGGGTTGCAGAACGTAAATCTACCAGTAAATAGCCATATGGCCTACATGTAGCATCCTCAAACGCCTCTAAAAAGAAATTTGATTTGCCAGGGTACATCTGTCTAGCCAGAGTAGTAATTTGGAGTTTATCACGCGGATTCTTAAAAAGCACCATATACTTGGTGTTTAAATTTATGGTTCGGCTCTTTTTTCCTTGACAAAATATATTTTGTACTAGGTACATGATGCTGAGATTTCGGTGGTGTACATACTTGGTAAATGCTTTTTCAAGCTCAGAGTTTTCACTAGCAGACTCCATGAGATCATCAACAATAGTCAGATTGATTTTATCAGGGGGGAATAGCTCATCATCATTAAAGCTATTTGGTAATCCTTCTATAAACCGAACATTTGGTATTTTCTGTAACAGCTCATCATAAAGTGATTGCCAGCATGCATAAAACCAAACAATATTATCAGGCCTGTGCGATAACAGTGTAGCTGAACTATACAGTAGTTGTTTCACAAAAAAACTTTTTCCTGAATTAGAAGGTCCGGCCAGTATACATGAAAAAGGATGTTGCAGTCTAGTGTCCATGGTTACTGTAACCAAAAGCTATACTTTGATAACCGTCTGTTAGTCGTCGTTTATCATAAACACATTTTTGTGTTTTCTGCAGCGTCCGAGTCTCTATTTGCCAGCACTTTTTGTTTCTAACTATACCGTCCTGACGTACCACAATCTTTTTCTGGTGTTGAGGGTTTGAATTTTCTGGGTAGTCTAATACCAGATCCTTTAGGCTGTCAAAGTTTATCAACTGGATATTGTTAGCATTTAGTGTGATGCCTTTAACCTTTAGACAAGTCTTACCTGTCGATAACTTATAACCGTAGGTTTTAGGTCCGCCCGATACAAATTCAGTAATGTAAGTGTCAGCAGGTAACTCACTGGTCAGTTCCCCTAGGTAGTCACCAAGAGGCGGATTCCAGTCACCGTCCTTGCTTACAAAAATAACCGAGTCAGTGTCATGATATAGACAGCGTTCTTTTAGACGGGCCAAAAGATTGTATAATTCAAGCCTGGCGTATGCTGTGGTAAAACAAGCAATAAATATGTTTGTGTTACGTGAAAGAGTTTGACATTCTTTTGCATACTTCCAATTAACCATTGCTGTGTCATCATCTAAAAAATCTAATGATGACACTTCGTACTGAGATAGAAATGCGTACTTAAAGAGATCATCTGGATTAGTGACGATGCTAGTTGTAGGTAGATTAGATTTTTGACCAAATTTACCCCACAGAGAATTTAGAAACAGTTTAGCTATTTGTCTTTTTGCTGGATTGGGGGCTATATGTTCTCGTCTTAATAACACCCCCTCCTTAGCCAAATAATCATCAACATACATCTGTTTTTTCTCGTCATCTGTACACCAACTGGGGTAGCCTGAGGCTTCTTGTTTATCACGGAGATGTATTTTAATGTAGTCGGTAAAGAGATTGTTAGTACTTGATTGAAAATGCCAAATTTCAAAGATTTCACCAAGTTTATAACCCATATCTAAGGCCTTCTGAATTTCAACTGTGCACCACGTACCCGTTAATGCGCGTTCGGCATCCGTGTGACAGCAGTCCATATTTTGATGCGTAGAGGCACAAGTATAGCACAATGGAAACATTAGTTTTCCGTTCATCTTTACAGGCAGAACAGGAAAAAATAAGTCTTTAGGGGGGTATATTTTTACTTTAGCGATGCCGAAATAAGAATTAAAAGACTTGAAATTTTCAAAGATAATTGTTGGATGACCAATTGGATATGTTTTTGTTTTATTCACATAGGGATACAGACTGGTGAAATCGTAATAGTGAATGCGTTCACCGGGGGCCACTTTATGGTAGAGCTTTATAGCATTTGTACGGCCGCCATAGAGGGCATCACGGGGGGACAAGGGTTGGGGGAACTTTTTTTCTTGAATGAATGCCTGTAGGTCCTTGTCAGATTCCAGCATAGCATGCCATTCATGTTCCCAGAGTTCACGGACCTCAAAGCCCCTTGTTTTTAAAAAATTAGTCTTGATTTGTGTTTTGTGGTTCAGTTGACGGAAATAAGTGCCGGTTACCCTATTAAAGTCATCTTCACAATAACAAACACGACATCCATGGTAAAAGCAACCTTGAAATTCAAAGGCTATATGTTTGCCATTATCAAAAGCATAGCCATCCAACCAGTATTTACCAACCTTTTTTTCACCACCTTGTAAGGCGTGTTGTATAGCAATCCCCTCTTTGTGAGCAATGTACATCATCCATTGTATAGCCGGTGTTGAGAAACGTTTATGTTTCGTATTGTAATTGTCAGGGGGTAAGATTGCAATACAGTTTTCGGGTAAAAACTTTAGCCTGTACATTGCCATACACACAGAGGCTAAGGTGGTGTACTCAAAAGGGTCGATTGTGTAGGTATTTACCTCCGGCTCATCATTCGAATTATATTTAGTGACGGTTTTATTTGTTATGTTTATAATGTTTTCTCTATAGCAGGCATAAGGTTGTTCATAAGCACCAATCTGTCGCACAGCAACTTGATGGTGAGATTTCTGATATTGTACAGCGAAAAGACTTATCAGATAGTGAAAAAATATATCGTTATACAACTGTATTGCAAAAGTACCTGGTTCATGCGAAGCAGGATGATCGTGAGAAGATGAGCTTAACACTTTTAATGCCACCTGGAGATCCTGCTATAACTGTGACACAACCGAATTCAGATGGTGATACCGTCACTACAGCAGCTGATACTATGTTTGATGAGGTTATAAACAATGTAAATCCGCGTTTTAAAAAAAATGCTAAGTTATTACTTGCCAAAATGTCACAATCAAAACATATTGTAGATTGGAATGACAAAGGGGAACTTGTTTATAAAAATGACACAGTATCAGGTTCTAATATACTGGACTTGGTCCGTGGTGTTACGCAGAGTCATTATGTTGCTGAGCGTAAAATGCCCCACGGCTGGGATACAATGCTTCGCGTGATGGCTGAGCTTAATATACCTTCATCAGTCATTGGTAATACTTCAAATCGTGAATATTTCAATAATATAAAAATACATATTGATTCTGGACCTTCATCATCAAACCCTAAACTTATAAAACACTTACCAATGCAGAGTACTACTTTAGGCACCCCTGGATCATTAACCCCCCATAGATACATGTTACCTAAAAAACGCTCTAGCTCTCTGCTTCAATCTATTGACTGGTTGAAATACTAAATGTATATATCTATGTGTATTTATAGCTGTATATATGTGTAGAATTGAAAAAAACGTTTATATCAATGCTTATTAGTGAATACAGTATTTTGTACATTTCTGTATATTTTTACAATGTATATTTCACATTATGTGTGTTGGTTTGTCTTTAATAAAAATATGCTATGTTTCATTACAATATGTATGCTGTGCTTTATTTATTTCTAATTCATATTTATACATATGCTCTACACTGTTCTAGACATGCCCAGGCATGTAGGCCCATCCCTGAGGCCCTATAAAATACCAAAAGCCATGTCTGTACATGTCTTTTTCGGTATTCATCGGTAGTTATAACAATAAACGCATGATGGCCCTCTCAGTTACACTGTGATCCCATATAGCGCTTGTAATATCAAACATAACCAACTGGTGGCACTCACAGTAGAGGATAGCTAGGGGTTATGGGCATTACACAAAATGGCGGCTTAATTTCACAAAATGGCGGCTGCGCAGTGGGCGGGGAATGCTTTGCCGCTGGCTAGCTAGGGTTTATGGGTATTACACAAAATGGCGGCTTAATTTCACAAAATGGCGGCTGCGCAGTGGGCGGGGAATGCTTTGCCGCTGGCTAGCTAGGGTTTATGGGTATTACACAAAATGGCGGCTTAATTTCACAAAATGGCGGCTGCGCAGTGGGCGGGGAATGCTTTGCCGCAGTGGGCGTGGCCATGTCAGGTCAGAAAGAACAGATCAAACTTAGCTCCGCCCATTAGGGGCGGTAACCCCGCCCATTAGGGGCGGGGCACCTGTCAGGGGGCGGGGCACCTGTCAAGTTGATTGATACTGTATCTGTATACTACTGTGGTTATTATGGAACTAAACCATGTTTAATATCCATGTAATATGGGACAAACAGTTTCTATTGTGGGAAGAGATTAGTAAATATAGAAACACTTTGCTATTTTGTAATCATGCCAAACATTTAGCAAAATATTTCCTGCTATCAACACTTTGGTATCAGCTAATTTTTAAAAATTTTTTTATTTGCAATGCAAATTCTGCAATTAAAAATTCACAGGCTTTTAAGGGATTAAATTGCTTTGAATTTGCATTTTGTATGAATCAGTTTCCTTATATTTACTTACTGCTCTGCAAGAGAAAATACTAAACACATCTGCAAAGGGATTTGTGCTTCCCATCATTATTTGTTGGTCTAGCTTTCACTACAGAAAATTATATAGAAATTGGGGTATTATCATTTTTCATGACCATTATATCTGTAAGCCACTTTCAACTGTGCTTCATTTCAAAGTTTGCTTCTATTCTCAATTTTTAGTAGAATTCTAGCTAAACCCAGCCATAAAGCTGTCCTATTGCAGCCCCTACTTCTTCATAGAAGTTATTAAAAAAAACTTTAATTACACGTGGAAAACAATTCACCAAGGAGAATTCTTTTTATTCAGCATCATTCCAGTTTTCAATTTCAGCAATCCGGTTGCTGGGGTCCATATTACCCTAGCAACCATGTATTGATATGAATAAGAGACTGCACTATGAATAGGAAGGCTGAGTAGCTTTAACAATAAATTTGTAGTCTTACAGAGCATTTGTTGTTTAGATGGGGTCAGTGACCCCCATTTGAAAGCTGGAAAGAGTAAGAAGAAGTAGGAAATAATTCAAAAACTATAAAAAAAAGAAAAACATTAAGTCCATTTGCTTAACATTAGCCATTTTATAACGCACTAAGGGGCAAATTCACTAACCTCTGAAAATTCGCCAGCGACAGCTTCGCTCACAGCGCAACACTTCGCCAGGCGTAGATTCGCCAGGACAACGCTAATTCACTAAAATCCAAAGTTGCGTCCAGGGCGCCGAATACTGGCAAAGTTGCCCCAGCGTTACTGCGTCAAGCGAAGCAAAGTTGCACTAGCGTTGCCTAATTTGTATATGGCAGGAAGTTAAAGTTAAAGAAGTATATGTAGCAGCACATACATTACACTACACAAGCCCGGGAAACCTTAATAAAATAAAATAAAGTTGTTATATTGCCCTACACATGAGCCCAGTGTATAGTTTATGTGCCATATGTTAGGAAATGTAGGGGGAAGCCGGTAACCCCCAAAAAAATGTACCCTCGTTTTCAGCCTATTACCCTGAAAAAGGAAAAGACGCTAGCGTTTTTTGGGACTTAAAAATTTTTTTAACTATTTTTTAGGAACTCCTATCTAATCTATTGCACTTGGTCGATTGGCCTGGTCTGAGGTGGCGAAGGCAAGTCTGGTGCAAGTGGTAACGTTCAGTAGAATCCGCATCTTGGTGAATTTTCGTAGTTACGTAGTTTGCCAGAGCGCAAATTCGCCAAGCATTAGGGAGCGAAGTAGCGCTAGAGTCTATCTCCTTCACTAGGGAAGTTATGCCAGCGACTGTTGCGTAGTACCGAAATGATGACACACTGGCGAATTTTCACCCGCGTTAGTCACTTCACCCTTTAGTAAATTTGCCCCTAAAAGTTAACTTAAAGGTGAATTACCCCTGTAAGTTTAAACAGAGCTAACTAAATGATCCTTTGGATCCAATTGATCAGTTGGAATATTGGTTCTGGAGGACTTTGTAAAAGTTTTTTGTGCAGTATTGTTTTAAGACTACAGCGCCCGAGTTACAGTGCAAGAATGTTTGGGTAGAGCAACTTAATGTCTTTCTTTCTTGGACAAAGTGAATTTGGTCAAAGTAAATCTCTTTTCTGTATCTTTAAGTTTCTGGTTCACTTACCAGTAATAGGCTTTGTACAAGCTGCACATTTCTTGGCATACAGATTGTCGAAGCAATCCACACAATATGGCGATTCATCTCTAGAAGTAGATTTTTCTCCAACCAGGTTTTTCGTGCAGCTTGTACACACAAAGCACTCTCTGTGCCACTGCTGCTCTTGGAATGAAATCCCACCTTTGGTGATTGCCTGTGTGAAAACAAGAATGTTTTATTTGCAGCGGTGAATTTCAGGACACGATAATGTATTTTTAGATCTCCTTTCCCATCATTGTTGATAGAATTATACATTATTTTGAATACTTAAAAGAACCGCTGCTGTTTTATTTTGCATTGATGAATAGAGCTGAGTACAGGATATCTATGCCATAGGTATGGGACCTGTTATCCAGAATGCCCGGGACCTGGGGTCTTCCAGATCTTTCCACAATTTAGATCTCTGTATTTTAACTCTACTAAAAAAAGCATTTAAACATTAATTATACCTAACAGGATTGTTGTGCCGCTAATAAAGATGAATTCAATCTTAGTTTGGATCAAGTACAATGTACTGTTTTATTATTACAGAGAAAAGGGAAATTATTTTTAAAAATGTGAATTATTCGATTAAAATGGAGTCTATGGGTTATGACCTTCCCGTAATTCGGAGCTTTCAGGATAACAGGTTTCCGGATAGCGGATCCTATACCTGTACTACATTTTGGGTGGAACTTGCCAAGCGAGTTTGAAATGAACAGCTGCCCTACCCTACTGACATCACAATTTTTTTTACAGATGCACATTCAGATGAATGCAATCTAAAATTTGACAAAAATGTCTATCTTCTCTATATAATATATTAAAGTATTTTAAAGTATGCCAGCCACAAATGAGTAAAGTGTGGTTGAGCAGTGCAGTACAGCAGGAGTTAGATCCCCTTTAAATTGGTTGTTAATGGTGCTGAAAGCTTCACATATTAAAGGATTAGAATACAAATATCTTTTTATGTCTTTCTACCTTTCTACAAGACTTGCACTGGTTAGCGAATTGTTTCTCATAGCAGGGCATGCAGTATATCTTGGACTCCTTGGGGATAAATGGCTTATTTCCTACTGGCGCTCTACAGCTTTGGCAAACAAAACAGGTTTCATGCCAGTTACTTCCATTATACTCCATTTTCCGTGACCCTACAAAGGAGAAAGAGAATGTATTTGAGTACTATTCAGACAATATAAAAAGCTGCTCCTATTGCATTTCAGTGTATTACATTCGTTTAACATTACAGTCAAACATATTCTGTGTAGCATATATTAAGCTAATAGTAAGACCTTACACTACTTTAGAGTCTCTTGTTGATGTCATGGGTCCATAACAGAAAAGATCAAACAATCTTTCTATTGTTATATAAAATTCCATATCCAGCCGGGGGTTATTTATCAGAAGTCGAGTTTGTGAGGTTTTTTCCACCTCGAATAAACTCACGACTCAAATGTTTGCTTATTTATGAAAAAACCCAAATGTAAAAAACTAGATTGAATGCAACTGAGGAAAAAACTAAAATACCTAGGGGAAGCTTTGCTAACCAATTGGCCAGCGTCCACTTCGCACCCAGTGCAATATGTCGTCAGGCGAAAATTTGCTCAGATTACTCATAATTCACTAAATTGCAGAGTTTCGGCGTGGGCGCCGAACAATTGTTAACTTTTCTCTAACGTTCTTTAGCAATGCCAGCATTTGAAAGTGAAGATGCTCTAGCGTTCATTTCTACCTAGCAAAACTTCGCTACGGATTTTGCGCTCAGGTCAATTTGCATAGAGTGGGAAATTTAAAGTTGTATGGACATCTTTATGTTAAATGTTGGTGACTATACTTTATTATACAAATTACACCTTTTAAAACACATGTCCAGGGAACCTTAATAAAGACAATAGAGTTATTCCAATGCCCTACACATGAGCCCACTGTAAAATTAATGTTCCGTATGTTAGAAAATGTATGGGGAAAAACAGTTACCCAAAAAAAGTTCAAGTTAGGAGTTTTGCAGGCAATCAGGCTGAGAAAAAGAAAAGTCGCCAGCGTTTTTTGGACTAATGCATTTTCAGCTCACAGAATATAATGTAAATGATAGGAGATTGAAGAAGATCTAGCTACTTCAATGCACTTCACCTGGTCTGAGGTTTACGTTCAGTAAAATCTGCACTTTGGTGAATTTGCGGAATAACGTCCATTCGCCAGAGCGAATTGTAGCCTGGCGATAGAGTGCGAATGACCACTAGCACCAGTCTCTTTCGCTAGTGAATTGGCGATGTCCCTGCGGGCGGTAACTCAAGCGATTTGACACTAGCGTTAGCCACTTCGCCCTTTGGTAAATCTGCCAGCCAGAGTTTATCAATTTTATAGGCCAAAACCCCTAGAACACTCAAATTTATCGAGTTTTCTAGTGCAAACCACAGTAAAAAAACAAAACAAAATCAAGATGGCAAAACACATCTTCAAATGCTATTGACTTCTACATGACCCCAACAGGTTTTAACTGGAGTATTTTTGGATTGGGGCTTTTAGCAGCTTCGGGGCCCAATAAATCTCAAAGAATTTTGTTTTTTTTTATCCTGAAAAATTCAACTTTTTGTAGTAAAAACTAAAACTTTTTTGGGAACTCGACCATTAATAAATAACCCCCTTAATGTTTAACAATATTAGCAATACTTTATAGTAATAAAATTGTTACTGTTTTGTTTTTTCATTTATTAGAGTCAAATTGGGAGCAGAATCAGTAAATACTACTGGTATGCATGCCGGAGACCTCTAGTGACCAAACAGAGGTAAAACCATAAATTCAAAAATTTCTCCAAGGCATGCTAATAGATAAAAAAATATACTTTATTTACATCAATAGTTAAAAGACATGGAAAGTATCCCCTCTAACGCCTAACGCGTTTCATGCTTACCCAGCACTTAGTCATAGGCAGAATCCAACTAGTCTCTCTTGCTCTGTTCCTTAAGTACTAGCACATGTAGTCCCTCCCCTTAGTAAAACCAATCACAAACATATGTTACAATTGCCATATATCATCCAATGGACTACTGGCTTTGTTCAGATACAATGATCTATGTGTTAGATAATCCATGTTACAGGGCATGTACAGAAATATAATTAGAAAATAGTCATATATAAATAATTAAATATAACAAGTCACATCAAAAGTATAATTGAGGCCTAGTGGCAACCTGGTTTGTAGGTGAAAAATCCAATATACCTCTCTTTTCTTTAATTTCATCAGAAGGTCACCCCCTCTAATGCCTGTCTTAATTTGTTCTATTCCTTGTATGGAAAAATACTGTAAATACTTTCCATCTCTTTTAACTATTGATGTAAATAAAGTATATTTTTTTATCTATTAGCATGCCTTGGAGAAATTTTTGAGTTTATTGTTTTTTCATTTAACATTTCTTGTATCTTTGGCAAGTGGGAATTGAGTTTAGCTAAAGTGTGAGTGCCATCACAATTATTTTCTTTATTTATCCATTTCATTATTGGGCCAGCTGAAATTACATTTTGTCCTGGTTTAGAAAGATCTGTATCACTACCAATGATTGTCCTGTTTCTATAACAATTTGATTGTTACAATTCATAAGCATGAATCCATTCATACAGAAGGAAAACTAACATTTATCCCTTAAACAGGATTCATTCCTTATGAATAGGAATAATGCCAGTAGGAGATTCATTTGCATAAAATATAAAAGTAATATTTCCATACCACAGCTCACAATGTTTATAAAATAGACTGTCTGACAAAATTTTTTTTTTTTTTATTCTCTTTGTACCTGATTTGTGATTAATAAATGCCTAGGTATTAAAATTAATTTGAACATACAGTGTTAGTCTTTGTAGAACAAGATATACATCAGCCCTGTGTGAGAAAAATAATGAGGTGAATGAATTCAAATGAAACTCTAATTTGTACATCTGCTTGGGAAAAAAATAGCAATATTAGCAAGTCATTACTCCATATCCTCCCATTACAAAAAATTGATTATATATTAATTACAATTCATGTGACTAATGAACAGCCCTAATTAAGCAAATGAATTAACCATTACCGGGCATTATGGCAGCTCTGCAGCCAAAACATTTTGAGGAGTATTCAGTGGAGTAACACTCGATGCACAGTAAGAGCTCATCTTTGGCAGCAAAGGGTTTCTCCACCAGGGAATGGTCACACTTGTCGCACCTGAAACAGGTTTCATGCCAGTGGCTGTCTTTATATGCAAGGTCCTTCAAAGTAAACAAAGTATTTTTTTTTTATTTAAATAGTTCCATAGTTTTGTAATATTGCTCTAAAAGTTAAAAAAACAACAACAAGAAATTAGGCTAAAACAGTTACAGATAAGTAGAGGAATCTTTTCTCTCTGTTATGCCATTTACTATAAACTATTGGGCATAGTTGGTCGGGGGGTTGATACCCATATAACTGATAAGTCTTAATTAATTCTGAACTTAGAGTAACATAGAGAACGGGAAGTGACTGTTTTGGTGTAATATTATTATTTTTATCAAGCATTTCTGAAGTGCCCACACTGTCAACATATTCCACAGCTCTTTTTGTAGAATCATATATAATTCCATACAAATGCCGACAGATACAGGATGTAAATAGGGACATGCTCAATAAAAGTCAATAGAACAGAATAAGAACAGAAACAGTAGTGGATCCACAACCCCAATTGCCAGTGGTTCACTGGAATCAAGAAACGTTTCATATATTTCCAAGCATGAAATAAAATGCTAAAATAAGATGGCTCAGATATATTTTCAGTGGCATATATTTCCATGTACCGGTAGCAGACCTTTTATCCAGAATGCTCTAGACCTGAGGTTTTCAGAATAATGGATCTTTCTGTAATTTGGTTCACCATACCTTCATACCTTAAGCCCACTACAAATAATTTAAACATGAAATAAACCCACTTGGATTGTTTTGCCTCCAGTAAGGATTGATTGCCTTGTAGATCAGATCAAGGTCATAGTAAAAGAAAAAAAAATGAAATTGTTTTTAAAAATTTGAATTATTTGGTTAAAATCAAGTCCATAGGAATTGTTTCAGGATAATAGAATGGGGTAACATAATCTATGGCACTGTAAAGCTTGGCATACACATAGCCAGTCTAGCAGTGGTAGATGCTGATGTGCTATTTCACTAGTAGACACCACGATTCTAAAATCTGGCTAGTGTATGCAGGGGCAATCCTGCCAATTTTGCCGCACGAGGCGGCCTTCATTTTGCTGTCCCCCCTCCCCACAGCGCTCACCTTTTCAGCGCCGGACAGGGGTCAGGGGAGTCCACGTGACTAGTGCAGAAAGCGCAATTGCATTCCATGCACTAGAAGAGCCGAATTTCAAGGTTGAAAACCGGAAATTCGGCTCTTAAAGGAAAACTATACCCCCCAAACAATGTAGGTCTCTATTAAAAGATACTGAGTAAAACAGCTCATGTGTAAAACCCTGCTTCATGTAAATGAACCATTATCATAATAATATACTTTTTTAGTAGTATGTGCCATTGGGTAATCATAAATAGAAAATTGCCATTTTAAAAAATAAGGGCCGCCCCCTGAGATCGTAAGATTCACTGTGCACACATACAAACCACATGTAAGGTCACATGAGCCAATTAACAAACAGAGTTTTGCCTTTTGCTTCCTCACTTCTTCCTGTTACAGTTAGTGTTGTAGTATTTCTGGTCAGGTGATCTCTGAGGCAGCACAGATAGAGTCACGAAATGGTGGTTCAAGGCAAGAGATGTAAAAGGGCAATATTTATGTAAATATATATTCCAGTTTGGTAAGATTCTTTAATATGTCATTCAATTTGATATAAACTATCTGTTGCTTAAGTATTCATTTTGGGGGTATAGTTTTCCTTTAAAGTTACCAGGAGCTGGATTTTTGCTGCCCTTGGCAACCAGGAGGGCGCTGCCACCTGAGACGAGTGTCTCAACTCGCCTCATTGGGGGAGCGCCCCTGAGTGTATGGTGCTTTAGACTGATAAAGAGAAAAGATAAGAAATAAGAGCAGTGAAAAATATCATGGTAAGCAAAACTATAGTTGAGACAGGCACAATACAAAATGGATTTGAGGAAAGCATCCGGGGTCTTTAAGAAATAAAATATATAAATAAACTATCAATTTAAACATGGACCATTTTATGATGTGACATTTACCTTAGAATTACACTCAATCATCTTTTTGCATCGTTCACAGGGGTTTGCAAAAAGGCTGTCAAAGCATTTAATACAATATGGACTGTCATCCTTTAGAGTATATTTCTTTCCGTACAAGGACTCCTTGCATTGGAAGCAGTCAAATATTTCTTTTTCCATATTAGAAGCTCAACTGGGAAAAAAAGCATATTGATTATTAGGCAAATTTACTCATCTACACATGTACTCTCTACACAGTATGAATAAAATGTTTTTATATAAATACATGTTAATAATAAAATACTCTCTACACAGTATGAATAAAATGTTCAGTCACCAATTTTATCAATATAATTTGCTTAAGACTGAGAAGTCTTAGAACTGATTCTCTTTAGGTTACAACAGAAGAAAAAATTGCAGAAATTGTGGCCCAACAGTTGAATAGAAAATGTGTGCGAAATGTGCCTCAACCTGAAGTCTCAGGGATACTGGGAAATAGTTGAAGGTTCTTATCATGACTTTTCATATCAATAAAGTAGAAGAGGTTGAAAAAAAACACATGTGCATCAAATTCTATCTCTTTGTCTAAGTGAAACCTGTGCAAGAGCTACTTAATTTAGCAAGGCAAAAAAAAAAAATTGATTACCTTGTGTTTAATGGAAGTATCTGCTGGGGAATAAAGCAACTGAGAGTAAATTATACAGCTGAGTTTATTATTCACAAGAACCCAAAGGCCCTTCTCCATCAAGGATGTGTCTTACTTAATCCAATTTAGGGTATAGGAGGCTTGCATATTGTTGCTTCTCAAATGCATATTGTTAGATTTATAAACATTGAATCTCATCAGCCACATAACTGCCCAGTTTGTCTACATGCCCCTGCAAGGATGTCACTTCCTTGATGGAATTAATTGGACTGCATACTCATCAGCAAACACAGATACATTTCCTAGAATGACTCCCAAATCCATTACAAATGAAATGAATAAACTATGTACCCTTCTCCAAGTAGAAAATGTTCCATTGACAACCACACTCGTTTCTGTCCATAAAAACATCATGACTCATAACAGCAGACCTTGGTTTAACTTTTTTTTACATCTGATTAAGCCATAGGGGGTGTTGTTAATGCTCTTACATTTCCTCCATTAGGTGATAAACTGAGAATAGTAATTAGTTAATATGGTTGTAAACAACATCCATTTCTGTTCTGTGTTTTTAATTGAAAACCTGCCCCGATCCATTTGCTGTCATTTTTTAGGGTGCTAAAGGTTGTTTTCCTAAAATAAACTGTCTTTATTGACATTGATTGCTTTTCCAATCAATGTCTGGGTAATTTGTATCTCTTATTAATACAACTTTCTCTAACATTTGAACCATATTTCCAACATGAGCTGCACCTCTTTCTCTTTACTTGACATGAGGGGGTCTGTAGCATACTCCTATCATTTTTGCCTTTTAATCTGTAAAAAGTTCAATCCATAAGGCTTCTGCCCTTTCATCCTCCTCCACAACTTCTTCTTAATAGTGGGTTTCAAATAATGCTTAACATACAGATGTTGTCCTCTTGCTTTTTTACCATTTCCACTAAACCTTCTGAAACAAGGTATAGCCCTTTATATTTACTGCCCAGTCATGTGACTCATTCAGCCATGTTTCAGCAATTTCAATTACATCATACATCTCATCCAGAAACCCAGGCCTCTGCCATTTTACTGGCCAAGATTCTTGAATTAGAAATCATACACTTTGGGCAGATTTATCAAAATTTGAGATTAGAGCTAAATAAAAACTCACCCACATTCTATAGGATACAATTGTATTTATCAAATGGTGGGTTCTAATTTTCACTCATTGATAAATTCAATTCTAAAAATCCCATAGGAATGAAAAGAATGTGGGTGAGTTTTTATTTATTAAACTCTAAACTCACATATTGATAAATCTGCCCCTTAAAGGAATTGTTCAGTGTAAAACTGAATAAAAACGGTGTAAATAGATAGGCTGTGCAAAATAAAAGATGTTTCTAATATAGTTAGTTAGCCAAAAATGTAATGTATAAAGGCTGGAGTGACTGTATGTGTAACATAATAGCCAGAACTCTACTTCCTGCTTTTTTGGTTTACACTGACTGGTTACCCTGGCTACCAGGCAGTAACCAATCAGAGACTTGAGGGGGGGGGCACATGGGTCATATCTGTTGCTTTTGAATCTGAGCTGAATGCTGAGGATCAATTACAAACTCACTGAACAGAAATGTACCATGTGGCCCCCTTCAAGTCGCTGACTAACTCAGTTATAGAGCTGAAAAGCAGGAAGTAGTGTTCTGGCTATTATGTTACACATCCAGTCACTCCAGTCTTTATACATCACAATTTTGCCTAACTAACTATATTAGAAACATTTTTTATTTTGCACAGCCTATCTATTACACAGTTTTTATTTTCACACTGAACTGTTCCTTTAATATATTGACAAGCTTTCAGTCTTTCATAAAACTTCACACTGCTCCATCCTTTTCCCCCTGTCCCTAGTTTACAATTTCCTCCAACCCTCTAGCATTCCTCTCCCCCACAACACCTGAACTATCATAACTGTGGAGCAGCCTATCCCTTGCAAAGAGTCTGTAGACAACGGGAAATCGTCCCAGCTTTCATGAGGTACATGAATTCTGCTCTACTTACTGTATTTCTTTCAGCCATTTAATTTAATTGTAAACATAAGCCACATAGGAGTTCCATGAACTGATTTTATATAAGTCATGGAGCTCTGAAGCAAAAAAGTAATTATCTGTGCCACCTGTATGGTGAGGGTGGTCCTGTACCAGCTGAAATAGTATTGAAGACAGCAGCTACAATTTCCTTGATATAACCTTTATATGCCAGCATTACTGGGTAGAGATGTAGCGCAGAAAGTTCTGCCCAAACCTGCATGTGGTGATCAGACTGACACCAACATGGGGGGGGGGAGAGATCTCAAATTCAAGTCATTTTTTGAACATAATGTCACAAAGTATGGATGCTAATTTCAAAAATAATGTGTGCAACATTCTCTCACTGTACAAGTTAGAAGAAGAAGAAAAACAATGATGTGGTAGATTCGATTTTGCAGGGTTATAATTCATTAATAATCATGTTTAAAATGTATAACATCATTCATAATAACTGGCAAGAAGAGTAGATTTTAAATATTTGAGGTGATCTACTGTATCCTACAACTGACAAATGAATGTCAAATAAGACTCTTGCTCATCAGATGAATGATTTATACATACCCAGCCTACATCATTCATTTTGGCTTCAGTAGCATTTATTTCTCTTTCCTGATGGGCTTTGGCATTTTTAACACTATGCTGTATTTGTTGCCATTTGGTGTCCAGATAACTCATCCCTCAAATTGTGGGCATGATCCAATAAAAAAAAAATACAAATAGCCATTATGATTTTCAGAAATTATTCACAAATCGTTCCCACACAATTCTCGGTTGGGGTAAATCTCCTCTCCTGTGTGACAAATCACCCAAAAATACCTTTTGCTTGTGACCCATTAGAATCTCAATGTATATTGATTTTATTACCTGGGAACCCTGCACATAAAGGGCCAGATTTAATTTAATGAGAAACGTTTATCTTCTAATTATAATCCTAATTCAGTTTTTCACATAGAGGGCCAGATTCAATTCAGTGAGAAAAAAAGTTTATCATGTGAAAAGTCATGGATGAGATTCAATTTGATATGCAATTCAATTCTGTAAAACTTATCTCATGGTTTATCACATGAAAATTCTATATGAAAAAACTAGAACTGAATTTGGAGAGAAAAAATTTTTTCTCGTCCATGAGTTTTTACATGATAAACCAGGAGATTACTTTTTCTCACTGAATTGAATCTGACCCAGAGACCGTTTCTGTTTATTACATGAAAACTCTATTGAAGGGTATGGGGAAAAACTGGAAATGAATTAGGAGAAAAGTTTTCTCTCCTCATATTGATCTTACCCATAGGTTTTCATGTGATAAACCATAAAATAAAATTTTCTGATTGATTTAAATCAGATGTTTAACACATTATGGGCCAAATTCAATTCAGTGAGAAAAAGGTTTATCACGTGAAAACTCATATACAAGATTCAATTTGAGATGCTATTCAATACAGCAAAACTTACTGTACAGTTAGGCCCATAAATCTTTGGACAGAGACAACTTTTTTCTAATTTTGGTTCTGTACATTACCACAATGAATTTTAAATAAAACAACTCAGATGCAGTTGAACTACAGACTTTCAGCTTTAATTCAGTGGGTTGAACAAAAAGATTGCATAAAAATGTGAGGAACTAAAGCCTTTTTTTAACACAATCACTTCATTTCAGGGGCTCAAAAGTAATTTGACAAATTAAAAAACTGAAAATAAAATGTTCATTTCTAATACTTGAAAATCCTTTGCTGGCAATGACAGCCTGAAGTCTTGAACTCATGGACATTACCAGATTCTGGGTTTCCTCCTTTTTAATGCTCTGCCAGGCTTTTACTGCATATTTGCATGATAAACTGTATCTCACAGTTTATCATGTGAAAACTCTATTGAAGTTTATGGGAAAAAAACTGGAACTGAATTTGAAAAAAAGTTTTTTCTCCCAGAATTGAATCTCGTCCATGAGTTTTCATATGATAAACCATGTGTTACGATTGGTATCTGTGGTGTTTATACAAAAGGCCTGTAGGTGTCACTGTGCACAAGAGTTATACTGTGTACATAGTACTTTCTATAATGTTACTGATGAAGTGTAATGGCTGCATGAACCTGCTAATAGCACTGTTATACTCTACTCATCCTTGGCTACCAAAACATAACAAATTGGTGTCAAGGTGCCTCTTCTACCTCTGCAGCAGCCTGCAGCTTTTCTCCCAACCCCTGGAGAGCCTACAATACCTTTTACTGCTTGGATCTGTATGTTTGAAAATTACATTATTGCTGCTGACCAAGGGGAGATTTCTGCTGCTAGAAAGCGTGCTTTACTTATTCACTGCCTGGGAGCAGAGGGACAGCGTATATTTTATACATTACCATTACCTGATGAGACTTATGAAACTGCTCTTACTGCTATAAAGAACTTTTTCATGCCAAGAGTAAATGTGGTTGCTGAAAGATATAAATTCCACCAACGTGGACAACGTAATGGCGAATCCACAGAACAATTTGTAGCAGCTTTGAGAGAGCTGTTTGTTACCTGTGACTTTGGGAATCTAAAATGAAATGCTAAGAGACCAAATAGTGGAAAAAACAAACTCACCTGGCATTAGACAGAGGCTGCTCCTAGAGCAGGATTTAACCCTTGCAAAGGCTATTACAGTTGCTAGCCAAATTGAAACAGCAGTGGCAGAGGCTAAAACTCTCAGTCAGGGAACTGCTGGGAATGTACAGATTGTGAATTCAACACTGTGGCCTAATAATGCACAGTCACAGGCAAAATACAGTGATAAGGAAAGGGATTCACCTACACTGCAAAACCATGCAGCAAATACAAATAAAAAATACGGCTGCCGCTGTGGTTCAACACAACACACTGCAAATCATGTTACATGTCCTGCAAAAGCTAAATGGTGCAGCAACTGCACAAAAGCAGGATATTTTGCTAAAATCTGCCGTAATTCTGCTAAAGATGTTCGTGAAGTCACTACTATAAATGTTACAGTATTAAGTGTGGATAAAGCTGGTACATTTATTCCAGACTAGTTTATATGCAATAACAAACAAGGGAAAGTTGTGCTCACCACTATTTTTTAAAACCATTAGGCGGGGGTGCAATGAGGGTGTGACCACAAAATACATATAGTCAACTACAAGAGGTCCTCTGAGTGCAGAGGACCTCTTGTAGTTGACTAGTTTATATGCAATGTCAGTACTGTGTCTGCTGACAAGGACACTCCATTAACCTGATGCTTGATACAGTTTCAGCTGTTTCTATACTACCAAATTATGTTTTCTTGAAATACTTTGCAAAAGATCCACTTGTTGCACCTGCCTTGAAACTGGTCAGTTACTTAAAGGATCCAATCCCTGTGCTTGGTTGCTTGCCAGTGACTGTACAATTTGAATGAAATACTGCAAAATGTGACTTTTACATTATGAATAAGGGTACTGCTATACTTGGAAGGGATCTCTGCTGCATTAAACCTACAATTAGTTGATGGTCTCATCACTACAGCACCAGTGCCTGCCACGCAGCCTGTGTCTAAAATTTCACCACAAAACAACACTTCACTAGGCTGTGCAAAGAACTTTGTATACAAAGTTAAGTTGAGACCAGATGTGAAACCAGTATGCCAGAAATTGAGGCAATTGCCCTACTCTATAAGGGAGACTGTCACACAGGAACTAAAGAAACTGGTAGAGAAAGATGTGATTGAAAAATCAGAATCCTCTGAATGGGTTTCACCCATTGTTGTAACAATGAAGAAAATTGTATGTTGATCTCCGTGAACCTTATAAAGCAGTTGTTATGGATAATGATCCCTTGCCACACATAGAGGAAATATTTTCAGAACTCCGAGGATCAAAATTCTTTTCTACCCTGGATCTTCAGAATGCTTATCATCAAGTATTACTGTATGAGGAAAGTAGAGACCTCACTGCATTTATCACCCATGATGGTTTATTTTGGTTCAAGCGTTTACCTTATGGATTGGCTTCAGCACCTAGTTGTTTTCAAAGACTGATGTCTTCTATACTCCATGACATACCTGGGGGTACAATGCTTCTTGGATGATATAATTGTCTACGCTCCAACTATGGATCTTCATGACATACCTAAAAAAAATTCTGAAATGCATTGATTCTGCAGGATGGAAACTGAATCTTTACAAAAGTCACTTCAGACAAACTCAGCTGTCTGGGTCATATAATTTCACAAGATGGATTACAGCCTGACCCTGACCATGCAGAGATGCGCACTAAGTTACATGTTGCAGACATCAAACTTCCACAAAATACTGTGCCTACAAAATCGTCTACTGCTGACATTGTCAAACGTCAACAAGCCAAATGCAAGGCTTATACAGACAGAAAACGTGGTACAAGAGAAGTGCCTGGAGCTTTAGTCAGAATTAAGAAACCAGGAATACTGAAACAAGGATAATCTAAATTTACTACACCGCTTTAAGTGAGATGCCAGTGAGGACCATACACATATGAACTATCTGATGGACACATATGGAATGCAAGTCGTCATGCTCCTGTTAGGAATGACTTTGGAGAAGCTCCATTTGATGAAGGACATTTTCTTACTCCTGATGCCAACTGCAATAGACCTGAAGAAAGTGAACCTATAAGGCATACTGAGAGAATCGGAAAACTACCTGCATGGACCAAGGACTATGTGATGTGAATAATGCATAATATTGCTTTAAGATGCATACTGTTTAAATGTTGCTTTTTTTTACATTTGCCCAAATGCTTTCCTACTCTAGGGGGAATATGTGGTGTTTATACAAAGGGCCTGTAGGTATCACTGTGCACAAGAGTTATACTGTGTACATAGTACTTTCTATACTGCTTAAAATTATTAGAGGTGAAGTTACTGTTGAAGTGTAATGGCTGCATGAACCTGCTAATAAAGCACTGTTATACTCTTCTCATCCTCGGCTACCAAAATATAACAGTATCCTGAACGTAGAACAAACCCAAAGGTCCCGGTCATGACGTCACACGTGAGCCACATAAACCCGGAAGCACTCATCCTAGGAGCAGAAGAAGAAGATGTGAACAGGTTAGGAGTGTGGGGTGTCCCCGCCGCCCGCAGGTTTTCTTACACCATGAGATAACTCACATAATAGTTGGTCTGACACCTATCTGTCTGTTTGGCTAGTGGGCTGGTTATTTTTCTGGGATGACCAAATGCCATTACTTCATTTGCTTGACTTGCTGGCCTGAATGACCAGATTGAACGGGAACTGTGAAGAAGTCTCCTGTCCTCTCACTTCCTCACTGACTGATCAACCTTCCTCTCACTGAGAAGGTGTGCCAGGAGATAAAATCCTTCACAGATGCTTCAGTCTTCAAATAGATTTTTTTAGCTGGCACAAGGGGTAGGCTGGAACTAGACTGGGGTAAGTGTTAACAAATTAGCATTATGGTACTAGCCTTGCATCCCTTAGTGCTTGTGCACTTCTTCCCTGGGTCTGAAGTTAAAAGGACTGGATTGGAATTGTAAGGCACCAGGACACAGAGGAGACACCATTGGGTACAAAGGCTGAAAAGAGATACTGGTGTGACAAGTGTAAAATGTCATATAAAGTTCATATTAATCAACCAATACCACAATCTCACAGGAGAAGGTCAGACCTCTGATTGACCTACAACAGTTTCTTGTCAATACATAAGCCAATCTGGGTTGCCCTCAAGGGTCATTACTAACTAATTACTCATTTTGCTTCTCTGCTACATATTAATTAATCAGTGTAGCTCATTTCAAGTTCTATTTATAAGGGGCATATATCCACTGCTATTAGAAAACATTTGGGATCCCACTTCTCAAACGTGAATTTTATAATGATTATTTAACAGAAAAAGCCTGCTCAGAATAACAAAGTGGTCACCCTTTATCCACGATGACCTGGGTGTATAAACCCCAGGTCCCACACTCCTGGGCTTGCAAACACTTTAACCATGCACTGAACAGTACAGTGTTGTAGGACAGTCAGAGGTTTGTCCAGCCTCTATGGTACATACTAATTTATATTGCAAGTTGCCAAAGTTTAGAGTTGGAAGCATTAAGTACATGAACTTTGACTGATGTATGACTCAGGATTACCTTCTGAAGGGGAAAACTAGCTGTAACAGCATGTGCTATATAGCACTCTTTATCACAGGTGTGATAAAATGTATCGGTGGAGGAAGTGTTAACCACACAGGACTTCCACCACTCCACACTGACTAGTGTTTGGGCCCCAAATACATATGTAAGTGTTGAGGGCAATGCCATTAATGCTCCTCATAAGACAACAAGGGAGGCCATACCTCCTCCAAATCCATAAAACATAATTTAAAAAGCATTGTATAGTCATCACAGGGCTGGCAGATCCACCGGATGCATTTTGGACCTTACTGGTCATTAAAAAGAGGTTCATTTCAATTCACAGAACAAGGTTTAGAGAACATTAATTTTAAACAATCACATTTTTGCATTCTTGGAGACCAATAACTGAGACGGTGTTACAGGTATAACTAATAGTTATTACTTTATTTGCTGGATCTCAAACAATCGCTTTTGTGGTACCGCACAGATGGTAAAATAATCACTTTATAGATACTTTAGACATCCACTTGATGATGTTACACAGACATAGTATTTGCATCACTCATTTATAGTACTCACTTATAGGTGAACTAGTCCCCAGCATTAGAAAAAATGCTCACAGTTTGTAGATTACAATCACCTGAGTCTTACCACTTGGATCCATTTGCTGGCTGGGCTGACACCACAGTTTACAAACCTTCCTGATCTGCTTGCTGGAGCCTCAGGCTGCTTTACTAAATACTGACTTTGCCTCTCGTTCCAGAGTGCACTATAGCTGGTATTTTGTCACAGTAACTTCTCCTACCTCCACTTCAAGCTCTCCAGCACCAGCCACCCCTTCAAGCATGTGGGGTCCAAAGAGACCAAGCATATTGGGCTTCCCTTTTTAAAGACTAGGGACAGCTAACACCACAGGCCAACTACAGAATGGTCAGGGAACTCTAACCTGGAAACAGTTACCCCTTCCAACTGTGAAACTTTATGTAAAATAAACATAAAAAAAATAATTGTAATGTTCAGATCACAGTAGTATAGAGAGATTTATCTAAAAAATGCAGTATTCTAAAAATGATTGAAGATGTGCATACTGTAGGCACAAGGCTTTTTAACCTGAAGAAGTACTATAAAGCTACTGCTCCTATTCGGGCAGGTTTCTTTGCAATAATACAACACTGCATTTAGCTCCTGTGGGAGACAAATGGAGATGATTGTTTATTTCAGTTTTTAAAAGGTTAATAACACATCTTTGATGGCATTCATTGAGTTTTGCAAGCTGAAATCTGAAGTGATGACTTTTTCGGAATGAGCTTTTCATAGAAAAAAGACGGCTCTGCAGTTAACCCCTCTGGGATGGCATGGAGAACTTGCTTAATATGAGTTTCTGAAAAAGTCAATTTACATTTAATGCCCTACAGCAACTGAGTGCAATGAGTTTTACCAGATGAAATCTGATGTGATGGCTTTTCTTGAATTAAATGAGGAATTTTCAAATATAAATGCAAAGCTTATTTGCTGAACAGAAGGAAGCAAACATTATTAGAGCTAATGCTTTATGCACATAAAGAAAACATCCCAAATTGTCACTGGTATAAATAAAGGGACTTTTGACCAGTGCTACAAAGTTTAATAAATCTGACACTGAATTTCATAGTGCCTAATCACATATACTATATATATATATATATATATATATATATATATATATATATATATATATATATATATATATATATATATATATATATATATATATATATATATATATATATATATATATATATATATATATATGTACATTTGTACATACATATGTACATATGTACATTTGCACATTTGCACGTATTAGCAATAAAATATATATTTGAATATAGGGTATGCCAGTATGGAACAATTTTATTTTATATATAATATTAAATATTCAGTTATTTTATTAAAATCAACTTTAAGTTTATACTAAGCTTTTTTTACTAAGCCAGGTTCTAAATTGTATCAGTCCAGTTACCTATAACAACCAAGTAGATGTAAACAGCTTGCACCAAATAAAAAAAAAACGAAGATGTGAAGGGTCATTTACAACTGCAAGTACAAGTCTGGTTGCACTGAAATGGATGCAAATGTTGCTACCAATACTACCTCCAATACCTCCAGGGGAGCACAACTGTTCTCTCCACACTAACGATGTGCCCTCCCCCCGGTGCTTAGAAAGGTAAGACGGGGGGGGGCGAGCGAGGTGGTGTGGCATCAGAAAGGACCCCAAGAAACGCCCCTGGATACCTCCAACTATGGTCTTTGACCCTTCACATATTTGAGCATAATCTTCTGATGAATTTTGCACAAGTGCACATACTGAAGCTGGGGAACCCCGGGGCTGTCTTCACCCTTAATGTAGCAGCTGTTTGAGAGTTCCTACAGTTAGCTGCATAAATAGGTGCACCACATTTTTTTGCAAAAGAATCATATGCAAACACTGCTTGACTGCCTGAAATTATATAATCGCCACAAAATGTTAGCCACAAATTGCACCTGACACAATTGGATGCATTTTTTTGCATTCATTTTGATACATCAAGTATAAGTGCACCAAATGCAATTTCCTGAATTCTGGAGAATCCATTGTGGTTAAAAAAAACAAAAAAACAAGTCTATTAGTTCAGAAACACGCCCTTTGTTCACTGTGCCCATTAAGTAAATACCACTTTTGATGTGTTGCTATGAATAAATACACTGGTACAGTTTAGCTCCTACAATGTATATTATTAGCCCCCTTATTTCAGGACTGTCTATAAAGGAATGTTTTTAGTGTTTTATCTATCTCTTCAGGGGAATGTACATTTAAATCGAAGAAGCAGACAACATTAAAGGGAACCTTTTCTGCACCTTGCAAAGCTCAGCAGCATATTTTTAGTAGTTTTTAGCCATTCGTGTGCCAGAAGTGGTATCTTTCAGCAGATTTACAGAATCGATAGATCTCAGTGAAATAATTTCTTCGACTTCTGAAGTAGTAACAATGTTTTTGCACAGTAAGTGAATGCACAGAGCATCTGGTTAGGTGGGACATCAGTGATAGAGGTAGACTAAAGGAGACTCTTTAAACATACCACACATCTTACTTAGTCTGCTTTTAACTGACTTCCACATGGCAATATATGTGCATCTTAAATGTATAGGTTGATAGATGTCAAATTTGCCCAGCAGCCTGCTGATAACTTATTATGAAATATGTGCATTCAATCTTGGGTTCTTTACTTCTTGTGAGTGAGGCAGTAATCTGCTTATTTGCCATGTTACCAAAATAAACAGTTGCAGGCAATAATTTTATCTAGCAAGCGCCACAAATAGCTTCTGGGAAAGAAAGCTCACGGTCCCGCTATCTAAAGCACAAATGAAATTCAGCTCCCATAGTAAAATTGCTTTTGAAGTGCTGCATAATCACAAGGCAAGTTCAAATCATTTTACATTAGAGGATGTTTTTAAAATCAATTTTTTTTCAGCAGCACTTGGGGCACAACTGCCTTTCCATATGCTTGATCATGGACATATTTACAGTTTTGATAAATATTCTCATTGCAGGTTTTCACGTTTTTTTATGTTCCAATGTAAAAAGAAAATATACTGAATGCTTCCAGATTCACACAGATCAGTTAGGATTCTCATTGGAGAATTATTTTGCATCCCACTGCACCCCCTAGCTCTTAATATAAATTGATGAAATGTTTCATTAAACATGGAAAACAATTCACTGATGAGCATTTTGACCAAAAACTAATTATAGATGCAACAGAAATCACCAATGAGAATGCTATCTGCCCCCTTTATTTCTTCTTGGAATGCTAAAGTAAATCTGTACAAGAAAGCTTCTAGGCTGTAGTTAATCCTAACCCTTTTCTAAACATGTTTTCCAATTGGCTCTATTATCTTCAGACAAATAACCAATAAAATCTGAATGTAATATTCACAGCCACAGGAGGATTTGTGGTTTGAATGATGTTCAGTTTGTGGTTTAACTAAATGACAAAGAACTGTCAATAACTATGTGCTTAGTAATGCTACTCTTCTTACTCAGACATGATTAAAATGCCCATCAATGCAATCAGCAAATCACATTTGCATATTTACTTGGGATACTTTATTTACATCTATGTGATTATATAGATTAAATAATTAAACCTGCCAGTACAGAAATGCCGTGAATAAGTTTAAAAAAAAAAATCAAGCGTATGGTATCAACATGAATATGATGCAAGTAAATAAAAGACAGAACATTTGGGAGAACACCAAAAATAGTACTTGAAAGTAGGAGGAAAAGACAAACTGTGTAGTCATTTTGGTATGATCTAGGAGACGCAATTACAGGATCGGAGTTTGTGAACTATACAAAAAAAAAAGGAGGATTAGATTTGTTAAAAGGATTCTGTTGTGGTTTTTATAGTGTTGGTTTGTATATTATATTACATTGTGTGGATTGCCAATAATTCATTTACCATTACATTTAAAATGTTATTCATGAACCAGTAATCCAAGTTGTAATGTACTTTTAAGACTCTGAACATCTTGCTTACTAACATGTATCTCCCTGGTGCTACATCTTATTATATGTTAATGTCCTAAGAGCTCCACAAAGGGAGGACATTTCTGACAGCTAATTTGCACTAGGAGCACAAATTGCATGTCTCGTTGCATTTCTCATCATAATGATCTTTTCACAATAAGGGGGTTATTTATCAAAGTCCGAATTTTTCTCATTATTTTCTGAAAAAAAAAAACTTTGACCAAATCCGCAGGGGTTTTTTCAGCTTATTCATTAATACACTTTCCCAAAAATTTTGTTTGCGGGAAAAAAATAAAAAAAAATTGCGAAAAATCCAGATTTTTCACCCAAAGACTCAGTTTTCTTATGTTTTTGGCCAGAAAACTTTGGGGTATTGCACGAAACCTAGCGCACATCAAAAAATCATTGGGACTTCTGCCATTGAGTTATATTTAACCTCAACAGGTCTGAGATGCCGGATTTTCTGATTCTGACTTTTCCATCCCTAGGGTTTAATACATTTAGAAACATTTGTGATTTTTTTTAAACGTCAGATTTTATATTAAAAAAATCACAAATTTTTCATGATTTTTGCATTCAGAGTTTCGTAAATAACCCCCTAACTGTAAGTGAAAAAAAGAGAAAACTAAGTAGTCAGAATATAGGAGATTTAAAATTAATAAGCCAGGGCCACTTTATATACATAGGCATTTGCCCAGGGTCATCCAGGACAGAAGGACCCATTAGCAACCATTAAATCTACAATAACATTTGAATTAACTATGCCACAGAAGTGGCAAACTCCATGTTTTAAACATATTATATTACTCTTTAAATTTAATTGGGCACAACCCAACTGTAAAGCTGTCCCACTGCACCCTCTAGTTCTCTATAGAAGCTGATTAAAAATTCAATTACACATGGAAACCAATTCACCAATGAGAATTCTACTGACCAAAAACATAATTATAGATGCAAAAGAATTCACCAATGAGTATGTTAATTACCTGCAGGCATCTTGCTGTTATCTTACATATTGTGATCATTTTGACTTAATTATATTACACTGTAATAAGACATGGGGATAAAGGACAGACTTGTTCAGTGCTGGGAAAACTGTAGTTAAAGCTTCCATCTCTAACTGTAGGAGCAAAGAACATGGAAACAGATCAGGTGGAATTCTTACTGGAGGATTATTTTGCAGTTAAATGCATCCACTGGCTCTGGAGAGCTGGGGAAAAAGTTTTGCTTTAAGAATACATCCATTTGGTTGTTGGACTGCAGCTTCCAGAATACCTTAACCCTGATAATATGTTAAAGTGTGCTGGGATTTATAGTCCAACAGCAATTGAATAAAGTGTGGTTGAGCAGTACAGTACAGTAAGCTTCAGTTTGCAAAGTGGCCTTTAGGCCTAACAGTTGGGTTTAGTGCCCTTTTACGATCCCCTTTAAGATGCCCATCCACAGAGCTATATGGTTGGAGCTCATGATCTGCATTCTCTCTGACCACTTTATGTAAAAAAAAAAAAAACAGTTAAGAATGTACAAGGACTAATTTTTCACTTTTATTATTCTACATTTTATTCAGACATCTGCTAAGTAAATCTATTAAAATCAAGTGTGCTCTGGTGTTCTCATCTAAATGACCCAGAGGAATACTGTCTGAATCATTAGTCTCATAGATGCAAGATGTTCCTTCTGTGGAGGTCACTCTGAAGGTCTCCCAAGAGAGAGAACTATGCAGCGGAACCTTGTGATACAAAGCAGATGCCTATTTACTGCTTTTCTGGCATTTGCTGTTAGAACACCTCGTTTTGTGGTTATATCATTTTTAAAGGAAAATGTGTTAAATTGTATAGGAGGTGAGATTAATGTTTTTTCCTCAAAATACTGTCAGATTCAATTAATGATTGTTAAATCAATGCAAATAATGTATGTATTTATTTGCAGTGGTTCTCAATCTATAGGAAACCAGTTAGGAGAAATTTGAAGTTAATTCCTAATTTCTCTCTTGGATATTGTTGGATGGACACATATACTGTGTAAACTATGCATGAGTTACTAATTCTAAGGAAGGGCTTACTGGGGGAGAAATGCTGATACCATTGCCCTGTGCCAGAAGGCTGGTGGTGGTGGTAAGGATTCACTAATACTATGTCAGGGTTATAGAAGCATGTGGAGATAATGTAAGACATGCGAAGATGCTGCTTTAGGTGCAGACTTAGGTTATTTAAAGCCCCCACTATCACCAATGCATTTGCCTGATCCAAGGTCCCCATATCCTGTTCCTGAATGCAATTACCTCTGATTTTTTGTATATTTACCTGTTATTTGAATTTGCATCCTGGACTCTGCCTGCCTTAACCCATGCCTGGACTTGCATACCACTTTACCCTTTTTTAACTTTTCATGTCTTTTTCCAGTCCATTAGTGTCTGTCTTGCCTGCTCTGCAGTCTGCACTGTTTGCACCTAAATAAAGAGCAGTGAGTCTTGCCCATACCCATATGGTCTGTTCTGCCTGTTCCCCAGTACCAGTTTCCTCTTTAGTCCTTTTATAAACTCTCCTGGTGCTGAAAGTTTGATGAGGATCTTTTGAAGGCTGCCAAGCCTAAAAGTGATAAAGCAATGTTTTTACATACAGTATGTTTAACTTTTTCAAGATAAGGGTCTTGATCAAGGGGTTTTAAACCAAAAAAGGTCACCAAATCCCTGTTCAGGAGTAGTGGGGCAGTGGATTCTGTGCCTGTGGAAAAATGCAAATGGAGATCCACCATCACCTGGCCCTGGCCATAAAGCTTCAGGAAAACCATTATCTAAAAAGCTCCATACACAGCTCAACACTGAAGCGTTCATTGAGGCCAATAACTAGCTAAGAGGACTGCATGGCGTTACTTTTAAATGGACCTGACTTGCACCTACTATTGAAATCAGTGCTGCTCCAAATAAGGTGCATATTTATTATGTGGTGTAACAAACAGCAGCATAATACAACACATCACTAGGCTTCGCCATGTAAAAAAAGGGAGTACATTTTTTAGGCATATTTTTTTAGAGTGACTTCTGCTGGAAGCAATGTAAAATAATGGCTGAAATATGGGGTAAAAACAACAAAACACCTTGATAAATTTGCCATTTATTTTACAAAGGTTTTTACACCTTGTTTTGGGAGATATTAATTTTACACAGCATAAGCTCAAAGTTGCTTTAATAGAGGTCATTGACTGTGTATAAGTCCATAGTGCACGCATGTATCTACACTGCAAGTTGCAATTTATGGTTATTTCCTTAAAATGCTAGTCAGAATGAGTCATAACAGGGATCTAGCTAAAAATCATAACACAATCATAATAGTCGAAAACAATTATGAGAGGACTCAATTCATACTGTCATACAACAAAGCAAAGAAAAACGTGCTTAAAGTTTTTAGGACTTTTTAACAATCTGACAGTTCATAATTACTAATTATTATTATACTTTACATAGTATTCTGAGGTGGGCAGGCAATTTTGTATTTCTGGTTAGATGAAGCTGATTGACTTTACTTAGGACATTTCTGTAGTAAATCATTAAAATATAAATATATAAAAGAGTTATAAGCAACTGCATTGTGATTTTATGTTTACTTTCTCTTTCTCCAGCATGTCCTAGGATCCAAAACGTTCCTTAAAATAAACCAGTTACTATGTCTTTGTATGAAAGGGAGAGAAAAATCAGTTGCTAGCGCTGAAATATGCCTTGTGTGGTTATATGAATTAACTAGAGATTAGTCTGAGCATTGATGATTTCTTAGGCCATGTCCTCAATCTGTCATGGCAATGCCCAATTACTGCTTGATTCAACCTGTCCCCTGTGGGATTTGAATATTTATTCTGTCCTTCATAAATTAATTTTTTTACTTTGTAATGTAAAACTGCAGTGTTCATCTGTTACGTACAACAAACTAATAATGATGGGGAAAACATACTGTATTATTGTCACCCTAAAGAACTCCATAAGGGCAGTGGTGAGAAGTCAGTAAATGTGGGGGTCTGTGATACATATGTGTGATAGTTTTGATCGAGAGGTATTCATACAGCGGATATACTGTAGCTTTTTGTGCTAAGCATTTGTGTCCATCGCAGAACTCTTTCCTATAAATGGCCACGGTTCATACTATTTTAGAATCTACAATTGGAGAAATGTTGAACCTTTGAAATATAACACGTTAACTGCACCAAAATGACATTTACACTTTTCAACATTGAATTAATTATCCAATCATCAGTATCAATATTCCATCTCCCTATTCCATTTGCACTTATCCAGTATCCAGTGTATGAGAAAACAGTTGAAAGGGTATTAGTGGTTATAATGCTTAAAAATGAATAACAGAGGTCTACTTTTGTTGCCCAATTGCCTTCCTTGGAGAAAAATTAGGTTTACTTTTCCGCAATCATGTAAATTCTCTCAACTGTCATCAGATTTTGTGGGTGAAAGCACAGAAAGCAAAAATAAATTACAGCTGGTAGACCAAGAGAGAGTCCAACAAAACTTTTCTGCCTTAAACACTACTACTACTTACTTAACTTATAGGGTGCATTCAATTCCCTAACTGCTTCCAGGGCAAGTATAGCATCCAGGCTGTGTGTAGGGAAGAAGAACACCAACTTATATCGGCTTAAGCATTTGTCATATTTTATTGCAGAAGTTGTAGCCTGAGGAAGGGATTGGTCACTGAAAGCTTTTGCTACAACTTCTGCAATACAATGTGACAAAGGTTCATGTCGATATAAGTTGGTCTGCTTCTACCCTGCACACAGCCTAGATCAAGAGAGAGTCCAGGTTGTAAGGGGGGGGGGGGCGCGGAGACAACTTAGAGGTCACACCAGAATTTAGCAATCCAATCAAGAAACAGAACCCAAATTCATCAAGTTATTTCAGAGTAGAGACCATGCACCACCAGATTCAATGATGCCCACTGGCTTGCAAATCGCAGGAATCTAGTAGTAAGTTATGAATCTCAGTGCTGAATTTAAGGAATTAAATTCATGTGTTGCCATCATTTTTGTGCTTAATGCTGGTGTATATATTTGTCACAAAATGTCAACGCAGCAAAAAGACTCAATCACAACAATCCTGGACCTCCAGGCTTAAAGCCAGAACAGTGTAGAGAAACACAATATATATTGTTGCCAGGAGTCTAAACTGGCCAGATTGTACTCCACATCTTTATATCTATGCTGTATCCCCCAGCACTTACCAAATGTTCTCTCTATATTGTTACAATGTTGGTTATAATTTTATTGAACTGTAAAAATAGAGCACTCCCTCAAAATTGTTGAAACTACTAGCTTCCATTTTTAGTCAGGTCCAGCTGGTTTGAGTCATATAATTGCACCCTTTGGTTTCTGCTGAACATTAAATATAATCTGAGTATGTATTGCAGCCTTCAATTCAGAGTTTTGGAGAATATCTCCATTGAACCACTGTGTTCATAAATGACATACAGATTAATAGGTGCAAGTCCCACAATGCCGATCTTAGCTTGATTTTGATGTGGTTTTGGTGGGTCAGGATAAGGTTAAAAATTCATGAATTCTCATTTGCGATGTTGGCCTGAAATCAAGTATGAGTATTTGAATTTTTTGTAATATTATTTCAGCTACATCAGTGGAACTATGTTGCATGAGGTGGTCAATTTAGAGGCCCATTTATTAAAGGTAGAATTTTAGTGATATTAGACCTTTTTGAAATCACAATTGAACTTTCTCAAAAATCACAAATGCCTTGTAATTTATTAAAAGATCCGAATACAAGTACGAACGAAAATAGCCAGAATGAAAAATTCATATGGCAATGAATGTTCCGATCTCTGAAAGCATCTAAAACCACCAACAAAAGACTGATCTTTGCAAGAAAAGAAAGAGAACTTGCACTGACTTCTACATGACCTTGACAACTTTTACTTGCTGTACTTTTGTATTAGCAGATTTTATGGTTTTCACACTTGATAAATTAAGAAAAAAATTGTGGTTAAAGTAACTATACGAAAACTGTGTTAATTTGTGCTAAAAAGTACAATTTTACTATTCTATGACAAAACTGCTGATCTGACTTCAATATGGCAGCTGTGCAACTAACAGGAAATATTCTAAAACATCAAAGTAATTAAAAATGACAAGTGCAATACCAAACAGACCAAATTTCATTTTGCTTCAAGAATCAGCGGTCTTACTAAACTGATTAAAGTGGTTTAACTGAACACGAAGCAAAATACTTGGGACTTTAAATATAAACATATTATGCCAAAACCACAAAATATATTAAAATGTGATCTGACACTTTTCGTTTTCTTTGTGAAATTTAAATAAATAAATAAATAAATAAATAAGATACATTATCTAAAACCAAGAAACAAAATATTTGCCAGAAGAAAAATTGCATTCAGCTTTTCCCATAATCCTCTTAGACAGTTAGCAAGGAAAATATTATAGACCCGAATTTGATTCTAGATTTTCAGCAAACGCTACTCATTAACCTGGAGGTCAGAGACCAGGACTGAAAGGTTTTTGGAGTCATGTGAATGTCACTTCAGACTTGATATTATTTCCAGCTCTTTTGGCTTTGGACACAAACCAAGAAGATTTTTTTGGCAAAAACATGCACATTTCTTTAGTAAGTCAGTTCCATGTAAATTAGCATATGCACGTCGGGTTGAATTCCCATAAAAGAAGAAGCCAGTCTATTTTGTGGCTTCTGTTCTCTCTGGAAAATATGTAGCAGAAAAGTGCAAAGCTAATTCAGTTATTTAGTCGCACTTATTTCAGCAAATTCTTTAATACAAACCACTTTTTTGTTTTTCTTTTACAAATCGTATCAATATATAATTTTACTGATACTCCACAGTGAGCTATGCTAAAAAATTAGGAAATAACACTGCACCAAGAAATAAAGTATGGAGCAGAAGGAAAGATGGCATTTTTCTCCTCAAAAAGTCCATGATGTCTATGCCTAAGTGATTTTTTACATCATACATTAATATGAAGTATGTGCTTCGACCACCACTAGGCCCAAAATGTTGAATTTTGCTTTGAGTAAGAAGTATCTCTATTATGGAGTACATTTATGTTTCAGAGGAGATCCTGAGGCAGTGCATTTTGCTTCTTTCACTTCTCCTCCAGTCCAACCCTTAAAATGCCTCCAATCGTGCCGTTGTCCTCTCAAACCCTCATGAAAGCACATGTCGTTCTTCTGTGAGCTATCTTTTTTGCCCCTGTGAAGTCAGAGGCACCTCATTGGTGGAATGCCCCAGGTAATATTTACATAAGCAGATATTATTAATTCACCATTAAGTACTGTGAAAATTCATTTAAAACTAATCCTAATCCAACCCAGCTAACAAATGCCATACTATTTATGGTAAATCTGACAGCAAGTTTTCTAAACGAGCATTTTAATACTTTTCTTATTTTCTTCAGCTTTATACCCAGTTTTCTCTGGTACTATTATAAGTCTTTGCCTTAACAGAAGCAGAGAGCTTTCACCCCTGAATATATACCTTTTGTGGTATCAGGTGCTAGGCTGAAAGACCCATACCTGCTTCAAGGGTCAAAAGATCCAATGGAGAAAATGCCAGCAGCACACTGAAAATTTGAAAAAGTGTAAGGTTTATTTAAACTCAAAATATACAGAAAAAAGGCAACTGTCCCTATAAACTTGAGAAGGTGTGAATCAGACACAACTGATTTTTATGGCAGTAGAATACAGATAAGCAAGACCTCTCTCATAAATAAATATATGTGTAGAAAGAAGTCAAATCAACTGGACTTGCTGTGTTTTTTCATGAAGACGTTTCACCAGCCACCAGTCACTGGCTTTCTCAATTCAGAAATAACAATCATCTGCCTTAGTAGTACTGGGGTCAGAAATAGACCCATTCAGCAGTTAGAAGGTACAGTGTTATATGATAATGCTGAATGAGAAAGCCAGTTGTATTACTGGTGAAATGTCTTCAAGAAAAACACAGCAAGTCCAGTTGATTTGACTTATATCTACAGATGTACCATGACCTGGATGAATGAGATTCTTCACAAACAAATAAATATATATTTTAAGTTTTTTTAAAAAAAATGGTAATACAATAAAAAAAAGTGATGCCCCTCTAATAATCTGGTAATTTAGTGCTATAGACTCCATGAGCATATCCTTTTTAGCTGAATTTCCACTTAGATGACAGAAAGTAACAAAATGTAGCTTCAGATCTACACAGATATGTGATGTTGCTTTGTATGCAAGAAAAGTTTTCAATTACAGGAGGACATGACAGCCAACAGATTGTCACTAAACTGGTATTCAGTTGGCAAGGTGGGTGGTTAGTGACACTTTATGAATTATCAACCTATATCTAATCTGTTTGAGAGATTATAAATCTTGTATATAAACCATATTACACGCTGAAGTAAACAGACACACAAACACACAGTGCTCCCGGGTTTGTAATCATGCTGCCAAAATGGCTGGGGTGCTAACACATGCACTTATAGAAACTGTTTAGAGACGTTATAAAAAGAACAGAATATAATTATGTAAAGAAATATTACACATTTATTTTATCCATTTAGCCGAGACTTACCTTTCCAGACATTCGCTCAGACATCTCCCGATCCTTTTCCTGTCTGGTGAATACCAGTTTTTACAGCTAGTGAAAAGGTGTGTATTAAGACAATTGCAGTACAAACATCCCCTCCTGTGTTTACTGGTGCAGAAAGGCACATATTTATCAAAGGGTATACATAGAATTTTCCACAGTTCTCTAGAGGGGAGTGCTATAGTTCTCTGTTCCTAGTATTGGATTTTTTTTTTGGCCATTTTTATCAAATTGGGTTAAATAGAATTCAACATTTGTTAAATATACGCCCTAAAAACAATACAAAGTGAGGCAAACTCTCATCCCCTTTGATAAAAATGCCTTCATAACAAATATATCAATAAAGAAGAGGAAACATGAGTAAACTGCAAATGTCTGAATAGCAAAGTACTTGGTCATCGATAAGATGGAAATTTTTGTTGTTCTCTTGCATGTGCAGCAATGCAGAAAATATGTGGGCTGGCTGCTACTAAATAAATACATAGTTAAGTGAACAGATTTCTTCTATTTAGGCACCAGGTGCACTTGCATAATGACACACAGTATCAAGGGCTCAGATGAGGGCTGAAAATGAAAATATAGGAGAATTCATCAATGAAAACAAAGGTAACAAGTGACTTCTTGCATACTTGCAAAGCCTATTCCATTTCTAGACTCTAGTGCAGTGATCCCCAACCAGTAGTTTGTGTGCAACATGTTGCTCTCCAACCCCTTGGATGTTGCTCCCAGTGGACTCGAAGCAGGTGCCTATTTTTGAATTCCAGGCTTGGAGGCAAGTTTTGGTTGTATAAAAACCAGATGTACTGCCTAACAGAGCCTCAATGTAGGTTGACAATCCACATAGCGGCTACTAAATGGCCAATCACAGCACTTATTTGGCACCGCAAGAACATTTTTCATGCTTTTGTTGCTCCCCAACTACTTTTACTTCTTTTGCTCACGGTTCAAAAGGTTGGGGATCCCTGCTCTAGTGCAAGAGGAGTGTTTGCATGAAATGGTAATATACTAGAAAAGGCCTATATTATTTCATGTAACTTCCATTTCAATTAGTGAGCACTAAGGCCATTTATGGGATCTATAGCATAACATGGGATAGGTTTCACGTTCTAGAGTGGAACTAAACCAACTAATCTTTCATCTTTTCTTACCAATCCCATGCAGCCTGCAGGAATGTGCCCATTACAAGAAGGGTAACCATCTCCTGCTATTCTGTAGTGATTAATGATTATTGCTTTACTTTTGGAAGTTAAATATGGAGGGGACCTTTAAAGCCTCCAAAGTCACTTTTCATAGTGCAAGCAGGCAGGGGCACATTAATGCACAGGGAGTGATTCACTCTCTTTTATTATTTGTGCTGGGTCAGAGTCACGGTTTCTTTTATTTTCATCTGCGATGCTGGGTCATGGGTGCATCTGGAGACACAAGGGGCCCTTCTGGCTCTTTTTCAATTATTATTTGGATTTTAGCTTCTTTTATTTTCTTTTGCCTTTTATATTTATTTTTAACTGCACTGTGTTGGGCCTGGGTCCATACCTGCTGTGCTGGGAGAAGATTAGGCAGCCAGAAGGCAAGTCAGCAGCTTGCAGGCTTGTTCATGTCTGTATGGCCAGAGGTCTATAAGATGCGATGGGTTTGATATCCGCCAGTGACATAATACTCTCCCAGCAAGCAGGTATTGCACAGCACCCGACCGGACCAAGGCCCATCACAGCGCAGACAACAATGCATTTTTTAAAGAAAATATAAATGATAATTGAAAAAGCTAGATGGGACCCCTGAGCACTCTGGGTCCCTAGGCTATAGCCTAGGGTAGCTTATTCATTAATCCACACCTGCTGCAGGTTGTGTCTCTTGACACAATGTGTCAGCCTTAAATTGCTCCTTTACAAGACTATTAATCAGCTATACAGTATTTACAAATAGTTTTAAAACCACATAAAGAATCATAATTAACATTAATTAAAGGAGAAGGAAAGGCATCCTGCACTTGGGGGTGCCAAATGTTAGGCACCCCAAGTGATTGTATTGACTTACCTGAAACCGCACAGGCCCATGGTTATACCATTGAGCACCAAGGAACGATCCTCTTCCGGGTTCTTCTTTCTTCAAATTTCTTCAAAAAATAAGCGACTTTTTAGTTAAAGTTCGGGTTTTTGTTCTACTGTGCATGCGCAGCGGCACAGAGAAAGAGGAAGATGGAAGAGAAGCACTCCGTGGTGCTCACTGGTATAACCCTGTGCTGGTGCAGTTTTCTGCTGATAGGAGCACCGGCCCAGGGTTTTGGGTCAATACAATCGCTTGGGGGTTGCCTAACATTTGGCACCCCAAGTGCTGCAAGCCTTTCCTTCTCCTTTAAAGAGTTTCCTAGAATTACAATTTTTTTTCATTAGGCAAACTTGTATAGTGGGGTTTATATCCCCATTAAAGAATATTTCAATATTATCTGTTGTGGCCACTGCTGAAATAATATTATCTATCTCCAGTTTCTTATAAACTGTAAGAAAAGTTGCTAGCCCAGAGTGCTTGAAATGCATTGTGGGAATTCTAGCACAAATCACTGAGGGCAAAGGTGAAAAGAGCTGTGTTTTCAAATTTTGCAGATTCTTGCCATAAAGTGGCTGATCTATGATTAGTTCAGCCTCACACAGCTTTATTGCCTTCCATTTCTACTGCGCTGAACTACATAGCACAGCTCACCAAGAGGCACACAGGATTTATGTGTGCTGCTCTTTTTATGTGATGTGGATTAATAAAGAGATAAAGCTAGAATGATTTCCTGGCCACCTAGCACTATATTAGCATATTATAGCTAAATAACTACATGTAGCAGAAAGAAGCCATCGACTGGGGGCCAGAGGAAACATTAAAACCCAGGAGAGGATTTTCTCTGGCTATTTTTCTCTCTGGGCTATTTTTAGCTATTGCATGAAAAACATACCAAAGTCTCTTCCACGTTTCCTGCTGTAAAGCAAATTTGAATTTTCTGGATGATTTAGTTCAAAAAATAACAACGCTAAATTTAGTTCTGCCAGATAATAAGTCCTGTGACCTTGGAGAATTAATCTTTTCTTGCTTTGTTCCAAAGCCAAATTTAAACAGATGTATAGAGCTGCTTTTAACTTTATAAGCTTATGTTTCAGTTCATAATAATGTGACTGTTTCAGGGGATCAGTTTACACATTGGAATTCATTACATTGCATTACTGTTAAAAGGACAGATATAAATTCTGAAGGATAGTTTAATCCACAGATCATTTATACCTTAATAAGTGGTTTAATCATATGAGTAAATATTGCTTTTTTATGTCTTTTCCCTTGAGCCACGATTTTGTGATGGTCTGTGTGATCCCTTTAGAGATCACCTGACAGGAAACAGTAGGTTCTACAGAGTCCTATAACAGGGAGGAGTATGGGCACAATTATTCATTGGCTGATGTAACCTAGCAGGTATGTTGTACCCTTAGTTTGCATGTGAGCACTGTGCCTCATATAAACCAGAGGGACCTAATGACAGTGGTTCAATATGGGATTATCTAATCTCACATACTTTTAGAAAGAAAAATATTATTCACGAAAAAGGCTTTGAATGTGCTGGTGAATGTGATATTTATTGAGACCTGCAATGTTTGAGGTATAATATCACATTTAAACAATTATTAATCACCAAAATGCTCATTAAACTGTGCTAGATTTTATTTTTGTGATGTCATTTTTTTATCGTTTTACATATTTCTGCCTGTTCCTGCACTTTCATTTTGTTTTTAGTAAGAATATACATTTTCTCCTATATAAGACAACCCTGTACTTTGGATGAATTAGACTAAACAAATTGCCTGCTAGAAGCGGTTTGATGACTTGGGCCTTCTGTCACTAAAGGGATTCCCCCGGTTTTTGACAGCACACGTCTGAATGTTCACTGAGCAGTGAGAATTTACTCATGTGAATAGACGTTTCTATGCAAGTCTGCTGCCAGTTACCCGCTTCTCTTATACTACATTTTGCATTTTCCCAACCATGTTCAGGTAAGGCTCCCCATACATTTCCCTTTGAGTATGATGTAGATGAACCCGTGCCTGGTTGATATAGTAGATTAGACCATTGCAACCATATCAACAGTTTCAATTCCAAGGTTGATCTGCACAACAAAAATGTTAAATAATTCCAAAGCTCTGTACAGTAAAATGTATAACCTAAAGAAAATTATCTTGACACATGAAACCCATGAAACCATAACATTGTTGAATTAGTCATTCAGCCATAATTCCCATTATTCCAAGAATATCCAACATGAAAGAAGTGCTCATATCTTGCATTAATTGATCTCCAGGATGGGCGTCCAGGAGTATCTAGCAGAGCAAAGAGGCATTCTGACCGTATCTGCCCTAGGGTGGGCCAGTCCTACAGTTTGGGAACCACTGGTCATTATTACATGCGGCAAACATCTAAATTCCTTGCAGATACTGCTGAGGAATTGAACTGAGACCCCAGCACTGCACAGCAGCATCATACCGGAAGTCAAAGACTACAAGAGAGACAGCAATGCTTTACTGTGCCCTTAAATTCTGTAAAAAAATAAATTAAGGATAAACTCTGCATCTGAACTAGCGTACACTGTATTTTTAACTCTGCTTTCATCTAATGAAACATTCTGTTGATATAGTCTAATTATATCATGAAAGCCTCTGAAGATACATTTTCCTTATATGCACGAGAAGGTCACTTTCAGAATTAATGATAGCTAGGTGAGGAATGGGAACACTCTAAGAAAGGAAAGCTGGCTTTGATAATGAAAAGCCATAACAAAGGCTAAGTCCACTCCGTACAAATTAAATTCCCTTTGCCAACCTTTACAAATAATAGTTATACATATTATTCAATATATTAAACAAACACTTTTCTTGAGAGATAGGCTGTTGTAATTTTATATAGTTATATAAAGTCTATACAGTGTAGTTGCCTAAAATAGGAGTTCAGCTAAGGTGCAGCTGTTAAGTTCATATGGAAAGGCACAAAGTTCTCAGGGGGAATTAAGTTTTACCCCAAATCTTGATGAATATAGGGCTGCTACTTTTTAGTTGAAGAATACCAGTTGGGATGTCCTGGGGCTTCAGTGACATGGAAGGACGAGTCGATGAGGTTAACGGAGGGGTCGATGACATAAAGAAGACAATGTACCAATATGGATGCAAATAGGCATCCACTTGATAAACTGGGTGCAAGTTATTTGCAGCATTAATAAAGATTACTTAATAAAAGTAAACTCTCTGCCACTGGTTGCTAGCTGAGCAATTTACGGTTTGAAATGATTGTTCAGTAGTAGACCATAAGTACAATAGAAAACACTGTGTTGACAAATATCTCCATAAAGGTTCCTCAAAACCTGAATAGTGAAAGTGTGCCTGTACTTACACTTCTATGTGTGGCATGTAGGACACAGAACCTGAGTTTTGCATTTTGGGTGATTTCCATACATCATCTAGTAAAATGTTTTTGTGTCCTCCAACACTCCCATAATAAAAACTTGAACAGTGCTCCATTTACTTTACCACAGATTAAAGAGCCTTCAAAATCAAAATATAGGTACAGACCACAAACAGTGACATTCAGGCCTCAATCAGGGACGGGCCAAGCCGACTGCGTACCCTAGGCAACCCGGCCGGCCCCCTTGCAGAAAAGAGACTTCCTCGTAAACCAGGGAGCACACAAACACGGACTAGGGGTAGGCAGCGGGCCCTTCAACAGGCACCTGCCCAGTACCCCCTCATTGCTGCAACCTAGGCAGGTATCTCTTCTGCCTACCCCTAGTTCTGGCCCTGGGCCCATCCATTCTATTCTGTGCTGACTACTAATTAAAGGGGTGTTTCAACTTTAAGTTAACTTTTGGTATGTTATAGAATTGCTAATTCTAAGAAACTTTTCAATTGACCTTCCTTTTATAGTTTTTGAATGATTTGCCTTCTTCTGACTCTTTCCAGCTTTCAGATGGGGATCACTGGCCCCATCTAAAAAACAAGGCTACATATTGATATTGCTACTTTTTATTACTCATCTTCCTACTCAGGGCCTCTCCTATTCATATTCTAGTCTCATATTCATATCAATGCAACGAGATTGCTGAAATTGCAAACTAGAAAGCTGCTGGATAGAAGCCAAATAATTCATAAACGACAAATAATAAAAAATTTAAACCGATTGCAAATTGTCTCAGAGTATCACTCTCTAAATCATACTAAAAGTGTAAAGGGGTGGTTCACCTTTACGTTAACTTTTAGTATGTTATAGAATGGCCAATTCTAAGCAACTCTAAGGCCTTAAGCAATTCTAAGGCCTTGATTTTTTTCTTTTTTATAGTTCTGACTCTTTTCAACTTTCAAATGGGGGTCACTGACCCCTTCTAAAAAATAGGCTACAAATGTATTGTTATTGCTAGATTTTATTACTCATCTATCTATTCAGGCCCTCTCCTATTCATATTCCAGTGACTTATTCAAATCAATGCATGGTTGCTAGGGTAATTTGGACTGAAATCGCAAACTGGAGAGCCGCTGAATAAAAAGCTAAATAACTCAAAAACCCACAAATAATAAAAAATGAAAGCCAATTGCAAACTGTCTCAAAATATCACTTTTTACATCATACTACAAGTTAATTTATAGGTGAACAAGCCCTTTAATTGTCTCTCACATGCCATAAACAAACTGGTATGTTAGGTGATGATGAAACTGACCCCTATCATGTGTGTGACTATCATAAGGAATAGGGAAAGACTGTACAAACTCCGATACGGCAGGGATTAATGTGAGTGGCTGAATAATATTATTATTCTGTATTTATACAATGTCAACATATTCTGCAGTACTGTAAAGGCATTATACATCATTTACATTAGTCCCTGTCCAGCAAAGCTTACAACCTTTCATATTAATGAGGGTCAATTTTATCAGGAGCCAAATAACCTGCATGTGTGGTTGTGAAGAGTGGGAGGAAACATGGAGGAATCCCACACAGACATGGGAGAACATACAACCTCCTTGCAGATAGTGCTCTGGCATCTATATTAGCAAAATAAAGGATGATATTATGATATTATGACATTAAACCATAATAAGAATGCCTGGTAAGAGTTATTTAAATTTCAGTCAGACTGATACTCTGGCTGGCTGGGTGGGAGTGCCGTTAATTGTAGTTTAGCAAAAGCTGAAAATCAATGCGTGTTTTCCTTTAAACCATGTTTTAAAGATTGGCAGTTGAATAGTGCTTAATATATTAATATGTGTGCAGTGCTATGTTTAGTTCCCAAATGCACAAAATAATTTAGTTGTGCCCGCTGGGGTTTATTATAATTCTTTGCCTTTTTCCTCTGCAGAATATATGAGTGTTTGTACTCGGTGCTCTTTGACAGTCGCAGTTGTCAGGGAAATGTGAGGAAAGTAGAAAAAAACCTCATTTAATGATACCGAAAAATCCTCTTAAAAGGACAACGTTATCAAAAGGAAGGCATTATTAAAACTAAAGAAGTTCTTGCAATAAATAACCTTTGTCCTTGACAGGACAGATACTATGAAAAAAAGCTTTCCTTGGTAATATGCCCCTTCAGTTGATGTTTGAGAAACAATAAATTGCTATGGGATACATTTCTACAGGACATCACACAGTCATTTCATTAGTGGATTCCACATTTCTACATACTGTAAGCAATCCTTCCACTCCTCAATGTAACATTATGACAATGTAAAAGGGATTAAACAAGTTACTTACATTTGACTTTTCTTTTGAGAGCTTGATCGCTGGAAGCTGCCGACCTCTCACATGCTGAAGTCTGAGAGCAGCAAACTGGTTTCCAGAGAGGTCTTGGATTTGGGGGCTTGTCAGCTTTTGGCTTTGGGAAAGGGCTGTCTCTCCTCACTCTGCAATAACGGATGTTTATGTTCAGGTTCGAAATGTGCAAATTAAGAAAAGCAGCATAGATTAAATGAGGAATGTAGAGTTCAGATTGCTTCCTTTAAACCATGGCCAGGGCCCAAAGGGCTAACTTGATGGAATGTTAGTGGCTGAAGAAATGCCTGGAATGTGAAGCTGATGGTGTGCAGTTGTAACCAACATATCAAGCCAGGAATATTGTTCTAATTCACTGATAATTGCAATACATTGAAATGTTGTAATCTTTACATTTAAGGACGAGAGTGACAAACGAGTTGTCTTTGTACAGATGAGAGGAGATATTCATGAGATTGACAATGCTAAACAAAATGCCTTTCTATGATCAGATGTGATAGGTATTAATAATGTGCTGGTTAACAAAAATTCAACCCACACCTGACCCTAACCCGCCGCTCCACCACCTGCACCTGACCTTAGCCTGATGTCACGGAAGGGGCAGGGCCACGTAGGTGTGAGTCTATAAAAAGCTCTCACTGGAGGAAGCTGGCACAGTAAGGTCACGGGCAGGTAGAGCAGAAGGAAGAGCTCAACCATCTAAACCCAGCATTTTGACTTTTGTTACTTTTTATTCCTTACACTGTATTTCTGTAGAGGCCTACATGTAATAAAAGTTCTGACAACAAAACTGTTGTCTTGCAAGGGTAAATTATACACAAATGCAATTATGAACTATATCAAATTTTACTCCTGAACCAACAATTGTATTTTTTAGCTGTAATATTTGTTTGTACGCAGCCATCTCAGGTAATTTTGCCTGATTCTGTGCTTTCAAAAAGAGCCAGCACTTCACAATGGAACTGCTTTCAGATGAAGCTATTGTTTATCCTACTCAATGTAACTGAAGGAGTCACAGTAGAGAATTGATATTCTGTTAACTTCCCATTGGTGTGTTGATATGCTGCAAATAAAAAGGGGGGGGGGTGATATCACGCCAACTTGCAGTGCAGCAGTAAAGAGTGACTTACGTTTATTAGAGTCACACGACTGGGGGCTCATGGGAAACTGACGTTGTCTAGCCTCATGTCAGATTTCAAAATTACAAAATCCTTGCTCTGATTTTCGTGCAGAATTCTTCTGAAGCAGTACTATTAACCGATGCAAAATAAACATGTTTTTCCATCACAGAATTTCTTTAAAATGTACTACTTTTTTAAGGGCTGAATGTATTCATTTTTACTGCAGCACACCTCAATCAACCCTTTGCTTTTTTATTGTAAACTCTAGTTTATTTAATAAAAAAAACCTAAAACTGAATAGTTTTCACTTTTTTAAAAAGAGATAACACAAATGCTTTAAATACACTGGGGTAATAAATACATAAAGCTTTTAGAGACAGTTCCCATTGACTTCTGACTATATGAAAATACTCAAGTATTTGCAGTTTGTAGTTATTATGTTACTATTTATAGTTAACTATTGGTGAGAAGCATTAATCATGAACTTTAAGCTATTTATAGATAGAAGCATGGCCTGACAGCTTGATTGGGGGAGTGTATTAATTATCCGTGTAATATCATTTCATGTTTCATAAAAACAGTGTGCAATAAATAGATTTTATGGCAAACTAAAGATTAAAGTGTGAATATAAGGAATTATCATTGTTCTCCATAAATGTACTTTAAATCTGATCTGAATCTTTTATGGGCATGGGGTCACAAAGCCAATATCCTCTCATGCCTGAAACTGTTTCAGCTAAAGAAAATGACTTATGGCACGAAAAAGCAAATGTAAAAATAAAGCAGTAGACAAAATATACTGAGGAACAAACAATGTAAAATAACTGTGTGTATTTACAAAAATCATTACACTGTAAATATACACATAGAACATACACGACAATTCTTCAACAAAGTTTTTTTCTTATACAGGCATGGGATCTGTTATCCAGAAACCCGTTATTCAGAAAGCTCTGAATTACATAGTCCCATAGACTCCATTATAATGAAATTATCCAAATTTTTAAAAATTATTTCCGTTTCTCTGTAATGATAAAACAGTAGCTTGTACTTGATCCCAACTAAGATATAATTAATCCTTACTGGAAGCCTAACCAGCCTATTGGGTTTATTTAATGTGTAAATGTTTTTCTAGCAGACATAATGTATGAAGATCCAAATTACAGAAAGATCCGTTATCCTGAAAACCCCCAGGTCCCAAGCATTCTGGATAGCCGATCCCAAAATCCTAGTGTAGCTAAAAATATGCTCTTTACAACATTTGATTAAAGAAGGGACAGATAGAGCTGTAACTCCAGGCTGATCATATAAATAGGCCCAGATAATTTGACCATGTCAAGTCTGGCTACTGCAATTCTTGCGGTCTGGCAGCAATTAATATAATTATAAGTAAAAACAAAGTCAGTATTTTATTCATTCTAATTTGGAGCTCCAGGGGCCTGGCTCCCTGCAAGGAAGAATAGAGAATTAAAGAAAAGGCTTTTGTATCATGGGTGGCTAGAGACTTCAAAGCCGCAAGCTACTAATGCAAGGATACTGAAAATCCCCCCCCCCCCAAAAAAAAACACTTACTTTCTGATTAGTATAATATTTGGGGGCATGGTTCCCACACACCAATTAGCAATTTGCTTTCATATTTCCAACTATGCTAATACAGAATAATCTACCATCTGAATAGGAATTGAGGATTATTAGACAATGGCAACCTTTTTCATTCATATGATTTGTCAGGATGATGTTCTGCCTTTCCAAAAACATGGGCAAGTTTGCACAAGTTCATACAGGTATGGGATCCGTTATCCAGAAAGCTCTGAATTATAGGAAGGCCATCTCCCATAGACTCCATTTCCAAATGATTTCCTTTATCTCTGTAATAATAAATCATCTCTGTAATAATAAAACAGTACCTTGTACTGGATCCCAACTAAGATATAATTATTCCATATTAAGGATATGTTGTCAGTTTCCCAGGTGCCTCAGTCATGTGACTTGTGCTCTGATAAACTTTAGTCACTCTTTACTGCTGCACTGCAAGTTGGAGTGATTCAACCACCTCCCTTCCCTCCAGCAGAACAACAGAAAGCTAACCAGATAACAGCTCCCTGGTAAATATAAGAACTCAATAGTAAAAATAGATGTCTAACTGCGACCACATTCAGTTGCAATGAGTAGGAGATACAATAGCCTGTCAGAAAGCAGTTCCATAGTGCAGCACTGGCTCTTTCTGAAAGCACATGACCAGGCAAAGTGACCTGAGATGGCTGCATACACACCAATTTTTCCTAAGAAAAATACACTTGTTGGGTTAGAAATTTAATTTTACACAGTAGAGTGAATTATTTGCAGTGTACAGTGTAAATTACACAATGAAAATCATGACAGCATCCCTTTAAGATATGAAGATCCAAATTATGGAAAGATCCCTTATCCGGAAAACCCCAGCATTCTGGATAAGAGGTCCCATACTTGTAGTCCTAATGAAATGGCACACCTGGCATTTTTTTCAAGAAATATGCTGTAAGAAAGAACCAGGAATTGTCTCAGATTTCTTGCTTTATAGATGGTGCTTCTGTACCATGTGACTCATTTTCTGGATGTAGTTGCCCACTTACCCCACAGGTCCATTAATCCATTCCCCATGAACTGTGCTCCTATGCACCAGAAATATGCACAACCCCTATGTTTGTTTGTAGCCCATAATATAAACCTATGGCTGATGTGTATTATAATAGTGCATGAGGAGCATTATTAATGCACTTTAGTCTTTTCTCTGCATGATGACATTGAAGAAGTTTTCATATTTATGCAACTGAACAAAAGAACACATAAGTTAATCTTGCTGTTCCCTGGGACTTCTATAGAAGATCGGTGGTGAATGTACTTTTAATAATACAAGGATGTCCTGTATATTTTCCCATCAAATTAAATACAAATCTAGAAGCTTGTTCTAATTTATATAACAACATGTGAGAATGTCCAAAGGGCTGAAGGGTAAGGCGACATGTACAAATACCCATAGTAAGCTTTTTTTTTCTGACAATAATTATTAAAGAAAATATTTTCTTTTTTCTATTTGCTTACATTATAAATTGTTTCCATGTTGTGTTCAGGTCACTTAGAAAGTTTTTCATTAAAGGATATTCTTACAAAACTGTTTTTAAAGAAACATAACTGAAACAAAGCCTGACTGATACACTGCTGGTTAGGACAGGGACAAGAACGATTTTATTCTTACTCTATTTTTACTGTGATAAGTCCCAAAAGCAAATGGAATTTTCCTTTTAAGCAGGTCCCTATTAAAGGGGTACACCTTTAAATTAGTATGATGTAGATATTGATCTTCTGAGACAACTTGCGATTGGTCTTCATTTGTTTTTGTGGTTTCTCAGTTATTTAGCTCAAACGTTTGGTATTTCAGCAATCTGGTTGCTAGGGTCCTAATTATCTTAGCAACCAGGCAATGGTTTGCATGAGAGACTGGAATATGAATAGGAGATGGTCTAAACAGAAAGATAAGCAATAACAATGAATAGCAACAAAAGAATTGTAGCCGCACAGACTAATAGTTTTTTGTCTCCTAGGTCAGTGACCCCCATTTGAAAGCTGGAAAGAGGCAGAAAAGGAAGGCAAATAATTAAAAAACTACATTAAAAACAAAGACTATGAAAATTTTCATTCATCCAGGTCATGATATATCTAGCAGAAGTAAATCTAGAGCAACTGGACTTGCTGAGTAATCATTGAAGACGTTTCACTACACTTCTTCAGTTCAACTGGACTGAAGAAGCTGCTCGGATGAGAAGTGAAACGTCTTCAATGATTACTCAGCAAGTCCAGTTGTTTTAGATTTACTTATACTAGATATATATAAAATATATATAGATATATATAAAAAAAATATTGAAGACCAACTGAAACGTTCCAAAGAACAGGACATTCTATAACATATTAAACATTAACATAAAGGTGAAGTACTCCTTTAATAAACTTTGTGAAGAGCGATAGGCATCAAAAGCGAAATGGGCTCCTTAGTGGTTGTCTGGATCCACGCATTCTTTTCTCAGTTAAAACATGGCAAACAATTACAAACACTGTAGCAGAGATACCTTGTGAAAGATTTAGTTCCCTATAAACGCATACAGAACTTTTAAGTGACGTTGACTTATTATTATTAACACTTAAGACTTTAAAGTTGTGCGTCAACTGATTTAAAATATTTTTTTTAAAATATATCAATTTGATTGTGCTTCTCTAACTGGGAATAAAGTAAGAATAATGGATGAATGGTGACTGGTGTGATTAAAGACTTATGACATATTTGGTGGCTCTCATATTGCACTTGTATGTCAGTAGCTATGGATATATCTCTGGACCTAATGTGCTGTGATTCAGCTTTCAGAATAACTATTCCCTGTGACATAATACTGGAACTTTTATTTATACCATTATAATAAACCCTTGATAATGGTGACCCTACAAGATAGGGAAAGTACTAACAGCTCCGAGGTGTCAGTAATTGCTTGCTATCAGTGGTTCACCAACCTATTTTTATCTTGCAGCTAAATGCTCCAAAACAAGTATGTGGGATCTTTCCTAATTTGGAGTTGCTGTGTCTTCAAAAAAAAAAAAAAAAAAAAAAAAATTATTAAAAGTCAGCCGTTGTATTGCAAGAACAATGGCTTCATTTCTGCTGCCCTGCAATTGCCATGGATAACTGCTTTTCCCATAAACTTAATGAAAAGTTGCCATGCTGTCTCAATTTAAAGTTGAATGTTAGAATTCTGTTTTTATTTCGTTCTGGGTTGTATTGTTAGTATTAAATTATCTTAAATTGACTTGAGTGTTTAAACTAGACATAAGCAGGTCATTCATCATTGATGGATGTTTTTCTAGATCGGAGAACTATATCCTTGATTGCAGGGGTCAGATCTAGAAGTTCCTTTCTAATATTATCAGTTCCCTTTTCTGTGCCATCTTGTTTGTCCTCCATTGTGTCCACATCTTCTTCATCCTTCTGCTTGGTATTGCCCACTAGTTGCTTTACGACAAGAGTCTGGTAGTTAACAAGAAGCTTGTGTTGATCCTATAGTGGAAAACAAAATGTATCATAATGTAACCAGCTGTCTTCATAAAGCTGTCTTCATACAGCATTTATTTATACAACCGTTTGACTTTATGGCTGCTCAGCTTCATTGTTGTTTAACCCCTTGATTCTGATTCAGAAACACATTGACTGATATGATGAAAGAGTAGTCACAGGTATCTAAAAGAAGCTGTGGTCTGTCCTGGCAATATTATTTAGCATATGCAACCAAACAAGGAAAACCCCACATGTGCAAATTGGCATCTTTCATCTTTGCAGGACTGTACCTACAGGCATGGAGACCAAGACGTGACGCGGAAAAATACTGTAGGTCTTGGCTATTTGCTGACACCAATTTCACAGCAAAAAAAAACTTTGTACTCCTAAAGATAAAACATCTATTATGATCTCAAGGCATACCCTTCTTTGATCACCTAGTGACAAATATTCAAAAACCTCTTTGTAGCGCAAAAAAACCCCATGTTTTCTGGAATGAAATAAATACTGCAAAGGTAGGCTTTTGCATATGTTAAGGCCCAAAACATTAAACATTGGGCAAACCGTAGCCTGCAAGATTCATTTACAAGTGACTAGGCTAGGTCTGTCTCTTTCTGTAAACAGCGGCCAACAGACTCCAGGCTATTTACAGAACAAAAGACCTCTGCCTAGGTGTCGTCAAATCCACCATGGTGGCATTTAGTATACAGCACTGTACTTCACCTAAACCTGTTTTATGAAATTTTCTCCCACTATCTGAGTGGGGGAGTTTGTACTAGGAGTATGGGTATTTGGGAAAGATATGGAAGGGTAAGACATTTTTAGTAGCAGTATGCACAAAATGTCTCAATGTCTTAAATATATTGATAATGGGTTGAGTGCAGAGGACTTCTTGTATTTGTCTATATGTATTTTGTGGTCACAGCCTCATTGCACCCCTCCCCCCCCAATGGTTTTAAAAATGAGTGGTGAGCACAACTTTCCCTTGTGTTATATGGGAAGGATCATAAGTGGGTCCTGATGTACAGGTGGAGTTAGCCTTTTTAGGTTGTGAAATTTGATGGTTCAGGAAATGAGCTTGCACGGGAGAATCTCATAGAAGACTTTGAAATACCTGGACAAGTAATCTTGCGTGGATGGTGGCTAGAAACAGGGACCAAGAGATTCTACTTTTGTGCAAGGGCTGCAGCTCTTAAGGAACTTCTATAAAGGTCATCTCCTAAACAAAGCTAAGTATTAAGTGTTTAACTGTTTTAATTCACTATAGTAGACTTAGCATTGTGTGTATTGTTTAGGCTTGTTGTCAGTAACCATTATCTTTAGTAAAGTAGTACATGTTATAAGCCATTAGTGTGTGTGTGTTTATTTCCTTCAAATTTACTGAAATTTAATAGTGCCCTTTAGCACCAAACTATTCTCTAGTGCAAATATACATTTTCCTTTTTAAATATTAAATACAAAAGAAAATCCCTCTGTAGTCTAGTTGGGCTATACAAGAGCCTAAACCTGTTTTAAAACAGGATTTGATTTACCTGAAAGGACTCGTATTCATTACCAAAAAAGCATATACTTAGCTTAGCACCCCTTATTGCCATACTTTGCCAGACAAATGAAATCCAAACTCGTGACCTTCCATTTATGTAAACTGAGGGGTAGGTTTATTAAAGATTAAACTTGCTGTTGCTAACAACACTTTTCTGACCCTCAGAATACTGTTAACAAAGCGACACATTTATCAAAGCAGACAGATGCGTCAATTTATCAGAATGGGCTTGAATGCTTTAAAGAGATACTGACACCAGAAATTGTACATTTTTTTTTACATCTATCATAATATTGGCTTTGCATGCTACTTATAATTTTGTCATAAAGTATATGTCGGATGCTTTTACACTACCAATCATACTCCCGTGTTTGTCTATGAGGGGGCTGCCATATTTGTTCAGCAGGAGTCCATTAACATTAGAAACTTTAGCTCACAGGCTGAGATGGGACAGTCAGGTTGGCAAAACAGTCAGGTTTAGGAACTTCAACTAACAATTACTTACAAAAACAAACCTCTCAGCAAAAAACAATCAACATATAGGTTATAACTTTTAATGTACATTCATATTTTAAAAAGTAGTTTTTTAGTGTCACTATTACTTTAAGCAGTCAAACATTCAATTTCTATGGGTGTCAGTACTCAGTGCAGCTCAACAGAAGCTGAACACTAACAGCAATTTGGATACTTAATGCTTGATGAAAATCAATGCTATCACACCGTGTAATTATTTTCAACAATGAAACAATTAGTTTCAATATGGAAAAAAAATACTAAACAGGAAAAAGAATAGATCTTTGGGTACTGTTAGTAAACACATGATATTTGATTGAGTCCCTGAGTGCACCATCTTTCTATTTTTGATTGATATATATTTATGTATAAACTACAGATGCAGCAATTTATGTTAGGGTAAGGGCACACAGGCAGATTCGGCGACAAATCGCCTCTTCTTCGGGGCGACAATCTCCCCAAACTGCTTTCACCTACCTTCCCTCCAGCTATAATGAAAAGTCGCCAGTCGCGTTGCCTAGTTTTCTGAGGTCGCCTCACAAGGAAACTTCAGGCGACTTCAGAAAACTAAGCGCTGCAAGTGCCATCCCACTGGCCGGCGGAAGGTAGGGGAAGGCAGTTCGGGGAGATTGTCGCCCCGAAGAAGAGGTGATTTGTCGTCGGGGCGACTAATCTCAGAGAATTTACCCGTGTGCCCTTACCCTTATTGTGTATTGTTTTTTGTATGGACAACAATACCTCAGGAATCTTTGTGCAAAGAAAAGTAATGATCTGTGGGACACATCTTCCCGGTGCATGGAGCATGCAATGGGTTGTGAGCTGAAACATTACGATGGATGTCAGATGCAGCACAAGAGCAGGATCTTCAGTGACTTTTAACTGCTCGATAAGAGCCTGTCGATGCTGAAACATAATTTGTCTAAAAAAAAAAGGACAACAAAAAAAAAAAACATTAAATAAATTTAAAGGACAACAAAAGCCTTTTTACTTTTTATTTACTGTACTGAGAATACAGGTGGCATGATGTTCCAATATTTTTTTGTACTTTAACACATTGTGCTCAAACCTCTAGCATGACATTCCTATCAGTTTTGTGAAATAAACCTAAGAAAGAGAAAATAATGGTAACTAAACATGTACTACAGTAGTCTAAATAGGGATACACTGCTCCCAAGCAGCATAATTATATACATTATAAAGAGGCCCATCAAAGGCCAAATTCCGAACTCATGTGAATTTTGTTTTGTTTTTAAATTTGAATATCCTCGAATGGGAGCTTATTTAAGAAAAAATTAGAACGTCTAAAACTCGGACGAATGTTAGCGACTCGAAAACTCGAATCGAATTGACTAAACTCGAATACTATTCTCTGGCAATACATTCTTGTCCATATAACCCACTGTTTATTTAAGATTCATCTGCTCAATTCTCAACAAATAGATTTGTATGTCAGTGAAAATTATGACAAGATTCTAGTTCTATAAAGAAAACAATACCTTTCTTTCTTCTTATCTCCTTTTTTCACTAAGATTCCACATGCATCTGCAGCTGCGTCCAAACATGTCGAGAATTCTTCAATACTCTATAAAGTATACAGAACCACATTTTATAAATAAATAGAGAAACGTAATTATTTTATTAATTAAAAAACAAAAAGGAATGCAGTTACCATCTTTATTTTAATCAACTGCATGGAATTTGCTTACATTAATAATTTTGCTACAGTGCTATGTTTCACACGTAAAACTGTTTAAAATGTTGATGACCGCATGTATATTTATAGTAACATGATCTTTCTCAGAATAACTCACTCTCAGCTGAACTAAACAGAGTGCTTTACAAAATGAATACATTCTATATTAGCTGTACATCTTACCTTTCCAGATAAAGAACCATGAAGCTTAGTCAAAGGGCCTTTAACCTCCTCTTGGAGTTTGCTCAACATCTTTTTTCTAACCTAAAAAAAAAACATATAAATTTAAAAAAAAAAAAAAATTCAACAAGTAAAACAGAGCTTTTTTAATGCAGTCATTCACCAATAATTACTAAAACATCCAATTCTTAGAATAAACCTGCAGAAAAAAATCCTCTTGCTGAAAGAACCACCACCTTTACCAATTTAATTTCTTATCAAAAGAATAGTGATAGGATGCCATAGACTGCAGAGCTGCGTTAGTGCTTTATTGTACACACGACATGTTTCGAGTCACACGGACCCTTTCTCAAGTGTGACTCGAAACATGTCGTGTGTACAATAAAGCACTAACGCAGCAGAGCTCTGCAGTCTATGGCATCCTTTCACTATTCTTTTGATGTTAATTGAGGTCTATACGGTGTGACCTTTGGAAGGAGTGCCTACTATTGCAAGGATTGGGGATACGCTGATAATTCGTTTGTTGGCAATTTCATTTCTTAACCAGCTAAAAGAAAAAACTCTACGTCCCCTCATTTCCACAGTCAGCAATACACTTGTATAATTTAAAGAGGCAGGTCACCTTTAAATTAACTTTCAGTATGTCAACCCATCCCATTCTTAGCAGTTTTTTAAATATTTCCTCATATTAATATTAAATCAGTACAATGTCATACCTCACTAGTAATGGTGGTATAATCTTCCACTGCCATCATGAAATCAGCCGCCAGAAAGTTGAAAATAATATTAGTAACGTCTGTGCATATTGTCTTGAGCAGGTGCTTGGCGAGGTTGTTTTGAGTTTCATCTGTAAAACACAGAATATTGTTTAATCTAGTGCTCTAGGAATTGGTTAAGCAGTTTCAGGTAACAATCCTTATTTAATTCACCTGAAAAAAACTTGATTCCCTTTTCAAACAAGCGAGTGTTGTTGTACAGATTGGTAACTTCTTCCTGGAAGTCTCTCATGGTCTGTTTTCTACTGGCTCCTGAGGTGGATGAGGTTGAGGACAAGAAAACAGACCGTACTACCTCCTGGTAGCTCTTGGTAAGGGGCCTGCATATAAAACATACCATTACATTATCTTTTCAAATGCTTTTGCTCGTTTTGGTGTTTCAACTCTGTACAACATTAGCCTGGGCACAAGTAACCAAACCATACAGGAGAACGCAAAAGAACGTCGCTCACAGAACAGTTCAGTGTAAAAATAAAAACTAGGTAAATAGATAAGCTGTACAAAATAAAAAATGTTCCTAATACAGTTAGTTAACCAAAAATATAATCTATAAAGGCTGGAGTGACTGGATGTCTAACAGAACTTCCTGCTTTTCAGCTCTCTAACTCTCCGTTAGTCAGTGACTTTAAGGGGGGCCACATGGGACATGAATGTTCAGTGAGTTTGCAATTGATCCTCAGCATGCAGGTCACATTCAAAGCAACAGTTATGACCCATGTGGCCCCTCTTAAGTCACTGATTAGTGCCTGGTAACCAATCAGGGGAAACCAAGAGAACTGCAAAGCAGGAAGTAGTGTTCTGGCTATTATGTTACACACCCAGTCACTCCAGCCTTTATACATTACATTTTTGGCTAACTAACTATATTAGAAACATTTTGTTATTTTGCACAGCCTATCTATTAACACAGTTTTTATTTTTATACTGAACAATTCCTTTAATGATAATTGAACTGAGCCACAGTCTCAAAAATTGAAATAAAAAAAAAGGAAAATGACCCCTATAAAAAGTGCCGGACCTCAGTGGAGTAAACACCACTGAACTCAAATAAAGTGTAACTTTTGGTATATAATTAAAAGTAGACTATATGTAAATCAAATTAAAAAACAATAATTAGGTCAGGGTACAAAGAATATGGCAAACCGACCACTGAAAGTTTAAGGGTGGGAGAAATAAATGGCGGGAATAAACAAAGTGAGTTAGGGATTGCTATTGGTACAGGTATGGGATCCGTTATCTGGAAAGCCAATATCCAGAAAGCTCTGAAAGATTGTCTCCCATAGACTCCATTTTAATACTTATTTTTAAAAATGATTTCCTTTTTCTCTGTAATAGTAAAACAGTATGTTGTACTTGATCCAAACTAAGATATAATTAATCCTTATTGGAAGAAGAACAAGCCAATTGGTTTAAATGTTTCCAAGATTTTCTAGTAGACTTAAGGTATTTTTTTCTTTTCTTCCTTTTTCTGTAACCTAACATTTCTGCTTGCAAAATGTGAAATATTAAGGGTACAGCAACACCAAAGATAAAAAATAGAAAATATTAATTTTATTGCCTTTGAGTCAATTGTCCAATTACTTTTGAACCCCTGATATGAAGTGATTGTGTTAAAAAAAAAGGCTTTAGTTCCTCACATTTTTATGTAATCTTTTTGTTCAACCCACTAAATTAAACCTGAAAGTCTGCAGTTCAACTGCATCTGAGTTGTTTAATTTAAAATTCATTGCGGTAATGTTCAGAACCAAAATTAGAATAAAAGTTGTCTCTGTCAAGATTTATGGGCCTAACTGTACCTGTAATCAGTTCATGGAGTATGTAGTAGGCTGAACAGGCCAGGTTTGCAAACCGTTCCCATGTCTAACCACTATTAACCCTTACAAACACAACTCTAACATCAGGCCTATTCACAGGTAACCATCTACTTACTGCAATAACTGGTATCACCATGACCCATACTGCCATCTTTACCAACCTCTGTATCAGTTCTCCTCCCAAATCCCAAATGCCCTGGTGGACAGTGTGAATGCCTCAATTGGCAAAAGTTCCAACAGCCTGCCTAAAAAACTAAAAGTATATGGGCAACCAGTAACATGAACATGAGCAAAGCTTGTGCCGTTCATTACATATGGTGGGAAGGATAGCAGAATGAGGAAGAAATATGACTTCTGCTTCAGGTGAAATATTTTTCCATGCATAGGACAGGAGTATGAGCAATTAAATTGATATTTTTCAACTTGCTGTACCCTTAATATTTCACATTTTGCAAGCTGAAATGTTAATTTACAGAAAAATATGATAGGTATTATTTTTCTATGTCAGACCCTGCACTTTAACTCTGACATTTCTTCCTGCAATGCAAACGTACACGCATTTTCATTCCAAGCAAAAGCCCAAGTTATTCTCAGCCCAACCTTAACAGAGGGCACCAACAGCTCTACTGGCTCCATTCAGCAATGTCCCTTCTACCCAATAGCAGGATATTATTTTAGGCTGCAGTAACGGCTTTGGATTGACGATTAAATAGAAAATGGCATTTGGGGGGACATGCTGAATAAGTACCTTATTAGATTTTCAGAGAGTTCAAGGACCAATTCCTCTGGGCAGTCTGGCGCATGTTTTTGTAAAACATCTTGAATTTCCTCAAGAGACATAAATGCAATTTCTCTTTGTTTTGGTTTACCTAAAGTGGGCAAAAAATCATAAAATCAATTTTGTTTCTTAGTTTATAAGAGCGTGCCCTTAGCTGCTACATATAGGTGTAATTGTATTATGTTTGTGAAGATTCTCATTCATCCAGGCCATGTTATATCTGTAGAAATAAATCAAGTCAACAGGATTTGCCGTCTTTTTTCCCTTGAAGATGTTTCACCAGTCATCCAACATCCAGTTATTGTGTGATTTTATTATTCAAGAATGTATTTAATAAAAAAAACAATAATGTGGTGGCTAAGTTTGTGCTTAGTAAAAATTCACAAAAAATATAAAAGAGAACTCATTGTATTAACAAAAGAAATGTCTATATAAGCTGGCCAAAGGTGGTGTCTATTCACGTTTTATATTGTGTTTTGTCTTTGTGGTTTTATATATATACCTGAGCATGAGGTCTGTGATTCATCGTCGTCTTCATCCTTTCTTGATTTTTTCTTAGACTTTTTTATTTTTATTTCTCTTGCATTACTACCACTACCTCCTCCTCCTCTAGTGCTTCCACTGCCCTCTGGTGGCGACAATGGCATCCATATGCAAATAAACACATACACATATAAAGTGTTAGAAGAAGGGGTTGGATGGCTTTTTAGCAAATGAGGGATTACAGGGCTATGGAAGATATCTTATAGTACAAGTTGATCCAGGGACTGGTCTGATTGCCATCTTGGAGTCAGGAAGGAATTTTTTCCCCTTCTGAGGCAAATTGGAGAGGTTTCAAATGGGGTTGTTGCCTTCCTCTGGATCAATTAGCAGTTAGGCAAAAAAAGAGTCAAAAGGTTGAACCTGATGGACGTGTGTCTTTTTTCAACCTAACTTACTATGTATTCGACCAGGAAAATTTTTGTGGTTATTACGATGAGTTGGGCGACACTTGTGTTCCAATATGTGCCACAGCTTTGGATATTGATCAGTCTGGATAACTATAAATGTGATATGACTACTGAAGGACATTCAGCTTAATGTTCTTGAGCCACTTAGAGGCAGATTTGATCAAAATGTGAGAAGAACTCACCCATTTTCTATTGATTCCTATGAGATTTTTAGAAGCGTAGTATTCAGATGGTGAACTGTAACCATTGATAAATACACATATAAAGCTTGGCCTTCTGCTTGGGATTATTTCTGTCTGTCTGTTGGAAGATTAGAATGTTTTACCTGTAAATTGTCTTTTCTTCAGGTCCCCTCAGGCAAAAATGGGGCTGCCTGGGGAACTGAAGATAGCTAATCTTTCAGCAGGACAATTAGTTGAATGCAGAATATTTCTGCATTCTATAACATCCACTCTTTATAAATAATAAAATGTATCCCCCTGATTGGTTGCTATTAGTTACTGCTCCTGGGCAAACTTAGTGCCTTATATACATAAACCCATATTTCTCTAAAACCACACTTGCCATGATTATTTAAAGACCCAAATATAAAAAGTATGAATGGAAAAAAATGCTGAACAATGTGCTAAAAAATAAAAATACCTCTAAAAGGTCAAGTTTTTTGGACAATTACTAGTGAAAAAAAAAAGAGAAAACCTTTAAATGTCTGAATGGTTAAAAAAGGTCCAATAGCATCAGCGCAGCTCCCACGGACTTCTATGGAACCTCGGCTGAAGTTTTGTATTAGAGTTTTTCATGGTTTGTACACTTAATAAATTTAGAATTTTAAGAGAAATTAAAAAAAAACAAAAAAAAAACACCAATTTGTGGAAAAAAAAGAAATCTGAATGTTGGTAAATAGTAATGGTGATGAATTTAGTTTAAATTTAATTTAAACGACTACACCATTATTTTGAGATTTTGAATATTAATTCAACTAGAATAAATTCCATTTTTATTTGAGGCCTGAGTGAATAAAAAGTGTAACACTACAAGAAGAAACACCATTTTATTTTATTTACACCCCACTGAAAATCCCCCCAGGAACCCTATCTTTGAGCTTTTCTTTGATCTTTTAGGATGTGAAAATAGGAGGGAGCACTGACTGCAATATAGACATAGGGGATCCATTTTAAAAAGCTCAGAGCTATCCTGATATATTACAGTAATTTTTGAACCGTCCACTCTTTTATATTGATAAAATGCCAAGATTTCGGTGGGTGATTACTGATGCAAATAACACGTCTGTTTTTAACTAACTTTTCAACTTTAACATTTTCCACCTTCAAAGGAATATGGTCTGTAAATCAAATGGTAAAAATTCTAAATAATCCATTTTACTACAAAGCAATAACACACCAAACCGTGGAGGAGTCTATGATACTTATGTAAAGCACCGTACTATACTGGATAATACAGTTGCAAGCTATAATGCTGGCCAAGATTATAAACTGGACAGGGGTTTCCCACAGCTAGATTCACTTAGCAAAGTAGGAGAATGTACAGAGAATGGAATGAGATGCTTTAGCATAGAATTATATTAAATTATATAATGTTACAAGGGTCTATTTTAAGATTGCCATTAAATATAAATGCTCGATGCAAGCAAATGATCCTATATCAGAGACACTTATTTTAATTGCAGTGTTGATGGAAGCAATCTCATGCTGAATTTATGCACACCTCCCGTAGACAGAATTCCTTGTTACTACCAGACAACATAATAAACGTTGTTCATATGGCTAGGTTATCTTTAGCTTTCTATTTAGCTGATGCCAATAGACTTTCCAAACTAAATACTAATTATTATTTTCTAACACCAGATACAATATAACAGACTTGAAGCAGATGGAACATACTCAGGAGTTAACGTAGACATTATATATTCATAAAATCCATAGCCAAATGAAAACAAATGAACACATAAGGGCAGAAAAACTCACCCACTTTCTATTCATTCCTATGGGTTTTTATAAACATATTTATCAATGGGTGAAAGTTAGAGTTCACCATTTGATAAATACTAAACTTATAATATGAATGAGTTTTCATGTGGCGAGCTCTAATCACATTTTTATAAATCTGCCCCAAATGTGTATAGATAGGTCAGTGCAGTCCAACTGTAATTATAGACACTTTCAGATGAAAAATACAAACTATACTGATGAATAAAGTAATACATTTTGCTACATATCAATAGACTTTAAAGATGCTGACCTGTTGCTTTCTTTCTTCTTTCTTCCCTTTTATCCTTCTTGTTTAAGCCTTCATTTTCTAATATGGCTGCTTGCTTAAGATCCTCTTCTGTCACCAGGAAAACAGGGCTGCTCTTCATTTCCTACAATACATATATATATTATAATTTATTAACACACAGTGCTCAATAACCCAGACTGCAGTTACAGCCGAATACGTTTTTCCGTTTTTTTCTGGGTCTCAGTGCTACAACATTCACAAATGTTTCAGTGGCTGCTATTTTCATGCAAAGCAACATATCTCTGAAAAGGAGTCTTAGTTACAATAACATTTAGGAGGCCTGTATATATCTGTTGCAACATTAGTACTGTACCCCAGCATAACTACCATTCCATTTAAATCAAAACTACTGTGTCTCACAAGAATAACAGAAATGCAATTATTTGTAGGATGAACTTAATGGAGGAGCTTTCATGCAGCTTAGTTGTTGCTAAAGTACAGTGCCTGTGTCAGAAAGTTCTTGGCCATTTATACTGTATTCAAATTAGGGATGCACCAAATCCACTATTTGGGATTCGGTGCATCCCTAATTGAAATCCAGATCAACCTTTAAGTGCAATTGTCATTCTTTTTATAACTGTTATACTTTTGAACCAAACATAAATACAATGTTAACATACTTGTCTGCCAATTATTTTGTGCAGGTACAGAGAAAAATGAAATATTCAGACTCGGCAGTTATGGCAGGTTTCACTGGTAGTTCATCAGTGTACAGAACCAAAACGATCAGTTTTTCTGAACAAATATCTGAAAAGGCTTGATCAGATTTCAAAGATTTGTCATACCAAATATTTAAACTGCCAAGATTGTAGAAGATCTCGCCTCCTGGTGATCAAATCTGTCACACCTGTAGAATTAGCCAATACAGCAGCAAAATTCATCAGGAGAAAAAAGGATTCCAGTGAATTAATTTAGAGAGATGTGGTACACAACATTGGTTCATTTTGTGCCTAATTAAATTCACTACACTGGAACCCATGAAGTTCTTCTGGTAAATTTTGATGTTTTGTTCAGATTTCAATTAGGTCATGTAGATGTCCCTGAGCTACACATCAACATATGGACATGTTCATAGCATGCAAGGGGGTTCATTGGTAGGGTCCTGTTTTAAAATGATGAAAATATTGTGTAATCTTGCCCTGCACTGATAAAGAATGCTGTGTTTGCATCAGAAACACTACTATAGTTCATATAAACAAGCTGCTGTGTAGTAATTGTGGAAATTGAAAAAAGGCTATATGGCACAGGATAAATAGTGGATAACAGATAACACCATTATGTTCTACAGAGCTTATTTGCTATCTGCTGTGTAACCTGAGCCTATTCTCCTTTGAATGGCTGCCCCCATTGCTACACAGCAGCTTATTTATATAAACAATAGTAGTGTTTCTGAAGCAAACACACCAGTTTTACCAGTGCAGGGCAACATTACATTATATTTTTATTACTTTAAAACACTTACATGATGTTACTTTTTGGCACATGTGCAAACAGTTGGCGGGGGGGGGGGGAAGCCAACCTGCTCCAAACTGCCCTATAAAAGCACTGAAAGAAGTAGTGTCAGTGGATTTTGACCAGAAAACACAAAAGTGTGCAGGGCAGTTTGGCTGCTTTTGCCCAACTGTGTGCATGTGTTCCATTTAGGGATGCACCCAATCCACTATTTTAGGATTTGGCCGAAACCTTTGTGAAAGATTCTGCGGAATACCAAATCTAATCCAACCCCTAATTTGTATTTGTAATTTAGGGAAAAGAGGAGAAAAGAGAACTGAACACCCACGCGTGGTTGAAAAAAAAAAGTCACAAGACTTTTTGGATTTGGTTTGGCCAGGCACTTGAATTCGGCGGAATCCTGCTGAAAAGGCCAAATCTTGGCCAAATACCAAGCCAAATCCTGGATTCAGTCCATCCCTAGTTCAATTAGCATCAAAAATACCTATAAATTCACCAAATTCTTAAAATGAATTTATACTGGAGAGTTGCACACAATTACATTTCATTTTATTATGCGAAAGCAAAGTTTTGTGGGTGGAGAGTCCCTTCCTTGCAAAAAAAGTATTTAATTGTTCATCTAAATATAACATTTTAAAGCTTACCTTTTCAGCTTTGTGGTGCATAAGATTGTTAAACACATTAGCGCATTCACTTATAAATTTTTCACTGACAACAATAGTGTCTCCAAACACTCGGGCAGAAGAATTGTTCAGTGTTCTGATCACTTCCTGAAGCAGAATTCCAGCATCTTCTATAGAAAAGCAACTTGGTAGCAACGGCTAGAATGAGATTCATGAGAAGGATATGAGGAAATTACTAAACTGAGATTCAAATGAAAATGGCTAACATCTGGTATAATAAAAATCTGTTATAACAATAGTATTTGCTTGCAAAATATATTGAATTACATACTAAAGAAGGTTGCACAACCAATACATCTCCTATAGGAGATTACATACCGTAACCACATACAATAACAAAAATATCTAGTTTGTCTTATTTAGAATTGAAAAATAAGTTCTAGAGCAAATAGGTTCAAGAGGCACATAATTTAGAACTCATGCCTCCCAAAAACATGGCAGATTGCATCTCTTTTTTTACACTTTGCACCCTTCCAAAAGTATTGTAAATTACCCCATGTTCATTATGTATACTATATACAAATGCAATGTATAATATTAACTAGAGAAGTGTAAGTGGTTAAATCCACACAGAAATGTGTCAGCTTTGTGCTAGACACAGTCTTCAAAATATTAAAGTACATTAAGAGTTACCTATAAGTCATGTTGATAATTTTTTCTGATAGGTCTGCTTTTATAAGTAATTGTTACCTGAAGTTCCTACACCTGACTGTTTTGGCAACCTGTCAGTGCCACATTTAAGCAAAATAGTTTTAAACACACCATGGGGCAAATTTACTAAGCTCGAGTGAAGGATTCGAATGAAAAAAACTTCGAATTTCAAAGTTTTTTTTTGGGTACTTCGACCATCGAATAGGCTACTTCGACCTTCGACTACGAATTTTGAATTGAACTAAAAATCGTTCGACTATTTGACCATTCGATAGTCTAAGTACTGTCTCTTTAAAAAAAACTTTGACTAGCTACTTCGCCACTTTAAACCTATCAAGCATCAATGTTAGCCTATGGGGACCTTCCCCATAAGGTTTCTAAGCTTTTTTTGATTGAAGGAAAATCCTTCAATCGATGGATTGAAATCCTTTGAATCGTTCGATTCGAAGGATTTAATCAAACATTTTTTCCTTCGATCGTTCGATCTAAGTATTTGCCATAAATCCTTCGACTTCTATATTCGAAGTCGAAGGATTTTACTTAGAGGGTCGAATATCGAGGGTTAATTAACCCTCGATATTTGACCCTTAGTAAATGTGCCCTTAAGTGTAGTATATGTAGGTATGGGAAATGTATTTATTTTTCATTTTAAACTACCAGACAAGTGTCTACTACATGATTTGAATAAAAATATACCATTATATCCAGCCATGAGCCTGAGCTTATTGCCTCCTCTACAGAAGCTTCCACGTGATCTACTATGCCTTGGCCAATACATGCCGACTTCAAATACAACATGTAGGTGGACTTGTATCTCTTTCTGATGTATCCAACAGGGTCTGGAATCCCAAGTCTGGACAGTGAATCAAATTCTGACACAAAGAGACAAATAATTAATAAACTAGTTAATAAATTGTTGAAAACATATAAGAAAACATACATTAATTTACAAATCTGTACTGTGGAAATACAGGCACTGAAAGAAATTAAGAAATTAAGGAGGAAATAAAAAAGTATTTTACTCTACTGCCCATGCACGAATAGCAATCAATGCAAGGGATGCTGGAAATAGGTAAGCAATGCGCTAAAGTGCTCAGATTTTTCCACTGTGATTTTTCTACCAAAAGGAGCACTGGCTTCGGAAAAAAATTAATTTCCTGGGGGGTGGGGAGGGGGTGTCTTACATTTTGCTACCCCCAGTGAAATTGGGTTTACATGTCCTTTAATTTTATTTCAACGAGTGTATTTCTGCATATTGCCGATACTGGGGTAACAGGAACAGATTATTCAATCCAATGCAAGCAAGGCATAACATTCAGACTACAGTATGCTGGCAAGTAACCATTCCAGATAAATTTATCCAACATTTACTATTACAGGTTTAAGCCTAAAATGGCAAAGTCAAGGAAAGAAAAGTGAAAACTTTCAGACAGAGGATGCCAAGTGACAATGCAAATCCATTATTTTGCTTGATTGATGGAATAGCCACTTTTAATGCCCTTCCTATGGAACATAATAGAAAACTAAGAAGGATGAACCATCATTAAAATAAAAATATTGTGTTTTAAAATCTTATTATAATGATAAAAAAAGGGCACAACCAGCTATGTTACTGAAGGAGTGCCCTCACAAGCATATTAAAGAAAGGATAAGTCTAAGTATTCAGTATATACTGAATTAATAGCTTTAAAATGACTGAAATGGGTGGTTTTGGAAAACATCATGAAGAGTATGGAATAATTTCATAATCTCTGTAGTATTCTAGTCCACACAAGGTGGCTATATTAAATTGGCATTTGAAGTTTTCTTGCTATTTTGCAAAGGAATTCCAACACTCACAAATACATTTAACTATTATAATATTGTTATGCGCATGAATATTAACCTCCAACCTAAAAAGATTGCGGTCATTAACTTTTTTAATTTCTCTGCCATGATTTAATATCTCTGTTTTCTGTTTGTGAGCTTTAGAGACAAAAACTCTCTAACTGTAGAATCATATAAATAGTACAACTATTAGTAGGAAAAATAAAGCGAAGTATCTGCATATTGTGCAGCATTCTCTAAATCACCTTACTGCAGTTGAAAACAGAATTCACAAAGAACCTCTTGTCTTGAGAAAGTGGAGAGAAGTGTTACCTAGGTAACTGTTTTGCTTGAAAAAAGCGTCTATCCAGTTGCTCTGTGTTCTGGCATAGATGTCAGGAATGAACACGGCTTTATCCTGTCTCCCACCAACCACTGTGCCCTTTAAACGTCCACAGTTAACAAGCTCCTCCAACAGAGCTGCGACAAAGAATGAAAGTGACATATGTTTAAAAAAAAGAAAAAAAAAGTAATATTTGAAAAAGAAGTATTCTAGTTGTGCTTTGTGAAGCTTCCCACACATAGGGAGTTGTAATGCCCCAAAGGCTCTCTCAAATACAACCTATTGTGTGCCAAATAATGTAAAACCGTATGTAGGATTCACCCAGGGCATCTGCCAGCATCTCATCTAAAATAACTTTGAACATTTTAGTATCTGTGACACAAGTGCAAAGGTGAAATCTGCTACAGCTCAATTTTGTTCACAGAAAAAAAGTGATATAATTTAGAAATTACCATTAGTGATGTACACCCGCCCCTGCCCCACACCCTCCCAACCAGAACCCATTCCGTCCCCTCTATTTATAGACCCAAGCTCTACCCGCCCCGCGGTGACATCACAACAGGGGCAGGACGGGGCAGGCGCGAGTCTATAAAGTGATGGACCAGCAGTGTGAGGCGACTCAAAGACTTTAGTATAGGGCTAAGGCTGCAGATCTCTCTCAAGTCTCGTGCCATTATTCAGGGCAGCTCCCCCCTGCCTCTCCATGTACAAGATCAAGCAGTGGGCTCTGTTTACACAAACCTTTAGGGCATGGTCACACAGGGCATTTTTACGGTGCGTTTTTTTTTAAAACGTTCGGTAGGCGTAAATAAGCCAATGAAACCACAGTGCATGATAATAAGCGTTTTTCAGCCAGTAGTTTTCTTTTCCCAACATGCATTCTGTTTTTTCCCATTCCCCACAATTCTGCAAAATGTAGCCGGTCTGATCATCAATACACAATGTAATTACATCAACAGCATACAACGCTAATATGTATATGCGCAACCCATCTTGAGAAAGTTTGGCCGCCAGATTGAAAATACGCGTTGTTGTTTTTAAGCGAAGTGTATTTCCAAAAGATCCAACAGAGTTCAATAATATGACGTTTTCTTGGCACATTGCATCTCTGCTAATCGATTACAGTTTAGGTAAATCCACACAGCTGCTTATTATAAAGCAGGGATCAGGAACCTTGGCTCTCCAGCTGTTAAGGAACTACAAGTCCCACAATGCAATAATGGAGCCTTTTGAAGGAGTCTAAAGGCAAATGCATATTCTCACATAAGCTTTTATTCCTGCAACATATTTAGGGATGCACCAAATCCAGGAGGATTCGGTTCGGTATTTGGTCTTTTTCAGCAGGATTTGGCCGAATCCTTGTGCCTGGCCGAACCAAATCCGAATTTGCATATGTAAATTAGGGGTGGGTGGGGAAATCACATGACTTTTCGTCACAAAAGAAGATTTTTTTTTCCACTTTTTCCTTTTCTGCCCCTAATTTGCATATGCAAATTGGGATTCGGTTCGGTATTCTGTATTCGGTCTAATCTTTCACCAAGGATTTTTATTGTTATTTTCAGTTTTGATTTTTACAATGGATTTATCTTTTTAATTTTTACTTTACAGATTTATCAACACTGTATTTGAGCTTCTACTGTGATGTGAGTTTTCTGCAAGATATATTGTGAATTCAAGTTTCAGAAGCTCAGATTTTGATCATTTATCAAGCTCAAAAACTCGTTGCCTAATAAATTGCCATGTAAAAGCTGGGAGTTGTATTTTTAAATTTTATGTTTTTTCAATGCAAGTTTTCATTCGAAATCTGTTGATAATCAAGGGTCGACTATTAATTCATTAAATGCAAGTTGTATTTCCACATAGTTAAGCAATCAAGCATTTTCATAATTAAGTGCACATTCAAGATTTTCAATTTTTCCAAATTAGAATTTTAATAAATCTGCCCTTGTGTATTTTTGTAAACACAATATTGGAACAACACTGCATTGTTGAAGAACATATAACAAAACCCACAGTCCATGCGACCGATATACTTACAATATAGCAGATGTTCCTGAAAACCATATGTGGAAATCATATTGCTTACAGGTGTTGGTCTAAAAAAATAAAAAAATAAATAAATAAATAATCAATACAGTAATATATTATTTACAGTTTTTTTCCACATCAGTTTTTTGCAAAAACAAAAAGCTCATGACCTAAACTTGCAAGTTTTTCATCCTATCTTAAAAAGCCGCTTTTGGATTAAAAAGTGATAAACTAGATTAAGATTTCTTTTGGATTTACTTACAATGATTTGTCCAAACCCTACTTACAAATAAAATTAAATCTGCCCTCAGTCTTATTTATTTTGGTTCAGGTGAAAAATATTAGCATCTAAAACTTAAATGAAAACAATGGTTTGAGTTTTCTATCTGTCTCTAAAACACACACAAACAAGATTCATTAATAAACTCCAAAATATATCCTTAGATACAGTGTTTAGCGATGTCATCAGTTATAACCTGTGCTTAAAGGGATCCTTTCATCGGAAAATATGTTTTTTTCAAACGCCCCAGGGCTCATTTTTGATTTTGATTGTCTTGTGTATTTTCTTTGCTTATTTTTTTCTTCTTTTTTGCAATAAATTAATTTTGCTTTTCAAATCGGGTGTGCTATCCATTATCTGCAGTAATTGTATTTCATTATGGAGACCCTTATGGGGAGTCACCTATGGATTAGCACCCTGTAATTCGATTTAAAGGGTGTGCGCCTTCTCCCTCTATTTTTGGTATATATCATTAAATTTCAATGACTGAACTACCTTTGAAGGCACCCAAACATCGGCCATTTTTAGTGCTGAATCGTCAGATAAAGGTAGAATTCTATTGTTTCTACCTGTTTATCTACTTGTATATCTGACGATCCGGCTCTACACGTGTGTATTGAAATGAACGATCTTTCTTGGAAAGATCTTTTCCAAGAAAGATCGTTATTGTTATGTCTATGGCCACCTTTAGGGATATTATTGTTTTTATAATCCCATCACAAGAAATCAGAAGAGGAATGGTTTAGCATATCAAGTGGTGTTGCATTATGTCATTCAGGGGAGGGCCAGTTCAACTGAATTATAAAAGCCACATTTCATCAAAAGGAAACCTCCCATCGTTTTCTTATAACATGCTGTAAAACTTGAAATAACTCCAAGATGCACTTGTATGCTTGACAGACCAGGAGGGCTTTACTTAAACTATACAAAACTACCTGTCCCATAATGTATTATTGATGTTAAGAAACAATTCTCATTTCTACCGGTTGTATTAAAAAGGAACTCTTACCTTGTGATTGCTGTAAACAGACCCCTTATTCGCGCCCGATGTTGTGCTACAAAGGCCTCTGTATAGAATACACCTCTGTTACTTTCATCGATCTTTCCTTGAATTATCCTGCCAAGTCGCAAGTTCAAAAACTGAATAAAAAAATACAGAGCTCATTATGGCTGAATCATTTCTTATATGATAGATCATTGTGCAGTTTCTCTTTTGCGGTGTTGCGATCTGTAGTGATAAAGTCCAGAAAAGAAGTGCCACTTATACCATGACATGAATCACAACATGAAAAAGAGGTGGTGTGTAGCTCTGCTCCTGATATGGAGTTAGATATCAAAAATCACATTGTGGTCTCTTCAAAAGACCCCCAGTCCAAGGGCCACCAAATTTGGAAATTACAATATATATTAGAAAAGACCCAAAAGCAGTGATGCAGTTGCCAAAATAATTATAAAAAGTAAAAAATATTTTATTAGGACTTGTGTAACCTAATGCGTTTCGTGCCAAATTGGCACTTCATAGGCTACTAGCCTACGAATAAATGTCCATTTGGCACAAAATGCGTTAGGCTATACATCTCCTACTATAAGATTTTTTTACTTTTTATAATTATTTTGGCTACTGCATCACTGTTTTGGGGTCTTTTCTAATATATATTGTAATTTTTGAATCACAACATGACAGAGGAAAAACATCTTAGGAAAAATCCAGTCATCTGGTTACAGAAAAATGTAACAGCTTTAAACTAAACATAAAGCATAGGTTAGAGTTTTTGAAGGCAATCGAAATGAGAGAGAAAATGGGAAAACAAAGCTTTCCAATAGTGTATCTTTCCCGTTAATATTTTGTCCTAATCTAAATGAAATATAAAAGGTATATGAGTAAAATAAATATCATGGCAATCAATTACATTTAATAATGATTAATAGTAAAAAGAATAAATAAATATAATTAAAATTGAAAAAGAAAAAAATCTGCTAGTTGTAAGCAATTTTAAATTCATAAATGTATATATTTTCATTACACTCAAAAGATAAACTATCACATTCATTTCCATATTTTTAAGGCCTACCCATATTGCAAGAGCAACGTTTATATTTACCAGAAACATTGCATTTCTACTAAATGTCAGATATGAAATGTAATTGATTTGATGCCATAATGCAGTTTTAAATAAAATAATAGGAATAGCATTCATAAAATATGCTGCTGGATGAATCTTTTATCACCTCTTTCAGGAAGTCTCCGGGAAGGTCATATGTTTTGCAGAGTTCTGATATAGTCACTTGGCCAGCTGCCTGCAGTTTATCATTAACCTCTTCTGCTATTTGGTCCAGATAGTTGCTAATAACAGAAAATACAGGTTCCTATATAAGACAGCATACTATATATGGTCAAATAATTCATGTTTTAAGTACTATTCATTTTTCTTCTTGCTTTATTTTAGGGGAAGGGCTATATCAAGCCTGTCCAACTGAAGGCCAACAGGTAGTTTTACCAGTGCAGGACAACACTACATGATATTTTTAATACTTTAAAACACTTTAATTTTTTGGTGTTGCTGTTCATTTAAGCGACAAAAAATACCTTACCCTTAGAGACTGAAGCACTTTGTGTGTTAAGCTACTAAAGAGTAAGCCATTTTTTAGTAGCTTAAGGAACAAAATATCTCAATGTCCTAAATATATTGGCAATGGGTTGAGTGCAGAGGACCTCTTATATTTGTGTGTGTGTGTATGTATATATATATATATATATATATATATATATATATATATATATATATATATATATATATATATATATATATATATATATATATATATATATATATATATATATATGGGTGTGGGTAACACATATGTTTTTTCCTTTTGTTTTTTTATTTTGCCTTTATCTTTTGTTTTCTTTACTTATTAACACTTTATCTTATGTACAAAAGTACAGTTAATGTTAACACATTGATACTTTTATATAGGATTCCAGGCACTAAAGGGTTAACATTCGCTGGAAGTAAGGAGTTAACACACAGGATTGGATCATTACACCGTAGTCACTGGAGGAGGCCTTACACCGGCATGGGCCAATGTGATAAATTGTAATGACCTTTTGATAAAATAGTGGGAAGTTCTGACCGTATAAAAAAATGGGGGTTACTGATTAAAGAAATAGCTAAGTATTTACATATATATATGGGTTATTGTAATATTTAACTGGATTATACAGATTAGAGTACCCACATACGAGAATGCAGGGATACATCATGAGTGCAGTGACTACCTCATTTGGGGTAGTGTAGTGGGCAGAGTTGGGAAGACTGTAATTGATAGTAGCGAGGATAATGGAAGGGAGGCTTACATCTTTATACTCAAAGAAAGATACATTAGTAACACTTGAAACATAGAAAGTCTCTGTGAGTGATTAGATAAGAAGAACACACAGGATGTTAAGTGACAACATTGTGTAACATAATACTTTGTTTTTAACTTTTTGGTCGATAGTATGTGTAGAATTATGATGTATTGCTTAATGTGATATTTGTGCATACTAACTGACGTTTACATTTTAATGACATAGAGGATATGATCTAAGTACTTAAAGGAAAACTATACCCCAAAATGAACACTTAAGCAACAGATAGTTCATATCATATTAAGTGGCATATTAAAGAATCTTACCAAACTGAAATATATAAGTAAATATTGCCCTTTTAAATCTCTTGCCTTGAGCCACCATTTCGTGATGGTCTGTGTGCGGTCTCAGAGATCACCTGACCAGAAATACTACAACTCTAACTGTAACAGGAAGAAGTGTGGAAGCAAAAGACACAACTCTGTCTGTTAATTGGCTCATGTGACCTAACATGGTTTGTTATGTTTGCGAGTACAGTGAATCCTACGATCCCAGGGGGCGGCCCTTATTTTTTTAAAATGGCAATTTTCTTTTTATGATTACCCAATGGCACATACTACTAGAAAAGTATATTATTATGAAAATGGTTTATTTACATGAAACAGGATTTTACATATAAGCTGTTTTATGCAATATCTTTTTATAGAGACCTACATTGTTTGGGGGGTATAGTTTTCCTTTAATGTGATTTATGTAAATGGCAGTCGCTTAGTTTTGACGATGGATTTACGTCATCGTCACTGCTGCTGTTTTTTCCCGCCAGTTCATAGATTTAAGGCACATTTACAGCTATGTTGGTATTTTAAGAAAGGCCTTGGGGTGGGCCGAAACATTAGTCTTTTAACCTTCATTAAACAATTTCTTTATTTTAAGAAGCAATGGTGCACTCCATAGACTCAGATACTACCTGGGTGCCAGCACTGATTATTTGCAATAGAAAGAAAGCTTGAGGCACTCACAGGGTTTATGTTGCAAAAAACAAAAAAGGTTTATTTAGCCTCAACATTTTGATCCCCCGCAGGGATCTTCGTCAGGAGCAGCATACAGACTCCTGACGAAGATCCCCGTGGGGGATCAAAACATTGAGGCTAAATAAACCTTTTTTGTTTTTTGCAACATAAACCCTGTGAGTGCTATATATATATATATGTATATATATATATATGTATATATATATATATATATATATATATATATATATATATATATATATATATATATATATATATATATATATATACACATATATATATATATATACATACATACACAAAATGCATTCAACAGTCATGACCCTTTTGAATCAAGCAAATTTACATCGAGCTACAGCGATGACACCAGCTAGTCTTAAAAGTAATATGGAAAGTTTAGTTAGTAACTTATTCTGCATATACAGTAAGTTACACATCAGTATAATGGGCTGAGTATTGTACTATTGCTTCTCTCCTAACCTTTTTGTAGTCGTTAACATCAGCCCATTTGTTTCTACTTGCCGTCAGCACCGTTTGTAATAGCTTGCGCCTGCCATCTTTACTTAAGGTGGGCTATCACAGTACCATAGGGAAGTGGAGTAAGTTTTAGATTTTTTATTCAGATTGCCAACTACTGATGCTCCTTACCCTTCCTTGACCTTTAATATTCAATCCATATGTATCTGTTATATAGCAAACCTATGTACAGGTATGGGATTCATTATCTGGAAACTCTTTATCCAGAAGATCAAAAGTACAGCATGGACGTCTGCTATAGACTCCACTTTATCCAAATAATCCAAGTTTTTGAAATGATTTCCTTTTTCTCTGAAATAATAAAACAGTAGCTTGTACTTGAGCCAAACTAAGATATAATTAATCCTTATTGGAAGCAAACCCAGACTATTGGCTTCATTTAATGTTTAAATGATTTTCTAGTAGGCTTATGGTATGAAGATCCAAATTACAGAAAGATCAGTTATCCAGAAAACACCAGATCCCACGTACTCTTGATAACAGGTCCCATGTATTTTTCACTAAACATATTAATCTAATCCTGAAGAAACACAGTTTACTGCAACTCCATTCAGGTAATAATTCCTAGTAATAATTCCTATTTATGGTCGTCCAATAGAAGAATAGATTATAACAGCTGTAAAGTATTTTAGATTAATTACTTGCAGTTAGCTTGCCTTCATTAAATATAAAGCATGACAGCATTAAAATTGAGAACACAAAATAATATTGTTGCACAGTTAATCTTCTCATAAACAAGATACCAAGAAATGTCACTCCTTTTTCTAGGCACTATTATGTTAGGAAATGTAGGGGGGGAAGTATTATGAAGTTCTGAATATACAGCAAACATACATTCATACGGATGCAAGTTTTGCAATTAGCAAGCTGTTGGAGAGAACATCCATCTTTAATCAGAACAATAAAATTAAATACTACACTCGAGAGGCCTAGTAACATTCCAATCCTAAAATTAATATAAAATCTTTGCAGACTTCAAAACAGAACTTTAGGCCAGGGTCAAACAAGGTACAAAATTGTCCAACATGGGCTTGATGTAATTGCCTTTTTAAGGGAGTCAAAAACAAGGTGCAGAATTAAGTAAAAGGTTCAGCAAATGGAGCCCGACTATATAAGCACACGAGAGGTGTTACAGTGATTGGCTGTATGGTACTATACCATACTACTGTTTCCATTTCTTTTGTGTCTTAAAGGGTTCACATTCTAAACACTTTTTTCAGTTCAATTATTACAGATTGTTCCCCAGAAATAAAGACTTTTTTCAATTACTTTCCATTTTTTACAGTTTTTTTCAAAATCTAAGTTTAACTTGTAATGTCCCTGTCTCTGATGTTTCAATCTGACAGCTCAGTAATACAGATACAGACTCTAAACGGTTACAATTTTTCAACTTTTTGCTGCAGCAATTCTGGAGTATTAGCTACTATTGTATCAATTCTAACAGCTGCCTGTAAAGAAATTCAGGGATTCTGCTCAGCAGGGACAAAGATAAGAAATGTATCGACTAAATGTATCAATTTCGAACAGTTCACAGGGTCGACGACCTCCCCTCCCAGATCTGCTTTAGAAGGTGAAAAAGGAAACTTTACACTTCAATAATAGAAAAACAGTCACACATAGAAAACAGAAAGTAATTGGAAAAAGCCTTTATTTCTGGTGAACTATCTGAAACCAACTGAACGGAAAAAAGTGTTGTAAGGTGAACAACCCCTTTAAGGTGCAGGGTTGTCAGAGAAGGTAATTCATGTAGGGAGTTCAACACTTAGATTAATGGCATATATAGTATCTTTCTGTTTGTATTTCAACCTGCAGATAAAAAGCAGCACTCCTCTTGTGCTGCCTGTCATTGACAAGAATGGGGACTTTATGTCACCACTTGAGTACTTTTAAAAATGTTCATGTGTGGGCTGAAAACTGCCTGTCACTCTTAAAAAGTGAGTATAGTTGGGAAAAACTGTGTGCAGCATTTTATTCTAGGCAATTTCATGACAAGGTGGCCCTGTAAAACATTTTCAGCAACTCAACATGTTGGGATTTGCACTAAGTAGATTTTAAGCAATTAAAACTTCTAGGATGACTAGCTATATTGTGCATCCTTAAAGGAATAGTAACAGCAACAAATGAAAGTGTTTTAAAGGAATGACACTATAATGTACTGTTGCCTGGCACTTTGGAACTGCTGTGTTTGCTTCAGAAACACTACTATAGTTTATATAAACAAGCTGCTGTGTAGCCATGGGGGCAGCCATTCAAGCACAGAAGACACAGTAGATAACAGATATGTTCTGAAGAATCCCATTGTACACTACAGAGCTTATCAGCTATGTGTTCTGTGCCTTTTCGCCTTTTTCATCTTTAAATGGCTGCCCCCATGGCTACACAACAGCATGTTTATATAAACTATTATAGAGTAAACAGTATTACCAGTGCAGAGCAACAGTACATTATATTATTATGACTTTAAAACACTCATTTTTTGGTGTAACTGTTCCTTTAAGCCTTTACTTATTTCTGTTTTGCACAACAGTTCAGTTATGAGACTGTTTACAATACATCAGCATTCAGCCGAGGATCTGGTTGAATTCCAGAACTTTTTGCAGGACTGGATTTGGATTGACTGAATAATTAGTTATGGGACTTTAAAGCCCTGAACAACAAAATGTGACACACTTTTGTTCACAGATGATTTTGCATTTTTCACAGATTTGAATGAGCAATTTAGGATTTGGATTTGGTTTGGTAATTGGCCAAAACGTCTGTGGAACATTTAGCAAAATTTATGGCAACTAATTTGTATATTAGACATTACCGAAAATGCTTCTTTGCTTTAGATCATTATGGAAATAAGCCAAGCAGATGTATAAAAGATAAGAACCTGGCATTCATATGTTTCAGGCTGAATGTAGAGGGTTATTTACTAAACTTCAAATTTGTATGGTCAGCTTTTTGAGGCAAAAACTCTAATTTTTTTTGTAGAAATGTTTAAGTCAATGGGAGATGTCCCTATCCCAATTTGAAGATATCGTGATTTGTGGTGGGTTTGGCTTGATGATCCAAAAAATTTGGTTTTCTGGCAAATTCACGAAAAAAATCTAGTGATTCGGTAGAAAAGTAAAAAAAAATCGTACGAATCAGGCAAAATCAGTAATGGGAGTTTGGTTGAGCTTTTTTATTGAAACAATTAGATAAGATCAGATTTTGGTAAATAACCCCCATTATGTACTAAAACAGTACTTAGCACTATGCTATGCTGATTACTTACCCATCCACAAGTTGCCCAAGAACCAGCTGGATACCTTTATCTGATTTAACAAGATCATTGGCCCTGCTTTCGATATGCGTCAAATCAACATTGATTACCTATAAATTAGGGCACAATATTAAATTCCATTGACGTGACTAAAATTATCTGTATTAAAATACATTACAGAAAGGTTTTTTTTAAAAAAATAATAACTACACTGAGTAAATGTTACGCAGACAGTATAGAGTGCAATATATATATGTTTGATAGATCATTGGTTTATAATAATATCAATGGTGTGAAAACTACTCCTATCTTCCTGAAGAATGTAACAGACAAGACAATGTATTAAAATACATTACAGAAAGGTTTTGTTTTTTTACTAAAAAACACACTGAGTAAATGTTATACAGACAGTATTGGACAATATATAATATAGATGTTTGATATAACATTAGTTTATGATAATATCCATGTTGTGACACCTACTCTATCGTCTTGGAGAGAGAATGTAACAGACAAGACAAACAGAAAGGTTTTTTTGTTTTTTTACAAAAAAACACACTGAGTAAATGTTATGCAAACAGTATTGAGTGCAGTATATACAATATATATGTTTGATATATTATGTTGTGAAACATGCTCCTATCTTCCTGGAGAGAGAATGTAACAGACAAGACAATGTATTAAAATACATTACATAAAGGTTTTTTCTTTTTACTAAAAAAAACCCACACTGAGTAAATGTTATGCAGACAGTATTTAGTGCAATATATACAATATATAGTTGGATATATCATTGGTTTATGATAATATCAGTGTTGTGAAACCTACTCCTATCTTCCTGGAGAGAGAATGCAACAGACAAGAAAGGTGAAAAAAAAACACCTATCAAACAGCAACAAAAAGGAGACTGAAAAAGTGAAGAGGAACTTTTCGGGCACAACGGAAACCTTCCCATATGGGCCTACCACCCACGGGCCCCCACCATGATCCAACCCAACCACTTCCTGACCCTGCAGCGTACCTCAGCTGCAAGCACTGCTTGGTGCCGCTAACCCCTTCCCGTGTGCAAATTGTGCCCCCCAGACAGCATATAAATAGGATTATGTGAGAAGGACTATACAATGTCTCTCAAGGCAAATGAAAATCTGTAAGCAATAAAGCTCAGGTCATCATTGATATGTACACTTAAACATTGTCTCCTTTATGATTGATTTAATCTGCCCTGGTTTCAATATGGCAGAATCTACCACTGAAGAGCAGGTCAAGATTACATATGATACTAACCAGTTCAGTGTACTGCCTCTACATGGGCTAGTTTGTAGTGGTGGCCACATTTGTAGTATTATTTGTTTTTGTATGCATTTGTACTATATTCATTATGGGAAGAGATGGATGTGTTATAGAATATTGCTAACACACCAATTGCATATAAAGATGCCTTAGATATGTTTTCTAATTGATCTGGTATGACTGCTCCTTACAGAGGTCATGGAGTTATGGTGATTCATGTTTAATTCATAATGTTTTGTTTTTTCTATAAATTCAGCATGACAGATTTAAAGGAAATCCTGGTAATTGGAAAGTAATAACACTTGTTTAATGCAGATTGCAAACCTCTGTATTACAATTTAATCTAGCCTAAACACTAAGGGGCAGATTCAATAAGGGTCGAATTTCGAAGTAAAAAATACTTCGAAATTCGACCCTCGAATTGAAATCCTTCGACTTCGAATATCGAAGTCGAAGGATTTAGCGCTAAACGTTTGTTCGATCGATCGAAGGATTTTTCGAACGATTAAATCCTTCGAATCGAACGATTCGAAGGATTTTAATCCAACGATCGAAGGAAAATCCTTCGATCAAAAAAAGGTTAGCAAACCTATGGGGACCTTCCCCATAGGCTAACATTGACTTCGGTAGGTTTTACCTGCCGAAGTAGGGGGTCCAAGTTTTTTTTAAAGGGAAAGTACTTCGACTATCGAATGGTCGAATAGTCGAACGATTTTTCGTTCGATTCGTTCGATTTCGTTCGTATTCGAACGAATTTAACCAATTCGATGGTCGAAGTACCAAAAAAATACTTCGAAATTCGAATTTTTTTCATTCGAATCCTTCACTCGAGCTTAGTGAATCGGCCCCTTAATTTACTTACTTTTCACTTCATAAATTAATTTGCACTTCCTGCAAGTGTAAATCGCCATACTTCACTCGCTGTCTTTTAGTGATTACGTGTTTTATTAGCACCACCCCTAGTCCTTCTGTAAATGTATTATTCCCTTGAACTAAGCACAAGTTTGCAAGAATAAATTATTTAGGATCAAATTCAAATATTGCTTAGAAACCTGTAGCATTGGTAAAAGTTACTTGATGTTACTTATACAATAAATACAGATAATTTATTATGAACAAGAGTCTGAAAAACATACCTGCTGAAGTTCAACTATGTTGACGCGACCTTTAAACAACAAAATGTATGAAAATTAATTTAATATTAATGTATTTGATGTGGATATTGACCTACGCTTTACCAGAAACAATGCATAATGTATTAAAGTAAAAATGAGAAGGGAAGGAATAGAACAGCCAAACATACACACCTCCTCGAATCAGTAGCTCATCCTTTATCTCTTTAGTAATCTGTGAGGGTGTAATATATTCCTTTCCATCAAGAGTGTGTACGACATCCAATTGTTTTTCAGCAATCAACTTGGCAACAATTTCGATGCAGTTACGTTCCGATAACCTACATTTACACAAAAATAACATTTAAGATATAAAAGTTCTACATTTTAAAGAATGTCTACAGATAAGTAACTTTTTCCAAAAAAATTGGTTCAGGTTTTCAAGCGATTTGAAGAATAATTTTTTTTTTTTTTTTTTACACAAATATACACGATTCCAAGGATTCACGGAAACTCCAATTGGAAAGCTCCAATCACCTTTTTTTCCCCAATACCCCACATGCATTTCCATCCTTCTCCTACTGTGAAGTGAGGAATTCTGGTACTCGTGTTTCCTCTGATTACAACAGTGGGAGGTGCACTGATCCTCTGGAAATCTGATGGATTCCAAGTTCCAGAATACATCACTTCACAATGAAACAAGGTGAGGGAGATGTTGCATTACAGGGACAGTCGGGGGGAGAACAGGCAAACACAGACAGCAAATGCACAAACAGGTTCTCATGGGTTCCTTTCATTCTGTGGAATCAGGTATGTCTGTGTAAAGATAGAAATACATTTATATTTATTTCTGGAAGAAGCCCAACTGAATGAGCTCATGTCAGCATAGGTATATTTTCACTTTAAAGTATGCTTGGAGCTGTAGTAAAGTCTACTGAAACAAATGTGGATGATACAATTTTTGCTTATAGTTCCAGGGTCAGAGGCCCTTTAAGCTCCTTGCAGTGGAGCTGAAAGGGGTGGCTCATCTTTAAGTTAATTTTTAATTTTATAGAATGGCCTATTCTTAGCAACTTTTCAATTGGTCATTTTATTTACAGTTTTTGAACGATTGCTTTCCCCTTCTGCCTCCCTGTAGCTCTCAAATTGAGGTAACTGACTGCTACTTTTTATTACACATCTTCCTTTGTTAGGACCCCCTGCTATTCAGATTCCAGCCTCTCATTCATTCTGCCTGGTTGCTAGGATAAGCTGGACCCTAGCAACTAGATAGCGGCTGAAATTGCAAAGCTGCTGAGCAAAAAGATAATTCAAGAACAAATAAAAAAAAATTAAGCCCAATTGGAAATTGTCTAAATAATACTAAAAGTTAAAGATGAGCTGAACTTTTTGCTAACCCAAACACCTAAACAAAACTATGCCTACTTTTATTATGTTTTTTACAGTGTAATATTACCTATCCAAAATGACCCACTAATCCCCCAGCAGCATGATAACTGGAGTAACACTGGTTTGCACCCCTTACAAGTGCCATACAAAGCAATTATCAAGGATCTAAATGACATTTAAAAGGGTAGTTCACCTTTAAGTTAACTTTTAGAATGTTATAGAAGGGTCAATTCTAAACAACTTTTCAGTTGGTCTTCATTTTTTTTAATAGCTGTTTTTAGATACTTGCCTTTTTCTTCTATTTACAGCTTTCAAATGGGGGTCACTGACCCCATTCTAAAAACAAATGCTCCCAGTACAACCCTTTAAAAGTGACTGCATCAACTGCTTATTCTATGAACAATCACTGTTTTTTTTACATGCATTTTCAAGCAGCTGCTATTGTTTACATTGAAAAAAGTTACAACTAAAATTATGGGGGGGGGGGGGTCTCCCTCCGGAAACATTAATGCACTGGTGGATGCATTATATGGGGTATGCTCGCTAGCTGTGTGTGGGGAACTCCTTACAAAAAGTTTCAGCTCCAGTTCATGAGGTGTGCCTATCATCTAGGAGAGTCTGCTCCACCAATGCAGGAGTAAATGAATAGTGGATGTGCAGCTATACAACTTTTTGTGGGACACCTAGAGGCCCATTTATCAAAGGTTGAATTTCAAATTCATCTGTTTTTTTTTTTTAACTCTAATAAATTTGAATATACTGAAAATTCGATTGGAAGGTTATTTAAGAAAAAAATGTAATATCTACTAGAACGAATACTACCGACCCGAAAACTCTAATTGAATTCGACTAAACTCGAATCAAGTTTTTTCTCAGAAAAAAAACTTGAATGTCAGGAAGCCTATAAACAATTAAAATGGGTCACTGGACTTCTCCCATTGACTTATACATACATTAGATGTCGAATTCAAATTATTCCCAGGGTATAGGTATGATAAATCTCGGAATTCTAATTTTAATTAAATTTCGAATCACGTTTCAATAATTCACAATTTAAATTTGAGAGCTTCGAACCAAAAAAATTCGAAAATTTGAATTTCCAATTCGACCCTTAATATATCTGTCCCTTAATATGATTATACAGCTTATGCCTGGTGAAGAAATGCGGATATGAGTGTATTGTCTCACTGTTTTTTGTACACCGTTAGATAAAAAAAAGCCCAAACTGTGTTTATCATTGGGAACTCTGAAATGCCTTCCCGCCGGCTAGAATGTAAATCGCCAGTTTGGATGGCACTCAGATCGCTTTGGCTTTCTAAAGTCGCCCGAAGATTTCTCGTGAGGCAACTTCGGAAAACGAATCAATCCGAGTGCCATCCCGTTGGTCGATTCACATTCTGGCCGACGGGAAGGCATTTCACGGAGATTAGTTGCCGAAAGAAGAGGAGATATGTCACTGGACGACAAATCTCCCGAATAGCGGCCGTAAACTTCCAATCTAAATAAGTTGTTCAGTATTCTTTTAAGACACCATAGCCCAGGGGTCTCCAAAGGGTAGATCAGTAGACATTTAGTCGGTGAAAAGTAGATCTCACAACACTATGAACAAACAACTTGTCTAAATTACCCTTCTGTTTTATTCTTTTAATTCAGATAGTTATTCTGTTAAGGTTACATAAGAATATATATATATTTTTTTTTTTTAAATATAGTAATTTAAATTCACTTACAAATCAATCTAATATTTTCCATGGAACATAATGCTCACAGTGATATTATGGATGTAGATCATAATGGGACAACATCACTAAAAGTAGACCCAGCATTAGTAAAGTACTCCTGCTTTAGCCTTTGATTTTAGCTGGATCTGTTGAATTAAGGTCCCCATAGACACAAAGATTTTTCTTTGCCGAATGACCCATTTTAGCGAAATCCGACTAATCCGTCAAATTATCGTGAAGTTAGTGGGATTCGAACGATCGTACATTTTTTGTCCAACATCTGTCAGAAAATTGATCGGCCACTTTAAAAAAACTTTATCGGCCCCAGTGCAAGGGGCCAAGCAGGCAGCTCCCCTCAGTTTTCCTGGCAATATCGCCTGAAATGGTCTTTTTAGTTGATGGACAAATAGTACATTTAAACGATCGTTTCGAGATAATCACGGTCACGTTAACGAAAAGATTTTTTAAAGATCTTTACATCTATGGCCAGCTATAGGCACTTATTGTTATTGCTCTCCAAGCCCCTAGTCAATTATGTGGATGTGCAAGAAATTGGGGGTCCACACTTTGCGTTATGTTAATCTTAATGTTCCGATTGAATAAAAATCACTGTAACTTATTTCAAGTTGTACGAGATATTTGCTGTCAGATAAAACAATTCTTGTGAGCCTGCATGTCATATAAATGTTATCCCTGCCACGCTCTATTCGGCCTCCCTAGCTGTGCTTGGCTCGGAGGACTTATATCCTGCAACAGCTGTAAGGGACCGATTTGGATATCTTTACAGTGTGACAGCAGCGCCCCCATTTCTGTTCTGCACCTCTCAAAGATAAACAAAGAGTCCGGCACTATTACCTCTGCACAGTGTCACTCAGCTGGGCCCGCTGAAAGTCAGCAGCCAGCCGCCGAATCTCTTCCCAATCAGCGGACATGTTTGTGGTGGAAAACTATAGCGTTCTCTACTGACACACGTCAGCTCTCTAGCTACGGCGAGCCATAGGAACCAAAATTCGCGCAAAACTTATGTGTGTGCGTGTGTGAGAAGCGATAGCTTAGTAAAGACCTGCCTTGTTATTATGACAAGAATATCAAAGTAGCTGAGCACACCGACTCAAATATTGGGCTCTTTAAAAACCATATAAGTGATGCCTTTGAAATAAATTCTAACGGAACAAAATGATGCTGTTTTTTTACTTCATAAGTCTATCATTGATTCATTTCCATTATAAATGAGAAACTAAGGGCATTTAGGATTATTTGGCACACATCCCCAGCTGTAATAGAAATGTTAAGGGAAACCCTTCCCTTCCCAGTAATAAGGGTAGACGATCTGGCTCCAAATGTTTTACGCCAGGTAAAAAAGCGAGACGCACTATATTTTAACAGGTAAGACTTCATTAATGAAACTAAAATAACGCAAGAAAAAGACAATAGTTGATCAAATATGAACAAGGCAACGATTTGCAAGCACTGCTGCATAATGGTACCCTGCCTCGCTTGTTTACTTTTACACTGTGGGCGTGGACGTCAAGGCCCCGCGTTGGGTGCAAACTGCGAGAAACATGCGGCCATATTTGATGTTGGCAAAATATTGAGAGAGTAAAATGGTGTAATACCGCGACTGAAGAAGTGAGATAAGAACTGTATCGCGCGGATGACTTGTTTCCTATTTGACTCCCTTTGTTGCAGCGTGAGATGAACGTCTCAAATTACAGTGAGGCGTTCAAAGTACATAATGCCAGGAATCCAGCCCATGTGACTGACAGTATATAACCCCGCCCCTGTGGCGAGTCTTGTAGAAATCCGCTAGTTTAGCAATGGATGCGGCTGTGGTGTTTGTGTTGCTCGTAGTTGCGGCTGGCGCATCGGCATCTCGAGGAGGTATGCTCCTTGGTGGGCAGTATCCCGCCAGTGAGCATGAACAAGGGGTGCAGAAAGCGATGACGTTCGCCATGCAAGAATATAATAAACAAAGTAACGACATGTTCCTCAACACGATCACCAAGGTTAACGGAGTAACCAAACAGGTCTGTATGGGATCTGGGGCGACGAGGACTAGGGAAGTAAATAGGGTGCACTTTATAACTTGCAAGTGGAAACAATTGATTTGTGTGGTTTGATGAACTGCAACTCTCCGACAAGAGGGGGTGTTTACTAACAATGGGCGAATCTGCACTACAGCAGTGGCAGCCAATGGTATTTTTGTTTTTGCGGTATTTCCTTTTGAAGTCTGACCAAGCCGGTTGTTGATTGGCTGCTATTGTTTACAGCCCAGTATTGACCAATGAGCCCTACTGTTCGCTCTCTTCTATGTGTACATCATGGTTGTGGGAAGATGCTGCTGCCACACTGTGAAGCAAACGCACCCAAGAATTCTAACAACACCCCCCCCCCCCACCCTGGTGGGTTTTGTTTTGTTTTTACTTACATTTTAACTGAAAGTTGTCTTTTATAAAACTGGTCTAAATCAGCAACACTAATAATGCTGGTCAGGCAAATCTCTACTGAAACAATTGTCACTTGCCTAGAGCCATCAGGTGGTTCCTTGGGGGTGCAATAATAGATTTGTTCTGGCAGACAAGACACTTGAAATTGATGTGTGCCATTGCCTTTAACGGAGACCAGTCACCCAAAAAAATAATTTCAAATCTTATCATATTTGTCAAGCAAAATAAACTTTAATTACACAATATAAATTATTTGAATCTTTTTTTTTTTTTTTTTTCCTTGAGTCTGGGAATTCTTAATTATAGCAAGCAGGCAGGAGCCATTTTGTGGACACTGTTAATAAGACAAGCCTTGCATCATCTCAGAATCTTGTTTGTGCACCAGAATGGAGGACCTGATGTCCATCCCCATGCCCGGGCTACACAATTAAATGGTAAAGAGAACAGGGGAATGTGTGAAGAGCAGTGACCTCTAGGAAGTGCTGAATGGAAAGTGAAAGTAATTGTCTGCCTCGCCTCTATGGCTCAGGAAAAGAGGCGGGCAGACAATATTTGATTGACAGCTGATATTTTTAAATGAGCTTACAACAGCTATGAACACTTTAATAAAAAATAGAAAGTGGATTTCATGTTCAATTTTAAAAGGTTTTTTATTATACAGATTTTTGTGTCTGGGTGACAGGTCCACTTTAAATCAATTCACTAGGTTACAGCCACCTACTTCAGAGAGCTAATGAGCTCAAGTAATTTTGAGGGTTTACAGAAGAGGAGATTTGTCTATCTGCTGAATCCCGCTATTGCTTACTCTTCCCCTCTACAGCAAAAGCTGAATTTCTTGCTCATTTCTGCTTCCTTTTATGTACCTACAATCCCCCCTTTACATACCACAATCAAAGTTCTACCTCTCTTCCAGTGCATTTTAAATGGGTTCATTTGTTTTCCCCGGTGTGTTGTTGATGGGATGAGTCTAGGCCCATAGTTACATGTATCAACATTTAGCAGAGATTATTTTTCAGTTTGGAAGTAATTTTGTACCAAAACACCCACATCATGTAGTTGTAGAAAAAGCTTTTTTCAATTAAAACATACAATGTAATATTAAATGTGCATTTTGCTTCTTGGGGATTTTTTTTTTTTCTGGTTAAATTTTTGAATCTTGGAATGAATGCTACACTATACTATGTAGTACAGGTATGGGATCAGTTATTCCGAAATCAGTTATCCAGTAAGCTCCAAGTTACAGAAAGGCTATCTCCAGGCCAAACTCCATTTTAAACAAATAATTCCAATTTTTAAAATATCTATTTTACCTAAGAATAAAACAGACCCATGTACTTAATCCTAACTAAATAAATAATGCTTATTGGAGGCAAAACAATCCTATTGGGTTCATGGAGATTCAAAAATACTGAAGGATCCCTTTTCTGGAAAACCCCAGGTCCCAAGCACTCTGTATTATCAGTATAATAATAATAAAAAAAGAACCTATTTTTCCAGCAACAATTGTAATTGCTGTAAGTGTATATAAGTAGACATGATCTGATTATTCTTATTTTAACTTTTTTTTTTTTTTTTTTTTTTTTTTTTTTTACAGCTTGTGTCTGGTACAATCTACCGTATAGATGCTGTCGTAAGCCGGACTGAGTGCAAAAAGTCAGCAGTTGGTGTTCAGAATTGTCCTGTCCACACTGATGGGAACTTTGCCAAGGTATTCAATAACCCTTTAAAATAAAATAATAAAATTAGCATGTTGTAATCCATACTCCGTGGTTTATGCGTCACATGGTTCACTGAAAGTTGTATAATTCTATAAAAAAAAAAACCTCCTCGTAAAATAAGATGTTATTAGTCACCTCGTATAGAAGAACTCTGCCTTTGGCCTTATGCCTTTTTATATGGTTATGAAACTCCATGGTGACTTACAGTATCCTTATATTTTACAATAGGGCATGCATTATTCCCTATATATTCTGTTTCTGGGTTTCATTAATGCTTTAGGAGTCACAATTTGCCCAGCATATAAGGTGTTAACCAACACTTTCTAGTGTAGATGGGTTGGTTTGCTACTTTTTTAATGCCTGCTTAAACATAATTCTTTGAATACAACGCATGATAAAATCCTACAATTTACCATGATGTTTTTGTGTAGTCGAGAAGTCTGCATAAGTCAGGGCTAGCTCTTAAATGTCCTGGTTTTTAAAGTGAAAATTTGAAAGATATTTGTAATATTGAGTTCCTCTTGCTATGGAGCCTTGACTTTTTTTTTATTCTGTCTTGCAGAGTATGAACTGCCAATTTGAGGTGTTGACTATTCCTTGGCAAAGAGAAAATAAACTGCAAAAGAAAACATGCGACTAATTCAAGATCTTCCGTATCATTGATATTGTAACCAAGTTAATCAAGTTATCGAATAATATTTTAAAGCCATGATTGTTTTTAACCTTGCTAACATACTTGAACAAAAATGTAAAAGCAATGTTTGATGCTTACATTAAGAAAAATTTTAACTGGTGAATTTTGAATTGTTTGCAAAACAAACTACAAATAAAGAATTCATTAACTATGGTAGTTGTGCCTTTTTATACAGGAGTTTTAAAAGAACAATGATATACATCAGTCTGTACTTAAACAAAGCCTAGTGCTGTGAGGGTTTGTAGTATATGGTCTCCCTTTCTTTGAGGTACTCTACTTTTTGTTATTTAAGCTCTTGACACTTAAGACATGAAGACAGGGTCGAATTAATGTGTTTTTTTGTTTGTTTTTTTTTAAATTTGAATATACTCGAAATTCCACTGGGGTGTTCTTCATTAAAAAAAAATTGAATATCTTAAACTCGGACGAATTTTACCAACTCGAAAACTCAAATTTGAATTGATTGATGATTTTTTTTTTTTTCTCTGAAAAAAAAAATTCTCTGAAAAAAAAAAAAAATTTAATGTCGGGAAGGCTACTATACTAACATGTCCAAATTGGTCCCTGGAAGTCTCCCATTGACTTATACGTTAACTCGGCAGGTTTTAGGTAACCATAGTCAAATTCGAGTTCTTAAAGGGCCAGAGTATGATAAATCTCAATTTGACCCTTAAAGGACCAGTAACGCCAAAAATTTTTATAAAAAAATTCGTTCTAATACAACGAAAAAAAAACACTAACACAAATTAAAATTTAAAATAGCAAAGCCTTTATTAAGAAATAACTTACAGAAACTCCACTTCCTGTCCTCTTCAGAAACGGCGAAAGGGCGACCATCCATCTGCAGCGCTCGATTTCTCCTCCTGGCTATACACTGACAGCGTGTCCTCTGCCCGATCGCCTTCTCCAGCTCTTCTTCATTCAGCAGCAGTAGGAAGGTGATGTCTCCCGCTCCAGGAATGCAGGCCTGACTGCCGACCCCGTGCCCACTTCGTCACTGAAAAAGAATGCGTCCAAGGAAGAACGCTTCCAGGCTGCTGTTAAAACAACAATCCCGTAGGATTCCTTTTCTCCAAGAGTAACGATCCCTACTCGCTCCCAGTCTCTCGTGGCACCACTGCCTGTCACTCGCCGGGACATGACATTTGCTGGAGACGTTCTGCTTCCACCTTTCCTTCTACAACTCTGCTCGCTCTCCTGTCCCACACTGTCGGCATCTGCTACTAGCTGGACTGAGCTTGGCTGCGCAGAGGAGGGCAGGAGCCTTGAAAGGCTGTTGCGGGGGAGGACGAGCCCCAAACCTGTGGATAGCAGTGTGCAGGGGGGAAGTGATGGCCACAGCTGCCTCTAACCCCTACCTCCCCAGCAACAGCATCGGTATCCATTGTGCACTCAGACTCAGGGGGAGGAATGCAGCCTGGAAGCGTTCTTTCTTGGACGCATTCTTTTTCAGTGACGGAGTGGGCACGGGGTCGGCAGTCAGGGCTGCATTCCTGGAGCGGAGGAGCGGGAGACATCACCTTCCTACTGCTGCTGAATGAAGAAGAGCTGGAGAAGGCGATCGGGCAGAGGACACGCTGTCAGTGTATAGCCAGGAGGAGAAATCAAGCGCTGCAGATGGATGGTCGCCCTTTCGCCGTTTCTGAAGAGGACAGGAAGTGTTGTGTTGGTGTTTTTTTTTTCGTTGTATTAGAACGAATTTTTTTATAAAATTTTTTGACGTTACTGGTCCTTTAAATCTGCCCCTTGTAAAGGAGAATGAAGGCTCCAATCAATTGGGGGGGGGGTGCCAAATGTTACTGCATCCTCCAAGTATAATAATGACTTGCCCGATACCCTCGTCTGGTTCTCCTGTTAGCAGAAAACTGCACTGGCCTGGGGTACGTCATTACAATTCTTAGGGGTGCCCTAACATTTGCCACCTCCATCAATTGCAGCTTTCATTCTCATGTATTCACTCAATTTTTAGTAAACCTTTTCAGCAAGACTCTTATTGTGGGCAGAAATTACAAGTAGCAACTGGATCAAAGTACCTTCTTTGCAAGAGTTGGTATTCTTAAGTGTATAAAATACACATAAGGTTGATGGAGAGAATTGGTCATTACCCCCCCCCCCATGCCTGGGCACTCTGAGGAAGTGCCCAGCTTTTGGGGCAGGAAACGTGTTCGTTCATCGTACTCCCACTTCTTGAAACCACTGTGTATGTTCAAATAAAGCCGGATATTGATATTAATCCTACCGCTCCCATGGATATGTCCGCCTGCGCTGCCAGCTTGTTAAGATAATTGCCCTGCATTAGAAGAGCTATGACGGGTGATTAGGAACACTTAGGCTACCCAGTTGGAGACAACAACACATTCCTTTTGTTGTTAGTCCCACTTTGTATAGAGTTAAAGGAAAACTTTACCCCCAAAATGAATATGTAAGCAACAGATAGTTTGTGTCATATTAAGTGACATGTTAAAGAATCTTGCCAAACTGTAATATATATATCTGAGTCAATTTTGTCCTTTTACATCTTATAGTCATTTACCAAAATTATCCTGTGAACTACTAATTGTAAAAAGTCAAAAAATGTTTTATTAAGTTAGCATATTAAAATAGTACACACTGACACCATATATAACCTACTTAACGCATTTGGTACCCTCCATTATTTAGTCATAGTCTAGTCTAGTACCAGAGGTTTATATGGGGTCAGTATGTACTATTTTAATATGCTAACTTGATAAAACATTTTTGGACTTTTTACAATTAGCAGTTTACGGGATAATTTTGGTAAATGACGATTTGAGGATGTCCTGGAGCAAAATCCTGGAACTCATTTGCCCTGTGTGGACTGGCAAATTAGACTCCCCCTTTACTAAGTAATTTTTCCTTTATATTTAAGCTAACATCTCTTGCCTTGAACCACCATTTCTTGATAGTCTCTGTGCTGCCTCACAGATTAATTGGCGCATGCGACCTAACATGTATGGTTTGTTTGTGTGCACTGTGAATCCTAGAATCCCAGGGAGTGGCCCTTATATAGAAAGCTACAAATTATTGGAAGGCCTTCTACTACAGACTCCATTTTAATCAAATAATTCAAATTTTAAAAATAATTTCCCTTTTCCCTGTAATAGTAAAACATTACCGTGTACTTTATCCAAACTAAGATATAATTAATCATTATTGGAAGCAAAACCAGCCTATTGGGTATAATTAATGCTTAAATGATTTTCTAATAGACTTAAAAGGGATTCTGTCATGATTTTTATAGTGTAGTTTTATTTCTAAATTACACTGTTTACACTGCAAATAATTCACTTTACCTTGTAAAATTTCATTCCTGATCCAGCAAGTGTATTTTTTTTAAATCTATAACATTGGTGTGCGGGCAGCCATCTCAGGTCATTTTGCCTGGTCATGTGCTTTCAGAATGAGCCATACTTTAGGATGGAACTGCTTTCTGGCAGGTTGTTGTTTCTCCAACTCAATGTAACTGAATTTGTCTCCGTGGGACTTGGCATTTTACTATTGAGTGCTGTTCTTAAATCTACCAGGGAGCTGTTATCTGGTTACCTTCCCATTGTTCTGTTGTTAGGCCGCTGGGGGGAAGGGAGGGGTGATATCACTCCAATTTGCAATACAGCAGTAAAGAGTTACTGAAGTTTATCAGAGCACAAGTCACATGACTGGGGGCAGTTGGGAAACTGACAATATGTGTAGCCCCATGTCAGATTTCAAAATTAAATATAAAACAATCTGTTTGCTCTTTTGAGAAATGGATTTCAGTGCAGAATTCTGCTGGAGCAGCACTATTAACTGATGCGTTTTGAAAGAACCATGTTTTCCCATGACAGTATCCCTTTAAGGTATGCAGATCCAAATTACGGAAATATCCGTTATCCGGAAAACCCCAGGTCCCGAGTATTCTGGATAACAGGTCCCATAAACGTATTACAATTTCGGTTTAGGTTTCACTGTAAGAAAAACTTGTGCTTTAAATTATCTTTGTGATGCTTGTTGATATTGATCTCTTCTAAGAAAAGAATGCATTTGCTTATTAGTAATTCTAATCTCAGTTATTTTTATTCTCTGTCATATTCTCCAAATTGTGGTGTATTTTTCCAGCATTGCTGTTGTACAGGAAATCATTTTGTATGTATCCTTTAGAAAAATAGAAGATGTATGCATGTGCTTTATGGCTCAGGTCAATTTAAAAAAAGTTAGATCCCATGTTATTAAATAATGGACTGACAATACATTTAAGGAAGAAAAAATATTTTAGTAGATTGCAAAGAAATAGTTTTCTTTACCCTCCTCTTATGCAATGATAGGAATAGTTGATTAAATGTGAGTTCCAGTCATTTCTAGCCTGTGTCTCGCTAAAGGATAGATTATGTCTGGCATATTTACGATATATTTAAAGAAGACATTTAATGTAAAAAACAAGAATGCGCCAGTGCATTTTACTCTTTTAGATATAAAAGGAATATGCTTGAAAAAGTTGTGTTTCTGGTTATTTTATTGAAAATGTCTGCAAAAACTATACTAGTCCCGCCAATCTGTCCTGCTCACTGAATTGTCTGGTTGTGCAGGGGAGCTGGTGGCACACTAAACTGTAGGATAGCAGCTAGGCTGACCTGATAGGGAACTGAATCCTGTCTTTGCGTGTGTGACTGCAGGGCTGTGATTGGCTGTCCCCCTCCTACTGTGCTTTTGGCAGGGATATTAAGACACGCCCACCCCTCATTTGAAACACGGACAGGGACCAGTGAGAATCTATGGGGATCTCAAATAAAGGGGCTCATTTTGAAGTCAATACTAATTTTTGGCCAAAAGTAAAACCAGCACAATACAGTATACATTATTGCCTAAGAAATTAGGGGCGTTTCGTTTATTTTATATGTCTTCTTAATCCTCATATTTAATGTACTGTATACAGTATTACCCTTATGATATACTATAATGATTTTAGTTTCACATTCCATAATGTTTTGTATTTTCCTATTCTAAAAGAGATATAGAATATACTGTAATTTGACAATAATGTGACCTTTCTAATAAGATGCTCTATTTGGTGCAGTAAATATGCTCAAACACAATGGAATGTGGTATTTGGTTTACTAATAAAAGATAAACCTGTTCAGAAATTCCAAATTGCTGTTGTTGAATTTGTGTTCATTGTGTTATTAAATGGAAAGCAAACCTATACAACTTGGTGGGCACATAGATTAGCAATGCCTTGCAGTGCTGGGTTCCTATCTTAGATTTTAGCCAGCACACTATTTGCAAGGGGTTCATGTTCTCCCCATGCTTACTGTATGTGAGTTCCATTCAGGTACTTGGATCCTGATAAGATTCCCATTATGTGTGTAAATACACAATTTTATTGTGAGCTTCACTGGGGCAGAGGCTAATGATGTGAATGGTGTTGAAAATGCTATATAAATAGAGAATAATAATTGTAAAGCAATGTTAGTGGCAATGATAATTAATCTGCCAAAATGCTGATTTAAATGTTGATCAACTGTTCCAGCTCCAAATGCAGGAACAAAGAACACAGAGACAGATTTATACAGTCCTGAAGAGTTGAGGGAAAGTTTTATTGATCACTATTTCTTTAAAAATACAACCTCAGCATGTCTTCACCTTGATAATATGTTGAAGTATGCTGGGATTTGTAGTTCAGCAACAATCAAGTAAAGTGTGGTTGAGCCATGCAACACAGAAGGGTCTATTACGTAATGCTGGGGAATATGTTGGTGTTTTTTAAACTTGTGTTAATAATAGTAATAATACTCACAACGACCCCTTCCTGAATTTCCTCTTGCTTCCTCTGTGCCCTTTTAAAATTAAAAGTAAACTGTTTCCCTGCTGTGTTATTATTATCACATATGATTATTGTGCAGAGATAAAGGCTTTCTATTGTGAGATGGCATTTCTTTAATGGATTACTATTATTATTTCAAAGTGAACAAATTAAAATGTTACTTTGTGGTTTTTTTTATGCTATTATGATTTGTTGCAGTATATTTATGAAGAAGATTGGGGAACAGATTAATCATGTTAAAATAAAGATCTTTAATAGTGATGGGCGAATTTATTCGCCAGATGCGAATTCACGGCGAATTTGCAAGATTCGCCGCCAGCGAATAAATCTGCGAAACGGGCGAGAAAATTTGCTGGTGAAAATTCGGCGGCGTCAAAATAAAATGTCAAAAACGTCACTAATCAAATGTCAAAAATGTCACTAATCTTTAAATAGTGCAGATATTTAATGTGTAGGAGAAGGACATGAACCTTCTATGCCAATGTTGCTCTACATAAATGTTGCTGGACTACAACTCTCACCATTCTCTGTCATATTATCTAGGGTTAAAGCATTGTGGGAGCTGTAGATCAGCTATCACCTTCATCAATTTTCCTGCAGTAGAATTACTAATTATTGGGCCTCACAAATTGAAAATTGGGCCCCTAAATTGATTGGTGAGTTTATATCATTAGTAGCTGTAGTTGGGAAAAAAACACATCCATTTAATTTAAGTTGTCTCCTACCTGCCTGCTAGTTGATCTATTGTGTGTCATATACAAGGACTGTACTCAAAAAAATTTGTGCTACGAGCTTGTGTTCATGGAAAGGGGAGGCCGGCAAGACTAATAATTTTTACTGGGCCCCAATTAATAACAGTGCCCATGCCTAGTGCGACTGACATGCAGACAACAAGCACAGATAAGGTGTGAGAACACTGGGCTGGGAAATGTAACACTTTAGTTAAGCTTATATTTCATATTAGTGCATATACCGTACATTCATCTGATGCATTCACATATCAATACTTTGTACTGGAAGGAAGAGGTCTTGGTAGTTTTAAAACATTGAAAACAATTTTAATGTGTAGAATGGACTTTGTATTTCCAAAAATCTGTGAAAGTATGTATGTGTCATTCATGCTTGAGCCATATATTGTTAAGTATTTGTACAAGGTTGCCTCATTTATTTAACCAATATAGTGCTCTACACTATGTTTCTAATGTTTCATAATTATTTACATAAATGCTGTCACTTTGTAATATGAGTAAGCCTTGGCTTTTGATTGTAATCCCACTTACTGTATATAAATCATCACAAATTCCCTATCGTTGAAATCCTTATTAATGCTTGACCAGATGGCTGAAATTGCAAATTAGAAAGCTGCTGAATAAGAAGCCAACTAAAACCAGTTACAAATTGCTTCAGAATATCACTCTCTACATCAAACGGCACGGGACGTGCAGCCGGGCCACCAATTGCATCCCCTGCTCTCCCGGTAGTTACGCCACTGCATCAAACTAAAAGTAGACTCAAAGGTGAACAACCCCTGTAAAGAAAGTATGAGTTTTTAAACATGTTTCAACCTTTTCTATACTATTTTCTTGTTGGTATCCATTGAAATGATCTCAATGTCTTGTGGAACTTTTGCAAAATGTTTTTTTAGGGGCCTGCATGCAAAGAGGAAAGCAACAAGAGTTCCGACTATCCAAATAATGTAGTGGAAGTCATCTTCCAAACAGATTCTGTTTTCAACTAAGATTACATTTACAAATAACTTATACAAGGTTCAAACATTAGTCTGTTCAAAGGGAACCCCTTATTTAACAAGTGTACTGTTTCTTGAATTCTTATCTTCAGCCCAGGGTTCCATGGTACTCTTCCACTGATAATCCAGCAACATTTGGGTGGAGCTGTAGTACTATAGAAATGCAAGTGCCCTTTCATGACCTTATAAGTGAGGAATGTGTAAATACTTCCTACCCTGGCTCTTTTATGAAATTGAAGTCCATCTGCTTTCTTGGGAATCTGTGCAGCACTTACCATGAAAAGCAGTTGAAAGTCAACTTCTAGGAGGTTATTTATTAAGGTTCGAGTTGTTTTTTTCACTAAAATTCGAGTTTTCGAGTTGATTTTATTGGTCAAAACTCACACTCCCCGTTAAAAAACAAACAAAAATTTTTCAAGATTTATTATACCTTGACCAAATTTTAGTCTGCAGGTGGGACTGTTTAAAGGAACAGTTCAGTATAAAAATAAAAAGTGGGTAAATAGATAGGCTGTGCAAAATAAAAAATGTTTTCAATATAGTTAGTTAGCCAAAAATGTTATGTGTAAAGGGTGGAGTGACCAGATGTCTAACATAATAGCCAGAACACTACTTCCTGCCTTGCAGCTCTTGATTTACTATGATTGGTTACTAGGCAATAACCAATCAGTGACTTGAGAGGGGGCAAATGGGCCATAACTGTTGCTTTTGAATCTGAGCTGTATGCTAAGGATCAATTGTAAACTCACTGAACAGTTATATCCCATGTGGCCCCCCTTTAAATCGCTGGCTTAAAGGGAGAAAAGCAGGAAATAGTGTTCTGGCTATTATGTTAGACATCTGCTCACTCGAGTCTTTATACATTACATTTTTGGCTAACTAACTATATTAGAAACATTTTTTTATTTTGCACATACTATCTATTTACCCAGTTTTTATTTTTACACTGAACCCTTCCTTTAAGGGAGCCTGGCTGTGCAGTGGGTGGAGGGGGTGTGAACTGGAAGACAGAGAGGAGCTCTGAACAAATGCTTTGATTATCTTCGAACAAACTATGTATGCTACTTCAACTCCAAAGATCGACTGCCTTGTGACAGCAGTAAGGAGTTTTCCTGTATTCTGTAAAACTGCAACCCAAGTGAGGTTTTCAGTTACAGTTATAGCACGGAACTGTTTAAGTTTGTCCGGCTTTGAACAATGAACCCCAGACAGGAGCCTGTTCATTTTTGTTGCAAACCTGAGCCTCCTGTCTCATCTGTAAGAACTGTTTTACCTGAGCCCTACCCGCTGTTATGAGCAATGCCCCACATATATATATTCTTGAAGTCTAAAAAAATATCAAAGATGCTTATTTTCCTGCGAATATCTCAGCAGAATTGCATTGCTATCACTAGCAATACTGGAATGTGGTAAAAGGAACATGTTCATAAAAGATGAAAGTGGGTAGATTTTCCCACGATGCCTTGTCAGCACATCCACAATACCTGTTGCAGCTTATAAACTGTATTTATTAAATAGCTTTTCAACACAATACACTTTACAAAGACAACTTTATATCCTGGATCAGAGAAGGGAAAGGAGACAAGGTTGCACTTGATGTTGATTCGAGAAATTAAAATGTGTGCTGAGCGATAATGATGTTTTGCCAAAAACCGTCAAAGCGTTCTGGCATCACTCTGCTTGCATTCAGAACAGAGTAAAAAGGCACAGATTTATTAGCAGCATTTGTGATTTTATCACACTGATGAACAAACAGATGATGACAATAAAGCAAAAAGAAAGTAAGTGCTGCTATACACCAGTCTCTTCTCCATGCCCCAAAACCCTCTGCTTCTTTTGTAAAGAAGGAAATGACAAGTTTCTTCTGATGAAAATAAAAAATAATTTAATTATTAATACTTACAGCCATGACCACGTCTTTTGTCTAACAGGGCATGCTTTGCTAATATTGATGTTGAAATGGATCAATTACACAAATATTATGATGTTGTTGTCACGTCTCAATCCCTGTCATATGCTGTGGTAGCAGATAACTTTTTAGAACCATGGCTTATGTTACATCAGGGATCCTTATGGGGTTACTATCTATGATTCATTGATAAGCTGTAAAAAGTGCCCATTAAAGTGGCATTCAAGTCTTCATTACAGAGGTGATCTCACGTTTATCAGCTACAGACACAACCAATTGCCAGTCAAAATAGTTATTGGAAATGATACGCAATTTGCGACAGAGAAGTAAAATGTACTTTTTAAATGCACATAAATAACTGCATATTCTAAATTAATCTCTCTCTGTGTACTGACACAAATTGTTTATATAGCATAATTATAAACAATTATGCTTTTCATACTAATAATTGAAACTTTAGATATAAATATACCTTGTGTGCACACAGCTAGAATTTAACTAGTTATCATTCCCAGGTGGCTCTGTTTGTCAAAGTTCCCTCAGTGAATAACAAAACAACATTTAAATCACACAGCATACACACTTTTGCCTGAAATACATTATTTGTTATTGGTGATTTATTATGGATTTGATGATTTTTAGAGAGTACTGTATGTACATCACAGTTAGCAGGTTTTGCAAACATCTTAACACCAAAACTTGAAGAGGTTTTAGCAACTGATTATGTCTTTGTATTCTATACAGGTACAGAATCTATTATCTAAAGGTGGCCATACACGGAGAGATACACTCATTTGGCGACAAATGAGCGGATCTCTCCCCGATATGCCCACCTTGATCCTAACGATGTTTAACGGGCGGTCCGATCGTGGAACCACATAAACTAACAGATGCGGCCGCAATCCGACTGGATTTTTAGTCCCGTCCAATCGACATCTAACTGACTTTCTCAATTCACCAGGTTGCTACAATTATCAGCCTTTTTCAACCCCCCTGACTGGCCATTGTCGGGCATAATGGTTGAAAGTGACCACACTGAAAGTGGGTAGCATAAGTCAGAAAGATTTTCTTGTATTTTCAGATAAGGGATTTCTCCCTCATCATTTACAGTATATGTGAATGGGTCATTGAGTTGATGATAGATCTCTTTAATATATTGGTCCTCAGACATCACTGCAACTGCCTGATCCCTGTCATCAGTCTTTAAAACCAGACACACTGGAACACGTACTTAACATGAGCACTTTCCATTTTTTGGAACAAAGCCTCCCCAAGACTAGCTCTTACAACACTGCAACTCCCTACTACTCAAGGGGGACTAGCGGCTCCAAACCCCTTTCTATACTATGTGGCAGCTCAGTTGGCGGTATCGAGACAATGAGCCCTTGCTCCCCTAACAAATGCAGCGGTAACTTTGGAAGCTCAGGTCGTAGGATCCTATGAAGAACTTAGGAATTTACTCTATAGGGGTACTACTTACTCAAGTAAGATAACTCCACTGATGAAAACCATGGTTAAAGTTTGGAAAACAGCCCTACAATATTACCCAAAAGTAGAACATCATTGTTCAAAGTATGCCCCTCTATGGTGTAATCCTCAATTGGCCCATCTTAGGCAGATACCAGACCCACAGATATGGGCCCGACATAATATCAAGTACATAGCAGACATAATAGTTGAAGGCAAACTGTTAACTTTCCAGGAACTAAAGGAAAAATTCTCCTTACCTAATAACATGTTTTTTAGGTTTCTACAGGTTAGACATGCAGTGGCCACCCAATTTAAGGTCCAACATATCGAGACCACTCCAAACATTATAGAACAGGGGGTAGAGTTGAACAAACCTCTATCCTACTTTTATAAACAAATGATACAGAAGTGCAGCTCAACGCTGACCAAATTGATAATGAAATGGCAACAGGATATTCCTGACTTAACAGCTGAGACATGGGAAGAGGTTTTGGAGGAGCTCTTTGAGGGTATAATAAGCACAAAAGACAAAATGACACAGTTAAACTACTTACACCGTGTTTATCTTACCCCCCAGAGGTTACATGATATGAACCCAAATGTCAGCCCGGGGTGCCCCAGGTGTTCACATTCACCAGCTGGTTTTTTTCATATGGTATGGGATTGCCCCGAATACAAAGATACTGGGAGACGATTATACATCAGATACAAGGTAGGACTGGTATTCCACTCTCGAGAGATCCTAAGGTATTGATACTACAAAGGATGGAGGAACAGGTTCCTATACGATCACAAAGGACTCAATATCAATATCAATATTATGTATGTATGCCAAAAAAGCTATAGCCATGAAGTGGAAGTCTCAGAGCGGCCCGACACTTAATGATTGGGAACGACTGGTTGAAAAATCCATACCCTTATATAAACTTACTTACATGAGAAGGGGGTGTCCAGAGAAATTTAATAAAGTGTGGGATATGTGGGTCGAGTGGGAACCAGTGGTAAATCCACCCTGATAAACAAAAAAAATAAAATAAAAAATAAAAAAAAGCTCATAGAACGTGAACAACAAACACAAAGACTGCCATAATTTTATTATGTTTATGTTTTTTTTTTATTGCTTTATTCACATTACTACTTGAAAGTGAAACATCTTTATTGTAATGACATGACAATGCTTATGATACCAGGTATGTAATACTTTCATACAATAATGAATAAATAAAGAATTGTTAAAAAAAACAAAAAACATGAGCACTTACTCATAGGCTATGATTAAATTTTATGCTAGAAATGAAACAAGTAAGGTTGAACCCTTTCCAATATGGCTTGCTCCCCTTTATATGATTAAAGGCAGAGTAGCACAGCAGGGAGGGATGTTTGACTTATTTTCTGGCTTTCTGGCTCCACCTGTGAATCAGCACTCCCTCTAATTTATTTCTGGTTATATATGCAAAAACAATACTTTTTTCACACTTTTAAAACTGGAAAGAAGAGGGACTTCGTGTCCCAGGAGCCATATTACATACAGTAGTTGCCAAGGTGTCTGACAGAGCCCTGAGAACTAAGTAGTATGAGACTTATGATTTTTTATGGTGACCCCGAGGATGGCCAAGCACCTTTCCCTCATTGATTTACATATTTTGGTTGATGTTTTAACTCTTTGGCAAGATATGTATATGATGATGATAATGAAAAACCATATATTGTGTTATAAGGGACTAGCAGACTGAATCTACCCCTTTCATGAATTGCATGCATTTCTAGATTGAACTCTTTTATTTATGGTACATATTAGATGTAAAACAATCGGAGTGATTCATTATTGAACCAGTTGCATGGCCCCTGTGCAATTCAGGATAAAATAGTTCCCTGCCAATAGTTAGCAAGCCAGCACTAATATTACTGTTAAGCTAGCAATAACTGTGGCAACTAATGCCACCCTTCTTGATACCATACAATGTACCTGCTCCCCAAGTAGCTTGGAAAAAAAGTATACTGTGAGCAGCACAAAAATCTAAAAAGCTATAAAACTAAAAACTACGGTATACAAATTCACATGATTAAATTACACTTTTCATGTGATGATTGTTTTGCCCTAAACTCCAAATTCTCTGAAACTTCAGGGAGCCAAAGTTAAATGCAGCATGTTATTCATCACAGGGATCTAACGTTATACTAGTCTCAATGTACTATTTCAAATGACATTGTATGTCTCGACCATTAGATTCAATGAGGGAATTGTTAAATGTTGCATCTCCGAAAATGATGCTGCTGACAATCTGTGATTGCTTTACTTCTCAGCGAACTCTTCAACTTTGAATAGACTGAGAGTGCAATTTGAAACCAATTTCCACACTTAGTTATGGACTGCCATAAACATTTCTGTTCATGTCTTTCGCATTATATGTCAGAACAGGGCTATAAAGGGTAGATTGAATAAGAAACTCTTTATAGATATTTATTTTTCATTTTGAATACATGATACTTTTTCAGTGGGAAGAATACTCTGTGGCACTGCATTACTTTTCTCATTGTGTACTAAAAGGAGCAACTGTATACCAATACAATTAGCTGAACAAAATTAGCATTTTTGTCTTTAATATTTTGCAACTGTAACATTAACACTCCCTAAAATGCTATATATATATTACCAATCTATATTAGAGAACTGGAAATAATAGGGTCCTGTGAATGCATTACCAAGGCCTTTAACTTTAAACCATTAATCTGTAGAAATAAAAATAAAACGCAAAATCCATCATACAAAAGAACATAGACCCAGTGGTACAGACATCTACAAAGAGTAACACGGATACCAAATGTAGTCGTCAGTTTCACAAAATGAAAAACATCCTAATTAAGAATCTTAATACCTTAAGAACTGACCCTCTCTTGGATTGCATCTTAGAATAAGGATTTAAAGCAGTAGCAAAACGTACGTGGCAACCGAATACAGGTATGGGACCTGTTATCCAGAATGCTCAGGACCTGGGGCTTTCTGTATAACTGATCTTTCTGCAATTTGGATCTTCATACCTTAAGTCTACAAGTAAATAATGTAAACACGAAATAAACCCAATAGGCTGATTCTGCTTCCAATAAGGATTAATTATATCTTAGTTTCTATCAAGTACAAGCTACTGTTTTATTATTAAAGAAAAAAAGGGCATCATTTTAAAAATTTGGATTATTTAGATAAAATGGAGTCTATGGGAGACATCCTTTCTGTAATTCAGAGCTTTGTGGATAACAGGTTTGCGGATGAAGGATCCCATACCTGTATAACCTAGCTTTGTACAAGGCCCTAGCCCAGAGAAATGGTTGGACACTCAAGGCATGTTTAAGTGTGGGGCAAGAAATTGCCTCACTTGTGAACATTTGCAAAAAACACAATTCTTTATGTCCTCCGTTACATGCAAAAAATATACCATCAAACGTTTTATAAATTGTAACACACCCTATGTGATTTATCGAATGCTCCGTGTGTCACACTCAGTATGATGGGCAAACCTCAAGACCTTTAAAAATCACATCAGGGAACACATAGATGTAAAGAACAATAACTCTGATTCAAATATAGCCAGACATTTCAATCAGTGCAATGGTGATGATGTTAACAAACTCTGGGTTACAGGTATCGACAGGTTAAAACGATAACTGTGGGCCGGAAACAAAGTAGATGCTTTACTTACATACTAGAATGCCAGATGGCTTAAATTGTGAATATGATGTGACCTGCTTCTTTCTCTAGATATGCACTTTAATATAGAAAGCCCTTTACAGCAAAAACCACTGTGTCTATTCCTACGGTAAAAACACTGTGTGTTCTTTTCCCATACAAGAAATTCTAAATTCGATCTAATATTATCATGCACAACATTATTCTCAAGAAATTCTGGCAATAAACTAAGTTCTATGAACAGGTCTTATATAAGGAACCTTGGCAATTAAATGCTACATTATTTTTGACATTTATTTTTACTACTGCATTTGTTACCACCAGGTCTCTTACATGCGTTCTTGAGATTGTAGAAACCCTTGGCCTGGGGGTTTATATGTTGAGACCACTGGGTAATTATTTTGAAACTTCAATGCTATATATATTACCAGCATAATATTAGCCAATCTATATTAGAGAACTGGAAATAATAGGGTCCTGTGCATGTCTTGTGCAGGGGTACTTATGTGTTTTGTCTTTAATTTTTCTCCTCAGGTGGCAAATCCTCTGGAATATTAGATGACTATCTCCCATCACATTCAAATTTTCTGGGCTTATGCATGAGTAAATATTACTTCAGTGCTGTATTCATGGGGGTTGTATTCAGCAGTGCTGTATTCATTGGGCTTTTTGTTTTCTGAAACAGCATGCTAAGACCTGTAGCTATTCTTTGAAGGGATTCTTTCATGGGAAATCTTACTCTGAAATCTGTATTTCATAAGAGCTACCATCTTTTTTTTATATTTAATTTTAAAACCTGACATGGTGCTAAACGGTGATGTTAGTTCCCCAGGTGTCCTCGATCATGTGACTTGTGCTCTGATACACTTCAGTCATTCTTTACTGCTGCACTACAAGTTGGATTGATATCACCCCCTCCCTTTCCCCCCCAGCAGCTCATCAGCAGAACAATGGGAAGGTAACCAGATAACAGCTCCCTAACACAAGAAAACAGCTCCATAATACAAGATAACAGCTCCCTGGTAGATATGAAAATCATACAAAATAGTAAAAATCCAAGTCCCACTGTGACTCCTTCAGTCATATTGATTTGAAGAAACAATATCTTATCTGAGTTCCTTTGTGAAATGCTGTCTCTTTCTGAAAGTACAGAGTCAGGCAAAAACCCTAAGATGGAAAAATACATTAAAATTTTATATAGTAGAGGGAAGTATTTGCAGTGTAAACAATGTAATTTAGAAATAAAAATGACACCATAAAATGCACGACAGAGTCCCTTTAAATAAGATAAGCAGTATGTAAAGTGCAATAATAAGGTACAGTTTGTCCAGTGTTTGCACTTTGCACAGGACTTTCCTAATCGTAAATGATTCTTAGTGACTTATTTACTTATAATATCAAGTTTCATTCACCAGTCACAGTGGTATCCTGAGAAAAAAATGTGGAGACTAAGAATGATTTTTGGCCAGACATCGGACAGGCAGGTCAGTTGGCAAGTCCAAAAAATAGGCCAATAAACGTTCTTCAAGGATCAAGTTAGCAGCTTTTATCCGACCTTGTATGACCTTTCCTTTTATTAGTGAATGGGACGGACATAAGTAAACTTAGCTGAATCAAAGCAAACAATGACACTGACCTTTTAATTTATGAAAGCTGAATTTTTAATTTTACATAAAATATCTCAATACTTTTCCATTAAAATACATGTTATAAAAGGGTTTATGAAAAAGGGGAATCATTGGTAGGGATGTCGCGGACTGTTCTGCGGCGAACTTGTTCGCGCGAACATTGGCTGTTCGCGTCCGCCGCAAGTTCGCGAACGTCGCGCGACGTTCGCCAATAGGCGTTCGCGTCAAAATCGTTCGACCATTCGACCATTCGGTCGCTAAAATCGAACGATTTTCGTTCGATTCGAACGAAAATCGTTCGATCGAACGATTAAAATCCTTCGATCGTTCGAATCGAACGATTTTCGGATGTTCGAAGTTCGCGAACTGTTCGCGAACTGTTCGCATTTTTTGCCGGTGTTCGCGAACGGCGTTCGCGAACACATTATCGGCGGTTCGCTACATCCCTAATCATTGGGCGTTTACATTTACATTTTACTTACAGTTTGTGTTGTTTTTAATTAACCAAAACTTAATTTAAATCATGAAGACATTGTTGAAAGAAAATACAATGCTCAATTTGTATTATAAATTATTATATGATATTGCCCCAGTAATCCCCATAATATGCGGATGCAAGATATTTCTTGTCTTACCACAATTGTAACATTGTAAAGTTATGATGTTTTAATTATGAGTTAAATGGCTAACCAGGCATAATTATGTGTAATTGGTCCATTACCACAAGGGAACAGCAGACATTAAATATACCACTTACATTAAAGAAGAAAAAAAAAGATTATAAAGCTCAAGACACTGTGAATGTGAAGTTACACTTAACTGTACAATAAGTAATTTGTACTGGATTACCCAGCATACAGATTTATTAGTGTTATCTAAAGGATATGTTAGCAGTGAACCATTGATTTCACATTAAATCCTAGCTCAGCAAAAGCCTCAGTTAAGATATTATATATCTTAAAATAAATTCAATGAACAAATCATGTAAAGGTCGACATACATAGTTCTTACCTTAAATAAAGTAGCGGGAGAGCATAGTCTTTCTATATCTAAAGCCAACATCCAGTCATCGCTATCTGATGCAGCTTTACTATTACGTAAACTTTCTTCCACAAACTTTCTTCCACCTAATAACTTTATAATCTGTCATAAATAACTTCCCATTCCAGTAAGTAAATTCAAATATATCAGAGTAAAAAAAATTCACATAAATTCAAAATTCCACCTTTGATAAACAACCCCCTTAATGTCCAACTACTAAGAGCAAACTTGTATCCCCCATTGCAACTAGAAACTTGCATGCAACATGCATGAGGGATACTTCAGGAATGTTTTAAACTGGTTGGGACCTTTTTAGAAAAATCAAGAATGATCCTGATAATCAGCATACTCCGTAATTTAGTAATAAATAATTTTTAGACTTTGGTAATGTCAGGTACAAATGTATACTTTGTATTGAAATAGATATAGCCTGAGTATCTCTCAAAATACTCATAAACTAAATGTGATAGGTCTGCTCTATAGCAGCTACACCATCACCCCATGTTACACCTATCTTCCAGTGTTAACTGTCTGATGGGTAATCAGAATCCCAGCCCTCTCTAAAGCATGGGTTAAAATCATATCCTGCCGTATATTTTATTAAAAGAATAAATGGACATATAACAACGTCTTTCACAGAGGTTTCTTTATATGCCAACAAGAAACAGTAAGAGATTATTTGTTATCTATTGAATGAAGAGGCATATTGTACTAGAATGCTGAAACAAAGACATTATAAGAGTAATTAAAAACATATTATAGGGCATATATTTTTCAGTTTTACCATGTTTGCCTCGCTATTGTTTGTTGTTATTATTGTAGAGCAGTGATCCCCAACCAGTAGCTCGTGAGCAACATGTTGCTCTTCAACCCCTTGGATGTTGCTCCCAGTGACCTCAAAGCAGGTGATTATTTTTGAATTCCAGGCTTGGAGGCAAGTTTTGGTTTCATAAAAACCAGGTGCACTACCAAACAGAGCCTCAATGTAGGTTGAATCCACATAGGGGCTACTAAATAGGCAATCACAGCACTTATTTGGCAGCCCAAGAACATTTTACATGGTAGTGTTGCTCCTCAACTCCTTTTACTACTGAATGTTACCCACAGGTTCAAGAGGTTGGGGATCCATGTTGTAGAGGCATGGGGAAAGTGGGACTGAAGCAGCCTCAGATTAACTGAGTTGAATAGATATAGTTACGTAAATGAGCTAGTTCATCTGAAAATTAATTATTAGCATGAGTAGACAATAGGATTCTGTGATGTTAGGTACCCCAAACCCAGAACAAACCCCAAGGTCCTGGTCACGGGTCATTGTTCTGCCTATAACAACCACCTTTTGCTTTTGGGGGAGCCCTCTGCTACTCGGGTGTCGCCAGGTCTTAATGTGAGAGGACCAAGGAAAAAGTTCTGGGCAAACAAAGGAACCGTGCATACAATAGAAACTGAGAAATCGGAGCATGGTCAGAGGACATGCCGGGTCAACACCAAACAAGCAGCGCAGTACAAAAGTCAGGAAGCGGGAGCATTGTCGAGGTCACAGGCCGGGTCAGTATACCAATTCGCAGTTACAAGGTAGGATCCAAGAGAAGAAGTCAAAATACAGGCATGGGTCAGGACGGGCTGCAAACAAGACTTGGTCAGGGTTAGAAACAGATTAGGAAACACAAGAAATCACACCCAGGAACTATTAGAATAGACTTACGTTGGGCAATGTACAAAAGCCACTTGCTCCTTTAAATATTTGAATTTCGCACCAGCGAGATGACGTGAAAGCACTGAATAAAGCCAAAGAAGCAGAGGAAGCATCTTGTAAAGGCGCAGGAGGAAGCGAATACGGCTGGAGTCCCTGCTGTGGGTGCAATAGGCGTCCCCATTGCACCCCAGTTAAGTTCCTCACAGATTCTTAGACAGTCTACGTTGTTCTTGTGGGTTTTGTGGTGTTCCTGAGCATCCATACAAGTCTTATTATGACATAAAGAGAAATCATGGAATAATAGACTGAGGTTAAGACTAAATGGACACTCACACACTCACACACACATATGAACATGGAAAAAACTGACTTCTTGTGTAAAGAAAAGAAGGGTTTGTGATAAAGGGTGGGTATATTTACCTATTAATGTAATTTTGTTACACTCATAACCAAAGAAGGAGTCTGTCCCAAAGTGTGGTATTGTTTCTTTTTTGAGATTCCTCTGCAGTTTTAGCATGCCAATATTACCTTTATGCAGTATATTCAGTCTTCGGATATAGTGCTGTAGGTGGTGAGTTAAGATAATTTTGTGAGAATGCTGCAAATAATATTCTTTTAACATTAAACTCTTTTATTAGGCAACTTTAAGACCTACCAATGCTCATGAAAAAGTTTCTAGGATTTGAAGGATAAAAATAAACTATGGAAAATGTAAGACACACAAACAGAACACTTGCCTGAACACACAGGGGTAGCTCTAAGGACATGTCTGCCACCTCTTAAGAAGCTGAGATTCATCCCCAGGAGAATGGAATTTGCAATGAAGTGACAAATTGCTTTTGAAGGGAATGGATGCAGGAGCTTTGAACTGGCAGATGGCAGAGCTAGCAACATTGTCTTGTATTATTATTTGTATTATTATTATTATTATTATTATTATTAACACACATTTATAACATGCCAACAAATCCGACACTGCTATACAAAAGATGGGTGTATACATTGACATACATATTACACACAAAAACACATTTATACAGGAGGTATAGGGGCCCTGCTAAACAGATCTTACAGTCTAAGGATAAAAGGGTATAAAATCGAATGTGTGGGGATGGGTAAGGCGAGAAGTCAAAATAAAAGATATGGCATTGTGCATTTCATTTAGCAGTGAAATATTTGTTCAAAACTTTTCTCAGATAATTGTTTTCAGATAATTCACCAGTAATAAAGACCTTTTTTTCAATTACATTCCATTTTCTGCTGTTTTTATTAGGAATGCACCGAATCCAGGATTAGGTTCGGGATTAGGTTCGGGATTCGGCCAGGATTCAGCCTTTTTCAGCAGGATTCGGATTCGGCCGAATCCTTCTGCCAGGCCGAACCGAATCCGAACCCTAATTTGCATATGCAAATTAGGGTTGGGGAGGGAAATCACATGACTTTTTGTCAGAAAACAGCGAAGTAAAACATTTCCCCCCTTCCCACCCCTAATTTGCATATGCAAATTAGGATTCGGTTCGGTATTCGGCCGAATCTTTCACGAAGGATTCGGGGGTTCGGCCAAATCCAAAATAGTGGATTCGGTGCATCCCTAGTTTTTATAATATTAAGTTTAAACTTAATTTTTCACTTTCTTATGCCTTTTTGAAGTAGTTTGGGGGGGGGGGGTCACCAACAGCCTGAGTTGCTTATATTCCACAGATGCTGCTGATTGTATCAACTAATGTAGCAAATTGTAACAGTTCAGAATCTGCATCTGGATTACTAAAACTGCCTGACTGACATCAAAGGCAGGAACATTTAACTTTAAACTTCTATTTTGGTAAAATGGTCAAAAAGAAAAATTTAAAAAAGTATTTAGTAGAATTAAGTCAAAGGCAACTGGTCTCATCCGATGGGTAGGGATACGGTATATAATTTTAAATGTAGGAATCAAACAGCTGTAAGGCAGTATTAAGTAAACTATAAGGAGCAAATTTATCAAGGGTCGAAGTGAATTCGAGGGAATTTTTCTAAGTAAAAAAATTCGAAATTCAAAGTAATTTTTTGGATACTTCGACCATCGAACAGGATACTACGACTTCGAATTCGATTCGAAGTAAAATCGTTCGAATATTCGACCATTCAATAATCGAAGTACTGTCTCTTTAAAAAACTTTGACTTAAATACTTCACCAAATTAAACCTGCCGGAGTGCTATGTTAGCCTATGGGGACCTTCTAGAGCATTTTTCTACGTTTATGGAACGCTCGTGAAATCCTTCGAATTGTTCGATTCAAAGGATTTAATCGTTCGTTTTTACTTCGACCGCAGGATCCCAAATTTGATACAGGGATACTGTATATCATGATCTGGATAAATGAGAATCTTCTTAGACAACTGAAAAAAGTATTTATTTCTGATGAAAAATATGAAAACAACTGAACTGAAAAAAGTTTTTGGAAGTTGAATAACCCCTTAAAATGCATTGATATTTGGAGGAGGTTGGATGTATATGGGAGTTAGGGTAGGACTTCATGGATTTCTGCGCGATCCGACGCGCTGTACAAAAACCTTATTTCTGTCACATCCGATGTGCCGCGATGTGTGTTTTTGCACAGCGCGTCGGATCACTCGCAAATCGTCCATGTAGTCCTACCCTAAAATAAGTGGTTTGGTGAGTAATTGGACTGGATATAAGGAGTGATGGACAGTGCAGAATCAAAATATGTGTTGGATGGGGAAAGAGAAGCATTTCTGTATTTGACATCCAAGTACAAATGACTGACAAACTAGAAGAGACTTGAGTTAAATGATATGGATTGTAACTGGGAAAAATAAATATAAGAATTGTCAGCATAGAGGTGGTATTAGAAACCATATTAATTGATTAGTTTGCCAAGGAAAGTACGGAGAGAGAGAGAGAGAGAGAGAGAGAGAGAGAGAGAGAGAGAGAGAGAGAGAGAGAGAGAGAGAGAGAGGTAATGGAGAAGATGATGCTCCATTGTATGGAGACAGTAAAAGATTAAAATCAAAGGATAACAGGAAAACTAGGACAGGGTAGTGTTATGAAGTAAAGAGAATAGATGGACTGTAAGTGGAAAAAGTGATAAACAGAGCTGAAAGATGTAGTAGTGTTAATTTTAAAAATATTTTTTTGGCTTTTGTGGATAATAGGTCAGTAGTGAGTCTTAGAGCAGTTTCTGTAGAATGTTGTGGCTCAAAGCCAGATTGTAGGGACTAAGCAACCCATGAACAGAGGAAAAGAGGGTCAATCAGTTGTATACTAAATGCTCAAGTGATTTAGAGACAAGAGGAACACAGAAATGAGATTATCAAGATAAAAGGGGAACAAGTGAGGGTTGTTTTCCAGAATTGACATGATGGGGCACATTTACTAATGGTCGAATATCGAGGGTTAATTAACCCTCGAAGTTAGATCCTTCGAATTTGAATATCGAAGTCGAAGGATTTAGCGCTATTCGTTCGATTCAGATGATTTTAATCCATCGATCGAACGGTTTTCCTTCAATCCCAAATTGGCTAGAAAGCCTATGGGGACCTTCCCCATAGGCTAACATTGATGCTCGGTAGGTTTTAGGTGGCGAAGTAGGGGGTCGAAGTTTTTTTTAAAGAGACAGTACTTCGACTATCGAATGGTCGAATAGTCGAACGATTTTTAGTTCGAATCATGTAAACATTAAATAAACCCAAAAGGCTGGTTTTGCTTCCAATAAGGATTCATTATATCTTAGTTGGGATCAAGTACAAGGTACTGTTTTATTATTACAGAGAAAAAGGAAATCATTTTTAAAAGTTTGGATTATTTGGATAAAACTGAGTCTATGGGAGTCTTTCCTTAATTCTGAGCTTTCTGAATAACGGGTTTCTGGATAACGGATCCTATACCTGTATATGGAATACTTGAGACCTAGAATTTCCAGAATAAGACATCTTCATAAATTTTCATTGAAAATTACTAAATATTTCTACTAAACAAAATGGGACAGTTTTGCTCATCACGTGAGTGTGTGTTTATTTGCGAACTGGTCTAAATGCCGTTATAGTTAGATAAAGCTGCTTCAGCTGATTTGCTTTTCCATTCATTTGACTTTACCAAAGATAAAATAGGAGTTTTTCGAATGGAGGCTATACCTTAATGGACATTTTTCTTTTTAAAACTATTATGCCATAGGACCTTGCATAGCATTATGCCAACCATAATATTTTACATAACATTTTATTTAACAATTGTGTTAAAGCCTATATCAAACCTGAATCTCTGGGGATGGGTAGTTCAGGTGAAAATAAGTCAGGACTATAATTGTCAAAAAAGAAATTAATTGTATATTGTCATTTGAATGTCCAGTTTGACAGTTAAAGTACTGTGGAATACCGGAGGTCAACAATTTTAGCATCTAGCTGTCATATTGTCTTAGCTTGTTATGGTGAAGTGCCTGGATTTAGAGGTGATACGAAAAAGACTGAAACCAGTGATTTCAGCGAATTGGATTTTATTCATCATGTCACAATGTTGCTAAATAAAATGCTTGGCACTTTTAAGTGCTGAATTAAAGCTTGTAAACCATGCATCTTAGAAAGATTAGAAATTAATCATATGTATTGGCAAACTAATCACATGTACCATGCACACATTTTTAAAATTCAGGCCGCAGGAAAAGCTGATTTTCTCTGAGAAACTGTGATATACTGGAAATAATGCTACTGCACACAATACTTGTCTGGTTGCTAACCTAGTTAGTAACCAAATTTGTATTTTGCAGCCCCTAAAGGGATAGTGACTCATTCCAGGTTTTAACAGAAATATCTTACTATTCCTCTATAGACCTAGCTATCAAAAGCTCTCCTTGTAGGAGCAAAAAGAGGTGCCAAAAGGATAAACATAGCTAAAAGCACTTAAAAACCCAATGGGTAATTCAGAGGAGGTAGTAATGAACTTACCTCCTCCAAGCAGACACCAACGAAAGTGGTAATTTTCAATAACAGAGGCGCCTGGCGTGTTTATACAAAGACACTGTTGTTTTTGCTCCCGTTCCATATTGCCTGATGAAGCAGGAAATGCCTGCGAAACGCGTTGCAATACTGTTTTGTGAATAAACTATTATTGAAAATTACCACTTTCGTTGGTGTCTGCTTGGAGGAGGTACTGTAAGTTCATTACTACCTCCTCTGAATTACCCATTGGGTTTTTAAGTGCTTTTAGCTATTTTTATCCTTTTGGCGCCTCTGTTTTGTCTTACTACCATATCGAGTCCACCCCGAGTGGAGGGGTATCATCCCCGTTTTCTTCTTCTACAGAGAGCGACGTCCTATTCCTGAGTGGGGTCAGGATAATCTCCCCACCTGCCTATACAGTGGTTGCCTATCGGTAACCCTGGTTTGTGAGTATTAACTTGTTTACTCTACCATTACTCCTTGTAAAAATATATTACACTATTGGGGCTCTTGGTGTTCCTTTTTGTCTCCATTTTATACAAGCTCCTTGTAGGAGCGTTCCCCTTTCCTCCCCAACTTACCACTTATTAACCCTGTTGATCTCTGACATGGAAAACAGTAGTAAATGTAATTTTTCTTGGGGGCAGGGAATGTGCCCATATGTTGGGGAACAAAAGCAAACAGAACATAGTGCTGCCCCAAAGCACATGGTTAGTCAGGAAGCTGCTCCATGTAAGAGATTGACAGTTAGTAATTGAAGGTGCTGGAGGTAGATAGGGGAGCACATCTACTAGGAAAGGTTATTGAAATCTTAGTGCATGGGTTGGTTGGAGCAGCTCAATGTCTTGAGGATTTTTGTAGAGAACTGCAATAGTGCCACAAGTGGTACAGAGTGGACACTAAAGTGTCAACTTCATTAGCGAAGGAGATGGACTCTAACGCTACTTTGCACTCTTACGCCAGGTGAAGTTTCACTCTGCCGAAAGAGCGTTACTTCACAAATTCACTAAGATGTGCATTTTACTGAACGTTACCTGTTCCGCCAGACTTGCCTTTGCCATCTCAGACCAGGCGAAGTGCAATAGAGTAGATAGGACTTCCTCAAAAAATAGTTGAAAAATTCCCCAAAAACCGCTGGCGACTGTTCATTTTCCAGGGTAATAGGCTGCAGAAGATCGTAATTTTTTTCTGGGGTACCCGGTTTCCCCCCTACATTTCCTAACATAAGGCACATAAACTATACTCTGGGCTCATGTGTAGGGCATTATAGCAACTCTATTTTATTTTATTAAGGTTTCCCGGGCTTGTGTAATGTAATGTATTTGTATATACGTCCATTCAACTTTGAGTTCCCGCTGTATGCAAATTAGCCAATGATAGCGCAACTTTGCTTCGCTTGCCACAGTAACACTAGCGCTACTTTGTCAGCATTCGGCGCCCTGGACGCAACTTTGGATTTTAGTGAATTAGCGTTGTCCTGGAGAATCTACGTCTGGTGAAGTGTTTCGATATGAGCGAAGCTGTCGCTGGCGAATTTTTGGAGTTTAGTGAATTTGCCCCTATATTTGCCCAGTAACACCAACCCACAGCAACCAATTAAATGTTTGCTTTTCAACAGGAATTCTACCTGCTGATTGGTTGCTATGGGTTACTACACCTGGACAAACTTAAGGTGGCCATACACGGGCAGATTAAAGCTGCCGATATCGGTCCTTTAGACCATTTCGGCAGCTTATCTGCCCATGTGTGGGGGCTCCCGATGGGTCCTCCAGATATCGATCGGTCAAGTTTGAATTTTTGTACGATCCAGGACTGCATCGGTTAGTTGATGAGCTCCTGCAACCCATCGGAGCCCATAATTAGCATTGTAATCCAATCCAGCCGTTAGTGGGCATATCGGGTTAAGATCCGCTCGTTTGGCGACCTTGGAAAACGAGCGGATCTTATAGTGTATGTCCACCTTTAGTGCCTTTTATTACATAACCCCCAGTATCTCTTAAGGATAGATTTATTGAGAAGGATTAAAAAATGGGGATTCAAAATAAATGTATGATAGGGGAGTTTGTCTAATAGAAATTAGTTTTTGGTTAAATAAGATGTGAGTAACAGGAGTAAGAATGGAGCCCAGGGGGCAGATTTACTAAAGAGCAAATAAAGAAAAAAGAGATTCTATAATGCCCTAGACATGAGCCCACTGTAAAATTAATGTTCCATGGCCCTCAAATGTCTGGGGAAAAATGTTAATCCAAAAAAAGTTTGTTAGGAATTTTGCAGGCAATCCCGCTTAAAAAACTAAAAGTCGCCAGCGTTTTTTCAACTTTAATGCTTTTTCAGCAGACAGGCTAGAATGTAAGTGATATAAGATTGAGGAAGATCTAGCTTCATTTTAGCAGTTTGCTGAGGTGGCAAAGTCACTTCTGGTGAAAGAGGTAGCATTCAGTAAAATCCGCACTTTAGAAAATTTGCAGAGCAACAACCATCTGCCTGAGGGAAAAGTCGCCTGGCGATAGAGTGCGAACACTAGTGATGGTCTCTTTTATTAGCGAATTGTCGTCTGTGCCTGTTAGTGAACTGGCGAATTTTTGCTAGCTACGGCCACTTCGCCCTTTAGTAAATCTGCCCCCAGGAATTTAGAGGTTGTGCTTTTGGTAAACATGCATATTTAACACAAAGGAGTAAATATTGGTATATTCTGTTAACAAGATCCAGTGCAGAGATGGTCCTTAGTGATACTTCCATTTTTGCATTTAGGAGAGGTAGAAATGTGGCATCATCATTATCACCAAGTCTATATAGATCAATGGTGCTGGAGGGTGGATCCACATGAATGTGCTTTAAGGGCACCTATAAAGTAGAAGGAATAAATGCAATGCTTGCAAGTTCTTACAACAGGTCCCATACCTGAATTATGAATACAGAATGAAAATCATCATGTTTTTATTAACTGTGTAATCCGACTCTTTTGTCTTTGATTGTGGTGAATAATAGTAACAAGTTAATAGCGGTGCTCTACCATCAAATGCATTTGGGATATAAATGAATTTACATATTTATAATAATTTGCCTTTTGTAAGGGATTAATATTTTTAAAATAGTCTTGTGTATATGAAATATGTATCTATATATATATGAAAGTAGCATTGCCCCATGGGAGTATAACACTTCTGAAGAAGTAGCCTGGGGCTATCCATGTAATGCACCATGTTAAAATGGATCCATGGTGCAATAGAGACATGTTTTACTTTTTCACATTTATGCACCATAATCGCTATTTCCTGGCCACTTCATGTCAGCAATACTATGGGTATTCGCCCCGCCCCCATACCCCAGTTAGCATTGTCCCTCCCCCAAAGAAAACGATAAAGGACCCAGCTCCTCCTCACTTACTTGTCTTTTTTGCTTAGTCTTCATTCTAGTTAGCATGGGACATCTTGGCGGCGGCTTTTGTTCAGATCCAACTCTTCAGAAAGGTTGGCGATTTCTGAGGGCTATTCATTCAGTAAGACTGTCGCATGAAGCCCCCTCAGCAGGAATCCAATTCCTTATTACAGGCTACTCCAGGTTAGTGATTTAAAAAGTCGCTACTGGTGTGTGAGATCCCAGGTGGTTTTTTTTACCAAACATACTTCCTAGGGTGCATGTTTGCGAGTGCATGTTTTTTTCGCGCGCGTGCGTATTGTCGCGCGCACGTTTTTCTGGCGCATGTTTTTTCAGCTTTTTTAAAGTGGTCGCCATTTTTGTATGCTGGAAAGTGCATACATTTGGAAGTGGATACTTCAGTTTTTCTGTTCCAGTCAGGTAATCAGATGCCTGTCTTACAGAAAGGTCGGGTTTGTAAAAACTAAATTTTCATTGTTTTCTCCTGTATTGCTTGTAGCATACCAGGAGGTACTGAAGTGTACTGGTGATCTTACAGCCTCAGTTACAGCTGCCCTTGTTGCTTGGTATGTCCCTCTTAGTTTTCTCTTAGCAGTTTTTTTTTTTTTTTTTTCTCTCACTGTCATTTTCAAATGGTTTTTGGTTATTGTCTCTGCAGCTTGCCTTATGGAGTCCTTGCAGAGGAAAAGAAGGAAGCTTGGCTCTTCTTCTCAAGTTTGTGCAGGCTGCTTTGACGCTCCTTTACCGGGGAAGAAGTTTTGTAAATCATGCTTTGGCCTTCTACTACAGGATACGCCTGTTAGTGAAATCCCTTCAGGCCAAGGGGCTTCAGTGTCCAGGGAGGAGTCCGACTCCTCTGATTTCTCAGGAGAGGAAAGTCTAGAACCAATGTCGGAATTGTTTTCTGAGGAGGAAGAAGAGGAGACAGAATCTTCATCCTTTGATTTGACCTTAATCCCTCCGTTAATTAAAGCAATAAAATTAATCTTGGGGGTAGAAGAGGTAGCGGACGCTCAGAAGTCTAAGGTGCTCCCATCTTCTTCAAAGCCAAAACAATTTTTTCCTCTTTTTCCGGAAGTGGCAGAATTAATCTCGGCAGAATGGGGTAAAGCAGCTAAAAAGGTTTCTTTTGCTTCTATGACTACGAGATTTGCAAAGTTATATCCATTTAAAGAACAGGATACCAAGAACTGGGATGCAGCCCCAGCAGTGGATTCACCTGTGATTCATTTGGCAAAGAAGACAATTTTGCCAATTGATGACTCGTCAGTACTAAGAGATCCCATGGATAGAAGAGTGGAGACGGAGCTTCGTAAGGCATATCAAGTGGCAGGAGCCTCATGTAAGCCGGCAGTAGCTCTAGTTTCAGTGGCAAAGGCAGTCTCCTTGTGGATCGACAGTTTGGATAAAGCGATTGCTGAAGGTACGGATACAGCTGACATTAGTGCTGGATTATCCGAATTAAAGATGGCAGTGGCATTTATGTCGGAAGCGGCAGTGGATTTGACGCGGTTGGCTTCCAGGTCAATGGCAGTATCAGTGTCGGCAAGAAGAGCATTATGGCTCAGATCTTGGGGTGCAGATGCGGCTTCTAAACTAAGTCTCTGTAACCTACCTTATGTTGGGGAAAATCTTTTTGGTCCTAAATTACAAGAGGTCATAGAAAAAGCGACAGGTGGGAAGAGTTCTTTCCTGCCGCAAGAAAGGAAAAAATCGAAGGCTCAACCCTTTAAAGGTTTTTTTTTCGAGGCTCAGGAAGAGCTAGAGGTTATGCCAGTAACTATAGATACTTTGGTAGAGGCAGTTCAAGACAGTCATCTTGGAGAGGGGGTCACTCCGCAGTTATCAGGGGGAACAAGCTCAAACTGTCCCCAACTTCTAAGAAATCCTCCTGACGATCATGGAGTAATGGATGCTCGAGTAGGGGCAAGGCTTTCAAGGTTTTACGAGGTCTGGAAGCAGTCAATTTCAGACCAGTGGGTACTGGATTTATTGAAAAGAGGTTACCGCATAGAATTTTTGTCGGTTCCAACTCTGAGTTTTTTTTTGGTTTCCCCTATCCCTCGAGGTCAAGAAAAGAAAAAAGCCCTCGAAGAGTATGTCCAAATCATGTTGGACCAGGAGGTAGTGGTGCCAGTGCCTCAGGAAGAAAGGGAAAAAGGCATTTATTCCCTACTCTTTCTAGTGAAGAAGGCTTCGGGAGGGTGGAGGCCAGTGCTGGATTTGAAGAAACTGAATTCCTGGGTGCATCTTCAAAAATTCAAAATGGAGTCGATAAACACCATTATTGCGGCAGTCCAGGCAGGAGACTGGCTCTTCTCGATCGATTTGAAAGATGCATACCTTCATCTTCCGATAGCAGATCAGCATCAGCGTTTTCTACGCTTTGCACTTGGACACAGGCATTTTCAGTTTCGGGCCCTTCCCTTTGGTCTCTCAACATCTCCAAGAACGTTTACCAAGGTACTCATCACCCTGGTCGCAGAGCTAAGGAAACAGGGCCTGACGGTCTGGCATTACTTGGACGATATCCTCCTATCCGCAGGGTCTCCAGAAGTCCTTTTGTTACACAGAGAGATTGCAATTTCTTTTCTTCAATCTCACGGGTGGTTAATCAACTGGGAAAAAAGTCAGTTGCAGCCATCTCAATCCCTAATTTACCTGGGGGCTCTATTCAACACGGCAGACAATGTGGTTCAGTTGCCACAACGGAAGATAGAGCGCATGGTGAAAGAAATGGAAGATTTCTGTCTCCAAGGGGAGGTTTCAGCAAGACGATTTATGTCTCTCCTAGGTTTGATGGCAGCCTCCATTCCAATGACCAAATGGGCCAGATTCCATATGAGGGAGGCACAACGTTATTTCCTGACCCATTGGAATCGATGGGAAATCAATTGGAATCAGTTAATTCCTCTTTCTCCCGAACTCAAGGTCAGCCTTCAATGGTGGATGAACCCTTCAAATTTGTCCAGGGGTTTTCCCTTGCTCCAATAAATTGGAGGATAATAACAACGGATGCCTCCTCCAAGGTTGGGGAGCTCTCCTGGAGAGCAGTGTGGCTCAAGGAACCTGGAAGTCTCCATTGAAAGTGCACGCAAATGTGTTAGAACTAAGAGCAGTGTTTCAAGCACTGCAGGCCTTTGCTCCAGATATAAAAGGAATGGCGGTAAAAGTCAAGGGAGACAATTCCTCAGCAGTATCCTATATAAGGAAACAAGGAGGAACAAGAAGTTTGCTATTATGGAAAGCAGTATGTCCAATCCTGAGCTGGGCAGAGCAGAATCTGGAGAATCTGACAGCAGTTCATATTCCAGGGATTCACAATCAGAAAGCGGACTTTCTCAGTCGTATGACTTTGTCAAAACACGAGTGGAAGCTGCATCCAGACATTTTCCACCGGCTAGTAGAGAAGTGGGGTCTTCCGGAAGTGGACCTCATGGCCTCTCCGGACAATGCTCAACTGCCTATATTCTATGCAAGACATTTCAGCCCTCTAGCTCAGGGGACAGATGCACTCCTTCAGCCCTGGTCGTTCCGTCTAGCCTATGTGTTCCCACCAATCCCTCTCCTCCTTCAAGTCCTACTGAAGGTTATTCAGGAGGAAGCAGAGCTAATCCTCGTGGCCCCTTATTGGCCTTGTCGCCCATTGTTTCCTCTGCTCAGAAGACTGGCAGTAGCAGACCCGTGGCCGATTCCTGTGAGGGAGAATCTACTGATCCAGGGACCAGTGTCACATCCAGACCCGCACTCGCTCTCGTTGATGGCATGGAGATTGAGCGCAAAAGGCTTGTAGCCTTGGGCCTCTCTGAAGCAGTGGTGGTTACATTGCTTAAGGCAAGAAAAGTAATACGTCTACCACATATTATAAGATTTGGGAAAGATTTCTCCTATGGCAATTGGAGAAGGCAAATTCCTGTTTTCCACCACCTTTACCTCAGGTTTTAGAATTCCTGCAGGAAGGATTGAGCAAAGGTTTGCAATACAGAACTCTAAAAGTTCATGTAGCAGCACTTTCAGCGATGACTGGGATAAGATGGGCAGAAGATCCGTTAGTAAAGCGTTTCTTCTCAGCCACGTTAAAGATTTGTCCTCCAAAAAGGACTTTATCTCCTGTTTGGGATCTACCAATGGTGCTGAAAGCCCTTTGTGAACCTCCATTCGAGCCTTTGCAAGAGGCGTCCTTATGGTTGGTGACCCTAAAGACTTTATTCTTGGTGGCAATAGTTTCAGCAGCGAGAGTCAGTCTCCTACATGCTCTGTCTGTAGAAGAGCAAAACATTTCCTTTTGGCCGGATAAAGTAATTTTAAAGCCTCCAGACTCATTTCTACCCAAGGTGGTTTCCACATTTCACCTTGCACAGGACATAATAATCCCTATCATACCGGACGAGCCCAACCTTTCCTCGAAGCTCCAGAAGCTAGATCCGGTGAGGATGCTGAAACATTATTTGGCTATGACTCAGTCTTTGAGAAAGTCTGGAAGTCTGTTTGTGATACCGGCATGTCCTCGAAAAGGGGAACAGCCAGCGAAGTCTACAATTGCTAGATGGATTGTAATCTTGATACAAAATCTTACAATCTTCAAGGCAAGCAGGCACCAGCAGGGCTAAAAGCTCATTCAACAAGGGCTGTAGCTACCTCCTGGGCAGCAGAGGCGGAGGTTTCAGAATCGGCAATTTGCGAGACAGCAGTTTGGTCATCTGCTCGAACCTTCTTTAAGTTCTATCGTTTGAATGTTAAGAAACCTTCTCAACATAATTTTGCTTCCACAGTTCTGCGGTCTTTTTCTGTTGATTAAAAGCTGTTTATGCCCTCCCTCTTGTTTGGTTGTCATTGCTTGGGTATAACCCATAGTATTGCTGACATGAAGTGGCCAGGAAAAATGAAAATTTCCTATCATACTTACCGTAAATTTCTTTTCCTGGCCACTTATCATGTCAGCAAACCCACCCTCTGTTGACTAAATTATGAGACAAGTAAGTGAGGAGGAGCTGGGTCCTTTATCGTTTTCTTTGGGGGAGGGACAATGCTAACTGGGGTATGGGGGCGGGGCGAATACCCATAGTATTGCTGACATGATAAGTGGCCAGGAAAATAAATTTACGGTAAGTATGATAGGAAATTTTCATTTTTGTACTATATGTTTTCACCTTGCAACCCCACAATGCACACCAATGTTATTCAGGTTTTTCCTGCTGGTGAACACTGACATTTGCCAATGCAAGAGAACCCTTTAGTTCAGCGACACCTGGGAAGGGGGGACAGTAATGGTTTTAATTTGCCACAATTTGTACCTGATCTACCTGATTATGGACTGATGGAGCCAAAACTCTTTCCAGCCTACTGAGCATTAATAACCATCCATGTTTTTCAGATGTCTGCAGAAATCTCCTGTGTTTGAGCTATGACACAATTCCACAGACCTGTGTTGTTAAGATCATATTTGGAGAGAGCGGAACCAGATTTTTGTTCTTTAAAAAAAAGGCAGTGCCTCCTACACATACACCTGATTATCATCCCATTAAATGAAATGCCTGACCCCAATTCTTCCTTTACATGAACTGAGAATCCTAGAGGTTCAAATACTTTTGCTACATATATATTATCTAGTTATAGGACTTGTGTGAAAAACAGATACTATTTTATTTTTATGCAGAAAATTCATATAGATTCATAAACTTTCAAGTAGCACTGTACATCCAAGTTATCCATACATTGAACCTTCATGCTGTATCATGCATAAAAATTGTCTATATATTGCAAGAATAAATACCAATTTATACCAATCCTACTTGTAAAAAAAAAAGAACAAAATCTTAAATAACACAGTCAGAAAGTGGGAAATATATTTCACACTCACAGCTCATTATATTAGTAATTAATTGGTGGAGAGTAATTATGTTTCATAAACATAGCAATCATTCTGTACAATACAATCACCACATACAGTATAACCCTATAGTTCGTCAAATTGCACTATAAGCACACAACACATTCATTAAAATAAATATGGAAGCAAATTAATAGCCACAATGTCTTGAAATGATAGGTCAAGAATGTCTGCAAAGTAAATAACTGTAAGTACAATTATAGTCACATACTTTACTCTTGAAACTGCTCATGAAGCTTGAATGTGAACTGCTCGTTGATAAAAGGCAATCATGACCGTAAACAAAATGTTAAGTCAAGTGGAAAACTCTTCTGTAAATGCTTTTGCAAATATAAACCACTCCAATAGAGTAGGCTGAGAGTAATGTAATCAGCTGTGCAGAATTTACTTAGTTTACTTCTTGATTGGTTGCTATGGGCTACAAGACCAGAAGCAAACATTTACCATTTTTATTGCATTACCTCAATGTAAAATTCTCCTGTAAAGGCTGAACCCTGAAGAATGGCTTGTAAAAAAGGCATTCACTATCTCTTTATCTCTCTATCTATTTTTACTCCATTTTTTTTATACAAAAGCAGGTTCAACCAAATAACTACATGGAAGAAAATATTTGGGACAAAGATCAAACACAAAAATAACCATTAAGAATTCTCTGTTCGGAATTCTCCTGATATTCTCTTGACAGTCAGGAAAGTCTTTAAAGATCTCACACATTTATTAAAAAAGATACTTGTGTTAATTTCTCAGACTGCTATGAGCACTAATGCCCATCCTAATCCTCACTTCCTCTCATTTTCCTGGCTAGATCAATAGAGCTGTAAATAAAATGTTAAATCTAAAAGCATCTGTAATCCGTTACTGCTTTAGTGACTAGTGGGGTTAAATTTACTAAGCGGCGAAAATTAGAAAGCGACGGCTTCACAGCCATCGCAACACTTCGCCAGGCAAAAATTCACTCAGGCAACGCTATTCTAAAATGAGAAGTTGCTTCCAGGGCGCCAACCGCTGATGAATTTTCGCTAGAGTTACTTCGGCAATCAAAGCGAAGATGCGCTAGCGTTCAATTATGCCTAGCACAACTTTGTTAGAGGTCTTCGCTCTGGCTTATTTGCATACAGCAGGAAATTTGAATGGATGTATATGTTGTATATGTATGTATATCCTTAATAAATAAAATAGTTGTTATAATGCCCTACACATGAACCCACTGTATAGTTTTTGTTCCATATGTTAGAAAATGTATGAGGGAACCTGGTTACCCAAAACATTTTTAAGGACTTTTGCAGCCTATCACTTGGGGGCACATTTATTTAGGGTCGAATATCGAGGGTTAATTAACCCTCGATATTCGACTGTCGAAGTTAAATCCTTCGACTTCGAATATCGGTCGAACGATTTTTAGTTTGAATCGTTCAAGTCGAAGGTCGAAGTAGCCAATTCGATGGTCGAAGTAGCCAAAAAAAACATTTAAAATTCTAATTGTTTTTTTCTTCTATTCCTTCACTCGAGCTAAGTAAATGTGCCCCCTAGACTTAGAAACTTTTTCCACTAAAAATATGATGTACATAACAAAGGATGGAGGAAGTTCTATGCACTCCAATACACTTCACCTGGTCTGAGGTGGCAAAGGCAAGTCTGGCGAAAGAGGTAACATTCAGTAAAATCTCTTCTTAGTTTAAAGGGGTGGGTTACCTTTAAGTTAACTTTTAATTTGTTACAGAATGCCCTATTCCTAAAAACTTTGCAATAAGTTTTCATTATTTATTTTTATAGTATAGTGTAGTATTTTTAATTATTTGCCATTCTCTTCTGCCTCTTTCCTGCTTTCAAATGGGGGCCACTGTCCCCGGCAGCCAAAAACTGTTGCTTTGTGAGGCTGTAATTTTATTGTTATAGTTTCTTTGTATTGTATATCTTTCTGTGCAGGCTCTCTACTACTCATATTTCTCTCTTTGCCTGGTTGATAGGGTAAATAAGATCCTAGAACCAGATGGCTGCTAAAATATCAAATGGAGAGCTGCTGAACAAAAAATAAAAAATGAAGACCAATTGCAAATTATCTCAAAACATCAATGTTTACATCATATTAAAAGTAATTTAAGTAACATTACGTGATATTAATGTAAACTATCCCTTTAATACAATTGTTGCTGATAGTATTAAACAACTTTTGTTCTAGTTTGTACAACTAACAGCCAGGAGGAAACAAGCAAAACTATTTAAGCATGTTTATTTTTTACTTTTCTAGGGATTTCAAAAGATGCTAAGTATATATGAAATATTCAAGATGGGGAACATCTGGGAGTTAATGGTAGCATTATGCTCTCATTGGATTTTTGTCAAGAAAAGCAATGTAACATTGTACAATACTGAATACAGTATGTAGGATAAAATGTTTGAATAAAAATAGGAAATGCTATTAAAAATATGCTCAGCAACATATGCTCATTTACCAGTGCAGAATATGCAAGAAAGGAAATTCTATGAGGTTTTAAAAAGAAGATATAGCATTCAGTATATTTAAACTAGAAGCCAAACAAGCATTACTGCTACTGTCTGCAGTAAACCTGGATGCAATTCATTGTTTTCATCTTCCCATCAAATAACTATTCCAGTATAGTTTTATATTAAATTCTGTATATGCTAGCTCACCCAAGCTGGCGCCACACACACTCTCTTTCTAATGCACCATCATCAATATTTAACTAAAAATCTGTTCTTGTGTAATGGGTCATTTTCTTCTTACAATATAGTGTACAATATATAAATATTCTTGGTGTAGTTCTCGGTACGTGATGTTCCTGGAGAAACAGGTTACTGTAGAAAGATTTGCAATGAGAAGCTAATGCTATGCAGAAGACAAGTTTGAAGTATTATGTATTATGAGAAACTTCATGTTGTAAAGTGAAATTCAAAATGACTATTGGATAATGAAATATATGAATATGTAATAAAAGGCACACAGTTTGCACAGTTTCCATAACCCATACCAACCAATATGATGTTTGCTTTTAAACAGAACAGTAAATGATGCCTGCTCATTCGTTGCAAAAGAACCTGTAACAAAGGTTGCACCTTTTATTACATAACCCCTTAATATGCTTTATGTTGTGAAACTGACAAGGAAAATAATCTGCTATTTAATTGGTTTAGAAAATGTTAGGTGACAGTAAATTTCCTATGCAAATGTGTTTTTATTTAAAAAATATCCTACAGTCACCTAAAGGCCACCAGATAAGAGTAGGTTTTTATTTTATTCTAAGTGCCTAATTTTGCATGTGGCTTTGGGAATATGGGACAGACCTTAAAATCTTTACAAAGCAGTTGTCAAGAATATTAACAAAAACGCAGAAATGTTGCAAAGTTCAATGAATTTTTTTTAGAATGATTAATTGATAGAACTGATTAAAGCAGAGAATGGTAAGGGCCGAGCAGAATAGGCGAAAGGCCTCATGGGATTGTGGAGGCAAATAAAAAGGGGTTTATTAATTAGCGACCAGGTGGTTTGGCTAGATGATTACTGCAGGTGTGGGGGGTAAGGTTATAAATACCAGTGTCCAGCAGGTGCACGTTCTCTTGGGACCTGCAACGTCTTGAACACGTTCCCCCTCCCCAATATTACAGTGTTATATAAAAATGTATTTTGTATTGTTGCTGTTATTTAGGTGGTAAATGTCACCCAATCAGGGTGGATAATGGTGATTGTAATGGTAGCTCCTAGGCTTTATGGCAAGGAGAAATGGTACGTGGTTATGATATAACGGTCTCAGTACAGTGAATTAATGGTTAAATGTTAATGTTATGAAAAAAAACCCTAAATAAACAACAGCACCTTTCCACCATATTCTTGTGTTGGTCTGTTTATTTCTGGTATAGTATTAAAATGCCTCCTACAATACCATGTATTATGTATATATAAATAATAAATTAAACTGACCATGCAGGAAAGGGAATTAAATGGGACATACACCTTACACAACAGCAGTGTTGTTCCACCCAAATTTTGCTGGACAAAAAATTCCCAGGATTTGCAAATTATCAATGGTTAAAATACGAAATGAAGTATAGTTTTGCACCCATGCGTTTGGATTATCGGGGCAACACAAGTCAGTGTATTACAGTGTAATATTGGCAAGCATTATTTGCATGGTAATGTCAAAATGTTGGATACGCATGATGTGCCTACTTTGGAGAGCTAAAGGGTTCAAAGTCAAGTTTAGGGTGGTATGCACCCCACTTAACAGTTGTCATTTGAGGTGAGTTGAGGTGGTTAAATTATCTGCAGGTAAGTAAACTTTGTCTTGTAAAGTGCATTATTTATTCATTTCCTGCAAATAAATGGTGTGTAGTACATATCTTACAGGTAACACCCAAAGTGGTTGATTTCTTAAAAGAGTTGTACATTATACTCTTCCATGTGATTGATTGCAAAAGTACAGTGAATGTTGCCTTGCTTTCATGTGACATTTATAAAGCATTCTCTTTCCTGCCTGTCTCTTTCTGATTCTCTATCTGGTCACTAGTTATCACTGTTCCACACGAGGACTTAAGTTATACCATGACAATGTCTCTTTAGTTATTCTGAAATGCAGCCTGGGAGAATAGTAACATTTCATTTAAATCATTCTATTGCTTGCCCTGCAAACATCACAAGTCATTTCAGTAGAACATTATCATTCTCATAATTAACAGTAGATGGAACACAGCAATAAATCTGCATTTTCAACATATATCACCTTATCTCTTAGAAAATCTTGGTAAGACAATCTTCAGAAAATCTTAGACAGTAAAGTTTGCAGTAGCACCAATTACAGATAATTGCGTTCAAACATAAGGATGGGAATTCTGTTAAGAAATATGCATACAGTATGTATCCAGAGTGAAGAAATACTTTGCTTCCTCTCTAACCAGTGACTTTAACTCGTGGTTTCTATCTATGTTTTTCAGTTCAAGTTTGGTGCAGTCAGTAATAAATGGGTATAGGGAACAGTACCCATGTCAGATTGCAAAGTAAGAGGAATTTATCCACAAGGCATTTGTTGATGTGCTTTGAAACGGAAAATGGTGAGCACTATTACTTTCATCGTGTTCTTTCAGTCTGGATCCTTTCATTGTGTCTGTTTGGTGAAAGGCTCTTTCTCGGCAGGAAAATCAGAGAGTGCTTCGATACAGAATAGCAGGTTATAATTTCACATTTGGTAAATTAGGGAAATATCAGGTTATAGAGATTTACGTGATTATGTTTGAGATTGTCTTCTGACCTAAGCCAAGCTGTAAGCAAATCCCCTCACAAATGGGAATCTTATATATTGCCTCATATAAAGTGGCAGAAATCCTTATGCATACAATGATTCATAGTGCTAAGTAAAGTTGAGAACTCATTGAAAGGGTTTATACTGTTATAGTATAATGTACAGCAATTTGTGACTGTAGAAATTAACACTTTGTTATGTAATTCATAGAGGCCTATTTATTAAAGGTCGAATTTTAGGTTTTTGAAACCACGACTAAACTCACTTTCTCTAAAACTATGAATGTCACAAAATGTATTAAAGAATCGGAACTGAAAAAGCACGAACGGGAAAAGTCGCAGAAAAGTCATGCAAACTTTTTGAATTGTTGCCCAAAAGCCAGCATCAGAAATACCCGAAAACCTATAAAACCACCAATCAAAGAAAGATTGTAAAAGGGACATCTGCCATTGATTTTTACATGACTTTGACAGGTTTATTTTTGGAATTGTTGCAGTTTTGTCGCATAGTAAATCCCCAAATTTGGACTTTTTTATGTGACTTTTTCAGATTTTTGGCATCATAAAGCCCTATAGTTTGAAACAAAACTGTTATCAGACATGCTGCAAAGGTATTGCTGACCCCATTAACCAACCAATGGTTGACTGACACATTGAAAAGCAGAAAATCTGAACAGAATTAGAAACAAGCACAACAGAAAAATAAACTTAAACAATAAGACACATTTCGGTAATATTATTGCCTGTCTATATCTCTATATAGCCTATTAAATGTTCATTCCAAGATGAACTTACATTTTCACTAATATTTTATTTCTGCTAACATTGTTATTATCTGAAAGGAAGCTTTTTAAGCCTTTTTAAAGGAACGTATTATTATTATTTTACGATAATAGAAAGGTGGCCTTTTCCCCCAAAATAGATACAGTATATTGTAGAGATTCTCTTTTAAAACAGAATACCAGTGGGAAACAGTAGAGCCGCATACCAGCTGCTTTATGGACTGAATACAAACCTATTGTTTGAATGAAGCATCTTCTGAAATGACAATCTGGACAAATTTCAGCTTATGAAATCCTATGTGAAAAAGAACTATTTTCATAATGTAAGGGTTTGGGTAGCTGGGATCAGTTTTTCTAAGGGTAACACAGCCCACGGCACAAGCACCACTCATGAGAGTGTAGTCTCTTTTTGGCAGTGTATTGTCTCTTGCAGAAAAAATAAACAAAACAAACAATTCAAAATAAAATACTTGCCACTTAATGGGCTTCTAACTAATACAGGTCAGTTTATCTAACTAACCAGGAGAAGGCCAACCGCCTGTCTCCCCAAAACAAAGAACTTACAGGAATATATAAAATCCCAAACCTTTTGGTGATTTCAATCCCTCTCACACAGGCAGCTTTCCTGTGTCTTTTCCCCAGCCAGGAACTCTCCACTCTATTAGGAACCTGGGGCATAAATAAGCTCCGTCCTGGACTTTCCCAGGTATCCTAGTAGTGACCTCACCACAATAAGCATGTGCTGTTATTCATCATATCTTTTTATTCTGACCCATCCACTCCTGTTCTGGTATAAGAATATTAATTCTGATATTCTTAAAGTTTCATTTTTCTTTACCACAAAAAGAAGTGGAGAAGTGATTATTTATGGGGGGGGGTGGAGTCTGGGAAACATGGGTTGTTTCTATTTCCCTGTGTCTTTGCACTCCTGGTGCAAGGCATGGGAGGCATTTACATTTGTTCTGGCAACACATATTATTCTTGTGCCAGTGGGTAAAATTATAACATGGAATGTCTTAAAACACCTAGTAGCGTGCCGCAGTATCTATTTTATAGTATATGCTCTTGTCCTTGGGGCCTTGCTACTAGCTTCTAGGCCAAACAGACTTTGGTCATTAAAGCATTGATTATCACAATGTATTAGTGTGTATCTGTCACTGACACAGGGTGCTCATGCTAGTTATCATTTGGTGCCACTGACACATTTCTCCTACTACCCAGAACATGATGTTCACATTCTAGGATCACAAGGTGGCAACTGTTAACCAAGAAAGTTTGACTTCAAAGCATGAAGAAGAGCTGCATAGTGACAGGATTTGAGCTCTTTGCTGAAGCACTCAAAGAATATTAGAAGACAAAGCCAGTACAGATAAATGAAACAATTTATCAACTTATGACATTCTCTGAATTGCGCTGTTTCAAAACTTGATCATTTCTCGTGATATGCCAGAAAATGCTTTGCAAAAACTGCAGTTCGCTTGCAAAACGACAGTCTTGCACAGAAACCAATTTTTTTCTTTTGTTTTTTTTTTTGTTGCAAACAATCAATGTAAAATTCCTTCCTCTTTACAGGATTGTTTGTTTTGATCAAATATACTGTATTACAATATAAATATTTTTATAAATATGTTTTTCTAAATGGTAAGATATATTAAGAGCTATTGGCAAAGAATGTAGCAATGAATTTTAATAAATTATAAAGGAACATGTGCAGTATTGGTATGTTTAAATTATGTGGACATATTCTTTTCACACCCATGCTTTAAAATGAAATGCAGGTACAATTTTAGACCCTATATAGTTGACACTTGGCACTTGATGTCTAAATATCCAACAATATATGAAGATGGGTAAGTTGGGAGAATCTGTTGTTTGTGTCTGCATTGTTGAGACAGTGGAATGTAGAACAGAAATTGCACCATGACAGTATACACTATCACTATCAGAATATCTAAATGTAAAATAAACCTGGGGAAACCCCTAATAATTTTGGTGCGCACACACTACTAAAGCTTTGATAGATCTGCCCCCTAGTGTTTTCCTATAGATCACTACTTTTATTTTAAATACTTCATGTGCTAATCATAATCAGCATATAGGCATCACACATTTTATATGGGTCCCAGCACCCACGAAAATGATTCCAATTGTGCCTGGGTGCTGTCCACATTATAGTCAGATACGGATACTACGGCATGTGAAAGTGAAACATAAAAAAAGTGACCAAATGCTACTAATATGCCCCAGCTCTCCAGGTTTGGGGCTATTGCTACTACAGTTATGGCACCTGTTATCCAAAATTTTTGGGACCTGGGGTTTTCCAGATGACGGATCTTCATACCTTAAGTCTACTAGAAAATCATGTGAACATTAAATAAACCTAATGGGCTGATTTAGCTTCCAATGACGATTGATTATATCTTAGTTTGGATCATTAGTATGGGACCTGTTATCTAGAATGCTCAGGACCTGGGGTTTTCTGGATAATGGTTCTTTCTGTAATTTGGATCTTTATACCTTGTCTACTTAAAAATCAAGTAAATATTAAGTAAAACCAATAGGCTGGTTTTGCTTCCAATAAGGATTGCTTACAGTATATCTTAGTTTGGATCAAGGGACTGTTTTATTATTACAGTGAAAAAGGAAATCATTTTTAAAAATTCTGATTATTTGGATAAAATGAGATATGGCCTATCCATAATTTGAAGCTTTCTGGAATGGGTTTCCAGATATTGGATACCTGTACTAGAATTCCCAGTACCCCCGCTAATGCAATGGCACCGTTGCTCTTTCCTCCTGTACCCAACTCCAGTGGCATCCGTCATCCATCTAATTTAGTATTTTCCACGGATTTCTAAAAATTCAAGATTTATTAAGTGTGAAAACCATGAAAAACACTGATATAAACGTTGCCAGGTTAAAGTTGTTAAGGTTCTATAGAAGTCAGTGGAAGCTGCACTGATCTTACTAGACCGTTTTAAATCAATTCAGAGTTTTAGAGGTTTTCGGATTTTTTTTCCCCAGATCTCAAATTTTTCAAGGTATTCAAAATTTTTAGTGCATTGTTCAGCGTAATTTTCCATTCGTACTTTTTCTTATTCAAATCTTTTAATAAATCTCATGACATTTGTACTTTTAGAGTTTGTAAATTTAGTTGTGGTTTCAAAAACTAAAACCACTAAAATCCTACCTTTGATAAATAGGCCTATACATAAACAATTAGTTATAAAAGAAGCTAGAGCAGATAATGACTTTGAAATGAAATGAGTAACATATGGGACATATCTCCCATGATACCACCCTTTGAGCCACATTGTACCAGAGACAATGCACCCAAGTAGGTGTAGGAATAACGGGTTAACCATTTAAACAGAAAGGCTTGAGCTCACAAAATGAACAAATACGTTCAATGTCACATTCTCACAGCATTATGCACAGAATATGAAAAGAAAACAGTGGGTATGAAATAAAAAAAAACTAGGGCACAGCAAGCAACTGAACAGAGAAACAGAGTGCAGGGGATATTGTCAAAATGACATACATTACCAACAATCTAATATAGTTTAATCATGTTTTTGAAAATTAGCGGAAAAAAACCTAAACTGAGTTCCACAAATGCATGTATAGTGTCACAAAAGACAACTTTGTCTAAGGACTTGTTATTTATTGTTGCATGACTGGTGTGATAGTCACTCAGATTCACTGAAAGGCAATTTGAGCAGTACATTTCCAATTCCTCTCTATACTGACAGGTTAAAAATAGGCCTTTATCTAGAATAAATTGCACTTCCAGCTGAAGTATTGCAGGGGGGTTTTATGAAGTGCAGACCTGCTGCTTTAGCTAGTTCTATTATATTTTCTAGATTGCTAGCATTACATTATTTCTTGCATTAAATGACGGTTCTGCATGTATTATAATTGTGTTATAATCACATTTCGACAAGGAATTTAAAAGATCCTGTCTGACTTCTTAAATATATTAAATGTTGCCTGTCTGGCCAAATAGCTGACTGCAGGGATTTTTTAAGTGTAATTTGTTATGCCATTTTTATTGTATGTCAAATGCATGTGTGGATAAAGAGGAATTATTATAATTTATCTATGAGAAGCTTGTGTGTGAGTTCTTACAGCAGGATACTTGGCGCAGAATGACTGTTATAATATAGGAATGGGCATGAAATGTATGAGCAATATTAAAAGGACTAAGCTTAAAAACAAGTTCAAGTCTATGTTTTTTGTGCACCAATGACATTTAGGGGGTTATTTACTAAACTCCGAATGCCAAAAACCCAAAAAATGTGCGTTTTTGTAGTATAAAATCCGAATTTTTGGTGAAACAATCACGAATTTTTCCGAATTTATTATACGCAGAGGATGGCAAAAGTCAGAATCCGAAAATCTGCCATCTAAGACCTGCCGAGCTTACATATAAGTCAATGGGAGAAGTCAAAAAGATTTTCGGGGTTTTCGGGAGGAAATATGAAAAAATTTTAATTCTTATTTTACACGATTTTTTCGGATTTTTCCCGCAAAATTTTTTTCCAGGGAAGTACACTAATAAATACACTGAAAAATCTGTTGCAGATTTGGTCATTTTTTTTCCAGAAAATATTGATATAAACTCGGATAACCCCCCTAGACTAGAATAAAGTTATGGACCTAAAATTTCCTTTTTTTTTTATAAGAATACCTATGAAGAAGTTATTGTGAATGGCAGTGTTGCATTCTCTACATGAGCTCCAGAAGGTTCATTTACTGAGGCTTTGCCTACATGCCTCCTCTCATGAGTACAGAGCTGCTAAAGGCAGGCAGCACTGTATTCATGGGCAAACACGCGTCTCTGCTTCCCTCAATTTTTTTTTTATCAAACCTACCGTTTAATAGGTAAGATAAAAGGGATGTTCATTGCCGTTACTGAAAACTGTAAAATAAAACATGCAGCCTTTCTGATTAGTGTTTCTTTTTAAGATTACTTTTTAAGTAATTTTAGTTAGTGTGTATTATATTTACAGGCCAATATCACCACAAGTAAAAGTGCTATTATAGATTATTTTTGTGATATATTTCTAAGCAAAAGTCTTGTTTTCTTCTTCTGTGTAGACAACCAAGATTTTGATCACTGTATTCTAAATCCGAATGTGCTTTGTCACTGAGCCAGATATATTTTATCACAATTATTTTTACAATTATTAGAAGCACATTTTTATAAAGTGCCAACATGTTGCACAGAGCTGAACAATAAAATACATCACACCGATCAATACAGTAGGTAAAGAGGACCCAGCTCATTAGAATTTACTTTACAACTTAAAAAACATGGAAAGTTGGAAGGCAGTGTCTGCCTGTGTATGGACAACATTACTGTAAACAAAAAATCGACTTTATTTTATTTGCAGAAACAGTAGAAAAATGTGCTTTAACTGGCAATTACTTACTAGCGCCTTCCGTTTTGATTGATTAATAAGGGACTGGGATTTTTTTTCTTTTAAATCTCCACTTGAGACATTTTGTATAAATTGACACCAGCCTCTGCTAGATTTATATGCTGCACTGTTATTTCATAAATATGTCAGTCTGCATTACAAAAACTAGATCAGGAAATAAATCTTTGCGTACCTTAACAGAAAAAAATAATTTATTTGCTTTGACAGAAATGTAATGTATAGAAAAAAACAAAGTTAAAAGCAAAATGTCAAAATGGAATTTTAGTAGTGTTGTAACAAGTCATTTAAAACTAGAAGTTGATAATGTTATGTAATGTCAGTGATTACATTGGCAGCATCACATTAATCAAAAGTTTTGTTTGATTCAGTAAGTGCTAGCTTTTAGTGTAATTATACTTGTGTTCCCCTGTTAAATATACTTAACTCCTGCATGCAGAAAAGCTTGTATTGATTCCTAAAAAAAAGGGCATTAAATTAACGGCAGAGGCACACAAAGGGGCATATTTATCAAGGGTCAAATATCGCCTTCGATCTACTTTGATTCAAAGTTTTTCCCCCAAAAAACGTTGATTTTCCAAAACTCCCCCAATTGCCTCCATATAGGTTCTAGGAGGTCCCCCATAGGCTAAAACAGCACTTCGGCAGCTTTTAGGTGGCGAATGGTCGAAGTATTAAAGAGACAGTAGATAAATTTCTATATTCGAATTTCGACTATCATCCACTTTCCTCTGCCAGTGTACGGACAGGCATAGCATCAGTCTGCGTGGAGCTACACTTTCCTGCTGGGAAACGCAAAATGCAGCAGTAAGAAAGATGATGATGGACTCCCCTGCCAAAGTGTAAGCTAAGGGGAGGCAGGAAGGGAGGATAACAATATGTCTTCAAAACTTTAAAAACCTTTTAAAATGTTTTATGGAAGATTTATATTGACTGCTTTTTTTCCACAATCATTTTTAATGTAATCCATAATTATTGATGAGTGAGTCTGTCCCATTTTGCTTCACCGAAAAATTCACAAAACTGCAAAAAACGCAATGGGCGTCAATTTTTTTTACAAGCAACAATTTTTTATGCATCCAACAATTTTTCTTGCTTCAAATGCATTAAAGTCAATAGGAGTTTTTTCTTGTGGCAACTTTTTTTTGTCTCTGTGACTTTTTTGTCCAAATGCAATAAAGTCAATGGGTGGTTTTGCTTATCGGGCCTTTTGTTGTCTAAGTGAAGAAAAGGTCAGCAGCACACTGGAAATTTGAATAAGTGTGAGGCTTGATTAAAGGCCCTGGTGGCCCGAAACGAAATTGATTATTGCAATAATTGGATATGGACCAATAAACCTAGGGCCAAACTTAAGAGAAGGAACCTTGAGTTTAACATTGTTTGTAGACAACCAAACCAAGTTCCCAACCTGATATTTAGGTGCTTCCCTACCCAGCCACCAGATTTTAGAAAATTGGACAAGAGAAGAATTCACTGTAGGAACAGGGGATAAATGACCACAATAAGAAAATGCTTTAGTATGCAAACAATACGCAATGAAAAATGAAGACTGACCAGTGGATGCATGTTAAATGCAAACTCTGCCCAGAAAGCATGTTGGCCCACTGAAATTGATTGTCAGAGATATAGCATCTTAAAAACTGTTCTAAAGACTGGTTTACTCTTTATATCTGACCATTGGTCTGAGGATGATATGCGGAAGAAAAGGGAAAACCATGAATTTGAAAACATTAAAAATAAACAACTCAGCCAGCATTTTAGCAAAAAAAATATTTGGTAGTGGAATAAAATTAATAATTTTGCTGAATCTGTGCACCACCACCTAAATCACAGTATTCCCCTGAGAAGGCGTAAGATCTAATATAAAATCCATAGATGGATGAGACAAGGGTCTATTTGGATAGGACGCGATCGTTAATGTAGCCTGAACCAAAGGCAACTTCTGCCAAAGGGGACCCACTGGGGATCATACCCAAGGCCCTCAGAGGGAAGAGCCCAGGAGATTTGCTGCATGTGCCACAGAACAGATGTGTTGGTTTGCCGATTTTGCCAACACCAAAGTAACAGTCATACTTGAATGCAGCCTAAAGAAAATGGCACCAATGAGCCTGCATAGAAGAAAGGGTTCTGCACAGAAATAACCAACCCTGAAAGGTACAGGAAATCATCCACCTGGGATTTGAACTCGGGACTCCATGGGCAAACAAGAGGCACTTTAGCTGCTGCGCCACAGAGCCTAATCCTGCCAGGGTTCGTTCCGGGTGACCCTAACAACCGAATATCCCCTTGTGCCTCTACATTGAACGGCAGTGCTTGCAGGGCAGCTTCCGCCTAACAGAGTTAATACGACCCTGTGTACCTTCCTAAGGGAGGCCTCCCGAATGCTCCAGTGGTTAAGGTGCAAGCCTATTAACCCAAAGGTCATGAACTTAATTCACACCTTTACTGAAAACTCAGCAACAAAACAGCTCTGCTTGGATGGACCCATAGTCAGCCAGAGAGATGGAAGGGCAAGTTGTCTACCCATAGGTTGATTGGAAAGAGGGGGCTGGCACCAGCCCACCAGTGATGGAAAGCACTACATCGCTGTACCCTTTGCTAAAAAGGCTCAATTTAGCTGCCTCTTTATCTTACCGGGGTTGCCCTTTTAAGCTTCCCAGGTATCTACTTCAGGCCAGGGGTTCCCCATCTAGCACCTTGCCCATACCTTACCTTTGCCTCAGCTTGGGTTTTTTTCCCATACAGAACCATTTTTGGGTGTTGCCTAGCATCAGCCTGCAATTGACCTTGGCAAATTGCTTAATGAGGAAAGTGTTCTGTACCAAGCTTTAAACAAAGTATTTGAGAAGCTGATTAGCGAAGGTCGGTTACATAGCCTGAGGAAAATGCAGCTTTGGCGTTTTACTGACCCTAAGTATTGGTTACTTGTTAAAGGGGGAATATGATGAAAATCGAATTGTCTAAATGGACAGGCATGATGAAAATAATAATATTCTCAAGGATATTTGTTTCACAAAAATGCTTACTTTGTATATTAAAGAAACATTATTACAGTATTTACAGTATTTTAGGACCCTTTCTCTGAGAGCCAGTTCAAGCTATTGCTGAATGGGAGTGTTAGCACCTTGTTGTGATGTCACAAACCCACTAGCAATGTCCCACCTTCCCCTATGTTGAATGAAAAGCAACCTCCTCACAGCTGCATGCACTGGAACCTCTTTCAAACTAAGGGCTCTTACACAAGGGTGTTTTATGCTTTCCACCACAGGGGAACCCAAGTAAACCATATATTTTTGGAAAGCACACATTCTGACAAATCCAACATAAGTAAATACCAGGTCTGGACTGGGATTTAAAATAGGCCAAGTACACAGAGGCCTAAGCAACCCCGACCAGCCCAATGGCAATTTACAGCAGCCCCTTTGGCAGAACCCACGGATTGCTAGCCCGGGCCTGGTAAATTTTTAGAGGGACAGTCCTGATTTTGACAGCTCAGCCTGCTGTCCTGGATTGTTACTGAAATGTCTCTACTTTGTTTTTGATCTCCTGCACTGAACAGCCAGAAAATTGGATTATAGCAGAGAGCTGAGAATATGTGCCAGATGGACTTGGATACTTTTGCAACAATTTAAGATAAGCAAAGAAACTATTGTAACAATTTAAGATAAGCAGGTCTCATAAGGAAATTGATTTGCAGCTTAAATGGTAATTCACCTTCATTAGCAAAACTGTAATAACAAATAAAAACCACAGAAATGTGTTCAAACTTTCATAACCTGCCAAATTTTGTAAAATGAACATGGTAATGAGGGGATGTGGTCACAAAATGGGCATAGTCAAAAAATTCTCAGCACCCTGCATGTCAAATCTTTTTGTCCCTCTTTCTATTTCTAACATGTTGGGAGGTATGTAAAAATGTTGCAATTTAACACATTTATCTCACATAATGTTTTACATAAAAGGCGTATGAATGCCAGAGGTCTACAGAACACTTTGATGCCCAATATGTATAGCTTTACCAAAGTATGTGGTATGAACAGACTGCAAATGAAAAACATGCAACTGTACAAAGACCCACAGAAAGCCATATATTTTTGGAAAGTACCGATTCTGACGAATCCCGGTCGCCCGGTGACAATTGCGTTGCAGGACCAACATAACAGGGGGCCTCATTGCCCAGGGGACTGTCACTGCTGCACACTCTCTGCAGAAGTGGCTGGAGCCTCCAATGCAGAGACAACAGCTCATCTGCAAAAAAACATACGCCTTAAGTGCTCTCCACCACTCAGAAGTGCTGCAGATTCTACGTTCTATGGCAATTATGTGCAAAAATTGGTACTTGTTATGAGCTAGGGGAAAAACACTACATATATAATGCAGTGTTCACATAATTGAAGAAAAAAAAATATATTATGATTAAACTTGGTAAAATCCAAAAGAGCTATTTTTGGTGCAGAGAGTTATAGTTCTGTGCTACTTTAAAAACCGCAGTCCAAGCACTTTTACAACAGATATCACATCTTCACTTATTGACGTGAACACTGTCTGTTGTAGAAACACTGGACTGTGGTGTTTAAACTAGCACAGAACTATACATCTCTGCACCAAAAAAAGCTTTTCACACACATTTATGAAGTATACTTTAATTATAATTGAAATAGAGTTTCAATATTTTATTTTCCCACAGTTATCAGTAGTAATACACTATATAGAGTTTTCTTTGTTATCTATCTCCTCCTTGCTGACTGGTAGCTGAGTGGCTTTAAAGAGTTAATTGTCCATTCCTGACACAAATCTCCTGCTCTCTCCTTCCTTGCCCCACTCTCTCCCAGAATGGCAGGAGGAAAGTCAGCAGCATCATAGTAATGGAACTTCAAAAGTTGCATTATCTATGCCCAGGCCGATGCAAACAAGACTGCTCTCACCCCTTCCCTCTCCCCATAAAAAATGCAAAATGAATTGCTCAGTCCCTTACTTTACCATTCACTGCCTCATTTTCCCTTGTGTTTATGCTGAGACTCCAAAGAATTAGATGTGCATGGGGGGTTGATAAGGAAAGAGCAGGAGTTACATGAGTTTTGGTTAACCTTTCAAGTAACTTTACCACCGCAGGCAAAGGAGATGTTGCTAAACAGAAAAGAATTTCTCTGTTTAAATGAAATTGCTGTCTGGCCCTGGAAGCTATAGTGTTCTGGAAGGAACAGACAAGCCAGACAATCCATTTCAGTGATCCAGTTTGCATATTGAAGCTCACTTTCCACAGAAGAGTGAAAGTCTTTATGAGCAAGGACAGGAAGGTTACTTGTCTGTGTTAGGAACTCCCAGAGGGGCTGGGGTGCTGTCTGTCACTGCAAGGAGCAGAGGAAGACGTGATCAGGTGACTGAGAGTCTAAACTGGAAGAGGAAAGCCAGAAGGTGAGACAGGCCAGAGGCTGCGAGCTGATATTCCAGGAGGGAGAGTGAACATGGATAAGTGAGAAGCCCAGAATATTCCAGAGTGTGGAAGCCACCCTGTATAGTGAGAACCCCAGAGTGGGTAAATGCCTTGGATATGTTCTGTTGAAACACTAATTAACTGTGTTCCTGTTACCTTTATGTTGGGAAGAGTTTACCAAAATAAACCTGTGTTTGCCTTTAGATGTGGTCTCCCTGTGTTTATGCTGTTGCTCCTACGCTTACCTGCCTACCATAGCTAATTTCCCCCATAAATTACATGTACAGCCAGCCAGCTTGTCACAACATGTATAATCTTGGGATAGTAATGAAGACAACGCCTCTCCGTCATGTTCTAAAAGTCGTCTTTACATTTATTAGTGGGAGTTTTCAAATCTTTTATAACAATATAGACCCCTTTGTTTATTTACAGGGTAGACTACTATATCGTTTCTTTCTGATCCTTCCTTAGTGCCAATCTTTTAGACCTTGACAGGTTACTTTTCTAAAACCTTTCATCTCTCTGTAAAATTTCAAAATCCTTCATGCCACATTTATAATATAAAAGAATATATTCTCTATTTTCTGATCCTGAATAATATATTTAGGTGTCCTGAAATTTGACTTAAAGCGATGTTGATATAAATGTTGCATTAGTTCCTCTAGTCTGAACTGTACTCCCTAGTTGCTAATTTTCCTAATGCCATTAGGGATATGCATGACAATTTATTGCAAGTGATTGAAAGGCTCACAACTGCCCCTCATTCATTTGCATCTACACTTATGAATAAGGCGATTGTTCATTTAAAAATGCAACAACTGCATTTTTAAGCAAGAAACCTGACCTGCGAGTGTACCTGTGGGTTCAGGCAATAGCCACTAGAATGAATGAAACATGATACAGAATGTTTTTTTCTACCTATTGAACTTATAATCACTCCCTAAAATGCCTCATATGCCATTTTCCATCACATCAACATTTCCATCAGTATCTAACTTTTTGGGTATTTTCTGTATTCCTTCAAGGTCTCTTAACAATTATAAGCTTTAATAGTCAATTGTTTAACATACCATTACATATTCTTAGAAGAATAATATAATGACTCTTTAAAGAGAGTTTCGTAATGTTATATAATACACAAAAGCCATGAATATCCTGTAAATTATATCCTTATAAACGGTGAGTTCTGATGTCATCAGTTATAAACGGTGAGTTCTGATGTCATTTCTGTCACATGACTCATTGAAATTTGTGTATTATAATAAATAAAGTACCCCCAGTTGTAAAATATGAGGATATTAGAAGTTACCTCGGAGTTCCATGACCTGTATAAAAACACTCGGCCTTCGGCCTCGTGTTTTTATATGGTCATGAAACTCCTCGGTAACTTATAATATCCCTATATTTTACAAAAGGGGGTACTTTATTCACTATATATTATACGTGTCCATTTTTCTACTTCTTAATCTATTCTTGGAGGTTTTGTTTTTATTCCTATTTCCTCTGCATCTTTTGTGGCCCATTGGCACAGAGAAATCCTCCAGCATTCACGGATTTGTTCTTGTTGGAAATGTTATGTAGATAAAAAAAGAAACAATAAACCTAAATATAAAGCTGCCACACAGTGCCCCCTAGTTTTTTCTAGAAGAAAAACTTAATTAGAAAACAATTCACAAATCACCAATGACAATTCTGCTGATCAAAAATTTAATTATATACGCAAGAGAATTCACCAGTGAGAATGCTGATTACTGGCAGTATGCCAGGCATCTTATTTATTTTACATATAAGTCAGCCTTGTACAGTGCTAGAAAAACTGTGCTTAAAGCTTCCGGCTTCAACAAAGAACATGGAGCCATATTTACACAATAAAGTGGAATGCTCATTGGAGCATTATTTTGCACTTTGATAGAGCCACTAGAGCTATAAACTGTGCCACCCATGGCTAAGTTAGAAACTGAAAACCTGTATAAAAGAATGCTCACCTAACACACTTACGAAACAGAAAATAAAAAAGACCACTAACTTGTGCCAGAAACAAACTATGGGGCAGATTTACTAAAGGGCAAAATGGGCTTTTTTAGCGGAAATTCACAAAATGACAATTTGCAGGGACTTCACCAATTTACTAATAGGCGAAGCAGACAGCTCGCTTGAAAAAAAAAAGCACTAGAGAAGTTTTGCGCCGTTTCGTCAGGTGCATTTGTACGACAGTTACATGCCCAATTTAGAATTAAGTGCAAGGGTAATATATTACCCTTTTTGTCAGAGTCTATTTCGCCAGGTTCTACCTGGTAAATTGATAAGATGAAGCTACATACTCAACATTATTATGACAGTGACAACATATCCTGTAAGCCAAAAAAGTCATAAAAAAAGACAAAACACTGGTGTTTTTTTCATATTTTAATGTGGGACTGTGTTTACAAGTTGTAACTGTTTGTTATTAACACTCTTTTTTAAACATTTGAAGCTCATGCCATATTTGTTTTAGAGTGGGCTCATGTCTAGGACAATAGATCTCTTTTATCTTTACTTTGCTTCCTTGGACATTATTAATAATAAGTGGCCACTTCCAGACATTTCATCAACAATCACAAATAAAGACATATATATGATCTGAATGTACCCACCATATTTAAGCTGACGTAAGCGTAAGTATGTTAACAATGTTTCACTAAGAAGAAAGTAAGGCTAGAGAAAATTTGCTTTGTTCTCGCTGACGAAACTTTACATTCTGATAAATGCGCGTATTCACTGCGAGATAACGTCTGACAAAGTTGCGCGAAGTATGGCAAAGTTTTCCAAAGAGATAATTTGCCCCTATGCATTCTAACGGGAGGAGAATTGTCTGCAGTAATGCAGAGCTAGGCTGCAAGGTAGTCTGATGTAGTGTCCGGGAGTGTTTTACATGTCCTAGGGGCCCATTTACTTAGTTCGAGTGAAGGAATAGAGGAAAAATAGTTAGAATTTCGAATGGTCGAATATGGCTACTTCGACCATCGAATGGGCTACTTCGACCTTTGACTACAACCTTGGACTTAGAATCGAACGGTTCGAACTAAAAATCGTTCAACCATTCGATAGTCGAAGTACTGTCTCTTTAAAAAAAACGAGACCCCCTAGTTCGCCACCTAAAACCTACCGAGGTCAATGTTAGCCTATGGGGAAGGTCCCCATAGGCTTCCTAACAATTTCCTGATTGAAGGAATATCCTACGATCGATGGATTAAAATCCTTCGAATCGTTCGATTCGAAGGATTTAATCGTTCGATCGAACGATTATTCCTTCGATTGTTTCGATCGTATGAATATCACAAAATCCTTCGACTTCGATATTCAAAGTCAAAGGATTTTACTTCGACGGTCGAATCGAGGGTTAATTAATCCTTGATATTCGACCCTAGGTAAATGTGCCCCTAAGTGTTGCTTAAGGGACACAGATGTACCTCTCATGTGCTGTGACAGCAGGCACTGGCAGTGTTGCATGCAGACGCAGCTCTATGGATTTTTGCACTGCTATTTTATGTTCTTTACCCAGGTGTCCAGAATACAGAATTATACTCACGCATGCAAAGTTGAGTAAGATGTAAAAATTATCCTAGACTACAAATGTGCAAGCATAAGCTGGGGATGCCTAAGAATGCTGTAAGGTGCCAGTGCTGTACTCTATTTTCCAAAAAAGAAGTATTGTCGTGCCCTTTAATACCACTGTATTGATTAATAGTGTAATTTAAGTTTCCATCATTGTTCAACAATCATAATCACTGGAGCTGAGCTATGAGGATCCAAAGTGCAATATTGGCTTCTTTTTATAGCAAAATAAAGAGATAAAACCCCAAAACTTTTGCCACATATAAACAAAATGTGTTGTGGCATCTTTCTCTCTACAGGAACCGGTGACATATTGCTAATCTTTTTGCTTAATCCAGCATAAGAAATGTTGGAAAAGACCTTGATCTTACCTTGTGATTCATTTACATTTTAAACAGAATTCAGTTTTCACATTTTACTTGTTAATATTTGCATTTGCATGAAAAAAATTATTTGTACTATATATCTTAATAAACAGGGCTTAGTCAGGCCATCAATTGTAATGTGTGCTTAGTGAAGTCAATTATTTAATAAAAGATAATGTATTCTCTTTAAAATTGGATATTCCATGACCTGTACATTTATGCAGTCATGGAAGTCTCTGATGTTTGTGAGGTTTAATGTGAATGCCTTACCTAAACGAACCTTAATGCATGGGTTTCATACATTCTTAGGGTCCAGCTACAGGGTAGGAGGCATAGTCTTATTTTGTTTTATCAAATTGACTTTAAAACTACTACTGCCAGTATTCTCCAGAATAAAGTCTACCAGAGTATGGTTCAGGATGTTTGCTAGGGCTGCTAAAGTTTTCTCTAATATGCTTCTTCCAAGAACTGAACTCTGTTAGATGGTCACTGTGAGCTACTGTAAGTAATAAAGGTTATTAGACATCATGTACAGTTCTATAACTTGTATAAAGATCACAGAAGAGTATAAAGTGAGACTTACTAAATCTTTAATTTTGGATTATACTTTTTCACTGATTAAATTTAGTTATTTGACATTACTATACTCCTTTGGTCAAAGGATGTATTATAGATACACAACAATACCTAACTTCATAAAAAGGAGGGCATTTTAAAGGAGGTAAAAACATTGAGCCAGATTTAGATTAATGTAAATAATGTTGAAGTATACTGAAATTTGTAGTCCAACATTAGTCCAACATTAGTTGTTTTAAGAGTGGTTGAGAAGTGCAAGTGTAAAAGATAAATTTTGGTCCAAATGGGATTATTTTATCTCTCTCTGCAGCTCTAAGGATACAAGCACGAATAGATGTTACCCTTCTAGATGGTTAATAATAAAAAAAAGTTGTACGTAGCTGGTCTTACAGTAGACAAATAGTGGGAAATAGTGCAAACTGTAAGGTCAATGGAGTTATGAGAGTGGGGTACAACATATATCTAATTGCAAAAAACAACGCATATAATGTGGCCACAGCATGAAGACAAATTCAGAACATTTATTTGCCACTGTTTTCTTTCTCTTCTGTGGTTGTTTTTTTTTTCTTCTTTTGTATTTTCTCATGTTCAAACTGTTTACTATTATGTAACTTGAAGCTTTAATACCAAGTTTCTGTGATTGCAAACAGTTACAAAATGTGATAAAAAATGCCAAAATCCAATAAAGTACAAGTTACAAAAAAGAGAAGTGCAAGTGTAATTACTATTTTCATCAACTTCTATAGGCAACTAAGCAGTGGGACAGCTCTGTGGAATCCCCTTTAAAAATACAACCCCCTTTAATTCATTTTACAACAAGTTAAAATACTTGCTCTATTTTTAAATATTGCTATTGTTGTACCATATGTCTATCAATTATGTCAGCTTGTTTCATAATGGCACTTGCAAAAAATACACTGTACTGAGCTTGCTGAAGCACAGCATGAGAAGATGATTAAAAGGAATATTTGTCAGATCCATTCTTACCTCTAAATTGAGACATCTGTAATGAACAGGAAAAGATAAAATAGAGTTCTCTTCAAAGTTAGGTCAGTAGAATAAATTACAATAGCTCTGAATGTCCAATTTGAATACATTTAAATATTTTTATGCCCTAACCTAACCCTGACATCTCCATTTTATAAAAAATGTCTTTAGAAACAATACACGGCAAACCAAATGAGAACCAATATAAATAGCTTAGCATGTTCCATTATTTGCTGAATATATTAGTGCATACTCTTCAGCCACATTTTCTTTCTAGTTCCAGTTTTTCAGTTTTATTCAACTGACAATATTGTATTTTAAAATATTTCTGTTTAAATTTTTATTCATAAATGGTGGGTCATTTTTGTTGCTAAATATATCTAGCTAAATGTAGCAGATGAAAAACATTCAGCTCCTTTCTTTTCCAACCCAGATATGCCTTCTACCCTACTGTTCCATCTGCCAACCCAAATTTCACCTTATGCCACCACCTGTCTCCTACTAATCCATCTGTCATCTTATTGTGTTAATGTTTTGGCTCATTTTATATATATATATATATATATATATATATATATATATATATATATATATACTGTATATATATACACACACAATTTCCTCTTTGCTTGTGACCCCTGTGTAAAGACTACATTTTCCTACCATTTTCCTCCCAAGTTGGGCATATCTTTCCCAGCCAAGCCACATAATTTATACTGCATATACCCCTCCATTTGCCAGCGCCATCACATTTTCCTAAAACAAATAGCAGCTTTCACCTGGTGGCCATTTTCCCTCTGACACATCATCAGTAACATTGGCATCTGCAAACAGGATATGTATGCTGTAAAGTTAATGCAATGCAGAATGAAGGTTTACACAGGCACGATATACTTTAATAAAAAGTTCTGCTGGGGTTGAAAACTGTAATGTTTAAAGGAAAACTATACCCCCCAAACAATGTAGGTCTATATGAAAAGATATTGCATAAAACAACTCGTGTAAAATCCTGCTTCATGTAAATAAACCATTTTCATAATAATATACTTTTCTAGTAGTATGTGCCATTGGGTAATCATAAATAGAAAATTGCCATTTTAAAAAATAAGGGCCGCCCCCTGGGATCATACGATTCACTGTACTCACAAACATACCAACAAACCATACTTGTTAGGTCACATGAGCCAATTACCAGACAAAGTTGTGTCTTTTGCTTCCACACTTCTTCCTGTTACAGTTAGAGTTGAAGTATTTCTGGTCAGGTGATCTCTGAGGCAGCGCAATGATCATCACTAAATGGTGGCTCAAGGCAAAAGATGTAAAAGGGCAATATTTACTTAAATATATATTCCAGTTTGGTAAGATTCTTTAATATGCCACTTAATATGATATGAACAAATGAGACTGCACATGTTCTCTGGGCAGCTATTGAGAAGCTAAATTTAGGGGTTATTGCAAATCATCAAGCAGATAAGAAGAATAGTCATCAGAATGAGCTGCCATGTAATGAGAACTGGGATTAATTACTAATCAGCCTTGTATTGTGATATTGATATTCTATATGTACAGTAAATTGTCCATTGGTCCCTTAGCTCACATAAATAAATACAACAAAGAGAATGTGGTGTGAATCAGCATAAAAGAAGATGGGAGCTATTGGGGCATCTTTGGTGGCACATATCGTTACTGCTAAAGGCTAAGGGTAACCTTGGGCTGGTACAGAACCCCAACATATAATATGCATACTAAGCCTTTCTTGCCTACTTCTTTCATAAGTTTAATTTCTTTATTAATTTGGCCTTCCATATAATTTCAGTTTATTGTGCAGGGGCCCATCTGTGGATCCCTTCCATGATTCGTGGTGATTGAAACAGTCCACTAAGCCCAAATCAGTTTGTATTCCTTCCCATCCACAAAGTTAAATGGTGCTCTATGGAATAGCCTACTATTAGTAAATTATCAGTGACAAAATAATATACAATGAGCTTAAAAATAATGCTCTTAAACATGCTTAACATTAACATCTGACTACCAGAGGAATCTGGCCAAAAACAGTAATCTAATATATATGAGAGTCACCACTGAGCAGCATTAGGATATATTGTCTGAGACTGCTGTCAGTCATTATGTACCAATGGTTTCATAGTGACCAAAATCAACCAAGCAGTTGTGTGAAAGTATTCTTTCAGCTGGATTAATACACAATTAATAAGTATGTCTGGAAACATGACTGATTTTACAGTATGAACACCACCAACAAACCTCCTCTCTTGGTAATGAATATTATTACTTAATAGCCCTTATTATACAGAAACTGTCCTATGCTTATAGGGTAAAACATGTATTCTTCAGTCTCACTAGCTACATTTGTTCCTTGAATCAAATTTAGTTTGATCTACTTACCAAGCTTTTTATTGTATTCCCGATGGCAATAGCATAACAGCATGGTAGGTGTTTTTAATGCCACAATTTCCCAGGGGATATTGTGGCAATCAAAACATCCACAGTCCTTTCAGGCAACTTTCCATCCAACCCTATGGGAATTGCAGTTCAGATGACATTATTATTTGAAAATGAAGATGCAGTTGAGCAGGTGCTGCGAACAATATGACAATGTTAGCAAATTACATTATTAGCAATCTGTTGGAAATGGCCTCTAAAGGTCGGTGTGAAAGTGGTGATAAGGATGTTAGATGAAGGAATAAAGGTGGAAAGAAATACACCAAACTGAAAGAGAGAATATATAGTTGGTTGATGACTCTCCAGTCCATCATCTACTATGATCTCATTTATTAAAGCTGTTCATCAGTCAGGACCCCACTTTATCCCTTTTCTATTTCTGTCCACCCAACATCCGTTGTGTCTACTGTGCCTAGTATTAGCCTTGTGAGTCCTGTTCCTCACTGCTGGTGAAGATTAACCTCTAATTGCTTTAAGAAAGTAGGACAAATTCAGGATTATTAAAAACCAAGGCCAAACCTGTCCCCAATCCTGTGACCAATATCCATTAAAGAGTAAGTTACTTTATTCCTCATTATCCATTCATTGTGAAAACAGCTGACTGGATGTTATAGTGTGCAGCCCTGCAAATGTCTGCTTCCTATACCAATTTGCAAGTTTGCTCAATCATTCAATATACTAATATTATGGTGGAATAATATACATAGTGACAAACAACAATCAAGCTATTTAGAAGAAAGCATAATGTTAAATGATGTTAGACAGACTGTTGTTTTCTTGCATATTGGACAGAATAAGTCTGCCTGTGAAAGAATAGGAATAAAATGTTGAATAAAAACAGACAAGAAACAGTCAAATATATTATTTTTGTTCAACTATAGTATGTGTGAATCCACACATTTACTTCAGTACTTAGAATTATAGGATATTAACACATACACATACTCCAGTGAACAGGCCCGGACTGAGAATTAAAATAGGCTCTGGCATTTCAGGTACACAGAGGCCCAATCAGCCCACACAGAGGCCCAAACAGCCCCCCACCAGCCCACTAAATACTGACTTTCTATGGGACCTTATAGCAGCCCCTCTGGCATTTGCCAGAACCCACAGATTGCCAGTCCGGGCCTGCCAGTGAACATATTTTTCTACTTACAGTTTCACATACTCTTGTACTGTGATTACAGCTTTTATTTGAAAAAATGTCCAGAGTGCTCATTTACCTATTTTTTTTTGAATTTCACAATATTAGTTTTACTGCTAATATCATGAATGTGTAACACGCATGTCCCTTAATGTTCAGTCTGGATCCCCACCCAAACTATTCAGAAGGGGCGCTCCTGTTACCCATTCATGAAATTAGAATCGTAATAACTTCCATTATCATTAAATCTTAAAAAATGGGGATTGCAGCTGAAACTATTTTACATTGTTATAAAATCAGTACACAACCATAGTACATACTTACAGCATTAGTATCTTCTTAATGCATACTAATACTCCAGTGCACATACTTACTAAATTGCAGTACTTCTGTATATGTATTTACTAACAGCTTTAAAGTTTGAATGCAGAAACATATTTTAGTGTACATATCTACATATTTACAGCTCAGCTATTTGAATCCATATATTCCAGCAGGTATTTACTTACAGTCCCAAAATCTTTGATCACACAATTCAAACAAATTTATTTTGCAACAATTGTTATCCTAGATAGATTTTCATGGCATGTCACACCCTATATAACACACATCATGCCATTTTGGTGTATTATCGAATAGATTTATTACCGTATTTGGTGCAATGTTCTGACCCTTTCAAGTGGTTGTGCTCCTTGGGACAATCAACCGTGAAATATCTCTGCAGTTGCCACTCTGCTTATAACAGGAAACAATAGGAAATACAGGACAAACACAAGCAATAACATTGTTTCAAGAATTTTAAGGGGCTCTTGAGAACCTTTATTTTCATTCAAATTTGTGCCACATTTATTGTTACTTAACAAAGGAGAACAAGACTATTTAAGAAAAGATAACATTTTGTTCAGAGAAGTGATGCACAGTCTATCAGTGGGATTCTTAGCATTGTACTTCAAAATCTGCAAGGGTGACTGTTCAGAGGCTTTAGATAACCAAAACCATCAAAAAAGCACGAATCAAATACAAAGTCAAGATGTTTTTCACCTGGCTTTATTAGTATGCCAATGGTTTCATGTCTTTGCTAACTGAAATGCAAAAAATATTATGCTATCATTGTCAATATTCCCTGTCTTTTGCTAGCATTTCTATTAAATGGTGTGTGCAGAATGATGTATTGGTATGAGAAAGTAATTATTTGTGGGCATACAAAATTTTCTGTGTGCATTGGTGTCAGACCGTGTGTGCGAATTATCTAGAGGTTTGTTGGAGATAATAGATAAAGCCGCTAACTTAAAAACAATTGGTAGAATGTAATGAAAGGCGTTGCAGGAAAAATATGCACAATATATACTATTTCTTTAAAGTTCACCTTCCAGACACTTGTTTTTAGTTCATTTGTTTTCAGAAAGTTCACCAGAAACATCCTTTTTTAAATTGCTTTCTATTTTTTATTTTTGGCAGTTTTTCTAAAATTGAAGTTTAATGATCCTGTCTCTGCTGCTTCAGTGACAATTTGCTACATTAGTTGATACATTTCTCAGCAGCATCTCTGGAGTATTAGCAACTATTGTATCAATTCTAACAGCTGCCTGTAATGAAACTCGGGGATTCTGCTCAGCAGGGCCAAAGATAAGAAATGTATCAACTAAAGGGGTTATTAATTAAACTAGATTTTTTTTCTGGTTCGGCTTTTTGTGAAAAAAAACTTGAATTTTTCAAGATTTATGATACCTGATGCTGCAAAAAGCCTGAATCCAAAAATCCGCCATCTCAAACCTGCCAAGGTGATGTGGAAACCAATTTGAGATGTATCTATCCCATTTTGAAGATATCGTAGTCTACGCTGGTTTGAGCCTGATAATCCAAAAAAATCGAGCGATTCAGGAGAAAAGTAAAAAAAAATGTACAAAAATGCAAAATCGGGGATGGGAGTTTGTTTAAGTTTTTTTTATTTAAAAACTTCGATGAAATCAGATTTTATTACATTACCCCTGAATATCTCAAACAATGTATTTGCGGAGTCAGTAAAGCTGCTCTAGGCTGCAATACAGTAAAACAAATATCAAAGTTTAAACAATATTAGAAAAATGGTAAAAAATAAAAAGCGATTGAAAAAGTCTTTATTTCTGGTGAATCAGAAACCAATTGAACCGAAAAAAGTGTTTGGAAGGTAAACAAACCTGCAATGATATTTGCTAGAAATATGCAGTTTGTATATACCTGTTGAAACCTGTTATCCAGAAAGTTCTGAATTACGGAATGGCCGTCTACCATAGACTCCTTTATATTCAAATAATCCAAATTTTTAAAAATGATTTCCCTTTTCTCTGTAATAATAAAACAGTACCTTGTACTTGATCCCAACTATAATTAATCCATAATGGAAGCAGAACCAGCCCATTGGGTTTATTTAATGTTTTCATGATTTCCTATTAGATTTTAGGTATAAAGATCCAAATTACAGAAATATTCGTTATCAGGAAAGCCCCAGGTCCTGAGCATTCCTGGATAATAGGTCCCATACCTGTAGTATAAATAAATCCTTCCTTCTAGCAGATATTTAAAAAAAGTTAAAAGTTGCAATTTAAATTTTGTCCAAAAATCAAAATTATATTGCAAAATGTAAATATTTCCCTTTTTGTTAATACTTTTATTCATTCCCCCAAAAAAGAAAATTAGAGCAGAAAAAATGTTATTTTTGTCCATTCCTATGTGAAATTTGACCTCCATAACAAATTAGAAGCTCCTGAAACCCCATCTTTCTTTTCTAGAAAGATATTCAGCTTAAAGGAACACTAACACCAAAAAATGGAAGTGTTTCAAAATAATGAAAATATCATGTACTATAGCCCTGCACTGGTAAAACAGATCTGTTTGCTTCAGAAACACAACTATAGTTTATAAAAACAAGTTGCTGTGTAGCAATGGTAATGAATGAAAATTGAAAAAAGGCTATGGATAACAGATAACACCTTTATGCTCTGCTATCTGCTCTGTAACCTGAGCCCTTTCTCTTTGGATTTGAATGGCTGCCCCCATTGTTAAGCAGCATCTTATTTATATAAACAATAGTTGTATTTCTGAAGCAAACACAGTAGTTTTATAAGTGCAGGGCAACACTGCATTATATTTTTATTACTTTAAAGAAGTTTAATTTTTTGATGTTACTGGTCCTTTAATTAAACATACATTATGTACTATTTCTATCCACTATTTTATATTCTCTCAGCAGAACCAGACTTGCAGTTGGGACAAGCAACTTTTCTTCAAAAGCCTTACAAATATTGCATTGGTACTCTTAATTCTTTGTAAGAAAATAAAGATCATGACTCCCTTAAGAAAATACAAGGAAGCCAGACACATTTGAAGACATCTAACCAAACAAGAAAAAAAAAATGTTAAACTAAATGATCAATATGATCGGAAAAGCGAGACATCTAAAAAATTATCTGTGATTTATCAATGATGACAGATGGCTTTGCGGTATTAATAGTGGCTTAGCTGATACTTGTTAAACTTATAGTACAGAATATACAGTATTTAACCACATTGAAGCCGCACATATTTTATAGTATGTGGAAACATACTACCAAGATTGCCCAGTTTTTTCATTGTCTCAACCTGAACATTAAACATCTATTTACGAAAAAAAAAAAATACATATTATAATAATAAATTATTCCCATCTGGTATACAGTATCAGATGCACTTAGATTTCCTATAACAAATATACACAAAAAACACATACAAATTGCTGATTTTAAAATGTTACAAGATGCACATCAAGTTCATCAAGTGCTAAAAAGTGCATGAAAAATGCCTAAGCTATACATTAAAATTGATACATACACAAACAGCTACACAAAGGATGGCCAAAAATAAGGCTAATGATTTCAAGGTGAAAAGTTGAATTTTCAAATTTGACATTTAATTAATACAATTGCCAGAGCATTGAACTGTGGGACAAAGCACTGAAACGCTGGTATTTTTATTTTTCTCCCTTCAATTTGCGTTAGTAAAATGTTATGGTTTAGTTCCAGAACCACTTCTCTAGATTCCCAACTGATTTGTATTCTTGATGTCTTTTAACATGGTCACACGCTAAGCATGCATGCGATTCCCAGAAGTGTGGCATATTGACTGTAAAATGTTTCCTCCAGTTGAAGTAGCTCAGGTATTGTTCTGTGTCTTTGTTCAGCATTAAAAGATAATCAGCTAATTCTCTTGGAGAGAGAAAATCTTCCACGTGAATAAAGGAATCTGCTGGAATGTAGTTCTCGTAGTTTTCTCTAGCAGGTCCCAGTACAATGGGCACAGATCCAGCCAACAATGCATTATAAAGTTTTTCTGTTATATAATCTTTGTGAATGGAATTTTCAAAAGACAAATAAAATTTGCAAGATGAAATAGTTGGAAGTAGACTTTTATCGCTCAGGTATTCTCCAAAAGCTTGCCCGTACGTTATAATTTCAATGTATTTGTTAAGTTCATTGTAATATTTGACTCTGGCATGTTCTGGGTTCCAGTTGCTAACAACCCAGCAGACGAACTTATCTTTGCTTGGAACCTCGAACTCAAATGGTTTTGTGCTTACTACCATGAAGCCATACGGCACCTGAATGTCTGAATCGCGCCTGTAAGTTAGAGTCAGGTTAAATAGGTGCTCAATGCCACTTTTCTGTGGTGTATGTGTTGGCGATTCCAGATTCATCCAAATCCATTTCTGAAAAGGTGGCCTCAACTGTTGGGGCAGGTTAGTGAGGTCCCAGCTAATGTCTCTGTGGTGAAGAAGGACAGCATGAGATTTGTTGTACAGTGTGCGGTCAGTAGTAAGGTGGCACCCATGAATATTAAACAATGTCTGGCAGGATTTCAGTTCAAAAGTCTGCCCAAAAGGCCACACCCAAATTAGTATGACTGTTTCATTGTAATAATTCTGTTTAGAAGAGAAAAAATTCTTCATTTTAAGGACTGAATGTGCTGACTCGATAGGACCGGAGATCCAGTTGTTTGTTGGTTTGACGTATATCAGTAAACATATCATGAAGCAGACCAACACACCGCTGACAGCTAAAAATGGCCGTAAGATTCCTTTAGATGCTGATGTCATAATTTTCCCTGAAAAAAAAAAAAAGAAATATATAAGCAATGATGTAATTTAGGCATTTAAAAATAGTGGGGGAAATGTGATAAAATACACAAAGAGCAAAACTTTGCAAATAAAAATGTTCCTGTCGCGATGTAATATTCTTCGTTTTATACTTTGTTGTATTGCAGTGCGCATCTTAATTGCGCATTATGAACCTTTAGCATATGCTCTGGAGTTTCATTAAATATTTAGTCACAAAAAACGGTTAGCGATTGCGAAATTCTATTACACTGCAAACATTCGCAAAAGCAGTTTGGTCGTCAACTTTACGAGGAATTTGCTAAGGTCTTACTCAGTTAAAAATGGAGCAAACATGGTCACGAACATTCACAATTGTTTGTGCAAAGTGTTTTGCGCTAACGAAGCATATTACATTCCCCCTAATCTGTTTAAAAAATTACACAGCTTGACTGAATTTTAAAAAATTCTTAGTGAAAAAGTGACCAGTCAGATTTGATATACAGAAAAAAATGAAATAAGATTAATTGAAAGGAAACCGCTACTACATTTAGCCCAGTGATGACTCAGAGATGGCAGCCTTTCCATTACCTTTAAAGGACAACTAAACCCCCCTAATGTGAAAAGCCCCTCCACTACCCTCTATAGTGCACCTTCCCTGCTTCTGCCCCACATAGTATCTGAGTGAAACGTACTTATCTGTGCAGAGTAGCACAGCAGATCTCAAGGGCGCCATCTTCCTCATCTTTGGTTTTCTTCAGATCCTCTTCCCTCTGGCCATTTATGGAGCTTCTGGCACATGCACAGTTGACATGAACTCCAGCCTGGCTGGTGTCAAAATATCTTTGTGTGAGCATCCCCTTCAGGATGAAAACCAAGATGTGGAAGATGACGACCTTGAGCTTTGCTGTGCTACTCTGCACAGATACATGAGTTTCACAATTAGGGTCACATTTTCACTAATGCACTATGCAGGGCAGAAGGGTAGTGGAAGGGGCTTTTCACATTAGGGGGTTTAGTTCTGCTTTATTAGTGAAATTAGGATCTGCATTGAATCATGATTTAGACCTATTGAACGAGTTAATTTGTAAATTAATTGTTAGTGGCACCAAAGACACAGCAACTCTGTAACTCTGCTGAACAGCTGAGGATTACTATGCAATAAGCATCATGCTAAAAATATATACTACTTAGTAATCTGCATATCTCCCTCTATTCTCCTTACTACTTCCCTTGGTCCTTGATAAGCTTATTATCCAATCCTTTGGATACAATCCTTATTTTTTTCTAAAATGTTCCTACTACTTTTAATATTTTCCTCACCCCATGCAATATTTGCCATTAACCACTTCTATTTTTCTGTTATCACATTCCACTTAAGGTATTGGTGTGGAATTTAATTCTCAACTGTCACATGCTCAGACAAAGTTGTACTGTGATTGGAAGAGACCTCAGCCAATCAGCAACTTATTAGTAACCATTTTAGAGACACTGTTGCTTTCTTTTTTTATGTACATTTCTGGCTTGGTTTATTTCTATTTTTTCTTTTCTTTATACATATGACCTATATTACAACTTCCATAAATGTAATGTTAATCTGTTTTCCAAATAAAGAGCATAGATGTATTATAAAGAAACTTCCATCTTCTCTTTTGTAATCTTTTTGTTTTTGAAATATGTCATGAGAAACCCAGTTATGGAGCTATTGGTTGCTGTTGTATAAAAAGCCAATGCTTGTTGCTTCCTGGTAGATTCCACATTATCATCTGCTCCATGATTGCAGCCTTATAATAATTTTCAAGATTTGGAACTCCAAACCCAATAATAAAAATTAAATTAAAAAAAAAAACAGAAACCCAGTTATGTATGTAGTAAAAGAATATATTTGAACATAATGCCACCAATGGGAAGCTTGCATTTATGCCACCTTAATGATAAGCTTAATTACAGGTACAAGTGCATTTCCTAGTGTGAATCATCCCTACACACACTACACCAGTCCCCTCATTGCGATCTACTATACTGAGATTAGCATGCAATTTGTCCTTACCGATATTACAGTGATGGACATAATGATGCTTCTGTGTTTAGTGTTTACTGCTTCTAGCTCTAACTGAAGGTGCAAAAAAAACAGGGAAACTCTGGCCCTGGAGCGAACTTGTAAAGATTATTCAGTGGTGTTGCTTAAAGAGTACAGACCTGATGCTGATGAACTACAGCTACCAGTGTGGTTAAACCCAAATGTGTGTTGGATGCTGGGATGTGTAGTCCAGCAGCATAATATGTCATTGTATTAGTCTTCTTATTCTGCATACTATTTGTTATCATCTTGATTTTTATGGTTTATTGTGAAAACCAAATAAAATATTTCAAACACACACAAAAAAAAATTGCCCTAAAATAATTTACATAATATTTACTTAATCTGTGCTTTTTAAAACTGACACCAATTCTAGAAAGCAGGGTATCTGTATTTGAAGAGACCTGCAGTTTTTCAGGGACAGGTCATGAATAGTTATGATCTAACATTTCAGTAAGAACAACACAGATAAACAATGCCCGAATACAGATGAGCTGAGAGAAAACACAATGCATTAAAAATGAGGGCTTGAAAAGTAGTTTACATTTACATGCTTTAAAAAAATAGTATGTCTAACTTATACATTTAGGGGGTTATTTATTAAAGTCCGAATGCCAAATTTTTACTATAAAATCAGAATTTTTAGTGAAAAAAAACCCCTCATATTTTCCCAGATTTATTATACCCGAGGCTGTAAAAAGTCTGAATCTGAAAATCCAGCATCTCAGACTTACCGAGGTTGTATATAAATCAATGGGAGAGGTCCATATCCTATTTGGAAGTTTCTGTGGTCTGCGCTGGAAGTAGCCTCAAAATCCAATTATTATTCAGACTTTTTGTGCAAAAATCTAAAAAATTCAGGCTTTTTGGGAAAAAGCATCAAACATCGAGCAATTTGTTAAAAAAAAATAGAAAAAAAAATTATACAATTCGGATTTTCGCTAAATTTTTTTGCGTTTGTCCCCAATCCAATTAAATCTCGCTTTTTTAAAATAATAAATAAGGTCCAATTATGGATTCTAGTTTGGTTGGACACTTTGGGGGTTATTTACTAAACTCGGAATGCAAAAATCACGAAAAATTAGTGATTTTTTAAAATAAAATCGGACTTTTAAAAAAATAAAAAATCTTTTTTTATAAATTTATTAAACCCCGATGATGGAAAAGTCTGAATCTGAAAATCCGACATCTCAGACCTGTTGAGGTTGCATATAAATCAATGGGAGAAGTCCCAATGTTTTTTTGATGTATGCTGGGTTTTTGGCAGTACCCCAAAGTTTTCTGAGTTTTAGGGCAAAATTCTCAGCTTTCAGGGGGAAAAATCTGAAAAAATCATGAAAATCGGATGGAAAAATCCGAAAAAAATCGTGAAAATCTGATAAGTAAGTCCGAAAAACCTGTGTGGATTTGGTCTGAGTTTTTTCAGAAAATATTGAGATAAGTTCGGACTTTGATAAATAACTCACTATCTATTAAAATAATGCAAAAAATTTGGATTTTGATAAATAAGGTCCCTAATTTTTCAATATAGTTTTAGTTATGATACATAAGCTTTTCCATGTCAGTTTTCCAAGATTTTTTTTATCTAGTGGAAATTCTAGATGCCAACTGCAACTCAGTTATAGGTCAGTGACCTATAAATAAATGTATATAATTATAAACACTGATAAAAAATAACCAGTATTTATAAAGCATTAACATAATCTACTCTCTCTATGACACCACTATTCTGTTTAGCTTTAGTTTTATTATCCCACTACATAATAATTCTAGTTTTAATTTGTGCCAGATGTGGTGCTGAGTTTGCTGACATCTAGATGTGCTCCCTTCCTGGGTGACACTGTATAACTGCACTTAACCTTGGGATGCTGTCATCTCCTAATGCTGTCTCCTAAATTCTTTAATATAATACATAGTGTTTCCTCCCCATATTTAATAGTCTTAAATATGAACAAATATGTGCTGACCAAAGCCAGAACTTCCATTAAATTGGTTCTGTTACCAGTTTTGACAGAAATAACACAAAGCTATTTTAAAGGAAATTATTGTAAAATAAAGCCACAATAACACAATAATGTATTCAGTGAATTAGTAACATAATGCACAACAATGTTAAAAGGTTCTCTTTATGATATAATAACAACAAAAAGTATTGCTTTCTGGAATGCCCATAATAAATTAACAATGTTGCCAAATTATGTCCCTTCGTAAACTGTATTGAAACTTACAAAGTGCTATGCAAATTTTAAATGGTTTCTGAGAAAATTACATAATTGCTTCTAAACTGTTAACTCAGTCTAACAAAAGACAATAAAGTAAAAATGTAATAATGTTACACTAATCTATGCAATATTTATGCTTTTCTTGTTCACTAGCCAGCAGAAGCAGCTCTTGCTCCACAGTATACAGTATATTATCTCTGATGCTAATGGGGGTTCGATGGGATAACGTTCCTCCTGGGCCCAGTGAATTAATCATCCACTTTAATATTTTTTATATAGTACAGTATAATACAGTATAGTTTTTGATCTTTCTGTTTTTCCCTTCTCATGTTGGTCACATTTTACTTTAAAGACTTCCCTTTTGAGCAGCCAAATTCGAATTCAAGATTTAAAAAATGTATTTTGTAATCTGTGAAAATCTGTGAAGACATTAATTATGGTCAAAGTCTATTTTACTCTTCTGCACGGTAAAGAAGACTGTTGCTAAAACCATTAAATTGGCTGTTGGCAAGCATCGTTTTCTAACTGACCTACTGAAGTCATAAATTAGAATGCTCTTGTTCATAATAGGTCAGTGTATACTACTGCTATAGCCCTAAGAAGCATTAAACAGGTTCTATGAAGTTGATTGGTCACTATAGGACTAATATGGTGCTGCAAGATGTGCTGTAGTAAAAATGTGATTTTACTGTTAATTTTCAGCTAAAAGTGAATAATATAGCTTACTCTAGGCTCAGAACATTACTTTCTATGTATTTAGAGATATTAGTGGGAGTTACAATATAATTTTTTTTGGCTTAAGCGATATACAGGTTATGTAAGGGTAAATATATGGTTATAAAACATATCAAAGCCATATGCTGTTTATGGATGAGCACGATGCCAAGGTCCAATAGCACTAGGTAAATAATCTAATGAATATGCACGGTTACTCATTTAGCGCATTTATTAGTGAACAAACACCAAACAATTACAAATTAGTGAAAACTAAACTCATATCATACAACATAGCAGTGTCTTCCCCCTGTCTGCATACCTCATCATGTTAACCCTCGACTCAATTTTATTTAATTCACCTGCTTGAGTCTAGAACAGGCCCAACAATGGGAACCCCAGGCACAGTTGTGCTCAAAGAATCACCGAGTGTTGGAAATGATGTCTTTCAGCAATGACTGTTCATGGGGGTTACACTGGGGTTATGGAAAAATGCTGCATTATGGGTAAAAAAACATAGGAAATTGTGTCTGAAATTGCGTTTTGCACACTGCGCTTGCATTTGAATATGACCTCAATAATCTGTATACTGCTGCAAACATAGGGGTTAACATAGGATCATTTTGTCACCAACTCGGATTTATGCATCTTATTTACCATCACACTATATATATATATATATATATATATAGCCCTTAGTGAAAAAGTGAAAAAAACAGCGTTCAACGGACATTGATTACAGGTAATGCTAAAATGCACATAAAATATAAAACAAGTTAGGGACCGCCATTCGGGGTTTACCTTGACGTGGTATGGTGGCTTATCAATTTTATGATCATAACTTTGTAACAAAATAACCCCTGTTTTGGGTACATATGCAATAGCATTTATTATACTTATATATACTTTAAAGCCTTTAGAGTGCTCCCACAACCCCCCTGTTTTGATATTATATATATATATATATATATATATATATATATATATATATATATATATATATATATATATATTTATTTATTTCATAGACATATATAAAATGATGGACACTGTTAGTCTTGTACAGATGTGATCTGTGATTCTGTGATCTGGGGTATTCCAGATAAAGGGTGTTTCCATAATCTGGATTTGGGGGGCTTGATTTAAGAATGCTTGTGCCTTTGTGCTCTACCATTCAGCCCAAAAACTACTTGAGAGTTCTGTTATGTGGTTTCTTCCTTCAAAGAAAGCTAAAAAAGTTAACAGGACATACATCATATATTATCTTATGTTATATACCGAAAGCTTTTTTAAAGGATGCCATATTTTATACTGTTGATTCTAAGAATTTTGCTAGTTTTCTGATGATATAAAATCGCAATAGCACAGGCCAAGATATATCGGCCATGCAGTTCCACTGTGACTTGATATAATGGCCAGGGGGAAATATTTTATGTAGATTTATTATTATGATCATATGATTTTATTATCAATATAAATTGAAAATGAGGAATAAAATGGCAAAAGCTTTCAACAAATATGAGGGATACATAAAGAAAATGTTACCTCAGTCTTTATAATGTCAAATATTGCACTGGATAATTGAAAATATATAAGAATTGTAGCTTGTATGAATTAAAGTTATAAATATTTCTTACAATCGTGGACGGTTGTGTTATAGCAAATAGGTTTGCTTCATTTTTATTGATAAATATATCCTGTCTAAGCAGGTTTTATTGTAACACTGGAAAGCCCTAGAGCACTGGAGTGTTATCATTTGAGTCAGATTTTAGCAATCTAAAGCAGCAATAAATTGTCCAGTGTTTTGCCAGCATATTTAACCGTGTTCATTGAGTTGGTGTATGTGTCTGTTTGTACACCAGATCCAAAGCCCCAGACGCCATGCTACACAAGGCTAAAAACAAATGGATTCTGGGTAAGTAATGGAATGCTATATATATATATATATATATATATATATATATATATATATATATATATATATATATATAATTAACTCACAAAAGGTCCGCACTCTCAGGACTTACTTGAAAATAAAAAATGTTTTATTAAAAGACTAACGTTTCGGCCTCTCCGAGGCCTTTCTCAAAGTAAAGAAAAATACATAATGAATGTCTTAAATACAAAAAGATGGTGGGAAGTGTAAATTGGCTGACCAATCATAGACGTCATCGAGTTATTAAATAGTTAAATACAACTGTACATTTGTACTTACACAAATATAAGACTATAGCTGTTAAAACAATCCCAATTAAGTTAAAACCCCCTCTATTAGGTTCTTAGAAGGATTAAAAGGATTAAAAACAATACTAAGTAACAGTCATTTCCTATTAGGTGTTAATCTCAAATTAAACTTTCTATGTTACATAGTATCAAAAACATGAGTAGATGAAAGATCTGAAATAAGGGACCCTCATCTATGCAAATAATAATCGGATCTATATCAAGTCAAGTAAAATATTATATAGTTCACAGGCCAGGACCAGTATCCATATTTATAAAAACTAATGGAGTGTTAACCCCCACTTGTGACAGTGAGCAATGGGTTAATATAGACCTGTGAATGCTGGAACATAGTGTTACCTAATGGTACTGCATGCTACGGGGCAAATCTACATATGTGTATTATAGCAAAACAACATGTGCTTTAACCCCTAATAACCATAACTCTACAAGTTATTGAACCCAGTGCTATTAGTCAACAACATAATGTGATAAATATATTATCAGTGTAAAAATATTCATCCAATATTATATGTATCAACCTAAAAAGTGTGTATTAACCCTGAATAATAATCAATTATTTAAAATATGTAAACCCCATTTTACTAAACTAAAAAATCACAAAAGTACAAAGAAAATACAGTGTCAAAAAATATAAAACACGAGTAATAGAAAATTACGACCAAAATTAGAAGCACAAACAGTGCTGTGAGACTGTTCCCCGAGCTGCATATAGATGTCCAGCAATTAGTATGATTACCTGAACCCTTTGTCAGGTAAACCCCAGGAAAGCAGTTCAAGGCCCGCTGACTTAGGAACTCCAGAAAACCAGCGGATAAAGCCACCAATGTAGAGGGTAACGGAACACCGACCTCTCATAGATCACCTACTGCAGGGCCAGCAGCACGCCGGCAAGCGGGTCCCCGATGGACTCCCCGTCAGAGGCCCACACAGGGCAGTGAACCCACACACCGTCTTCAGTCCTGGCATGTAGCAACAAATGGAAGATCACTCGCTACAGGACCAGCAGCGCACCGGTAAGCAGACCTTCATTGAGCTCCCCATCGGAGGTTAGTGTAAAGTGTTGAACTTACACGGAATAGACGTCCCACATCTCTGGGCTTGTGTCCACTCATGTGTGGGGCAATATACAGCCATCTGCGTCCGAGCCGCTGGTCTTGACTCCACATACTGTTGCTGCCGTCATCGCATCTTTGTGATTTTTTAGTTTAGTAAAATGGGGTTTATATATTTTAAATAATTAATTATTATTCAGGGTTAATACACACTTTTTAGGTTGATACATATAATATTGGATGAATATTTATACACTGATAATATGAGTTTATCACATTATGTTGTTTACTAATAGCACTGGGTTCAATAACTTGTAGAGTTATGGTTATTAGGGGTTAAAGCACATGTTGCTTTGCTATAATACACATATGTAGATTTGCCCCGTAGCATGCAGTACCATTAGGTAACACTATGTTCCAGCATTCACAGGTCTATATTAACCCATTGCTCACTGTCACAAGTGGGGGTTAACACTCCATTAGTTTTTATAAATATGGATACTGGTCCTGGCCTGTGAACTATATAATATTTTACTTGACTTGATATAGATCCGATTATTATTTGCATAGAGGAGGGTCCCTTATTTCAGATCTTTCACCTACTCATGTTTTTGATACTATGTAACATAGAAACTTTAATTTGAGATTAACACCTAATAGGAAGTGACTGTTACTTAGAATTGGTTTTAATCCTTTTAATCCTTCTAAGAACCTAATAGAGGGGGTTTTAACTTAATTGGGATTGTCTTAACAGCTATAGTCTTATATTTGTGTAAGTACAAATGTACAGTTGTATTTAACTATTTAATGACTCGATGATGTCTATGATTGGTCAGCCAATTTACACTTCCCGCCATCTTTTTGTATTTAAGACATTCATTATGTGTTTTTCTTTACTTTGAGAACACAACCGTCCACGATTGTAAGAAATATTTATAGCTTTAATTCATACAAGCTGCAATTCTTATATAATATAATTCTTTTAATAAAACATTTTTTATTTTTATTTTTTTTATTATTCAAGTAAGTCCTGAGAGTGCGGACCTTTTGTGAGTTAAATGTACTGAATTTGGACACTGCACCCAGGCACGTTTGCACATAGTGACGAGAGTGCTGGCTCCTCCATGGATTCTATATATAATTACATATAGATATAAATATAGATTTCATTAGTAGGCAGCCGCACTCTGATCTGGATTTTTTTGTGTTTATCTATTGTGGGTGCTTGCTCAAATTGTACATGTAAATCTTCGCATAGAGCCACACTCCAATATTGGATGAATAAAGTCCCATTTATTGCATAAATTTGTGTGTCCATATATATATATATATATATATATATAGATAGATGTAGATAATATATATATATATATAAAAATCCTGGTGTGCATCAGCATTCTGTTACTATATACATTTTTATGTTTTGCACCCAGGTATAAGTTTTTATACATGTGTGCTCAAGCCTTATATATATATATCCTTCAAATGGACCAGCACACCAGATTCTCAAGTGTTCAATTTGTTTTATTTTTATCACACGAGTGATGAAAATAAAACAAATTTGAACACTTGAGAATCTGGTGTGCTGGTCCATTTTGAAGGCTATTCTTTAGACCTTAGCACCCACGGATATAACAACGGAAAGAGTGCAGGTACTATCTGGTCATTTTTATATATATAATATAAATCCCATACAACTGGTTCACTCTAAACTGTCCTCAAATGTCTGGGTGCCGGTCAACACATTAGTATAGCAAAAAACAAACAAACCGCACTCCAAAGACTTCGTGTCTCAAAAGCCAAGCGAAGGTTTATTCTTGCTCAACGTTTCGGCGCTCCAACTGACGGCCGATATTAAGCGATCGATCGAAAGATTTTTATTCGATCAAAAAAAAATTAGAAAAGTGCTGGGGAAGGTCCCCATAGGCTAACATTGCACCTCGGTAGGTTTAAAGTGGCGAAGTATGAAGTCGAAGTATTTTTTTAAAGAGACAGTACTTCAATTATCGAATAGTCGATTTTTACTTTAAATCGTTCCAATCATTCAAATCGATCGAATTCCATCGAATTTGAACAATGCCCAAAAAAATACTTTGAAATTCTAATATTTTTTCATTCAAATGATTCACTCGAGCTTAGTAAATCTGCCCCTATGTTATTTTAATCATTCATCACAAAAACATGCCACCAGACATTGCACTGAGTTCCTATGTTTGGTTCCAGCTAGGTCAAAGTGAATACTTTTAAGTTTATTGGCTGATAAAATAACCAACCATAGTGTGCATGTCACTATAACTTAGAATATAAGCTCCACTGAAGCAGTGAATGGTGTACATTCTCTGTAATATCATGCAGAATATGCTGGCGCTATAGAAATAAAACATGAAAAAATTAACTTATTCTTGATATTCAACATTTTACCAAAATTGGATTTTAGCCTGACTTCCTTGTTGCTCTCTAATTGAAATACTGCAGAAGAAGCAATACCTCACCTTCTAAAAGAAGATGAAAAAAAAATACACACATCATCAAATTGAAGTTGAGGGGATTACAAGATAAAGGAAGTGGAAAACTGCAGCATCTTTGTATATTTACAGGTCAGTTTATCTGCTTTGCTTCAGCTGCCAAACTAGGAAACAGACTGACTGGAAGTATATCTGACTGTGCATGTAAGAACGCTGGTACAGCATGTTTCAAAGTAGTAACATCAAAAGAGAAATAATGCACCTAAATGGAATTCCCTAATGCTATCTATAAAATAAGGTTACCAGTTCGCATGAAAATCAGGGATGTTTCCAAGAGAGTCACTGCGCAATGGCATTCATTAAATATGACCATGATCTTTTAACGTTATCTTAGGACATAAAAAAGGTTTAAAAATATAAAATCGACCAAAATTGTAGAAAGCAGGCGTGCAGGTATCAGTGCAGGCAAATGGAATAAATGGGGAATACTGTACATCCCAACAAGTGGGAGCATCTAAGGTTACCATTTATTAACCTAAAAGCTTACACGATCTAATAATACAGGTATGGGACCTGTTATTTAGAATGCTCGGGTCCTGGGGGTTTTCTGGATAACAGATATTTCTGTAATTCGAATCTTGATACCTTAAAGGAACAGTAACACCAAAAAAATTAAAGTGTTTTAAAGTAATGAAAATATAATATTCTGTTGTACTGCACTGGTAAAACTGGTATGTTTGCTTCAGAAACTATACTATAGTTTATATAAAACAAGCTGCTGTGTAGCTGGGGGCAGCCATTCAAAGCTGAAAAAGGAGAAAAGGCACAGGATACTCATCAGATAATCTCTGTAGTATAGAATGTGATTCTTCAGCACTTGTTATCTACTGTGTATCCTGTGCTTGAATGGCTGCCTCCCGATGGCTATACAGCAACTTGTTCAAATAAACAATGTTTGTGTTTCTGAAGCAAACATACCAGTTTTACCAGTGCAGGCAACAGTACATTATATTGACCATTTAATTTTTGGTGTTATTGTTCCTTAAAGTCTGCTAGAAAATCATATAAACATTAAATAAACCCAATAGGCTGGTTTTGCTTCCAATAAGGATTAATTATATCTTAGTTTGGATCAAGTACAAGCTACTGTTTTATTATTACAGAGAAATAGGACATAATTTTTAAAAATCTGGATTATTTGGATAAAATGAAGTCTATGGGAGAGAGCCATGCCATCATTTGGAGCTTTCTGGATGCCGGGTTTCCAGATAACTGGTCCCATACCTGTATATATAACAAATACAGTAAGAGACTCATAAACCTTAGTTGAATAAAGAATACGATTGGAGAGGGATATGCAGAGCTAGATAAATTGGTTATTTTTGTCCAATTTACCTTTATCCATTTTACAATAACTGTGACCATAACACCTCTGACTGATTCACTTGACCGGAACGTCTGTTCATGCTGTTTGGATTCTTTGGCAGATTTATTTGTAATAGAATTTGCAAGAGAAAAATACAATGTTCACAAATTATTCAAGTGTTCTACAATTAATTTAGCATTTTTCTTGGAAAAAGTAAAATTTTTCATTGTGTCTCTGATTCATTTCAAGGGAATTATGTTGAAAACATCCTGTTTAATCTGTAACATAATTGTTTCATTTGAGAGATAACAACATGCTCAGAGCACAACAGAAGTGAAGGAGACTTTCATTCTATCGCTTGAGACACATTCATGGTCCATTGGGCTGACTCTATAAGTTACTTCCAGTTTAGTGAACCCGATCAAGATAAAGATCACACCCCTGATGTTCATATACTGTGCAATTACAGTTCTAATAGAGCATTATCTGACCCAAAAATAGAACGTAAAACTGTCATGCAAAGTGCCTTTTCTTACAGCAAAGCATTACATTAAAGCACATAAAGCAAAGAACAGACACTCAGAGATATAAAACAAATTCCAAAATTCTTAATATTCTTATTCCATGAGATGAGCTATAGCAAGGTATTTAAATACTTAGATTCATTGACTGTACATACCTTCTCATAGGAATCAATATGTAAGCTGGATGGATAGACAGCATCACATTAGTACAATCCCACTGATTTAGTTGTAATTACACTTTCATCCTCAAACTCAGTAACCTCAACCATTTGGGCAAAAAGCTCTTGGAGGAACAGGGGCTCTGTGCACCACATGACCATCATCATCACAGTCATCATTTATTTATATAGCGCCGACAAGATACGCAGTGCTTTACCTTAGTTATAACAAACAGGGAATAAATGGAGGATAACAAACAAGGGTTACAGAGTACAATAGGATTAGAGGGCCCTACAAATTAGAGTTTACAAAGTAAAGGTTAGGGTACAATTGAGACATTAGGATTTTAAAAATATCAGGATTGTTATCCACAACAGAAATAGTCACATTATTTATTGTACTATTCTTTTTAAAATGATGTATAACTCAGAATGAGCCCTTCTCATTCCAATCACAATAATAAAGTGACCAATGATTATTCATTCATTAAGGCATATGAATAATTCATGCTGAAAATTAGTGGTGCATATCTGCTGTAGGAAAACTGACTTTTTGCATTAATTATTTCACCTGGAAATGGAGGTTTTTTATGCAGGGAGCAAAGGGATATAGTAACGGCAAAAAATCTTGATTTGCACAGTGTACAAAACTGGGTAAAAAGAAGTAAAGAATAAAAAATATGGTGATTAGAGGTTTTTCCATGGCTGTTTTTTAATGCATAACACTTGCAGATTATTTTATTTAGAAGCACCATCTCTGTGTCATTATAGCTTGTTTGTTTTCTTCACCTTCTTATCCTTCCCTTTTACCCTTAGCTAGAGTGTTACAGTAGCTGCATTCCTTTTCCCAGAGCCGTCCTCAAGGATTTTACACAGCTCAGTAAGTAAAGTGCCCATTTTAGTGGGGCACACAAGAATCCAAATTCAATTTTATGAAGACATAGGGGGCTTCCTTTCCTAACAGATGTATTAGCGCTCACTCAAATAAATGATTTTAATAGAGTGAGCTCTAATACATCTTCTAAGCAAAAGGCCCCCATATAAGATAGATTGGATCTAACTGTCAATGTATATCTGGCACCCAACTCCTGCATGAAGACAGAATGAAGAGAAACAGATGCTGAGAGAGGTATAGTGAAGATAAACTTGATTATTTCAGAAATGGTACAGAATTTTTAATTGGTTATATTTAGAAAACTTCTTATTTCAGTATGCTGAAGCTTATGTAAAATTAAAATTTTCGCGATAGTGCCCCTTTAATAATTTTTTTATTTGCACTTTTTCTTACATTGTACACTGCAGTAGGTATTTATAATTTACAGCGTGTTGATTTTAAAAGGTATGTCTGCCCTATCCTGCTTCAGATTTATAGATATACACTACATTTTCTTAAGGGAAAACACCAGACTGGTGTGACATTTGGTAGCTGCTCACAACAAAGCAAATCACATTCTCTTGGTTGTTATTTCTGCCAGAAACAAATGTCTTTTTACATCTGGTTTCTGTGTATATCAAAACAATCTGCACGATTTATGCATATAAAATCTTAACCTCTTCAGTGACGAGAGAAAAAATATACACAGTACCTGAATCAGATTCAGAAGCATAACCAGAGGATAGTGAGTCCCAGCACCCCTGTAAACTTTGCAAAGGTAGACCTATTTTGCACTCCTGCCCCCCTAGTCTTAGGTTTTCTGCTCCTGTTGCAGAGATTCTAGTCATGTAAGGTTTTCAGATTGTCTGAAATATTCTGGGACAGATCTTTTATCTTTTAAAATGATATAGCTAGTGCTAAATGCAATGGGGCAAATTTACTAAAGGGCAAAGTGAGTAACGCTGGCAAAAATTTGTGGCGTAAATTCGCTAGTGAAGGAGATAGACTCTAGCGCAACTTCGCACTCTAGCTACAGGCGAATTTTGACTCTGGCGGATGGACGTAACTACGCAAATTCACTAAGATGCGGATTTTAATGTTACCTCTTGCGCCAGACTTGCCTTTGCTCCACCTCAGACCATGCGAAGTGCAATAGAGTACATTGGAGTTCCTCAAAAACAATTGAAAAATGTCCCAACAAACGCTGGCTACTTTTCAGTTTTTCAGGGTGATAGGCTGCAAAAGATCAGAATTTTTTTAAGGTACCCGGCTTCCCCCCTACATTTCTTTACATATGGCACCTAAACTATACACTGGGCTCATGTGTAGGGCAATATAACAACTCTATTTTCTTTTATTAAGGTTCCCTGAGCTTGTGTAGAGTAATGTATTTGCTGCAACATATACGTCCATTGAAATTTAACTTCCCGCCATATGCAAATTAGCCAACGCTAGCGCAAGCTTTGCTTGCCAAATTAACGGTAGCGAAACTTCGCCATCATTCGGCGCCCTGGCGAAGTGTGGCGATGTGAGCGAAGTCGTCGATGGCGAATTTATGGAGGTTAGCGAATTTGCCCCTATGTATGCATACAATAAATCTCCTGCACTTTTTGGTCCTAGCAGCAACCTTTTCCTATTATGTGTGTTTTACAACCTTTATACACAGGCATGGTCAATATATTTTTAGCAAAAACATGGGATGGATATTTGGTCTGGCTGAACAAGTAAGTCTATATACAGTATGTTCCTATAGGATAGTGGTTTTTTTTTTTAGACTTTTTGAGTTTGAGCCCCCCATATGGTCAAACATTTACTCAGGGTTCCCCTTTGCTAATAGCAAGGTTACACATACATGGAAATACACTGTACCTATCTGTATATTAGTTAGGGCAGAAAATATGTTTTCTTCCAATATGTCATTCTATAAGGGCAAATAGGCATTCTCCCTAAATTTACCCTAAATAGCCTTCAAGATAAGCCCCCAGCCAAGGATCTGGGCCTCCCTAGGTGAGGCAGTCCCACAGTTTGAAAACCAATGTTCTAGAGGATTAAATTGTATTCTGACACTGCCAATGTACTTATTAAATACAGGTAAATGCTCAGGGTACAGGTATATGTGTTCAGAGAGGCAGCATTTACTCTTGTCTTGCTGCAACCTCAAGGATAACTGCTATGTAACTATCACAAAGGACACATTTGAAAATAACAAATACCCTTTTATATTAGGTGTGGATAATAATATATAATACAGCAGAAATAATTTTCAAAGAGTGAAAAATACCTGAAAAGCTTATTTGGGTAGGTAATAATTTGTAAAGAATTTTGTGGAGAATTGTTATTTTACCAAATGAAATATCTATTATCCAAACTGTATTATTTATACACCACAATGTCCCCTGAAAATGAATGTTGAAAGTATATCTATGAAGGTTTCTCTTCATCCAGGTCATGGTATATATAATAGAAGTAAATCTAGAGCAACTAGATCTGCTGAGTAATCATTGAATACAGTCTACAACTCATTACTTCAATATTGTGTACTATAAAAATGTCTCCAAACCTTGAAAAAATTATTTATAAAGTGTAAAACCCACACATACTCAAATACAAAACTTTGGCATCTTAAAGCTGGTCACAGTCCTTTTTCAACTGTAAAAAAATATTTTTTGATTCAAGGTTTTAGAGGTTATCAAGTTTTTTTGTTTGTAAGCACACAATTCTAATGAAAAAAAGGATTTTGAGGTTTTTACTGTCTTACTCTGATTCATTCTGCATTTTTATTTGTGCTCTTTATATATTTGGATTTTTTAATAAATAAGAAGACACTTGTGCTTTATTTAAAATGTGAGTTTAGATTGAAAATAACCTCTAAAATTACACAAATACAATTTTTGTTAAATAACCCCCCCCTAATGTTGATATTCTGACTTAAATGTTTGCTTACATGCAGTTTACAGTATGGGGGAGATTTATTATTTATCATAGTTTTTTTCCAAGATTTTATGCCATTCTTAATTTCTCAATTCATTAAAAATTGATGGAAAATTGTGATCTGCTTTTTTTTTTGCCATGACTTAAAATGAACGTGACTAACCAATTTGATGTTTTCATAAATACGAGCACAATTGCGAGAAAAAAAATCCAATTTTTGATAAATGTGCCCCTATGTGGCTGTTTTTTCCTTCAGAATACTGAAGGGCAACTGTACTGTCAGACAGTAGGCAATTGCATGGCACTGATTAGCAACCTACATTTCTGTAAAAGAAAGGTTCTGTTGGAAAAATATATAATGATTATCTATGCTATACACGAACTGCTAAAAAAGAGATTTTAGATGAAAGTCACAAATAACACCTTTCATCAACACAAGCACTGCTAGATTCAATTGACGCTGTCAGAAGTTGGATTAAATCAGCCCATATGCAATTAATCTCCTTGGACCTTTCTGCTGAAATCTCACTCTGCTGGAAGCGCTTCTGCCCACAGGGTTATTAATCAGTGGCTAGATATGAATCAGAGGCTTTCAGCACTTTGGTTGAGTTAAGAACTTTTCACACAGTACCGTTGATTTGTATCTGATTAGATCATTTGGGCTGCAGCGCTACCTAAATTGAGATGTTGTTAGCAATCAAATTGCTCTTTATTTGCCCGATAAATGTTTTGTATTGTAATTTACTTGACTGCCCTACCAATATTTGTTAATGAAGCAATTGTCAAGAGTAGTTAACATATAAAAGGCTATATTTATCAAGGTTATGTTGAGCAATCTGGGGTAAAGTGGCTGTTTTCCATTTATTAAAACAGGGATTGTGTTGGGTATGGGATCTGTTATTTTACCTGGGACCTGGGTTTTTATGGATAAGGAGTTTTTCTATAATTAAGATCAACATACTTTAGGTTTCTAAAATGTTTTTACATTTAGGGGGTTATATATCAAAGGTCGAGTATGTGAGTTTTTTTTGTATTTCGAATAAACTCACAACTCCAATGGTTGCTTATTTATAAAAAAAACCGAATGTAAAAGACTCAATTGAATGCAATCGGGGGGGGGGGAAAACTAGAATAGTTTAAAAAACCTTGAACACCTTGAATTTATTGAGTTTTCGAACACAAACCACCGTAAAAAAAACGAAAATTATGATGGCAAAAAGCAGCTTCAAATGGTGAAAGGGGCCTCTGCCATTGACTTCTATATGATCTTAACAGGTTTTAACTGGAGTATTTTCAGATTCAGACTTTTAGCATCTTTGGGACATAATAAATTTCAGAAAATTTGAGTTTTATTAGGGAAACTGCCATTGAAAAATTGTAATTTTTAGAGAAAACACAGCGTGACCTTTGTTAAATAACCACCTAAATAAACCCAAAAGGATTGTTTTCCTCTAATATAGATTGATATACAGTATATGGAACTAAAGCTCCCACTGCTTCTCATTGTAGTTAACAGATTTTGGGTGCCACTACTTCTTCCCCTCATTGGATAATGTATTTATGATCTGGAGTAATTGTTCATAGAAGCCAGTGTAACATTATTTACAAGTGCATACTGTATGAGTGTGTGTATGAATAACCACATAACTATCTGGTTGGCACTATCCTCTGGGAAGTCTGAGATCCCTCTTGCGAGACATTTGTTGCTACATAAACATCCTTTACCCTCTCTAAGGGCGATATTGATTGATCATATCCCTCCGCTGTCTAGGGGAGGTGATAGGGCTAAAACTCTGTTACAAAGAGAGGCCAAATGGATACGGACTCTTGATACAATCTCCCCTAGGGGATTGAATGAATCTTTCTATAATGCCCTGAACATGATATCACAGGGTTCTATTGCTTTAAAATAAAGAGGGGGTGCAGTTGGTTATGATGTCATGTACCCCTGGGGAGTCACACTAATGTCCTTGAGTATCCATAGACTAATGGGGATCTATGGGATTGTTGAAACTGGTTATTCTATGAAAGTTTTTTGCTTAAGCATGTGCCTCACTTAAATGCTCTAGGGCACAGGTTAATTCTCTTAATTCTCTTAACAGATATATTTGGATATAATCTATGTTTTTAGAAAGTTTTATATTGTTACCACAACAGGGATATTAATTGAACTATGGCACTTATAATAGTTTATATATATATATATATATATATATATATATATATATATATATATATATATATATATATATATATATATATATATATATATATATATATAGATATATATATATAGATATATATATATAGATAGATATATATATATATAGATATAGATATATATATATTTACACATTATATACATATACATATATATATAATATAATATTTGTGAAGTTTTGTATTCACATGGTAGATATGATATGGATTTGCACTATATACACATAACTATAATATATGGATGTTTTAATATTTTGATTTGCTTGAATAATGAAGGTGAGGGATCATCTCACATCTGGAGCTATTATGACTAAAGTTCTTTTAATTGGTGTACTAATTGGATCATTTAGTAGGGGATGGCAATGGTTATAGAGCTTGGTTAATAGTGATGGAATTCTCACATTCTCATACATATTGCTGTTGTATTTTTTACCCTTACAGCATAGCAAAGTACCTGCTTTTCTCTATCCAGTAATAGAAAAAATTTGTGGGGTTCCTCTTATTAGGAGTAGCCATGCCCTATAATAAGATACCAGGTCAGGTGCTTATCAGGTAGTTCCTCTCATTCATTGCCTATCCCTTCATGGTCACACCAGGGACCCCAGACTTTACCAAATTTGCTAATAGAACCCCTATTTTCATATGTTAACTCATATAATGGAATCTTTTTGTTGGCTAATTGTTTCCAGGCCTTCAGTGGAGGCGTAGTTCCCATCCAATGCATAGCTATCGTTTTTTTTTGCATAGAAAAGCAGTAGTCTGAATAATAGTCTAGAATGTTTTAGCGGGACTATGTCTTCTAGGACACCTAGAAGGCATGTTGCTGAAGCGATTACTTTGGGAAAGACCAAGTTATTTGCTAGGTAATCTATTACTTTAGTCTAGAAACATTGGGATTGTGGGCAGGACCAGATCATATGAAAAAAATCTGCAGAGGCAAGAATCAGTAGGTATTCTCTTCATCTGATGCAGCTTTATCGGTGTGACATACAAGTGGTGAAAAGTTTTATATTGAATTAATCTGTCTTTAATTGAGACAAGGATTGTGTATATATTGACAGTAGCTTTTTCCCAATCATCAGAAATAAGTTCAGGGATATGAGAGGACCACCATTCTTCTGCTTGGAATGGTGTGGGACCTTTTAGCAGCAAGTTTTGATAGATGTTAGATGTTAGTTTGATAGGAGTGGGTAAATGGATAATTTCCTCTAAATTAAGGGCATTGTCCATTCCTTAAGGGCTATTCCACACGGGGAGATGCCTCGCCAGGCTTTTTCAGGCGACTGTTGAAAAGCGCATTGCCTCGTGTGGTTAGCACAGGCGTTTTTACATAGGCGCCCATACAAAACTGTCGCCTGCGCCGGTCGCGGCGACTGTCGCGGCGCTTTGTCGCCGCGACCGCAAACGCGTCGCTATCTCCCCGTGTGGACTAGCCCTAAAGATCTCGTCTGACACTTAAAAATAAAGTGGCCGTGCCAAAATCATCAAAATCGGTGCCCGCATTTTCTTTTTCCTAAACAGGATTATCATATTACATCCTGAAATTGCTTCCTGAAGATATTTTAATGGAAATGGCATTATTTGTGGCAGAGAAACTATATGCCTCTAATAAGCATAATAAAATAAAAGAAATGCTATCTTTATAAATATGATATGTGTAAGGTTTACATGGCAACAGAAAAATAGTTCTACTGTGCCTGCAATGCGGACAAAAATAAACTCCCAATAATAAACCCCAGTGATTAAGCAGCATGCAAAATGGAATGCATCTAACAGAACAATTTAATCGTAGTGCCTGTAAACATCAGGTAAGCTAAATCAAATAGTTAAAGGGGATCCAAACCCAATTGATGTAAACTTTTGCAATCAACATTACAGGGGGTTATTTACAAAAGTTCGAATGCCAAAAACTAGAAACATTTTTGCTATAAAATTAGAATTTTTAGTGGAAATTTTTTTTTCGAGATTTATTATATCTCGAAGACGGAAAAAGTCTGAATCCGAAAATACGACATCTCAGACCTGCTGAGGATGTATAAAAGTCAATGGTGGAGGTCCTATGGTCTGTGCTGGAATTAGCCTGAAAATCCGACTATTTTGGATTTTTTGGGCAAAAATCCAAAAAATTCAGGCTTTTCAGGAAAAATTGTACGATTCGGGAGAAAAATCAGACCATTCGGATTTTCGCTCGATTTTATCAAGTTTGTCCGAAAAAATTTGATTATTTTTTTTATTAATAAATAAGGTCACATCGTAGATTCTAGTTTGGTCGGATATGCATAAACAGATACTCGTTAGAAGAGGATACATCTGTACCATTATCCAAAAACTACTATACAAAAAATCTAGCGATTTGGGAGAGAAATCCATTTTATTGAGTTTTTTACCGACCCGATTTATTCTAGTTATTTTATTAATAAATAAGGAAAGACGGGAATACGAGTTTGGTCGAGCTTTTTTTTTTTAGATAAAATGAAAATTTTGTAAATAACCCCCTAAATGTTTATTTTCATTATACACCTCCCTTTAATTCTACTCCAATCCAGTTTGTCTTCTCAGTAATGTATTACCAAATGATAAGAAAATACATGGGGAAATGTACATGGTTTTAATCCAGCTTTTGTGAAACCTCAGTGCTCACACAAAACTGACAAAAAAGATGACATATTTTCTAGTTTGTTTCAGTATGCAGTGTATAGAGAAATGTCTTAATGCAAAAGTTATTTATGTGCCCAAGAAATATGCCTCCTTCAAGCTGGTCCTAAAAAAATGCATTATGCATAATTAAAATTCAAAATGTAATAACTATCTAATGAGTTTTACATTGCAAATTGCACATTTTTCTTCTTGTTTGCCTATTTTTTTTCTGCTTAGAAATTGTATTACTTTATCCCTATAAATGTCGTTGGTTTTGAAGAAAACATATAATTAAGCCAGTATTCAGGGCACTTCTGGTATTATATACATACATCTACCCAATGCCCATGCCATACAATGGCTTTATAGTAACTTTATAGCTGCATTTCTGCTTTTTCACATGCACGATATTCCTACACAATAAATAAAATAATAAACGGTAATAAAATGAAGTGTTTTTTTCGACTGCATCAATTGATTTTTATTCTTTAGTGAAGTTAAGGCCAGCTATTTAATTACACTTCAGAGCAAATTATATAGTGTATATTCAGCTCTGAACACTATGCCACCAGATGCAGTCAACAAACACTGAGCAGATGTAAACTCTTTGAAAAGTAAGAAGTAAGATTATGTACAAGGAAGAACACAATATGCTATATTGCTCAAGACAGCAGTGCTATTGGTAGACTTCCTCTCCAGTCCAATGAATGGAGGATGATAACAATATTGATTTTCCTGGATTGTACAAAGGACTGCAGAGAATTTCTTATTAGGAGACCAAATAGGATTTTATTGATTTTTATATGACGTGACAGATACTATTGTTGTTTCATTTTCAGTTTTAACTGGTAAACTAATACGCAGCCACATTTTTCCAATGGTTCACATCACTTAATCATTTCAACATAATATGAAAAAGACTAGGGCTAATGAAATCTAAAAGTATTATACAAAGTTGGTTTAGCTGTGATAAACATATTTTTTTCCAATGCATATCATTAGAGTGTATTAAAGGCCGTGGTGTAATTTCTCTCATAACACATACTGGGCAGGACACAGAGCTACTGTATATTAAGTCATCAGAGAAGATGGAGCATTAACATGTATTGGATTATTGTAAAGCAAGGATTATTAATTCAACAAATAATGAAAATAATACATAATCAAAAAAAAATCAAAGGGCTCTCTAATGATATTTGTGTAGGTGTATGAAAACCCTGAGAAAAAGTTATAAAAACCTAAATACATGTATTGGACCTGTTATCCAGAATGCTCAGGAGCTGGGTTTCCCAGGTTAATGGATCTTTCCATAATTTGGATCTTCATTCATTAAGGGGCAGATTTATCAAGGGTCAAATTGAAAATTCACAGTAAAATATTTGAATTTCGAGCTATTCTTGTGTACTTCGATTATGGAATAGTCCAAATTTGATTTGAATTTGAAAAAAAAATTGAAAAATCGAATTTTATCACATACTGTTAGTGATGGGCAAATTTATTCGGCAATTTGCGCAATTCGCCGCCAGCGAATAAATTCGAGAAAATTCGCCTGATAAAATTCACGGCATCAAAAAACGGACGCCGGCATCAAAAAACGGACGCCGGCATCAAAAAAACGTCACCGGCGTCAAAAACGGGCCGTTTTGCGAATTTTTCGCCGTTTCAGCGCAAATTCGCCCATCACTACATACTGTCTCTTAAAAATTTGACTTCCACCATTTGCCATCTAAAACCTGTCGAATTGCTGTTTTAGCCTATAGGGACCTCCTAGAACCTATTTGGAGTCAATTGGTGGACTTTTTGAAAATACTTTGAATCTAATTCGATTGAATATGACCTTACTTCGATTCAAATGATCAAATACAGCCTATTCACCCGCAAAAAACTCAAAACTTCAATTCTTTTAATACATTTAGTTTGGTCTTTTTTTATTCGAATTTCGAAGTTATGGGAGTTCAAAAAAACTCCCATTACTTTGAAATTCCCTTGCTAAATCTGCCCGAGTCTAATGGAAAATCACGTAAACCCAATAAACCCAATAGGCTGGCTTTGCTTCCAGTAAGGATTAATTATATCTTAGTTTGGATCAAGTACAAGGTACTGTTTTATTATTAAAGGGAAAAAAAATATTTTTTAAATATTTGGAATATTTGGATAAAATGGAGTAAAATCATATTTCCTGGGTAAATATTGTGAATAATCAGGTCAGCCAGTTCTTAGGTGAAAATAGTTATATATTGCTCCTTGTTAATATGGAATTTATGTATTTGTAATGAAAATAAATAAAAGAACTAGATGTGGCTGGTGATAACACTCCACAAAACCTTTCAAAGGTTCTATCTTCTATAAAATGTGTCAATATAAGTGTAAAAAACATGCAAGAAGGAGAAAGGGCAAAAAAAGACAGAAAAGATTCTGAATAAAGTAACGCGCATTTCAAGAATACAGGTATAATTTATATTGGGGAAGGCAGCATACGAATCCTCCATTTTCTTGCACTTTACACACATGATTATATATATTATTGTTACAGGTTTCTGTGCTCTATTTTGGTTGTCCCCATGAAACATTGACCTGAGAAAAAGCATTGTCGTGCAGGACCAGCTTATGGCATCAATTTGCTGTTTAAAGATATTATTTTTTCTAGATGAAGGATATTCTATTATTTTCAAAGAGCTCCTAATACTTATATATGTTATGTGTTCTTTCCTTGAAACTTGACCATACATCTATAGGTATATCTATAGATATTTATCTGTAAATTGTACTGATCTGATCAGTCACAGCTCTGAACTCAATGTATGGTACATGTTTGACATTCACAGCTGCGCTATTTTTTCCATGTTCTGTCTGCATTGGTCCCACATCCTTTGCATTAATATGTTACATATTGTACAGTACATTTAGGGATATGTTTTCTCTAACTTACCTTAATGTCATTCTATTGCTTCAGGTTCTCTGTAGCTTTATGGGCAATTTTCTAGTTCTGCAGGCATGCTAAGGAGTTGATCATAGATGCTCAATAAGATGTCTGTTACAAGTAAATGTGTTATTTATGAGTTAGCAAGGAAATAACCTGGATGCTAATTTCAAACGGGTCAGCAAGAGACCTGCATTTAAGCAGAGCAACAAGACGATAAATTGAATACAACTACTTGAATATGTATTTTGAGCTTCTGTGCTCAGTTTCACTACAGGATTATGCAAATAACACTGGAGCATTTCTGGCAGGAACACATTGGATAAACACATATATTTTCATTCAGCACAACCAGAGCAGAAGTAATCTAGAGGCAATGACATTTTGGAAGCCCTACTGGCATACAATATGCTTGTTTGCTCACTTTCAAAATATTTCTTTCGAAAGTTAAAAATCATGTCTCAAGGAATAAGAAAAAGTAAATGATATACACAGTAACGTAACTGGAGTGGGGCGGGCCCTGGTGCGGGACACGCCCCCTCCGTACAAGATTATCTGACCGGAAATCGCCAGTGCGCGAGCTGCCGGGGGGCCCTGAGGGGGTGCGGGCCCCTGGCCCAATTGCACATCCTGCTCCCCCGGTAGTTCCGCTACTGGATATACATTTTTAGTAAAAGAAACTAGGTATTATGGATTCTTCTTATCAAGTAGTTATAGTAATGATATCACATCACCGAACATAAGGACATGGTGGCATTAATTTGTAAGGAGCCAAGGTTCTATCTTCCTTTTATGTTAAAACTTGATCTCATGTATTTATACTTATTCGTCTGTTCATTATTTATATAGAAAAACACTTTTAGGGTTATTTACTAAAATCCGAATTTATCTCGTCCCAATAAAAAAAAGCCGGACCAAATTCCCATGCCTGATTTTGCTTTATTAGTTAATAAATGAACTCAATTTATTCGGAAAAACTTGAACAAAAACACAAATTTTTTTCTGGCTTTTCTTCCGAAAACCACTAGAGAGTCAGATTTTCGGGCTAAGACCAGCACAGACCAGGATAACTTCAATTTAGCATGCATGCCTCTACCATTGACTTATACAGGACCTCGGCAGGTCTGAGATGGCAGATTTTCAGATCCAGGCTTTTTGCAGCATCAGAGTATAATAAATCTCAAAAATCTGAGGGGTTTTTTCCACAAAAAAAATCAAGTTTTTGTCACCAAAAGGCATGAGCAACAAAATTTGAGGTTTAGTAAACAACCCCCTTAATGTATCTATGTACATTAAGTAACCAATTCAACATTGGTTCAAATACAGGTATACATTAACATATTCATACAGGATATATATAAAATTAAAGTAAACAGAGATTAACAAATTCATCAGAATGTTAGTTTAGTAGAAATCATTGCCAACACAGACAAGAGCATTCATCCATTGTCACATCTCACCTTGATTTGACCTGAATCCTACAAATCCATGGTAAATGCAACTGACCTTGGATTTTATATAAATTAAGTGAATTAATGATAACTGCTTTTCTCAGTGCTAAGGGCAATGCTGCTAATATCTGTAGTAGCAAGCAAAATTCACACTACCTGTATTAAGATGACTTTGGCTTGCCTTCATAAGTAATTAGCACTCATAAGCACACAGGAACATTATTTCATGTTTAGTGATGGGCCAATTTATTCGCCAGGCGCAATTTCGCTGTGAATTACCGCGATTCACCGCCCGCGAATAAATTTGCGAACCCACCGCGAACATTCCCCGCCCGCATCAAAACAAATGGATGCCGGCATCAAAAACAAGACACTGGTGCCGTTTCGAAAATTTTTTGCCATTTTGCTGGAAATTCACAAATTGTTTGGCGAAACAAAACGCCCCAAATTCGCCCATCACTATTAATTTTCTTATACTGTATGTACAATAATCAAGTATCTTGCGAACATTTGCAAAATGTTTTAACCTTAACATAGGGAATTTAGGTCACATGGGAATTTAGGATTAAAGCCTACTTCTTTTGATGCAATGTGCTTGAACACCTAAACTGCCTATTTTCTTAATAATTGCCCACAAATCTTACTTCTAACAATTCACCATAATTTTTGCAAGCAGCATACCCCCACCTACCCCATTGTTTCCTATGGAATTTTGAAAAGCATATTTTGCAAATTGCAGGCTCTAATGTTCACCCATTGATAAATACGCATCTAAAAATCCTATAAGAATGAACAGAAAGTGGGCGAATTTTTCTGTGGTGAGTCCTAAAATTCACACTTTGATAAATCTGTCCATATCCAATTATTGTGTTAGTAACTATTAACTTCCACTTCCAGCTTTAAACATATTTATTGCCGGCCAAAATGAATTTTGAGAAAAGTAACATTAAATTACAGGAAACATAATGGGGCAGAATTACTATTTATTGAACTACAGAATTGAGAGCATTCCAAGCAGTATTTTGATCTATTAACACTTTCCTAGACTGGAGGTTTTGGATAAAAAAAATTAACACATCAAAGCCTCTAAGGTGTTTTTAAATGTGTCAGTATGGGGCAAATTTATCAAGGGGCAAATTTCGAATTGTAAAAGACCAACCAAAATTAAGTCAAAGTTTTTTTGGGTCGAATAGGTCAGTTTTCAAATTTGAATAGTTCGAATTGAAGGAATTGTGCATTCGATCGAATTCAATTCAAATTTTTCCCCAAAAAAACCTTTGATTTTTCAAAGTCCACCAATTGACTCCAAATAGGTTCCAGGAGGTCCCCATGGCTAAAACAGCAATTCGGCAGGTTTTAGATGGCGAATGGTCGAAGTTGAATTTTTAAAGAGACAGTACATGATAAATTTCGATATTCAAATTTTTTAATTTTTTTCAAATTGGAATCGAATTTGGACTATTCCCTAGTCGAAGTACACAAAAAATAGCTCGAAATTCAAATTTTTTTCATTCAAAAATTCACCTCGACCTTTGATCAATCTGCCCATATTTATCAAGGGTCAAATTTCGAATTGAAAAATCAGCTAAATTCTAATTCAAAAAGACCAACCAAAATTAAGTCAAAGTTTTTTTTTTGGTCGAATAGGTCCGATTTCGATCTAATAGGTCTGTATTCTGCCAAATTAGAATCGTACGACTTGAAGGAATAGTGCATTCGATCGAAATCGATATGAAGTTTTTCCCCAAAAAAACTTTCGATTATTCAAAGTCCACCAATTGACTCCAAATGGGTTCTAGGAGGTTCTCCATAGGCTAAAACAGCAATTCGGCAGGTTTTAGATAGCGAATGGTCGAAGTCATTCGATATTCGAATCTTCAAATTCAAATTGAATTTGGACTATTTCCTAGTAGAAATACACAAAAAAAAATTGCTTAAATTCTAATTGTTTTCATTCGAAAATTCACCTCGACCTTTGATAAATCTGCCCCTAAGTGTTCATTGTTTTTAATAGAAAAATTCCATTCTATGGACTATCGATTGTTAGTCCTAAGTGGCAGTGCTGAGTTTTAATAACCCACTGTATTGTAAAACTCCTGGAAATTAACACATACTAGGTTATTAACATGATGCAAGTTAATTCGAAGCTCTTTTTTGCACCATAACAATTTGTTAAAGTGCATCAAAAGTGCTTTATTTTTCTAAAGCTATCACAATTTTTTAATGAGTAACCATTCTTATGGCTCTGTAAAGTAAGTAGTTAAAAATAAATCAACCCTATAGTATTATAGGAACATTTCTTTAAACATTGTAGCCATTATTCTAAAAAAAAACACTGCACTGCTAATTTAAATAGACAATTTGTAATTATTATAATGAACTAGACCAATAATACAGAGGAACCATCCAATTTAAATTACAGATAAACGTGTGATTCTTGTTTTATTTTGCACATTTTTGTTCTTTTTTTTTCTTCCTACCTTGACTTTTTCTTTATTATTTTGTCTTGTGAAACAAATCAGCCAACATGAACTTCAAGCTGTTTGTGTGTCCAGACTCTAGAGTACAGCTGAGACTCCTCATTGTAAGTCTTCATCTTCATCATAGACTGGAGGAATGTGTTCTAAAAAAACAGACAGTAATCAATAAATCTTTGTTTTAACACCAACAGAAATCAGTGTAGAGTAGAAATCCTTAAACTGGATAAATAAAATATTTTTAATTAACAGAAATAAGATTTTTGAATATTCATTTGAACTTTGTTTTATTACCAGCATTTTAACAGCTCTGAGATAGCAAAGCTATTTTAACCAATGGCTAAAATTGTTGCAAGTATAGAAAAAATTAAAGCAACACAATAAGTATCAACTTGTGCCTCATAAATGCTTTCAGTGCCAATAGAAAGCTTACAAACAAATACTGGTGCTTTCATATCGCCAATACATCTCCCAGAAGTCATAATTCAGCCACAAATAGACAGAATAAGGTTTAGATCCATCAATCAGCCTAGAAAAAAAGTGTTTTTTAATACTATTCTACTACTACTGAAATATTGTGTTTCTATGGTCAAATATTTACACAAATGCAGTTTCAATACTCATCATCATCATCATCATCATCACTATCGTGGCTTCATTCTTTCTCTAACATAATTGGTATTTTCCCTTATACCTACAAAGGCCTAAATCCATATAAACCAACAACATATTGTATCACTCCTTGCTCCCTTGTCTAGCTCTGGTCAGGCCCATATTTGTGGCAAGGCCAAAAAGGGCTGGTCCTACTTTTAGGGGTTTTCCTGGTTCCTACAGGACACCAGCAGAGTTTGAACTTGAGCGAGTTGCAGGGGGAACAGATGAGTCAACCGGAACAGGAGAAAGCAAAATGTGCACGTGCGCTCATGTGTGGGGGAGGGGGTGCAAGAGGCAGCTGACCTAGGCGTACATCATTTGGAACTCCGGCACTGGCTCAGTTTTACCTCATTTTCACTTTTCTGCTCATTTACTGTTCCATTATAACACCACATTCAACCGCTTATATATTAACATCTTTGCTATCTTGTTTGTTTTATCATTCTGCCCCAGTTTGTTGTCTGCTTTAACTTTGCCTACAACCTTGCTTTACTATGGGGGGGGTTGTGGGTGCACACCTGAGGCCAATTTCAAAAAGTTTAAAGCCCTGTCTAAGTAATTCAAGTAAATATGCAAGTGCATATAATTTTGAAACAGGGTTTTTTTGTTACAAAGTTATGATCATAATATTGATAAGCCACCATACCACGTCAAGGTAAAACCCCACATGGTGGTCCCTAACTTATTTATCTTTAGTCATAGTAAAAAAAGGAATATTACCTCTCTGTGTAGTAACAATTCTTTATGTAAACATCTCCTGTGCTTTGGTTTCAAACTCTGTGCTAAATCCTCCCCCGCCAACTGCTGAGCGGCTTTTAAGAGGGAGAGACTGCCTTAACCAACGCCCATTTTAGAAAAGTAGAAGCAAGGTGTTGTAATTAAAAACAAAGTTGAGTGATATGTGCAGTTTCACAATAGTGTGTATACATGTGTTGTATTATACAACCTTGCTTTGCCATAGCTTTCTATTTTATACTGTTTTGCTTAAGTCTCCCAACTGATACATATTCATTGATGCCATTGTCAACTGCAGTGATCCCCAACCAGTAGCTCTTGAGCAACGTGTTGCTCTCCAACCCCTTGGATGTTACGCTCAGTGGCCTCAAAGCAGGAGTTATTTTTGAATTCCAGGCTTGGAGGCAAGTTTTGGTTGTATAAAAACCATGTGTTCTGCCAAACAGAGCCTCAATGTAGGTTGACAATCTACATACGGGCTACCAAAAGGTTGGGGATCCCTGACTCTAACGTCTAAGCTCCTGCTTTGAATGTTTTTTTATGGTCCGATTAAAGGTCCTTTATGTCCTCACCAGCATTATACCCAGTTAAAAACATCTTAGAATTGTTATTTCTTGAATTCACAAGTATATTCTGCCCATTCGATTTAAATTTGCTCCTGCGTTTTTCCTTAATACATATGTCTTTGTTTGTTATGGTACGCACAAAGAGATGCATGCAATTCTTCTTGGTTAAATTTCAGGGTGGGAATAGGCCGAATGAAAAGGCCCAAAAGAGCCACAAAAATAGAATATGGAACCTAGATGCCAATTGTACCAGGATGTTGTATATACAGTAGCATACTAACAGCTAACTCTCCTACAACTTTCCTGTTGTATTTAGTTATCTCTTTTTCAAATATCACACTTTATTCCTTTTAGATTTATTCGGTCTCTCCAATGCATAAAATTAGCTATGCTTTACTTAGGGGCCGATTCACTAAGGGTCGAATATCGAGGGTTAATTAACCCTCGATATTCGACTAGGAATTAAAATCCTTCGACTTCGAATATCGAAATCGAAGGATTTAGCGCAGATAGTTAATTCCTTCGATCGAACGGTTAAATCCTTCGAATCCAACGATCGAAGGAATATCCTTCGATCAAAAAAAGCTAGCCAAGCCTATGGGGACCTTCCCTGTGGTAGCTTTTAGATGGCGAACTAGGGGGTCAAAGTTTTTTTTAAAGAGACAGTACTTCGACTATCGAATGGTCGAATAGTCGTACGATTTTTACTTCGAATCCTTCGATTCGAAGTCGTAGTCGAAGGTCGAAGTAGCCCATTCGATGGTCGAAGTAGCCCAAAAAAAACTTCGAAATTCGAAGTTTTTTAACTTCTAATCCTTCACTCGAAGTTAGTGAATCGGCCCCCACGTTTTGTGTTGCATAATATTTTCCTCATTACATGTCTGTATACTCTTCCTTCTATCATTCTGTGCATTCCGCACATGTATGATCCTTATGTTTTCTTGATCATTAAGTTGAACATTTTTGCCAAATTTACTTACTCTTTAATCACTTTATTTTTTACTATACTGTCTATAGATTTCAGAGCTGCTACCGCTTTCAGAAAAATCTTATTTGCACTTCAACTCAGTGGCATCAGCTCAATGTTTTTTGTTTAATCTGGTTGCTTCTCTTTACTGTTACTCCTTTACCCTTTGAATGTAGCAAGACTATTGTTTCTACTTCTTAAATAGCTCACCTTCTACATTTATGAAATGGGTTCCATTCTTCCAAAATTGTACTCTGTATGTTATGTCTACTTGCTACCCAAAGAATTGATTTTTGTTATCCAAGCCCACTAATTAACAATTACGAATTACTTGCTCTATCACTCAAGCTTCAACTTCTGCTTCGTTTTCTAAAAGCCGATGAGTAGCAGGGTGGCTCAATAGGGAGCACTGCTACCTTGAAGAGCTGGAATTCTGATTTTGTTTCCAGACATGTCACTATTTTTGAGGAGATTGTATGTTCTCCCTGTGTCTGTGTGGGCTTCTTCCCACACTCCAAAAATATACAGGCAGGTTAATTGGTTCCTATTTGTGTGACAGCGGCATTAGAATGTAATCTCCGCTGGGGCAGTGAATGATTTATAATCTCTGCAAAGCACTGCAGAAATGTGTCAGCACTAAATAAATACAGGAAAGAAATAATTTCTCCTCATAAGAATAAATAAATGGACATTATTCAAAAGTCTCATTTTTCAAACCACCAATAGAAAAATCAGATGCAGTGGCGACAGAAAAAGCAAGATATTATTTGATATAACATTTATGCATACATTAGTTTGGAGGAAAAGATTTTCCTTTAAGAAAATAAAATAGGTTTTTAAAATGATGCCTTATACAAAGGTTCCTACATGCTTTACTCCTCAAGGAGCACTTGAAATTTCCCCATGCTGTGCAAGAACTGTAACCTTGAACAACCCATTACTGCTTGTGACTGATACATTACCAACAGATTGTAAAATCACTGAACGATTGATTCTTTACACGCACACTGTCAGCACTATGTAAAATTAAATTGTACAGTGTAACTTCCATACATACGACAAATATGACCAGCTGAGTAGAGCCAATAAATACAGAATCTTAGCAAAAGCGACATGAGAGACAGAATTTAAAATTTGCCCATTATAATAATATTAACACTATATAATATTAAGGTCTAAAGGAAGACTGAAACTTTGGAATAGTAAATATATCTACGTATATATGTTTTCTAATTTTATGTCATTTCAACAAGAAAGATATTTGACAATCCCTTTTCCCTAATGATGCTTTACATGGATAGGGTTAATGCAAAAGTTGTGTGGCTACAATCTTGCACTGTATGATGAAGCGAGTAAGAATACATTGTGCTGAACTTGCTAGAAATGGAAAGAGGCATATGTTTGTATTACACCATTGATCTGTATCCTCCTAAAGACTAATTGAGGGAATCAAAACAAAAGCCTTTTCTTTCATTCTCTGCAGTATGTGCATGTCTTTCCAAAGTTATCTTGAATTCCTGCACAGTGTTCATGGAATGTGGACAATTTTGACGTTTTTTAGCAATTGCAAATGAATTTAAAACAGGTATACTTTTAATAAAGTAGCTCTGCCTGGTGTGCTAAAATCTCTGCAGTCCTACATCAGGTATATCATTCATTAGTCTCACTCGATTTAGGGCTGCAGAGATTTCAGCGGCTGTCGAGGACTACTAGCACTGTAGCATTTCAGCTTACTTTGATCTATGCCTTGTCATTTTTCCATGGCAAAACATGGATTGGCAAGATCAAGGACATCCTCCAGGGAAGGGGTCGAAGGTGTACTGGATTAAAGGTGAAGGCAGGATGTGGATTGTCCATCTATTCTCAAGAATCCCATTGGTAACTTAAAGTATCTAAAGGCATCTGCTATTCACTTATGTAACATTATGATCTGCTAGTACAAACTTACATCTGGCTTCTGCTGTCCATATCACTAACTAAATTAAAATGCTGTACATACAGGTATGGAAATTATTATCCAGAATGCTTGGGGTTTTATAGATAATGGATCATTCCAAATTTGCATCTTCATACCTTATTTCTACTAGAATGCACTTTCTACTACTAGTTTCTAATTCAACAAAAGTAGGAATGGGGTTATATACATTGTTTTAAAGATGATGGCTACATTATGGGGAAGATTTATCAAAGTTCGAGGTGAATTTTCAAATGAAAAAAAATTGAATTTTGAGCTATTTTTTGTGTACTTCGACTAGGGAATGAATAGTCCAAATTCAATTTGAGTTTGAAAAAAATTAAAAAATTCGATTATCGAAATTTATCATGTACCGTCTCTTTAAAAATTTGACTTTGACCATTCGCCATCTTAAAACCTGCTGTTTTTCCATTTTAGCCTATAGGGTCCTCCTGTCACCTATTTGCAGTCAATTGGTGAACTTTGAAAAATTTAAGTTTTTTTTGGGAAATACTTCGAATCGAATTCTATCAAATGCGCTATTCCTTCGATTTGCCGAATACAGACCTGCTCGATCAAAAAACTTCGACTTTATTTTGGTTGGTTTTTTGAATCTGAATTTCAAAGTTTTTTCAATTTGAAATTTGACCCTTGATAAATATGTCCCTAATAGTTTTAACTGTGCATAGAAAGTGGAATTTTGTGTTTCAAAATAAAGGCTTTTCTATTTATTTTTTTGGTGGCGGATAGAATATCTTTTTGGGTTTGCAAAACTATATTAAAAAAAAATTAATAAATGCAAGGAAAATGCATTGAGCATATTGTTATTATATTTCCCATAAGTATACAAATTATCCCGACCTAGAAAAGCAAGCTTGAGACATAGTTGCTAGTGTGTTATTCTATTGTTACACAGAACGTTATGCCCCCTCTCCAGTACAAGCTAAGAATTGCAACTTGTTTTTGAAGTTGAATGCAGGATCAGTTTAATGTCATGCGATATTGAATAGAGACACATGCTCAAAAAATTCACTCACATTATCTCTATTGTTAACCTGCTTCATTATTTTCTCCGACACATCAGCACTCAGCAATTATTTTATAACCGAGAATGTCGCAAATAGAATTGTATACAATGGTTATAAAAGTCATGCAAGGTCAGTAATTCAGTAGGATTAACATCATCTACAGAAGCATAAAGGTAAATACCAGTCTTCATCTTACCGGGACCAGTATGAATCATGTGATGATTTTTTTTTATACTTTACATGTACTCTAAAAATACATTTAAGTTTTTATAGGGTCACTACGTATTTTAGGGGCAGATTTATCAAGGGTCAAATTGAAAATTCAAAGTAAAAAATTTGAATTTTAAGATATTTTTTGTGTACTTCGACTAGGGAATAGTCCAAATTCGATTCGAATTTGAAAAAAATTAAAAAAATTCAAATATCGAAATTTATCATGTACTGTCTATTTGAAAATTTGTCTTTGAGCATTCGCCATCTAAAACCTGCCGAATTGCTGTTTTAACCTATGGGGGAACCTCCAAGAACCTATTTAGAGTCAATTGGTGGACTTTGAAAAATCTGTTTTTTTTTTAAATACTTCAAATCAAATTCAATCGAATACATTCTCATTTCGATTCGAATTATCAAATATAGCCTATTCACCTGCAAAAATAACTTTGATTGTTTTAATACATTTCGGTTGGTGTTATTATTCGAATTTTGAAGTTGTGGGAGTTCAAAAAATATTTCTTAATTGTATGTGTCTATGGAAATATGGAAATAAATAATTATTATATTATAAAAAACATATTATATAAAAAAAGGAGCAATTGGTAGCACCCTCCATTGGATGTAATATGAAAAAAACTAATTTGTGGTGTTAAGGGTCAGAGGAAATATAGGTAACTTAAAAAAGAAAAGAAAAAGGGGCACATTTTAACTATTTTACGATTAAAGGTTAAGTTTAAACTACGTTCATACAGTGGGAACCTCTGACTAATATAGTGAGGGGGTGCAACTTTATGGGTCATACTTTTTATTTTATTTTTTGAGTTACCCTTATTAATTACGACCCTGATTCCTTTTACAAAGGTGACACAGGTAAAGCTTGCTGTTTAAGGGGCAGATTTATCAAAGGTCAAATTTATAAAAACTGTCACAAACTCCCATAAACTAGATTTTTTTTGAGTTAAAAACAACCAAAAAAATCAAAATTTAAAAAAAAATTCAATTCGAGTGAATGCGATCAACCCACAAACTCGAATTGAATTCGGATCAAATTGGATTCTATTTTTTTCTCTGAAAGAAACGTGATTTTCAGTATGCCCCCCAACAACTCCAAATTGATTCCAGGACATCCCCATAGGTTAAAACGAATTAGAATTTTTAAAGGGACAGTACATAATTCGATTTTGAAATTTTTTAAAAAACTTTAATTGAATTTTAACTATTCCCTAGTCAAATTAGCCCATGAGGGGCCTCCTACAATCAATTTGGAGTCTTTGGTGGAATTTTGAAAGTTAAAAAAAAAAATTTTGGTGAAAAAACTTGAATCAAATTCGATTCAAATTTGATTTAAATTTGCAGGTCCACCCTATTCACCCAAAGTTAAAAAATTCTAATTTTCTAATACATGTAATTTTTTTCAAATTCGGAGTATACCAGAGTTTATGGGAGTTTTTATAAACTCCCATAAACTCTAAATTCGCCCCTTGATAAATAAGTGTTGCTTATACAGTACATTTGTCAAGCAGACTATCCATGACCTTTGTTGCCACCACCAGGAGCTCTACTATTCTGTTTTATCCCAAGAATCCAGAAAGCCATTTGGACCAACAATCAATAAGGCATACCCTTAACTGAGATGTGGCACGGCAAATAGAGCTGTATATGGAACTCACCATCCTTCTAGGCCTTACTAAGTTGTACCATTGCAGGAAATGCATTTCCCAAATTAAGCAAAATTATCAAGCAAAACTTTGAATGTAATGTGAACCGTTAATACACCCAATAGTTTCTATCTGATCAAGTTATGCACTAAAGTGTTGAGTTTTTTTTTCAATACAGGAAACAGCCAACAATATACATAAAATAGCAAACATCTGTTGAATGCACGTAGATGAAGCACAAGTGTATAATAATTAAATATTTTATGCCAGGGATACGCAAAAGGTAGTTGTGATCTACTAGTAGAGCTTGATCTGCCCACTAGCAGAATACAGCCATATATGCTATTATTATCATATCATTGGACCACACATTGTGCAAAGAGCAATTAAAGGCAGCAAATGAGCTTTTTGCCACTTTGCACACTGTGTGACGATTGTGCAAATAGTCGCCAGCCCTCTATTCTTTGTTTTGGCATCAGTAAGGACAAGGTCGGGCTGTGCCTCCTGACACCGCACTCTTCAATAAACACTGGATTTTTCATGTGCCGAGAACAGTAATCCAGGGGGTGCAAGTGCTCTGTAAGTAAGCGCTATTGGGCTCGGTTTTACACCTGTGTCTCTGGGTATCATAAATGACCATTCTTGCTCTACAGACAGCTCCATTTATAACCCTTTTTTGATATTTCCTATTATTTAAACTATAATGAAAATGTTTTAGAAAATGGGTGACTGTCATTTAAAAGAGTTTTCGTCCAGTTATTTTACAATTTCTCGAGTAACACTTTAGGTGGTAGACAACAATGTCCTACATTAGATTAGAGTTGTGCTGCACCTATTACTACTTGTCACCTAGACATTTTTATCAGCCCATCTGGTAGAAATATACGAAATATAGCCATGTATTTTTATGTATTTTATTTGCATCGAAAAATATAACCCAACCTAATGTTGAAACAAGGTAAAATTGAACATATATAGGTTCTATAAAGTCTTGTAACATTACTATATTATTACATATTGCTTTGCAGAGTGCTTTTTTCACAAAATTTTGCATAGTTCCATAGAACAGTCCATCCATTGGAATATGTCCCACATTATAGGAACAATTTGCTTTCCTGAGGCTTAAAAACTGTGAAATAAATATATAGGAGTGCATGATTTTTTACCTAGGTAAGTTAAGATGTTAAAATTTAAGAGAACATATTCCAAAGAATTTCAAATAACATTAAAGTTAACCAATATTGCACTTTGCCCCATTTTTGCAAAACAATGGGGGAAATTTCCTAAATGACGACATTTCCCCTCAGAAGGCTTGCGCAACTTCATCAGACATTAATTTGCGGCGCATATGCTAATTCATCAAAAAGCAAAGTTATTTTTCGGCAGACGAACACTGGCAAAGTATTGCCAGAGAAATTTCTTCAATGCAAGCATTTCTAAGCGAACTTTCTCTAGCATTCATTTCTTCCTAGCGAAACTTCATTAACACACTTAGGCTTAGGTCAATTTAAATAGGGCAGGTACATATAGGTCATATATTTGTCTTTATTAGAGATGTTGGTGAAATTGCCACTTATTATTAAAAATGTTCATGGAAGCAAAATAAAGACAAAAGAGATCCTCCATTGTCCTGGACATGAGCCCACCTTAAAAAAAGTGGCATGGCCTTCAAATGGATAAAAAAATGAAAATATATATTTAACAGTCACAACTTTTTTTTTTTTGTAACTTATATTTTATTTCACAGCAAAGAAGAAAATACAAGGCAATAGCATGTTTGGTACAGTCATTACACGTGAAGCAGAAGGAACAATATGAGGTCTCAGTTACACATTCACGCCCATTGCTTATTCTCACAGTCCATACTACATACGCTAGTTAGTGTCTGTACCGATTAGCATTAAAACAGTTATAAAAAATAATACAATAAAAAAAAGAAAAGAGGAAAAAAAAACAGAAAGAGAACAGTCACAACTTTTAATCATAATTCCACCTTAAAATATGAAAAAATCGCCTGTCTTTTTTCGTCATACAGGATATGATGTCACTGACATAAGATTGTTGAGGATGTAGCTTCATTTTATCAGTTCGACAGGTATAACGTAGTGGAAATTTTGCATTTTGAGGCTTTGCGGAGTAACGATCATTCACTTGAGCAAAAGGGGGCAAAGAACTTTGTTAGCTCTGAGCTCATTTGCTAGCGAATTGTTTTCTAAGCCATTTAGTAAATTGGTGATGTCCCTGCGAAGTGTCGTTTTTGGCAAATTTTCACTAACGATGGGCACTTCTCTCTTTAGAAAATTTGCCCCTTTGATTCTGTACATATGGCCCTAATGCCCATAAATGACTCATAATTAATTTGCCTGTTATCAGATGACAACAAATCGATCATATAAATTTTATAGATAAAAATTCTCAAGCAGGAACCACATTCCCAATTTTCTTTTAAGCTACACAGATGGGGAAAAGGGTTTCAGTTTCTGCTATAGTGAAAATTCTCCAGACACTGGGAAGAAATATTCTATATTCCACACAGATGAGACAGCTACCTCAAGTATCATCACAATAAATAGTCTTTCTCTTATCTGTCTTGAGATATATCTGCTTGATAAAACTGTGTTAATAGAACACTCTTTATTTTTGTACTCATTCATCACCTGCTACACTTTCTTGGCAACACCCACTGCTTTTCTTTTCTCTGTCTGGGAATAGAATTGCACTTTCAATTTGAGCTAACACTTATGGAACATCAAGCACAGCAAAAAACATTCTCTATTTACAACAATTAAAAGGTTGCGAAACGTGGGTAGCAATACATCATTTATATAAAAGATCTGTTACTGGAAGAGCCCAAACCATTAAAAAATAGTTAGTAATTTATAAAATGCATTTATACTTGCTCTGCACAGATTTACTATTCATTCTACTACCTTGTGAACATGGATTTGCACTTTAACGTGAACCCAAGACATGAAGAAGAGGACTTCACATGCTGTGCTGGCACATACATCGTCTCTGCAGAAGGGAATTACTTTTCCGGAAATCTAATGGAGTCAGCAACTTCTAAACTATACTGCCCAAAGCATTTAAGGGCCAGTATGCAGCAACTAAAGTAGCAGACATTTTCCCAAGCCTACTAATTGCATTCAATAAGAATTAACCAGATATAAAGAACGAGTTATCCTTAAGGGTCAGTAACACCAAAAAAAGGAAAATACTTTATAAATACCTTATAGATTTATAGACCCGCAATATCATACAATTAAGTGTCCCCATGACTCATTTATAGACTAATCCATCATTATGGAAATCTGCTGTCTCTTGTAGACAGCAGTGGGATTTAATTGTTAAAGCTGTCAGATATGTTTTGCACATAATATAACATGAAACATGCGAGAGAACCCATACTATAGCCAATAAGAGACACAATTTACAAGAGTTTGGTATTTATTTTATCTGCTGCATTAAAGTAAAACCATACAAAATACTCTCTTTACTAGTAGAATAAGTTAAACACCCCTAATGACCAGGCACATCCCTTACAAAATATTGCTAGTAAGCAATAACCATTTCATGTTCTGTAGTCATTATTGATTTTTAGTGTTTTGGCAGTACAGAGGCATTTGAATTGCTTCAATAGTCAGACAACTTGAGCAATGCAATAAAAGCTTGACTGCACTTTGCCCAAATAAAAATGAATGCTTTGTGGCCTTCACACAGTCCTAGATACTGAATGCTAAAACCAAAATGCTTACAGCGCTGCCTCATCCTAATTGGATAAATCTTCTAAGACTACAAAGTGAATCTCTGGATTTGGACAGGGATTTTAAGCCTGTCTTAAAGTGTGCCCAACAGCCGTGTAGTCTCATGGCAGACTTCTTAGATCATTAATCCCTCCAGTCAGTGGTGTTCTAAAGCATTGAAATTCCGTATTTCTCAGGCTTTGGAAATATTCCAAATGGCAAATATAAAAAGTGCTATTATGACACATTCTGTGGAACTGATTGCTTAACCTCTAAAATTAAAATGTGCAAAGATCCTGGACTCTGAATAAGCAATTAAAAAACATTTAAGCCATAGCAAATGTAAAGGCCTAAAATACTAAAAATTTAGTTTACTGAGTGAGAGTTGATTGTGTGAACCCACTGCATCACTACATAATCTAAGGGCTACGGTGTAGATAATGATCTGTTTTTTTCACGCAACTTCTCCTAAAAATAATATTATTGCATGTACATAAGTGATGCTGCAGTAAATTGCTTTGAATGGAAATCATTTGGGCACTTCAAGAGCTTGAGGGCACTATTATTTGTATCTTTTCTTGACTGATAAGTTAAAGAAATACTTTGCTTTGGAATACAGTGCTACAGTATATTAAAGGTTACACAAAAATGTATGAAAAATAAACAAAAGTATACACTGACATATAAAAAAACACAAATGGGTTTGTCTGAGATGTGAAGTGGGACATCCTACTAGGTATTACCTTGTTAGTCCTTATTTGTGACCGTAACTGCTTGAGCTGTATTAAAAGGGGCATAGATTCACATAGTTACATAGTTAAATTGGGTTGAAAAAAGACAAAGTCCATAAAGTCCAGCCCCTCCAAATGAAAACTCAGCATCCATACACACACCCCTCTCTACTTTCACACATATTATATATACTCATACCTATAGAGTTTAGTATCACAATAGCCTTTGATACTCTGTCTGTCCAAAAAATCATCCAAGCCATTCTTAAAAGCATTAACTGAATCAGCCATCACAACATCACCCGGCAGTGCATTCCACAACCTCACTGTCCTGACTGTGAAGAACCCTCTACGTTGCTTCAAATGAAAGTTCTTTTCTTCTAGTCTAAAGGGGTGGCCTCTGGTACGGTGATCCACTTTATGGGTAAAAAGTTTCCCAGCTATTTGTCTATAATGTCCTCTAATGTACTTGTAAAGTGTAATCATGTCCCCTCGCAAGCGCCTTTTTTCCAGAGAAAACAACCACAATCTTGACAGTCTACCCTCATAATTTAAGTCTTCCATCCCTCCAACCAATTTAGTTGCACTTCTCTGCACTCTCTCCAGCTCATTTATATCCCTCTTAAGGACTGGAGTCCAAAACTGCACTGCATACTCCAGATGAGGCCTCACCAGGGACCTATAAAGAGGCATAATTATGTTTTCATCCCTTGAGTTAATGCCCTTTTTTATGCAAGACAGAACTTTATTTGCTTTAGTAGCCACAGAATGACACTGCCAAGAATTCTACAAAAACCCCTAGATCCTTCTCATTTAAGGAAACTCCCAACACACTGCCATTTAGTGTATAACTTGCATTTATATTATTTTTGCCAAAGTGCATTTATCAACACTGAACCTCATTTTCCAGTTTGCTGCCCAGTTTTCCAGTTTAGACAAATCACTCTGCAAAGTGGCAGCATCCTGCATGGAACCTATAGTTCTGCACAATTTAGTATCATCTGCAAAAATAGAAACAGTACTTTCAATGCCCACCTCCAGGTCATTAATAAACAAGTTGAAAAGCAAGGGACCTAGTACAGAGCCCTGCGGTACTCCACTAACAACACTGGTCCAATTAGATAATGTTCCATTTACCACCACTCTTTGTAGTCTATCTTTTAGCCAGTTCTCTATCCAGGTACAAATACTGTGTTCCAGGCCAACATTTCACGGCAGGAAGGGGTTATTCTTCCACTGCACAGATCACTTGTAAGGCCCCATCTAGAATATGCCGTACAGTTTTGGTCTCCATCACCCAAAACAGGACATTATTGAATTACAGAGTGTATAGAGAAGGGCAACTAAGCTGGTAAAAGGTATGGAAAATCTATGAGGAAAGACTGGCCAAATTGTGGATGTTCACACTGGAGAAGAGGAGCTTAAGGGGTGATCTGATAACTATGTATAAGGTGATATGATAACTATGTATAAGGGGATCATATAATAATCTCTCTAATGCTTTATTTACCAGTAGGTCTTTCTGGCTGATTCTGATTAGAAAAAAAGAGGTTCCCCCAAAATATTGGGAAGGGTTTTTTTTTTACAGTGAGAGATGGGAAAGTGTGGAATTCTCTCCCTGAATCAGTTGTACAGGCTGATACATTAGATAGCTTTAAGAAGGGGTTAGATGGCTTTTTAGCAAGTGAGGGAATACAGGGTTATGGAAGATAGCTAATAGTACAAGCTGATCTCCCACAGACTCTGTAAAAATCAAATAATTCTAAATTTTCTCTCTAATAATAAAACAGTACCTTGTACTTGATCCCAACTAAGATATAATTAAGCCTTAAAGGAGGCAAAACAATCCTATGTTTAAATGTTTTTTTAACAAAATTCAGGTATGGCGATCCAAATTACAGAAAGATCCCTTATCTGGAAAGCTAGAGGTCCCAAGCATTCTGAATAACAGGTCCTATACCTATACTAGTGGTTAGTTTCTTTGTATTCCCCCTACCACCCCTTGGAGTCTGGGAAATGAACCTGGTATAACTGACCACCTCCCAATCCCACCTGCTGCCTGTATCTCAGGTTTACAGAGTTATTATAAAGGGGGGCTAACTGAGAAGTGCAATTTGATCATTGGTCCTCCCACAGAACAGGGTATCCAGTGTAAACTAATCGTCTGTTTAATTTCACACATAAATATTTTAATAAAAGAAATGAGCATGAAAAAAGACAAATTGGCTTATATTTACATACAACTTGACAATTTACACATAAGTTACAGTTTTCTTGCTTCAGAAAAACTACTGTAGTTTATATAAACAAGCTGCTGTGTAGCCACGGGGGCAGCCATTCAATCACAAAATATACAGCAGTTAACAGATCTAAAGATTCCCATTGTATACTACAGAGCTTATCTGTTATCTGCTGTGTATCCTGTGTATTTTCTCCTTTCTTTGAATGGCTGCCCCCATGGCTACACAGCAGAGTTTCTGAAGCAAACACAACTGTTGTATCAGTGCAGCACAACAGTACATTATATTTTCATTGCTTCAAAACTCTTTATTTTTTGGTGTTATAGTTCCTTATGCTTCAACATTATACTATAGCACCCCATATCCACAAACCTTGAAAATCATTCCTCTCGAATACAGATTATTCCTAAGATTAAAGCAAAAAACTGCATGGATTTATGGATGAACATCTTAAAGTCTATAGTGTAAGTCCTTTCATTCTTGAGAATTTATTTGCTTCCATAAAGATTTTCATATAGAGATATTAATTGCTTAAGTATCAGAAGAGCAGGTTGAAATGAAAAAGGAATGAACAATTAAACCTGACACAATGGTAATTTAACCACACAAACGTGTACTAACGATCGGCAGTTCTTATATCTGCATTTTGAAAAAGTCCCTTTCAAACACCCTACTGTTCTTATTCATGTAATGATCATTTTTATTCAGAGAGAAGAAATTGAATGTGATTTTATTGCAGAGGCAAGGATTATTGTATTAAATTCTAAATGCACTATAAATTAATGACACCCTATAATGATAGCCTCAAGCACATGTATCTGTGATATACAGTACCTGTCCCTGCCACTTTGATAAATGTCTCTCCAACATTCTGAAGCTCCATCCAAAAGTATTGATTTGTTAGGTAAAAGAAAACATTAAACAAAAGTAAATTGAAAGTACAAGATATGTAAAATATATGACAGCGTGTTTGGAAAACACCACTGTCTTGCAGGAAAGTACATGGAAAAGAGTACATTTAAACTGCAAGATAGGTGTTGCAAAGGGATACTCAGCTCAGGTAGGGTTAATATTCCCTCCCTCTCTTAAGTGGCAGCTGAGAGAGGATCTAGCTGGCAATGTAAAAGGGCTGTGTGAGCATAACTCAGGGCTCTCCAGGGAAGTGAGGGGCTGTGAGAGACAGAGCTGGGCAGAAGGAGCTTTGCTGCCAGCAGAGAGTTCCAGAGCTTGGAGCCTAAATCCCTTGTGGGGAAAGAAAGAGAAAAGGACTGGCAGAGGCTAGTGAGTCTGAGTCCCAGGAGGATAAGCCAGCAGGGCTGAGTGTGAAGCCCAAATACTTCAAAGTGCAAAAGGGTGAGAGTTTCCCTTGATGGTGAGCGACCAGAGGGGAGAATACCCTGAATGTATAATATAATGGACTAATTAAATGAACTAAAACCCTGTGTGAGCTCATTGTTTGATTCTGTACCAAGTGGTAGCCCCTATGTGGAACTGCAGCCTACAGGAGACTCTGTTTGGCAGTACACATAGTTTCTATGCAACCAATAGTGATGGGCAAATTTGGGGCGTTTTGCTTTGCAGAAAAATTAGTGAATTTCCTGCGAAATTTGCAAAACGGCGAAAAATTTGTGAAACGACACCGGCGTCCATTTTTTCCTGACGCTGGAAAATTTTCACAGCGTTTTCGCAAGTTTATTCACCGGTGGCGAATCGTGGCAATTCCCCGCAAATTCGCGCCTTGTGAATAAATTCGCCCATCACTAGCAACCAAAGCTTGCCAAGCCTGGAATTAAAAAAAAAAGCACCTGCTTTGAGGCCACTGGGAGCAACATCCAATGGGCTGGTGGGTAACATGTTGCTTGTGAGCCACTGGTTGGGGATCTCTGGTGTAGAGGATGCTTAGCCCAAATGTAATGGCTAAAATACCAAACATATGCTGCCACACTTCTCCAGTTTCTCCACCAGTGCTGTTTTCTCCCATTGTTTATCTTTCTATGAACTAAATGACTTTGAAAACCAAAGTATGAATTTAATGGACCATTTTTGATTGAAAGAATTTTTTATTTTGACAGAATATTTATTTTTATCAAGGTGCCTATGTGTTTTAATACAAAATAAGTAAAAGGAAGACTGTACATACATTACTTTAAGACATGTACTAGTGTAAAGAAAATACTTTTCAGATGTTCTACAATGTCTGTTGGCTGAAAACGGCAGTGAGTATTCTTCTCACTGCTCACTGCAATATGATCAATTATTTAATTATATCCAATAAAAAAAAAAAAATATAAATGTAAGTATTTGTTATAGTCAGCTGATTAAATTCTTTCTGATTTTGTAGCAGTGAGGTGAAATCTAGAACCTTGTCACTGCTTTAAATTTGCACAAACATCAACTTTTACAGAGAGAAATGACAGACCATTTATCTTCATGACCCGAAGGTTTTGGGAGTCTGAGCAAGAAGACCTTATAACTACTCTCAAGGTTATACCATTGTAATGTATGTTTTAATTAATATCTTTAGTTCTAATTTAGATTTATTCCATGTTTGAATCTTTAAAGCTTTTGTGAAGTTTCTAGTGCCAGTAAATAGGACAGCAGCACAGGAGTTTACTTAACTAAAACAAACTCATTTAATACTGGGGACTAGCATACTATAAAACATTTTTATGAGGTTAAACCTATATAAGTATCAGATATTTAACAAAGGTTGAATAACCACTCTAGTAGAAGGATATTAGGATCTTAAGATCTACAGGCAGGGTCGGACTGGGCCGGCGGGACACCAGGAAAAAAACCCGGTGGGCCCCAGTTCTTGTGGGCCTGTCGTCCCAGACCTGCTCTCCTCAGCCTACACTCCGGCACTCCTTTGTGACCTCCCCACGCTAGAAGCGCAGGAAAAAGGTATGCGCTGGTGGGGGGGAGTAAGTGGGACAGAGGGGGATTTTAGGCTTGAGCAGGGGGCCTCTGGAGGTGGCGAGAACTCTGAACCACAGGGCGGAAAGTGTAACAATTGATACAGAGTCCAAAGGCAAGGAACACAAAACATCTCAGAGCATTGAAAGCTTATGGCTACCCAGACTAGGCTTTTGTCAAAACAGCAACTAAGCCTAACAAGAAAACAAAAATAAATAACCTTCCTGAAATGCAGAGTAGGTGCAATACAATAATTCTTTATGTAGCTGAGTATCAAAAAGAAAGATTATTCACAAACACCCCATCAAGCTACACCCAAAGGATCCAACACCAAAATAAATACAAAGCAACGTGGTATAGTTTAGTGCAGAGAGGAGTGCCGAGATTTATACATTGGGGAGACGAAGCAACTGCTCACCAAGTGAAATGCTCAGCAGGGCAAGACTCAGCTGTCTTCCTACACCTAAAGGAGAAGTTCCCGTTATGGACAAACAAGTCCACTGGTTAGAACGAGGCATAAAATAAGCTATTCATTTTAAGGTAGACCATCCCTAAACAGGAGGAGAAGGCCTTCAACTATGCTGTTCTATCATCTTTACCCTGGCGGTTTCACAAAAATTTAGACTTCCGTTCATACAAATCTTACAAGTAACATCTGCCTCTTTGAGTTGCATGACACCTTGTTAATTCTATCGCAGTAACTACACAGCATTCACAACCTCTATGATTTTCAGTTGTTACCTCTCTGGATAGTTACACTGCACCATTGCGATCGGATTATTGGAAGAGTTTCTATGCCTAGGACTTCCCGTACCAGTCAGTTGAACTGAAGAAGCTACTTGGATGAGTAGTGAAATGTCTTCTAAGTTTTTCAGCAAGTCCAGTTGCTCTACATTTACTTCTACTAGATATATCATGACCTGAATAAATGAATATCTTCATAGATGCCACTCTAGATGTATGTGTGTATATATGTGCACTGGGGTTCATTTGGAAGGGTTATACATGAAGGACCTTTGGGGTAAATTTTCTAAGGGCCAAAATTTGTCAGCCTCAGCTTCGCAGCTTCGCAGCTTCGCAGCTTCGCAGCCATCGTAACACTTTGCCACAATTCACTCAGACAGCGCTAATTTACTAAAATGCAAAGTTGCGTCCAGAGTGCTGATTGCTGGCGAATTCTCGCTACCGTTACTTTGGCAATCAAAGCGAAAGTGTGCTAGCGTTCAATTATGCCTAACACAACTTCGTTCTTCGATCAGGCTAATTTGCATATGGCGGGAAATTTAAAGTTGAATATGTTGCAGCAAATACATTACATTACACAAGTCCAGGGAACCTTATTAAAGAAAATAGAGTTGTTATAATGCTCTACACATGAGCCCAGTGTATAGTTTATGTTCTATATGTTAGAAAATGTATGGGGGAACCCGGTTACCCAAGGTAAGGACTTTTGCAGCCTATCACTCTGAAAAAAGGAAAAGATGCCAGCATTTTTTGGGACTTATAATAATTAATTAACAGAAGATTGAGGAAGATCTAGCTACGTTAACACTTTGCCTGGTCTGAGCTGAGCTGGCGAAGGCAAGTCTGGCGAAAGAGTAACGTTCAGTAAAATCCGCATCTTAGTGAATTTGTGGAGTAAGGGTGCGAATGACCTCTATCAACTGTCTCTTTCACTAGGCAAGTTACGCCTGCGCCTGTTAGTAAATCGGCAAAGTTTTACCATCGTAAGTCACTTCAACCTTTAGCTAATCTGTCCCTTTGACTTTTATCAACCCAAAATAACTATATAACTTTGTACCATTAGTTGCAACATGTTTATTTTTTTAAATAAAGGTTTGCAAACAAACTTTTGTACTCTTTTGTGTTATATAAAGTGAAAACATGAATATTAATCACATTAAGTTCCATCTGCCACATTTAGAACACATTTGACACATGGGGAAACAAATCATACAAATATAAAAATCACATACATCATTAAATAAATGTCTAAATATATTCATTCTTTACTGTTATATCGGGTGTTAAAAAAACATTTGGATAACAAATTGCATGCTTAAAAATGTCATTCATATACTTAATCACCTCTATGGGCTATTCACATGTCATCAGAATTAAGAATCTGTATTTAACATCTGTACATCACTTATTTCTAGATTCTTTAAGATTTATTATACCCCAAAGCTGCAAAAAGTCTGAATCATGTAACTAAATATATATATAATTAAAACATAACTAAATTTCCTGGTGATTTGGTAATAGTGGCTTTGGAGAGTATAATAGTATCAGCCAAGCAATGGAATGAGTGAAGCAGTATTGGTGCGATACAATACAAGTTCAGACTTAGGACTTCCAGGTATGACGCCACCCTGGATACTGATGCGGACGCAAGCATGCACATTGAAGTGCAATAGATGCCCCAAATAGCCTATTTAAACCAAGTAAAGACGCAAGCCCGGTATTTATGCCCCTGATGGAGCTGGCAGCCGGGCAGCATAGGTGGATGGTGGTGTGGCTAGCTCCCATCTGCTCCAAAGGTTGATAGGAAGAATTGGCACATTGAAATGAATGGAATGGTGGGGGGGGGCTGTAAACACACAGGAGGTAATTTATAAAGTTTGCGCAGCGCATATTTATTCACATATGGTTGTACTGCACATGCTTTTTTGCAAATATTTTCTCCACCACTAAAGTTGTGGCATAATTCAAACGCCATTCACGATTTTTGACATATTTAATGAGCTCTTATAGACATTTGAATTGCGGGAAAAAATTTGCAATTCTGTTTCTCTTATTCAGCTTTATAAATGTAACCATGCACAGGGCAACAGGCCCGGATTTGTGGAAAGGCCACCTAGGCCTGGGCCTAGGGCAGCAGGATTTGAGGAGGAGGCATGCTGCCCAACCACACCCACATTGGGTCAGAAACACTGGGTGAATGCAGGAGATATAATCGTTTTTTAAATTTCCTATACGCCAATCCCCATTGCTCTGGTCCTGAATAAAGGGAGAGGACAGGGGTGACGCATGTCAGTGGGCCTAAGGGTACCCGATATGTAAATCCGGCCCTGCAGGGCAAATATATTCATTGTTCGAACCAATCTGCCCTGCGCAAAGTTTATAAATGAGCCCCACAGAGAGACTGGACATGTGATTTAAATTGGTGACTAGCAGGGTTGCTGTCAGAAATCACGGGGGGCCCGTACAGCAAAATTTTCTGGGCCCTCTGGTCTCCATCCACTCAAGACCCCGCCCACACAACAGTAAATGTCCACACAGACTCCAGCGTTAAAAATGGTAAACCCTCTCACTCACAAGTTATAAAAAAAATTGGTGGTCAGGGCCTCCACTTAAGTTAAATTGCGTCAGGGCCCCCAATAGAATGTTTTAAAACAACATTGGTGGCCAGGGTTCGATAAAATAAAAAAAAAACATTGGTGTTCAGTGGAATTTACGTTAGGTTCTTCTTCAGCTCCTTTCGTGGCTTCAGGACTTCAACTCTGGGCTTTTCGTGGCTTTGGGTCTTCGGCGCGGCTTTAGGTCTTTGGTACTTTGGTGGGGCATGAACTTCGCTGCTGTTAAGAGGAGGCTGGCTGATTTGAAAAGTGCAACACAGCCAGGCTCCCCTTCAGGCCCGGGCTCGGTACAGCTGTACCCCCCGGTGCCCCCCTGATAGCGGGCCTGGCCACAATGTTAGTTATCATCCATTAAATATGCCTTTAAAAGAGTAACAAAATATTTTATAATTTGCTGCTTTTGGTGTGTTATATATAGGAGAAGCAGACAATACTAAAGCAGTTTTGTGTGGGATCTGTGATCCAGAAGTCATGAATACCCTTTGCTCTAGAGTCCTATTTAAACAAGCAATAATAAAACAGTACTATATATCTGATTGTAACTAAGAACCACAAATACATATTAGTAGAGACCCAGTTTACAAAAAAATCCCCAATCATTCCAGGTAACAGTTCCCATACATGAACATGATCTACACTAATAGCAAGAATACAAACCCAGGCTTCCATTAAGTACAGCCAACCATTACATAAAATAAATTGTTTATAAACCGCCCACAAACCACATTGCTTCGGGATTTGTAGTTCCTTCTTGTCAACCAAGCAAGTAAGTAATACGAGACTACATTTCCCAGCAAGATGCAGGCCCTGCCTTTGCTCTTTCGTATAAATGTAGGAGCTAGTAATAAGCGAGATTTTGCTGCGGCAAATAGCTAATCATTGATGCGTGGTTATCAGCCAATCGTAAGCACGAACAAAAGATATGTGGGCAGAGATGAAAATATAGTAATGTAGAGCGACCAATAGGAAAGGTGGGTGCCGGCATGGCTTCGGTTCTCCGGCGGCTCATGAACTTCGGCGATGTTAAGGGGGGCCCAGCTAATTAAAAAACCGGGCCTGGTACAGCTGTAACCCCTGTGCCCCCCTGATAGCGGCCCTGGTGACTAGATTCAGCAGCCGTAGCTCATAACCGACATCTACCTGATGCAGTTTTTAGTTGTTGTTTTTAGGGCAATGTCCTGCATTACATAGAAGTTTGATATGCAGTGAGTATGTTTATTCACTAGGGGGCAGATTTATCAAGGGTCAAATTAAAAAATTTGAAATTTTAAATTCAAATTTCGAGTTTGTTATAGTGTAATATGACTAGGGAATAGTGCAAATTCAATTAAAATTCAAATTCGACTATTTGCCATGTTTTAGCCTATGGCTGACCTCCTACAATCAATTTGGAGTCGTTCGGTGGACTTTTTTTTTGGTGAAAAACCTTGAATCAAATTCAATTTGAGTTTGCTGGTCAATACAATTCACCCGGATTTAAAAAAGTTTGAATTTTTTAATAAATTTAGATGTCGTTTTTTTTCAGAATTTCGGGTTTATGGGAGTTTTGAGAAATTCCTGTACACTCTAAATTGGACCCTTGATAAATATGCCCCCAGGTTTTGTTTAGTGCAGCAGTCGGTTTGACTTTTTAATTGTATTATGAAATAAAAGTTAGGTCTTAAACCAGCCAAGGAAGTTTGTAACAATTGAACTTACTGTCCAAACTGCTTAGAGTAAAAAGAAGGCTAGAGTTGTAACATTGCCTTGTCATTCTTTTACTTTATTTATTTGCTTATATATATTAATACAAACCTGCAGACAGATCATGTTTTCCTTACTCAAGAGCTCCATGCCCAGCAATTGGAAGAAAGCTAAGGAAACAGATTTTCTCCTCTGTATAAACTAGAAGTGAAGTAGAATTTATTTGGACAAAAATGTTAACTTCAAGGACATATGTCTTTTTTCAACCTCAGCTGCTATGTAACTATGTAAGGAACCTTAACAACGTTAGAAGATGCTCATGGAAAAACAAATGAAAGAATATTACATTGATTATAATAAAATGTAAACCTAATCACAAAATTGTATTGATGCTTATCTAAGCTTGTACAAATCTACACCGCAATCTCATAAGAGACACTGGTTGTTGTATTGATATACATAAACCCATTGTCATTCCCTAGAAACATAGCATACCAATGATTTATGCCGCTCACGGTTGTTTATCACTATCACTGTTTGTTCTGTTCGCAATGAGCCGAGTTTAATTCAGAGTTCAGGTCAGAGACTACCAGAATGTCACCGATGACTTACAACTAGAGAGTTTGCACAAATATATCTTTGACAAAATGAGTTCATGCTATAGATGTTTGGCAGCTGATTAAAATGCTAGTTTTGCCCAGAGGTCTATGACATAGATTCATTTGATACAACAGCTGGTTGCTTTCAATACCACATTTCACTTGCTTTGGCTGCCAGGTCATTTTCCATAGGCAGCAATAGGACAGCACCCAACTTATTATTACAGGTATGGGACCTGTTATCCAGAATGCTCAGGACCTGGGCTTTTCTGGATAAGGGATCATTCTATAATTTATATCGCCCTACATTTAGGGGCAGATTTATCAAAGTTCGAGGTGAATTTTCAAATTCAAAAAATTTGAATTTCGAGCTATTTATTGTGTACTTCGACTAGGGAATAGTCCAAATTCAATTAGATTTTGAAAAAAAAATAATTTTTGAAAATCAAAATTTATCATGTACTGTCTTCAAACATTCGCCATCTAAAACCTGCAAAATTGCTGTTTAACCCCATGGGGGACCTCCTAGAACCTATTTGGAGTTATTGGTGGACTTTGAAAAATCTAAGTTTTTTGGGGGGAAAAACTTGATTCAAATTTGATTGAATGCGCTATTACGTCGATTCGTACGATTCTAATTCGGATGAATAGATGAAAACTGACCTATTCGGCCCAAAAAAACCTTCGACTTAATTTCGGTTGGTCTTTTTGAATTTGAATTTCGAAGTTTTTAAAATTTTAAATTCGACCCTTGATAAATATGCCCCTAACTCTACAAAAAATCATTGAAACATTAGATAAACACAATAGGGTTGTTTTACCTCCAAAAAAAATTAATTATATCTTAGTTGGGATCAAGTACAACGTACTGTTTTATTAGTATAAAATTGTGAATTATTTCTTATAATGGAGTCTATGGTAGATGGCCACTGCCATACTACATATACAGCAGATCCCACAGTCGTGGGGGGGCCTGGGCAAGAGAAGGGCCAGGACTGCGGGGTCTGCTGTATCATAGTCCTCCTCCCGATCCGTCTTTTACTTTCAAAACAGTGGAGCGATTTGTAAGGTGGGGGGCAACAGGTTGGGGGGGGGGTCAGGGGAGGAGGACTTTTGACGCGTAGAGGGGCAAGCGGGGAGGGGGTGTGAGTGTGTGGTAGTGTGCAAGCTGTGGGGTACGAGCAGCCTAGGGTCGAATTGGGTTTAAATCTGGCCCTGTTGCCAGCATTACCACTGTAATAAAACTTCAAAAGGGTTGGTACAGTGCCCTATTGGTGTTCCATGCTAGACAGCTATTTAATTCCTTTAGGGCTAGTCCACACGGGGAGATAGCCACGCGTTTGCGGTCGCGGCGACAAAGCGCCGCGCCAGTCGCCGCGACCGGCGCAGGCGACAGTTTTGTATGGGCGCCTATGTAAAAACGCCTGTGCTAACCACACGAGGCGATGCGCTTTTCAACAGTCGCTTGAAAATGCCTCGCCAGGCATTTTCAGGCGACTGTTGAAAAGCGCATCGCCTCGTGTGGTTAGCACAGGCGTTTTTACATAGGCGCCCATACAAAACTGTCGCCTGCGCCGGTCGCGGCGACTGGCGCGGCGCTTTGTCGCCGCGACCGCAAACGCGTGGCTATCTCCCCGTGTGGAATAGCCCTTAGAGATTAGAGTGTAAAACCAAAAGTAGTCAGTCAAGTGTATATACAGCAGGCAGGGTTTATATTGCAAGTTACATTTGCATCAGATGGGCCACTGGCCCTGAAGGATTTATAAAGTTTTTTTTTCATGCAGTGTTACTTTAAGAATCAACCTTTGCTGTTTCTGAACTACAGCTCCCATCATGCTGTAATGGAAGCTTTATGGAAGCATGTAATGGAGATTTGTTCTAGTCATTATCTTCCAACATCCAGATGTATTTCGAGTGCTTAAATTTAACTCTGCATATTTATTTACTGAAAACCAGACTCATAACAGTATACAATCCAGAGCTGGGAGCAGAAAGGAGACGTCATTTGATTAACAACACATAGCCTTTTGCTCTGTTTTCCAATTATTGGTCTGTAGGTGCTGAAGGTTCATATAATAGTTCTACTATTGAGTTTCCACTTCTAGTCATTCGTTTCCCTAGCCTTTAATTCAATACCATATAATGTCAATCCATTTCGATTATCACCCCCCTGGTGCCAGCTTTAGGACTGTTTTGTAGTAAGGACTATCAATAACAATGCTGTTTTGAGGTTAATGGCACTGCCTGGTTGTACTGGAGGATTAGCTTGTTCGGAGGAAATCTGACATTGCAAAATACTATTAATGAGACATTGTTTTTGAGGTTAATGGCATGGCCCAGTGGTAGAATAATCATACAAGGCAAATCTATTTAGCCTAAAGAAATCACACATGGAGCTGAAGGTCGATGGAGGTAGAAGCACATCACACCTCCCCGATGTCTGTATTAATAACAAGGAAAGATAAGGTCAGAGATTCAGCCATAAAGTCAATGTCTAAACAAATCAATGATCACTATAATAAACTGTATATAGCCTAAGTACTAATATGATGATTCTTAGAAAACTAATAAGACATAACAAACCACTGTTCTTTACCTAGAAAGGGTTAGTGGTTAAAAGACACTGAATATCTATATAAATAACATGAATACACTTGGTGGCATATTATGCTAGTACTTATACATTAATGCCAGCCTATTTTCTATATATAAAAATATTAAGATCAAAAGGCATTTGCTTGGGAAGGGAAAGTAAGGATTATATCTATAAAAGAATGCAGCTATGCCTCATCCTGAAACATACTTACTTATTTTCCTTCATTTGGTGCCTTACATGCAAATTGTTTCCTATTGCTTGCGCAGAGTGATTGCCAGTGAAATCTGAAGGAATAATAATAAAATAAGCAGCAAAGCATTGTGCAAACTTCACAGAAAAGAGGGGCAGCTCAATGCTATCAGTGATAGCTCACTATCTTTTGTAGGCAGAAGGCTATGCAGAATGAATATGTATTCGCTTAGAGCCCGTAACAGTGTTTGGCTGTTGCTAAAGTGGTAAGTTTACTTTTAAAATACATTTAGCATGAGGCAGACTTTTTTATGTTTTCTTTGTTCCAGTTCTCCCTTTCAGAATCAGTGAGGCAGGAATCAGAAACCCAATATTAATCCTCAGACACATGTTTAAGGGAAAGGCTCCAAGATACCTTTAGACTAGTCCAAAATTTTCTTTAAAGGTCAGCGCTAATTGAAAGCTCAAGGGGAAAGTATGATGAAAAAAGGAAAAACGATGAATTTTTTATACTGTAGTATTTTACTGGGAGTTGTAGTTCCACAACCAAAAAAACTATTTGGTGCAGTTACCCAGTAAAATACTACACTATAAAAAATTCATCATTTTTCCTTTTTTCATCATACTTTCCCCTTGAGCTTTCAATTAGCGCTGACCTTTAAAGAAAATTTTGGATTGTTGTTTTGCACTCGAGGAGAAACGAGGATCGTTGGGTGTGACAACCAAGGGGAAGATTCAGAGACTTTGGTCATCTAACTTTTTATAAGTTCATATTACCTTTAGACTAGTGTCACGCATGGGGGCAAATTCACTAAGAATCGTAGTTGCGCCAGGCACAAATTCGCCGCACTTCGCCACACTTCGCCAGGCGTAGTTTCGCCAGCGCTCCGCAAATTCACTAAAATCCGAAGTTGCGCACAGGGGTAGCGTAAGTTTGCGAAGTTGCGCTAGCGTTAATTCGCCAAGTGAAGCGAAGTTTCGCTAGCGATGGTTAATTTGCATTCAAATTTCAATGGAGGAATACGTATCAGCACTTCAAATGCCTGGAAAACCTTCAAAACATCAAATAAAAATTTTATTTTGCCCTACACATGTGCCCACTGTATAGTTAAGTTGCCATGAGTTAGGAAATGTAGGGGGGAAGGAGGGGAGCCCCAAAATTTTTTTCGATCTTTTTCGGCCTATCACCCATAATATAGAAAACACGCCAGCATTTTTTGGGACTTAGAAAAACTTTTCACTTTTTTTGAAGCAATCCCTATCTACTCTATTGCGCTTCGCCTGGTCTGAGGTGGCGAAGGAAGTCTAGCGTAAAAGTTGGCGTTCAGAACAATGCGCGCATTAGTGAATTTGCGTAGTTTCGTTCGTTGCGCAAATTCGCCAGGCGTAAGGGTGCGAAGTTACACTAGCGAAATTACGCCAGCGTCCGTTAGTGAATTTGCGAAGTAACGAAAATGCCCGACGCTAGCGAATTGACGCTAGCGTTCGGCGCTTCGGCGCATGGTGAATTTGCCCAATGGAGTTTTTCTACAGGTGAAGAAAGTGCTGATCTGCTGCATCCCTCCAACCCATCCTCCACTGCCCAATTCAAAATGGTATGTTTTTGAGCCAAAATCCAACCTGTCGAAGGCAAGTTTACCCACCAGCAGAAAAACTACATTTTTTACACAATGGAAAGGCATCTTGGAGCCAGGCAAATTCAATAAAGGGAGAGTTTTGCCGTTAAAGGCTTTGCCACACTTCACACCACTTTGCTAATTCACTAAAATGTGAAGTTGCGTCTCTGCAGCCGAATGAATGTTTTTGAATTGTTTGCCTCCTTCTGTCTCTTTTCAGCTTTCAAATGGGGGTCACTGACCCCCATCTATAAAACAAATGTTCTGTAAGACTCGAAATGTAGTGTTATTGCTTCTTTTTATTACTCATCATTATATACTACCCCCTTCAGTCTCTAATTCAAATCCTGCATGTTGCTAGAGTAATTTGGGCCCTAGCAACCAAATTGCTGAACTTGCATACTGGAAAGCTGCTGAATAAATATCTCAAAAACCAAAAATATAACTCTCTACATCATACTACAAGTTTATAACACTTTTAAAAGGGTTCCTACATCATTACTGATTTTGAATGGCAGAGCTGGAGTGGATAAAGCTCCAAGTGCAACACTAATATTACTCTGTATTAGGCTGCTTATTGGACCGATTCTTTCTGCAGTGTCAGACATACTGGATATCCTGGCAGTGTACCTGTGCAGTGAACCACAGCCTAAAAGGACTGTGCTACATGCTCTATATATATGCTCAACAATCTAAATTGAATACATGCTTTGGAGGGTTGTATTTAGAGTTCAGGTCTCCAGGGGGTAAACAGTGTTGCAGCCACATATGGAGCTGATCCCTTTATATCCCTTTGTTCTAGAATTATAGAACAACCTAAAATGTTATAAGTAGAGAATGAAAGTGTCTTATTGTTCTACAAAAAATGTTGCCTTTTATTTTCTTAAATGTCCTGAAATGTGTTCATTGGGATGGACTTCTCCTGCCTGTGGAGGGTGGCAGCCTAGGATTTTGTGCCTTGGCTACTACAACATTGTTTTAGTGGTAGATGTAGTCAGGAGCGGTAGTGCAGGAATAGCAAAGTAAAAAAGTAAAAAAAAGACTACTTTCTATGGTAATAACATTAAAATCACCACCATAAAATAGATTTTAAAAAATCGCTTTAATTCTACAAGTATGGGACCCGTAATCCGGAAAGCCGTTATCCAGAAAGCTCCAAATTACAGGAAGGCTGTCTCCCATAGACTCCATTTTGATCAAATAATTCAAATAAAAAAAAAAACGATTTCCTTTTTCTCTGTGATAATAAAACAGTACCTTGTATTTGATCCATGCTAAGATATAATTAATCCTTATTGGAGGCAAAAACAATCCTATTGGGTTTATTTAATGTTTACTAGTGATGGGCGAATTTATTCACCAGGCGCAAATTCTCTGCGAATTCCCGCAAAACCGGCTTGAAAAATGCCAGCGAAATGGACACCGGTGTCAAAAACTAGACACCACCGCCGTTTCGTGAATTTTTCGCCGTTTTGCGAATTTGGCTGGAAATTTGAACATTTTTCAGCAAAACACCCCAACTTTGCCCATCACTAATGTTTACATGGTTTTTTTTTTTAGAAGACTTCAGGTATGGAGATCCAAATTAAAGAAAGTTCCCTTATCCAGAAAACCCCAGGTCCTGGAAATTCTAGATAAAAGGTCCCATAACTGTATTAGCAAAATGCAAAGAAGCACACAGCTCTTAAAACGTAATCCCCTGCATGTTACATTTGTGCAAATATCACTGGCAAATCTGGTTTTAAGATCAAATAATTTTGTTCACTACACACCTCTTAGTGAGGCAGCCTGTACCAACGATTTCAATACATAATATGTATTGATATGTAATTACACTTAACAGGCAAGGCTATGTAGTCTAGCTCCAATTACTCACAGTGGAGAAGAGATTGAAGTGGACAATTGATTAGACAAGATGAATGGAATGTAGATATGAAGCTGATTTAATTACGGAGAAGTGTATAATTAGTATCTAAGAAAATTAGCAATCTTTGGCAAAGTGCCCTTTAAAAAATAACTTATCAAAACACACTTTATATTGTGTGAATAAATTCAACTCTCTGGTGCTTAGGAAAACTATATAAAATAGAACAAATTTCCGTGCATCGATGTAAAAAATATACATATTCATGCACTAATGTCTTCAGGTTATGTCCTGCATCTGTATACTTACATCCTACAGAATAAAGGAAATCACAGAAGCAAGTTTCAAGCAATGGACAATAACTTATAGAACAACATCAACAATAAAATATGTCTCTGTAGAGAGACCCTGAAAAATTTAATTTTCAAGCTTTTCCATATTGTATATCTTGAAATGAAATCACTTGTTATAACAGCTATATGCAGACGATAGAATATATCAGTCTTGTGTCCATGGAACTCACCCAAGCTCACTACAATTCAGCACCATACTCAGAGGATGGCTTTTTAATCTGCATCTTTAAGATTGTAGCACCACTGACGACACACCAGTGCATGTAGAGTGTCTTAACCATGTTTTTAGTGCACATTTGACACAGGACCCCCATATTTTCTTTACATTTCCTTGAATTGAATTAAAGGGATACTAAACTACTCTACCACACGTAAAGCAATATTGCTCACTTGAACTTTTCCCCAGCTCTCAAGGCTCTGTAGCTGCATTGCAATTAAACATCCAAATACAGGGAGCATTCCTCTCAACACACTCACCTCCGTGCTACACGTAATTTCCGTCCCCCAGGCGGACCAATTCCATGGACAAAAAAAACAACTTACGGAGCATCAGGAGTAGAGTATTTAAAAATATATACTTTAATAACCCATGTTAAAAAATAGACGTTTTAGTGTATCAGCATTTAGAAAGATAGTGCGCTTTTCGTGGCATTTTACCACTTCTTCTGAAGCAAACACCTGATCCTAATGCATACCTTCAATTAAATAGCTATAAGTTATATACGGTATGCATTAGGATCAGGTGTTTGCTTCTGAAGAAGTGGTAAAACGCCACGAAACGCGGAAAGCGTACTATCTTTCTAAATTCTGTAGCTGGATTGAAATGGAAAATAAATTATCCTTCAATGGAATCCCACCTGATCGGTGTAAATCTGGTTCCATGTTCTTTGATCCTGCAACTGGAGTTGGAAGCTTTAAGCATGGTTTTCCTAGCACTGAACAAGGCTGTCCTTAATCCCCATGTCTGTATGGTGTACTATAATGAAGCATATTAGTCACAATATTCAAGATAACAGCAATATATCTGGCAGAGGTGAATTCTCTTGCATCTATAATGAAAAGTTTCTCATTGTTGAATTGTTTCCCAAGTATAATTACGTTTTTTTTTTTAAACTTCTATAGAGAACTAGGGGGCAGAGAAGGATAGCTTAGCTTCACTTATTCATGCCCTGTGGGACGAGGGGATTCATTGGTGACAAAGGGGTGACATGCTGTATTAACTACTGTGTAAAAGGAAGGGGATAGCAGCCTTGTGTCTTTTGCCCTTAACTCCATAGAGGGGAGTACATGGTGGGGGAAAGCATCAGAAAGGAGGCCTCAGAAAGAATAAGAGGACCTCAATGGTTATCCAGAATGCTTGGGACCCGGGGTTTTCCAGATAAGGGATCTTTCCGTAATTTGGATCTCCATACCTTAAGTCTTATAAAAAAAATCATGTAAATATTAAATAAAATGCTCACACCAGCAGTAACCAATCAGTGACTTGAGGGGGCCACATGGGTCATAACTGTTTGCTTTTGAATCTGAGCTGAATGCTAAGTGGTGGTACAGATAATTAGTAGGTCCTCCAGGGATGCCAAGATTGCTGCCTGGAGGGATGTGTTGGGGTTGTAAGGATCAGGAGAGAAGCACCAGTGTATATAGTGGATTTGCAATGCTAAGTAGTACAATCGAAAGTGGGGGAGTACCAAGCCCCCTTCCGATAGTGGAGCAGTCAGTGTCCAGGTTACTCTTGGAGGTTTATTGTTCCATATAAAAGGAATTAGTATTTGGTTGATCTGTTGAAATAGGGATTTGGGGATATAGCAAGAAGCATTATGTAGTACATATAAAAATTTAGGGAGGTATACCATTTCAATAAGATTAACTCTGCCTCATAGCGAGAGTGGTAGTTTTGCCAATTTGGCCAGTTCAGTGTGGTATATTTACCAGGTTCCACATGTATCATAATACCTAAATACCTGAACCGTTGGGTCCATTGAAGAGGAATCCCTTGTGGTAAAGTTTGTGGTTAGTCCCTGTCAATAGGGAATAGTACTGATTTGTCCCAGTTAATTTGGAGGCCTGAGAAGGGCCAGGAGTGATTCTTTAGAGTCTGCAAGGTAGATCAGTAGTTCATCAGCATAGAGGGAAAGTTTTTTGCTGTAGTGTGTTGTGATTTGGGGTGAGTTTCTGATGGAAATAGCGAGTGGCTCTATCGCTAGTGCAAGGAGAATGGGGGATAATGGGCATCCCTGTTTTGTGCATCTTGTAAGGGGAAATGGGGGAGACTAGGTGGTTGACCCTGACTCGGGCTGTGGGTGATTTGTAGAGCATTTGGATCCAATTCATTATTATAGGTCCCAAGCCAAAGCGTCACAGGACTTCCCATAGGTAGTCCCATCCACAGATTCAAAAGCCTTGGCCGAGTCAAGAGAGGCTACAATTCGGGTGCCAATTTTAGCATGTGGTAGCTGGATGTTCGTGAATAAGCGTCTTAGGATGATGTCAGTGGACCTGCCAGGCATATATCCCGGTTGGTCTGGATGAATTAAGTCCGGGACCACCTGCTGAAGCCTGGATGCAATGACCTTGGCCAGAATTTTGGTATCTGTGTTGAGCAGAAAGGTGGGCGGTATGATGTGCAGAATGATGGGTCCTTTCCCTGTTTGGGTATAACAACTATTAGTGTGTCTGCAAACGAGGGAGGGAGGGAATGGTTATACTAAGCATCTTGAAGGGTAATGAGGAGTTTGGGAGATATTTTCCCATTTAGAGTTTTATACCAGTCTGCTGGTAAGCCATCTGGTCCTGGAGTTTTATTAGCTGGGAGGGCTGCAATTGCATTTGCTATTTCCTGTTCCGTAATAGAGGCATCTAGGAAAGTCTTGTCGCTAAGGGCCATGGAAGGTATTGGAATAGGGTCTAAGAAGAGAGATAATTGTGTGTTGGTATAGTTACCCTGAGAGGCATATAGTTTCTTATAGTAAAATGCGAATTGTTGCACAATTTGTTCAGGGCTTTGTTTGTTTTTTAATTACACAGTTTTATTTGATATCTTATCATCGCCTTATTTAGCACAAATTGCATTGAATGTTTTGGTTGAACAAACTTAATTCAGCAAAAACGAGTATAACCAAAGAATGTAATATTTGCATCTCAGAGCAATAGGGTTATTAAACTAATTCCTCATTGAGAGCTTTGCCAGTGGTTAATAACCTCTAAAGCCCAGCTTACAGAGGTTTAGAATAGTTCATTACAAAGAAGAAACTAAACTTAATAGGTTTTGAATTATCTGTGCTCTGTTGGAATTTCAAAATTCACTATAAAACAGCTATCTTAATGAGAACAGACGGTGTATACAGTATTAGCTTAGGTGGAAAGGCAGCCACTACTATCAGTTAAAATGACCAGTCAAAAGTGGTTTAGAGTGCAGAGAACTGGGATCGACTTGCATTGAAAACCTGTCTGTCATTTCACTGAAATTACAATTTGGCAAATTTTTACTGCTTGGCAAATTGGGTCAGATTCACCCATCACTACAAATTGTCAATAATGCAGAGTCCTTCTATCCTCCTTGGTAGAGCACAGGCTGCTCTTTATAGCTAATTCTAAATGTCTCACTTTACTAGAAAGTGCTATAACAGTGGCTTTCCTGTACACTGGCTAGACCTCATTCACAGGGTTCCTATTCCCCAACATCATTAGAGGTAGGGTCCCTCTAGGGCAGAATATTTACAGGGCCTTATTGATCCTAGGTTGCCTGAAACACTCAAAACACTTGTGGCAGAAAATGGTCATCAACCTAAGGGCCACTGATACAAATATGGATAACTATATACATGGACTTCTGCCCAGCAACTTGGTAATAAGGAAGTATAGGTATTTAAAGCCATAGGGGCTATGGACCCTATGGGTCCCTACATTTCTATCTATCTGTCTGTCTGTCTGTCTGTCTATGATCGTTTACAAAATAAGACATTTCTTCTGCTTATAATTAAGCCCCAGTGCTTAATATTTTTCTAAGGATTTTCTATTGACAGCATTAGGGTATTGAAAACTACAGACCTGAACCTACTTAAAAATACACACATCTGTAACTTTGGAGAATGTCATAGGATTATCATTAGGATTAGTGATTGTTAGGATTAGAAAACAGTACTATTTGAGTATTTCCTTTTATGATATTATTAATATGTTGTACTGATATAAACTGTATTCATCTATTCATCAATGCAGGGCCTAGTGTATGACTTTTTTAAAGAATTGCCAGGACTGTTGGCATTTTGTACTCCATAGAGAAATGGCAGGCATTCCAGAGCAACTGGGGCTTTCTTATAGTTTGCTATGTGGTGCCCCAGCAAGAATGGATTAGACTGAAGATGTATGAAACACATTGTATTGAAATAAACAATGACTTGTGGCCATTTAATTCTGCAAAGAACAGAAGAAATATAAATTTACAGAAATGTTTAACTTGTGCTGGAAGTGCTGGAAAATGGAACCTCTCCACCTCTAATGCTATACCAAAAGATCAAAACATTTTTTTAGAAAACACCTTTTAGGATTAGGATCAGGAATAATGTACCCCCTTTTGAATATGAAAATATTAGACACTACATCTGAGTTCCAAGACCTATATCAAAGCACTCACCTGCAATCTTATGCCTTTACATAATCATAACTACATATACCCATTTTACAATGGATGTACATTATTCTCTATATTAACAGTAGTCTGTAGTTTCTGTAAAATACTGAAAGTTAACTAGGAGCTAGAAGGGGATAAGGGTCAGTCTTCAATAGCAGGAGTGCTTCTAAAATCTATTCATCATCCCTAAAACTCACGTCTCTTTCATTGCCATAGGTGTGGGGCTTAGCACATTTTCAATGTGTTGCCCATGATTATATTCTTATAGTAACAGAGATGTTTGAAGCCTGTAAACACCAGCGATAGTTGTCATTCAACAAGGTTTAAATATGCATTTAAATAGAAAGCAGAAATGTACAGTAGTTTTTACTTTTCTGCCATTCAGTTAACTCCCTTGCGAACATAGTAGACTCTGCAGCGTGAGCATGGAAGATATTAATAAAAAAATCTCTGTTTTATCAGTTACAAAGTTGTTTGTGCAATGTCTAAGTAAAAATTTTACTTTTGTAAACTGTATATTTGAATACCAATAAAATATTACACATATTGCACAATGCAGCTGCACTCTCTTCCCTACACTAAAATTGGCTTTAGCTTACAGGTTTGGAATTTGGCCCTTACATTGGGTGATGATTTGGGAAGTTGCCAACTTGGCTAAATATCGTCAGGACCATCTGTTTATATGGCACTTGCTTTACAGAAATACAGGTGCCAAGAAAATAAGTCATTCTTTATAATGCAGTACAACCAATCACCTCTACAAGAACCTGATGTAAAGAGGCATACCAGTGCCCTGTGCTTACCAGTGGGGGGGCACATACATGCCACCCCAACCCACCCTCTTGGCTAGAGAATAACATAACGCAGGCAGAGTGCTATGCAAGGAGCAAACCACAGATCTGTGCCAATTACACAATGCAGAACACAGTGTGCAAAGTGCAAAAAAATGGCCAATTATGGCTTATTTTGCACTTCCTATACTGCACTGTAAATGACCCCTCAGGAATTACACCTTATGTTAGATAACCCTACTGTACTGCACTGCTCAACCACACTTTACTTGATTGTTTCTGATTACAGATCCCAGCATATTTTAATATATTATCATATTATCAGGGTGAATGCATGATGGAAGCTGTAGTACAAAAACATTGAGAACCATTGAGTGCAGTGGGACAGCCTTATAGTTGAGTTTATTACCCCTTTAAACATGGAGAAGCCTAGGGAGATGCACCAGCTGATGTGTAAAAGAAAACGGATCCGCACACACACCGATTAGTGCAGTCGGGGATTATCCCCTTTTATTCAGCCACCAAACATCAACGTTTCGGGGGGGAACACCCACCCTTCATCAGGATACAATTATTTGTGCAGTCACCCATTTAAACCCAACTTCCCACGCCTTCTTTTCCCATCATGCAGTTTGCCATAAAAATTAACCCTTATGTGGGATACAGGAAATTCGACCTATATATAACATACAATAAAGCAATCAATTTGGTACAACAGTCAACAAAATGATCTTTTTCTTTCTTAAAGTGCCCATGTGCAATAATTATTATAAAATATGGTATCAAAACATTATTTTAAACAACTTTTTTTAAAAAACCACATACATTAAACACCATTTTACAAAAATCCATGTGTTGTATTATAATACCTTACTGCCCTTGGGATTTTCTAATAACCCTTAATATTATATGTGATCATTCAGCAGTTCTTATCTGTAAGAAATGAATAAAAACATGCAAGAAGGTTAAAAACAGTTTTTCTCTCATAAGAAACACGTATAACTAAAATTCTCGTTAAGGCCCTTTGGTGTGAGTGTTTTAAGCTGCCAAATCCAAAAGGCCTCCCGTCTCAACAATGACCTCTTATCTATTTCACCTTTCTTCCTGTGTATAACCTCTAATATTTGCCATCTGAGTTGAGAAATGTTATGTTTTGCTTCGAAAAAATGTTTCACCAGGAGGGTTTCCTTTTTAAATTTCTCTTTCTCATTCTCTTTTTTTTTGGCCTATAGTAGCCCCTTCACCCTTCTCTTCAGGTTTATAATTCCATATTCTGCAGACTATGTTTGGACCCTTATTCTAGAGTTGTTCAGTGCTCATCCCAATAGCAAACTGCTTATAAACACAAACAGATGATAGTTGGGTAGATTAAGTCAGTAAGGTTAAAACATAAAAATAATATTGGACAGGAAAATAATTTGGACAATTTTTAACAGGAATAGGTTAATAAATTCTCATCAGGTCCCTACCAGGAAAGAGGTATTTTGTCTTTGCAGCCAGTGTTTTCTAACTTTATATACAGCAACCATAACTCTTTTCAGACTGACTCCCACATGTGTGTAGGTGTTGAGCGGTTCGTTCATGAATTACTTATTGAATTTACTATGAAACTGGTACCTGACAGATATATAATAAATATATTTTACTGCGATACTTGAACTATATATATTTTTAAAATCTGTATCCCATTCCAGAAAGCCTTAGCTATACGTACAATCACTTCAGTAGTCTGTCAAGTCACAGATATGGGTTTGTGAGTTAAAAGATGATGAGTATTCCTGTGCCTCTCCCAGAAGGATGCAGCCAGGAAACAAGAGACACAGTGGGGCAGAATGATTCGCACAGTGAAAATATTTGCCCTACGCATGGTTATTTTTATAAAGCTGGATAAGAATGGTGTACTTAATGTGCAAACAGAATTGCAAATTTTTTTTGCATTGCAAACTTCCATAAGAGCTTTTTAAAATATGGCAAATACACTGCGCTTGAGTTATGCTTTGACTGTGGTGGTGGAGAAAATATTCTCAAAACAGTTTCGCAAATTGCCAATTCAAAGTACTGTTAATACTATTTTAGTGCACAACAACCTTGCACAGGACTGCTCAGGAGACTCGCACTGAAGACTTTGAAGTACCTGGACAAGCCCATACATTCTACTTTCGTGCAAGGACTGCAGTTCTTCTGTAAAATTCACCTCCTAAAAGAAGCTAAGTATTTCGTATTGTGTGTATTGTTTAGGATTGTTTGTCAGTATCCATTTTCATTAGTAAAGTAGTATGTGTTATAAGCCATAGGGGCAAATTCACTAAGATTCGTAGTTGCGCCAGGTGTAACTTCGCCGCACTTCGCCACACTTCGCCAGGCGTAGTTTCGCCAACGCTCCGCAAATTCACTAAAATCCAAAGTTGCGCTCAGGGGTAGCGTAAGGTTGCAAAGTTGCGCTAGCGTTGATTCGCTAAGCGAAGCGAAGTTACGATAGCGATGGTTAATTTGCATACGGCGCCAAATTCAAATTTCAATGGAGGAATACGTAGAATCACTACAAATGCCTGGGAAACCTTCAAAACATCAAATAAAAATTTTTTTTTTGCCCTACACATGTGCCCACTGTATAGTTAAGTTGGCATGAGTTAGGAAATGTAGGGGGGAAGGAGGGGAGCCCCAAATATTTTTTTGATCTTTTTCAGCCTATCACCCATAATATAGAAAAAACGCCAGCGTTTTTTGGGACTTAGAAAAAATTTGAACTTTTTTTGTAGCAATCCCTATCTACTCTATTGCGCTTCGCCTGGTCTGAGGTGGTGAAGGAAGTCTAGTGTAAAAGGTAGCATTCAGTACAATGCGCGCGTTAGTGAATTTGCGTAGTTACGTCCGTTGTGAAAATTCGCCAGGTGTAAGGGTGCGAAGTAACACTAGCGAATTTACGCCAGCATTCGTTAGTGAATTTGTGAAGTAACGAAAATGACCAACGCTAGCGAATTGACGCTAGCGTTAGGCGCTTCGGCGCTTAGTGAATTTGCCCCATGGTGTGTGTCTGTGTTTATTTCCTTGACATTTACTGCAATTTCTGAACTCAATAGTGCTCTAAGCATTACATCACCGTTTCCAGTTTATACTAACGTTTTTTTGCGGAAACTGTTATCTCTCTTTTTTCACAAATCACTTCACAATCAATTTAACACACGAAATTCTACCTCTGTCTAGAATTGCATAAATACAACATATGCCAAGTTCATAATGTTTTAATTTTTTGATGCAGAAAATAACTTCTGGTTATCCTCTAAAGGACAATGCTGCCTGAGATTTCTAGGAACATCTTCTATTGGCTCATTCCAACCAATCAAAGTTTTTTACTTCAACACTACACCCAGACATAGTAACACCATAAAAATGAGTTCTGGAAGATTGGTGGGAATGCCTTTGCCCTCCAGGCAGGTACTTGCTTGTTCCAAGTCCACTATTACATGTATGTTTGACCTTGTAAAACATACACCCATGTGCATTCTAACAACCCACAAGACAACCATGTTAACTTAACTGTGTACAAAAACAACCTCAACTTCACTTTATTCTTTTTTCACACTTGTGAACTCAACCATATCCTCTATATCATCTTATACTGTACCCCATACCAGTCAAAAAGGACCTTCTCCAGCCTTCCAGGGAGATCATATATTATTTTTCTGTGACTGTGTTTGTGCCCCATGCTGCAGGTGCTTGCATGCTCCAAGTCTGCTATTCCATGTAGGTTTGGCCTTGCAAATCATAAACCTATATGCATTCTAACAACCCACAAGACAACATTGTTAACTTAACTGTGTACAAAAACATTTTTACTAAAGGACTTTACAAAATGTAAACTTGATCTCTAAACCATTCACTCTGTATCATCTTATAGTTTACACCACAGCAGCTTAAAAGGCCTTTGCAGCCTTCCAAACAGATCATCTGTCTTCCATTTTCGGCAAGTATTCATCTTCTCCTATGTGTGTTTTGTACTTCAAAATAAGGTTTAATATTTGAGTGCCAAAATAACCCACATCTAAACAAATATATTTGTAACATCCATCATCTGCAACAATCCAAAGATACATATACAGGTATGGGATCCATTATCTGGAAACCCATTATCCAGAAAGCTCTGAATTACAAACAGGCTGTCTCCCATAGACTCCCTTTTGTCAAAATAATCTTTTTCTCTGTAATATTAACATAGTAGTTTGTACTTGATCCAAACTAAGATATAATTAATCCTTATTGGAAGCAAAACCAGCAAAATGGGGTTATTTAATGCTTACATGATTTACTAGTAGAGGTATGAAGATTCAAATTACAAAAAAGATCCATTATCCAGAAAACCCTAGGTCCCGAGCATTCTGGATAACAGGTCCCATACCTGTACTTACTTATTTAGAACCATTTACTGGCCTACATTTACATGCCTAATTGTTTTCACTTATTTGAAGTCTTAATATAATTAAGCTTTTCAGAATGTGCATTTGAGGACTAAATCACCCTGTTTAAAGAAATATCACAAATTTTGTGGTGTCAGGTTGTATTTATTTATGGTTCTAAATAGTTTATGTTTGTGTCCATTTCTAATACTATTCTAGTCTGCCAATACAAACCCAGGCTGCTTGCTAGGGTCACATACTGTAACAACTAGATACTGTAGGCGTGGTAAAGAAAAATAGCAGTAGCTATAATGCAACACAAAAATATGGTTGATTAACAAAAAAAGTTAAGCTAAGGATTATCACCATGCTATGATTGTTTTGAGCTTCAATTAAATGGTATTTTCTCTGTGTAGCGAATGTCATTATTTGATGTTAATATCAATGTATCTATAAGTGTGTCTCAAAGGCCTAAACATATTAATTTCACCTTAGATGAAAAATCGTCTTGAAAATGTTTAAGTATAATGGACCCTAACACAGTCCATGGTGGCCCTGAAGAGACAAACCCACATGGTGATGTGGATAAAGAACCAAGTGAAAGTGAAATCCGGTTACGTACCTCCTCCAGACGTGGCTCACGTAGTTCTGGTAGAAGAACAAGGAGTACTTCAAGCCAAGTCAATCCACCACGGTCAGAAGACGACATCCATTCAGACCACACAAATGTCAATCCAGTAAATGATGAGGATAGGCACGAGGACACCAGTTTATCTCTGAAGAAAATTTTGCTTTAATCACAGCTAGATGATGATCTGTTTGGAACTGGCAAGGTCTGTACATCCTATTCACAAAAAGCAGCCTGCTGGAATGAAATCACAGCATCTGTCAACAATGTGAGCAGTGTACGCAGAACCACTTATGTAATAAAAAAAGGTTTAAAACTGCAAAAGAATAGTCAAACAAAAAATGTCGGAAGAAGCCATTCAGGCCAAAAAAACTGGAGGAGGAGCATATCAACCTGTTCAGTCCTCCGCATGGAAATCTTTGCTACGGAAGAAAATGGCGTGGATACAGAAGATCCTGTACTTGACCTTAACCGTAACATTTATTCTGATTTAAAGATTGTTTCTCATTGACACTATGCAGCTGGTCTTGTTGCTGTATCTATATTTGGAGAATAATCCTTTGCATCACATCTCCTATTTTTACTGTTAACATGTATCTGCTTGCTAGAGTCAAATGGAGCCGAACAACCAGACAGTGTTTGGAAACAGAAATATAAAAATGCCTAGAGGATGCACTACATAAAAAGGCAAGTGTGAAAAAGTCATAATAACACTGAAATATGACCCTCACATACAAATATTGGTGTTGCAGTCACCCCCATTTAAAAACTCCAAATATTGGGAAGAGTGAGAAATTATATGAACATTTCCTCATAAAACAATTAATCAGATTTTAACATTCTTAACCCACTCATGGTCTAACATTACAAAATGTAAGGTAAAGGTCAATCAACCATTGGAGTTGTGTAATAGTCTGTTTGTCCAAGGGTGTTATTTATCAAAGTTTGAATTTCTAATTTATGTGAATGTTTCTTAACTCTAAAAAATTCGAATGTACTCATATATTCTCTAATATTCGATCGAATAGTCCCGACCCTCAAATTCAAATCAAATTCAAATCGAATTCCAATAGAGTTTTCCACCGAAAAAAACTAGATTGTCAGGAAGGCAATTAACATATTCAAATGGTTCAACGGACCTCTACCATTGAGTTGTAAATGAACTCGGCAGCTTTTAGGTGGTGAATATTACAATTAGAACTGTTTCCATGGTCGAGATGTGATAAATCTCACATTCTAATTTACATTCGAGTTGGTGCATTTAAATTCGAATTTGTGAGTTTTGACAGAAAAATAAATTTGAAAATTCAAATTCGAATTTACCATTTGAACCTTAATAAAGCTGCCCCTAGGTGTTTCTCTCTCTGCACAATCTTGGTAACTATATAATCTATTAATTTAATTGAACTATGGAATCTATCCATCTATATATACCTAAAAAGTGTCTAATTTCTATGTTAAGGGAAGGAGGGGGAGGAGATAGAGAAAGAGAGCAAGGTTTTTTTTAAATTTAAAGTTACACTAAATTAAAAACTCTGCATATGTATAAGGAAGAGTATCAAGATTTTGTGAACATTCTGCTATTTGCTTATTGATGATTAACACATTCTTGTCTTTTGTTACAGACCAAAAACAATAGATGCTATTTCAAGTGACACTCATAATCCAACAGAAAATAAATGCTAATTGTCCATCATCCTGAAAATATAAGAGAGGATCATGTTGTTATGTACCAACTATCTTTTCCTATCTTGCGAACAAGACACCTAGAGACAGATTTATTAAGGGTCGAATACTGAATTAAACATTTTTTTTTTTTTGGTGTCAAACTTCACACATTCGAAATTTAATCCTCCAATTCGAATGTACATTTGAATGTGAGGTTATCGCACCTCGGCCATGGAAACATTTCTAATTAGAATATTCACAACCTAAAAGCTGCCGAGTTAATTTACAAGTCAGTGGCAGAAATCCATTGAGACATTTGAATATGTTAATTGCTTTCCTGGCATTTGAGTTTTTTTTAGAGGGAAAACGCTATTCAAATTCGATACAAATTTTTGGGCCGGGTCTATTTTGATTGAATTCTAATTTTTCTTAAATAACCTCCCATTTGAGTTGTGATTAAATTCAAATGAATTAGAGTTAATAAAAAATTCATTTAAATTCAAAATTCGATCTTTGATAAATCTGCCCAGGAGTGTTTATGCTGCAACAATACCCAACGTATATGTTGGTAATGACACAACACCACCACTTTATGATGTTCCAACAGCTAGACATCACAATTACACAGTTATCATCCACATACTTATTCCAATGTGTCTCTTTATACGTATGTGGCCTACACAAAGTCCTTTTTTGCAAAAATTGATTTCTACACCATCAATATCCTCTCCAGATGTAACAAATACTTTAAAATACTGAAACAGCAAACACTACTGTACATTAGAACAAAATAATCCAAGAGCGTTTTGAGTGTTTCCACAAGCTAAAACTATAACGGGCAGATTTATCAGAGGTCGAATTTCAAATTGTTGTGAATTTTTTTTACTCTAATAAATTCGAATGTACTCACAACTCAAATGGGAGGTTATTTATGAAAAAATTAGAATGTCTAACATTCAATTGACTGGCAGCGATCCAAAAATGTATTTTATATTCAAATGTAGTATGAAAAAAAAAAAAACTTGAATGTCAGGAAAGCTATTAACATATTCAAATGGATCAATGGACCTCTGCCATTGACTTGTAAATGAATTTGGCAAATGTTAGGTGGAGAATATTCAAATTAGAACTGTTTCCATGGTCGAGGTGTGATAAATCTTATCTCACATTCAAATTTATATTCAAAATGGGGGATTAAAAAGTGTGAATTTTGACACCAAAAAAAATGTGAAAATTCTAATTTACTATTCGACCCTAAATTAATCTGGAGCCAGAGACGCATCAGGAACCATCTAAAGATGACCATTTTGAAGGTGCGCTGGATTCATGCCAAGTGTCAGATAAGTAATTCCAATCTTTCAACAATTCCTATGTGCAAACACAAATAAGATGCCATAATGATATGGTGAATTTGCATCGTACGAGAAATACAGAAATGTATAATTAAGTTTGTAGCTACTAAAAATGGAAAATCAAAATTATGATTTGGCCACAACACAAATGAACGGAGCACAATCAAACTGAACTTCTGAAGCAAAATCTGACCACACAACAACACCTGTATGAAATCAGTCGTTCATTGGCAGATACCGCTTTATCAATGTGTAAGCTTGTAGAAAACACTCAAAAAGCTTTCACATAACTCCCATGTCTAGTGGCGACAAAACACCAACCAACTAAAAACAGATTGTATCAACAGGATTGCCTGAGTTACGCAACCAGCTGAGACAACAAAGTCCTATAGCATGGCCTACTTTAAATACAGTATTCAAAAACAATGGTAAGAAATAATTGTATAAAAACATGTTGTTTTTTTCAAGACTTTATTATTGTCCTGATATGTCTAATTTGCTATGTGGATTCTGTATTTTGGTTGTGTAACATTTGCAACAAATTGGTCAGGTGTTTGTAAGTAAATATAATTGTATTTTAGCCACAAAAAAAAAATGTTATTAATAAAAATGGTGGCAAGGATTTTGTTGTTTTTTTTATTGATCAATTAAGAGTCAACATTTATTGGATGGCAGCCAACATTTTCACTTTCAGCCAGTCCTGTCTGGTGTTGGGAAATTTTATAAATAGATGATATATTTTTTTTAAAGGAAAACTATACCCCCAAAATGAATACTTAAGCAACAGATGATTTATATCATATTAAGTGGCATATTAAAACATCTTAGCAAACTGGTCTATATATTAAAGTAAATATTGCCCTTTTACATCTCTTGCCTTGAACCACCATTTCATGATGGTCTGAGTGCTGCCTCAGAGATCACCTGACCAGAAATACTACAACTCTAACTGTAACAGGAAAAAGTGTTGAAGCAAAAGGCACAACTCTGTCTGTTAATTGGCTCATGTGACCTAACATGTATGGTTTGTTGGTATATTTGTACAGTGAATCCTACGATCCCAGGGGGCCGCCCTTATTTTTTAAAATGACAATTTTCTATTTACGATTGCCCAATGGCACGTATTACTAGAAAAGTATATTATTATGAAAATGGTTTATTTACATGAAGCAGAGTTTTACATATGAGCTGTTTCATGCAATATATTTTTATAGAGACTCACATTGTTTGGGGGGTACAGTTTTCCTTTAAAAGCTTAAGACATACCACTGACAAGACCTTCTGATGATTGAAAGCTGCCAGATGCCAGAAAATGACAGGTTTCCAATAACTTGGTGAAGCCTGGAACTTCTCTATATGTAGGTGCCAGAGGATCAATATAATTTTTGATCAGCTCATTGAGATCCATGAAACACTGGCTATTAAGTCAATATCTATCATCAACTTCAACCTCCCCTTAAGCCAGCCAGCAAGACCCTGGCTCTATATAACCTTGGGGGGCATTCAGGGACAACAGGTGGAAGTGCCGCAGCAACTAATAGTGGACTTGCTACTGAGTGGTGTGATGCAGCCCTCTTAAGCTGCAATCTTTTTTTGAAAGATTATTTTTATTGAGTTTATAAACATAACATAAAGTAAGAGAAGTGAAGTCTTTTGTAATTTCACCAGAATGTCTCATAAGAAACCACTGAGTATACAGCAACTACTGTATTGTTTTTGTATCCACAGTGAAACTCAATAAGAATATTTTAAATATTCTTGGGGAACAGTTTTAACATTTTGGACATGTATCCAGGGTAATTTTATACTGTGAAAGAAGAACTTGAATTTTATAATTTACTATCATATAAATCACAGACATGATTTCTAGCAATTTAAAGAGATTTCTGTCATGACTGTTGGGGAATTAAAAAGGGTAACTGGTAAAGGTGTGGGATCCCTAATACAGTATTATCCAGAAAGCATTAAATTACGGGAAGATCATTTCTCATAGACTCCATTTTAAGCAAATAATCATTATTTTCAAATTAATTCTCTTTCTCTGCAGTAATAAAGCAGTACAGCCTTCGACGATCACTAAGATTTTCCTTTGGGAAATCCCAATCCAGGCCTTTAATGCCCTCCTAGGCCTGCCTCAATAGATATCCCCCTTCTGAACAGAAACTCCTAAACTTTATATACACAGCTACTAGGCTGTCAATTACCTCCAATTGGAAATCACCCGAGGCTCCAACTGTAGAAGAGGCTATCATTCATATTCATAAGATGAAACTAATGGAGGAGATGACAGCAAAACACAGAAGGACTGTCCCCCAATATGGTCAAATTTGGATTATTTTAAATCCCAAAAGAATCCTCCCTGACTGGGTAGACAAACCCACCAAAGGCGACTACATTTTATATCCCAAAAGAATCCTCCCTGACTGGGTAGACAAACCCACCAAAGGCGACTACTCTCCCCCAAATAAAAAGTGAATATATCTATGGCAACAGGCCCCACTCTCTCCATGGAAGGCTGGACCAGGGGCTCCATACCCCCTCCATAAGGGGTATTAATAAATAAAAAGAAGGGTTAGGAAAGGTTCCATACACTCGAGCATGCTGTTTCATAATGTTATCACGTTATTCTTTTATTGTTTTTGATTATTGTGTTTCACTTGTTCATATAGGTTCATGCAATCCTATAACAAAATGACACTGTAAAACTGCACTGATGTCCCTATGTTACTGGCCTTTAAGAAAAATTGCAAGGTCTGGAAAATTAGCTGTAAAAACCAAATACAATTTAAGATACAAAAAACAGTACAGCTTGGATCCTAAAAAAAGCTGAATTGATGGCAAAACAATCCTGTTGGGTTTATGTAATGTTTTAAAAAATTTTTTTAGCAAACTTAAGATATGAGGATCCAAATTATGGAAAGATCCCTTATCCAGAAAACACCCGGTTGCAAGCATTCCAAATGATAGATTCCATACCTGTGGTTGTTAAAGATATCCCTACAATCAAAATATTTAATATCAATAAGGGGCAGATTTATCAAGGGTCGAATTTCGTTAAGTTAAAAATACTTCGAAATTCGACCATTGAATTAAAATACTTCGAATTCGAATATGGAATTCGAAATTTTTTTCATCTAATTTGGCTATTCTGCGGTCGAAGTAAAATCGAACGATTAAATCCTTCAAATCGAACGTTTCAAACGATTTTATCGTACGATCAAACGATTTTTACTTTAACTTCAAAAACTTAGAAAAATGCAGTAGAAGGTCCCCATAGGCTAACATAGCACTTTGGCAGGTTTAATTTGGCAAAGTATTGAAGTCGAAGTTTTTTTAAAGAGACAGTACTTCGATCATCGAATCACCGAATGGTCGAGCGATTTTTACTTCGAGTCGAAGTAAATTCGAAATCGTAATATCCTATTCGATGGTTGAAGTATCTAAAAAATTACTTCGAATTTCGAATATTTTTATTCGAATATATTTTACTTCGAAAATTCCCTCGAATTCACTTCGACCCTTGATAAATCTGCCCCTAAATGTGTCCTTACATGTATGTATATAAAGATATGTATCTATGAGGTCTTAAATCACAATACTGAATGTTTTTTGTATTTATACTATCTGTATACTACATTGCCAAACAAAGTGACATATAACTATCCACTGACTACCAGTTATATACAGTATATAGTAGGCTATAAGAATGGTGTTAATGGCTGTTTATTTTGCGCTGCAAATCAGCCACTAATTGCATATTTATGTTGAAAGGTTACTGCCAGTCACTACATACTTAACAAAAGCTTGTACTGAGATGAAGTACCCTACTTATGTTTGATTCAGTGGAAAATATTTATAGTGACTTTACATTCTGGAATTATATAAATGTATATGAAAGCTCTTTTGACAAAACAGTATGCAAGAGTTTACAACCTGGGCTAAGAAATACATTATAGGTATAGGTGGAATTTTCTGTTGTTTCTTTTTTAATAAAATATGAGATAAATTTGCATTTTAGTAAATAACTCCCTACGTGTACTGACTATATCTTTTGAGAAATACTGGTTTCCACGTAAAATTAAAACTTTATTGTAATTATTGTGACTACTTTTCTGAACAGCTATACATTGCTGTAAAGAGCTATGTGATCTTATTTCACTGGATAGCTGAGTTATCAGTTATTTGATGGATCAACATTCACATCAATGGTCTCCTCTTGGAAACCAAAGTTTACTCTACAGGAATGATTTCCCCAGCTTGAATAAAAGCTTTCAGCTCATTCTGGAATGTACAACTTTTTGTTAGAAAAATGGAATAGATGCCAAAAAAGAGACCAAAGTGACACTATATTACTTGTAATTACAGAGAGATGAGTTATTAAGAAGACTCAGCTGGTTAGATTGTATCCTTTATATAGGTCTTAAAAGCTGTAAGCCATAAATTGCATGACATTTTCTGCCTTTGATCATAACGCTTTCCTCAAACTCTCCCACTTGCAACCCAGGTATTCCTAGCCTAATGATGGATGAATTCAAAATGATCCCTTCCAGCACTACAGCCATTTTTCTTTTATATACTGTGCAGTTTTTATTTGCCAATATTACACTACAATTAAAAACCAGGAGGATGAATTTACCACTATATATGTGTTCAGGATCAGAAGAAATATATTTAATATCTAAAGTACTAACATCAAAGGAAAAAGAACAGGAGCAGGGTGTAGACTTAAAGGAACAGTAACATCAAAAAATAAAAGTGTTTTAAAGTAATGAAAATATAATGCAGTATTGCCCTGCACTGGTAAAACTGGTGTGTTTGCTTAAGAAACACTACTATTGTTTATATAAATAAGCTGCTGTGTAGCCATTCAAAGGAGAAAAGGCTCAGGTTACACATTAGATAGCAGATAAGCTCTGTCTGTCTAATGGTGTTATCTGTTATCCATTAGTTAACCTGTTTCATATAGCTGTTTTTCAATTTCCACCATTGCTCCACAGCAGCTTGTTTATATGAATTATAGTAGTGTTTCTGAAGCAAACAGATCAGTTTTACCAGTGCAGGGCAACAGTACATGATATTTTCATTACTTTAAAACACTTAAATTTTTTGGTGTTACTGTTCCTTTAAGTCAATGGGCGGTTTTTTCTTTAAAAAAAACTTCGACTACCTACTTCGCCACCTAAAACCTACCGAGGTGCCATGTTAGCCTATGTGGAAGGTCCCCATAGGCTTTCTAGCAATTTTTAGGTCAAAGAAAAATCGTTCGATCGATGGATTAAAATCCTTCGAATGGAGCAATTTTGTTTCAGATTTGAGTCACAGTCTCTGTAAGAACCTACGATTATAATTGTAAAGCACTTTGCCTTCATAGTCCAACTTTAACGTTATAATTTATTTATCTAATTTTCAATTTTTATCTTATATTTCAAACCTGATGGGTCTTTCACTGTCAAACTCATAGCTTCTTCGCAGAGACATACATTGATCTTAATAAATAATGAATTAAAAGTTTCCAGCAAAGACACTAGTACAAATACAATAAATAAATAACAAAGAAGCTAGGTTCCCAAAGAGAAGTGCTTTTAATTTACAATCATAGAAGGAATTCATATAGAATACGACTGAGGGTAAACACAGCACAGGATACACGCTGAATGTCAAAAAGTGTGCCATTTTCAAAAATGTTTATATTGAAATTTTAGCATTTGAAATAAATGTGCTGTTTTCAAATAAATGAACAAAATGAATGTTTTTTTTTACATGGATGGTCTATCTCAGCATTGTTCCACCTCAACATGTCCCGATGTGTTTTACAACAGCCTTATTATAGAAAGGAAAATGTGTTTCCCTAAGAACAATTTTCAACCTAAAAATGATAAAGCTATTTGAAGTAACATAAATGCTAGACACAATTATAATTCAGTGCAACAACTGAAAGACTAGATCACCCAAGATTGCAATTCTACTGATAAACATTTAATATCTGCCATACTCGACCATATGCAGGTATGGGATCCGTTATCTGGAATCCCATTATCCAGTAAAGCTCTGAATTACGTGAAGGCCATCTCCTATAGACTCCCTTTTAATCAAATAATTAAAATTCACTGTTTAATATATTATCAAGGTTAAGGGAACTGTACTCTAGCAACATCAGGGTTATATTCTTAATTAATATATTGGTCAATACAACTTTTGCCTAGCTTTTCAGGGTCTGTGGCTGCATTTATAGGCAAAGCAAAGCTCCAATGAGAATCCCATATGTGTAAATCTGTCTCCATGCTCTTTATTTTGCAATTGGAATTGGAAGCTTTAAGCACAGTTTACCTAGCACTGAACAAGTCTGCTCTTGATGCTCATGTGTGATTACATATAATGAGGTTGAAATGGCATAATAATCTCTTATAGCAAGCTTAGCAAGCAAGTTATAGCAAAATGCCTGGCATAATGCAGATGATCAGCATTCTCATTAATTAATTATTTTGTATCTATAATTAAAGAGATATGAAGCATTACTGATATGCTCTGTACCCATCCTTTACCAGTTGAAGGTATATCTAAACCCAACCGTAAAGATGTCCCACTGCACCTCCTAGTTCTCTAGAGAAGTTGATGGAAAACTTACAGACAGAAAACATTCAACTCTGCTGACCAAAAACTTCATTATAAATGCAAGAGAATTCACCATTGATAACGCTAATTACCTGCACTGTCAGTCATCTTGCTGTTATCTTACATACAATGAATATGTAATTTTAATTTCATTATATTACATTGTAATCGAAAATGGAAAACTGTGCTTAAAGCTTCCATCTCCAGTTGCAGGCGAAAGGAACAGTCAGTCAGTTTACATAAGTGGTATTCTTATTGGAGGATTGCTTTGCTTATAAATGCATCCTGAAGCCCTAGAGAGCTGGGCAAAGTTCTATTGAGCAATATTAAGAATTAAGAATACAATTGGTGATGGGTGAATCTGTGCCGGAATTCACAAAACTGTGACAACTGCAAAACATTTGCGAAACTAATTGAAGTCAATGGGCGTCAAAATAATTTTGACATGCATCAATCTTGGTGCAAGTGACAATTTTTATACGCGTGACTATTTGGTCCAAATGCATTAATTAATTAAGTCAATGTGTGTCCGAATAACACAATTTCTATGCGTGCACCAACTTTGACGCATGTCAATTTTTTGACGCTGCAGATTTTTCATCTGCGAATTGTCATCAGCAGTTTCACAAATTCATTCGCTTGCGGCAAAATGTGGAAATTCGCCACAAATTTGTGTCTGGCAAATTTATTCATCCATCACTAAATACAATCCTTATGTCCTAGCATGCCTTAACCATACTAATATGTTAAAGTATTCTGTGATCTGTAGTCCAACAAGTGTTCAGTACAGACAATGCAGTACAGACAGGTTTAGTGCCCTTTTAAATGCCAAGAATATGCTTGTACCCCAGCTGCATTTGGTGGTGCAGCACAGTTATAAAAGTTTCACTCAGTATTGCTCACCTGGTGGCTACTACTGAGTTATAGATGTAAAAGAATTCAAAGATTGGCGACCTCATGGCATCATCATACATCATAATCAATACATCTGAACAATATTTACAGTTAGAAACAGGGTAGCTCAATAGTATTTAGGGCCTTATTTATCAGAATTTTTCTGAGTATTTAAATAAAAAAACTAGACCAATCTAGAATCCACAATGTGACCTTATTTATTAATAAAAAAGCACAATTGAATTGGATCAGGGACAAACTTGATAAAATCTAGCGAAAATCCGAATTGCTCGTTTTTTGGGGGTTTTTCAAAATAAGGAAGAATTTTTTGGAATTTTACGCAAAAAGTCAGAAATAATCGGGTTTTCAGTCTAATTTCAATGTAGACCACAGAAATTTCCAAATAGGATAGGAATCTCTCCCATTACCTTATATTCAACCTCGGCAGGTCTGAGATGCCATGTTTTGGGATTCAGCCTTTCAATCCTCTTGCTATAACAAATCTCTAAAAATTTGAGGGGTTTTTTTCCACTAAAATTCAGATTTTATATAGGGTTGCCACCTTTTCCGCCGGTGGTGACTGGATAGGGATCAGGGCCGTGATGTCGGTGGGGCATTGAAAGGCGGGATATGACGCTGCGTTCGGCGATGAGTCCTGCCCGGTTTTCCTTATTTGGAAAACTGCGCAGGAAGTTTTGACCCAGGCAGCTGTTCAAAATACAGGGCTGTCCGGGTCAAAACCAGACAGATGGCAACCCTAATTTTATAGTAAAAAAAACCTCAAATTTTTTGAGTTTTTGGTACTCGGACGCTAATAAATACCCCCCTTACAGTTAGGAACAGGGTAGCTCTAAAGTGAAAACACAGTGCCTGACACTGACAGAACCCATTAAAAATACAAATATGGTATATACAATATACATTGCTAGTGGTAAATCCATAAATAATTGACAGCCATCATACTGCATAGAAAAATGCTGCACAAACAGCATTGACAATAAAAAGCAGTATATAAATAACCTCTAATACAATTTTAAAGAACTAAAGCAATAGTACAGAATTACTTACCACTTAGGCATCACATAATTATTTTATAGGGTATTAAGAGAGCTAAGATAAAGAGCTAAAGGTATGATGAAAACAAAGCAACATTGCAAATAATTATATATTATAAATAATGACAGGCTTAGAGCACTCGCTCCCAATAACAATGTAGCACTGTAAGACCTCCAGCTTCTCTTGCTATGTAATGAATTACATTCATAATATCTTGCAGCTGATTTTAGCAATAAAAAGGTGCATTTCAGGTGTAAAAACCATTTTCACAATATAAATGGATTTTTATTTTTCTCATTTTGCTCTGCGGTTTTACTATCAAATCACACTTGGCCTTCACATTACATTGCTGTAAAAAGCTGAGCACTTGTTACTGGAGTCATTAAGGGTAAAATGCATACCTGGAAGAATTTGACCCATCTGAGTGAGTATTTTATAAATATACAGCACATAAACTGCAGACGTGATGCATAGCATATTACATTAAGTCATAAGTAGAATTTCAGATTGTACAAAACAAATATAAAAAACATTAAAAACAATTATTTCAGTTTGCTATGAGCCTTTATTTATTCCATAATAAATTCAGCATCTCTAGAGACAGATTGATGAATACTGATCTCTAGAACAACATGTCCATTTTTTTCTGCTAAAAACGGCATCATATGAACAAAACCCTCTGACAGGTAGACCATATTATAACATACATCTTCAATCAAAACTGTGTTTAAATAGGCCTTTCCTCCCGGGGTATCTGAAAAGGTTTCATTTCATTGGAACTAGAATGCATACATAAAATACCCCATTATCTTAATGAATGTACTTGGTTAGTATGGAGAAAAAGACAGGGTGATACACATGCCAAGAATACTGTAGTGTGGCTTTTGAATGAATCCTGAATGAATGAATTCTCCAGTACTGTAATTGTATTCTACAATGGAACGTCTATATACATTTGTAGATTAGAAGCCACAAGAGATGTGATATAGCACAGCACTGTGAGTAACGCTAGTGGCTGCTCCCATTTCTATTTAATGCTTGTGCACCTGTTGTTGTGTTTAAGGCCAAAGATGTTTATCAAGAATCCAGGGTTTTTCAATGCCTGGCAAAACTTGCATTTTCTTGAGCATTAAATGAAGTTATCAAATAAATTGTTGCCCCTTCCTCTACCTAATTGCTAGGTTTAACACACTTAATTTGTCTTCTTATACGTGTAACTTTGTTGTTAAAACTTCATATGAGCTCCTCAGTCTCGGCCATCTTTAGAGATGATTTGTCACAATGAGCTGAAGGGCTGAAAGGCTGAAGGCAAGTCAGGCGAATTGAAGGGAAAACAGACACAGATCAGCGCAGCCCAAGGATGAATTATACTCTTCTGCCAATCAGCTATAAGCAGTTGTGATTGGTTCACACATGCAGAGGGCGGGCATAAATGTTATAAAGGAGAAGGAAAGCTATGGAGGCATTTTATTGCCAATAGATTAGCCTCAATAGTGCAAGCTAGAATGCTATATTTATTCTGTAGAATGTTTTACCATACCTGAGTAAAAAGCTCTAGAAACTCTCTGTTTGTTTAGAATAGGAGCTGCAGTATTAACGTGGTGTGACATCACTTCCTGCCTGAGTCTCTCGCTGCTCTGGGCTCAGATTACAGTAGAGAAGGGAGGGGGCAGAGGAAGAGGAGCAAACTGAGCATCTCTTGCCCAGGGCAATGAGGTTTAAATTGAAGGCAGGAAGTCTGATACAGAAGCCCATGTGTACACAATAGAAGGAAAGAAATGCTGTATTTCTTTTGACAGGAGACTCAGAGCAGCACTACGTTGGGGGTTTACTGGTATATTTAGATGGACCTTTCTGATAAAGCTTACTTAGTTTTAACCTTTCCTTCTCCTTTAACGTATATGAGCAATCTTACTCACTGGGAGGAAGCGTGCACACGGGGTGGATGATCTGCGCATGCGTTTGACTCTTCGTCTTACTGATACAGCACAGCATATTATGTTTTTTTTTGTTGTGTTGCTTTTGTAAAGACTATAGAATTGGATCTAGTAAAGGGCATAGAAGTTAATTGAAATAGAAGCACTATTACACAGTATTCAGGCATGCCTTTCCAATAGACCAGCATTATTTTTTGCCTCTCCTTATCCTTCAAATATGTTGTGATCTCTTTTTTGCATTAATAAGCATCTCTAAAATAACTTTTAACAGGTTGTATTTTAAAGGCAGAGAAAGTCCAAACATACCTCATTGTCATACTTAAATGTCTATTTGTAAATATGTTGTAACTTGTAAATATGTTTTAAAACCATATTTGTACCAACAGTTTACTCAGATCTCTGGTTGACTAGGTTTAATCTTTGAGGATTTAGACAAGGGTTATGTCACTGGCGCCTTCATTTCTCTCATGTCATAAGCCTGCAAATGGTCCTATTGCAAGAGCTTCTTGTTGCTCTAGTGATGACTCAAGGGGCACATACACAGTACAAGCTATGCCGAAGTTGACAGCGCCTATACTAAGAAGGCAGCTCTGAGCTTTTAAAGATATTAACACTGTCTTTAACTGCTTTCGAAAACAATTTTGAAAACAAATAATATGTAGCAAATCAAGAGATTGAGGTAGGGGGAATGTATAAAACCAAAATTAAATTGTAAGGGTTTTAGAGGGCTATTCACTGCTTAAACACTCATGTTTTCTTTTTAGTTTGTTCCATGCAATTACTTTTACTGTCACCGTACAACCCTTCAGCCTCCTCTGTATTTATCCATCTCTACCTTTACTAAGCCAGACATCAAATTAGCCTCAATATATTGCTCATTTTTAAAGCTATTAGAGGAAGTCTTTCATGTATAATATCTTATACTGTCTTTTTCTACTTTCTCATTAAATAAAATGTAATCTTTCAAAAGGTGAATATTTAAATGATATTTTATTACTGTAAAATAAATCACTTGTGCATCGAAGTGAAATGCCAATTGTCAGTAGAGCAGCATCCAAAGTATTTTTCAAGCATGAACAGAAGGAAAATGACAATGCCATTGATTTAGCTGAAAACATACAAGAAAGGCCTTAGAATTTCATTGAGATTCATATTCTTGATGAATTCTCATTTACTTGATTAATAGTGTTCTGGAACCACTGATTACACCAAAGAACACCTTACAGACACAATTTGTGCCATTCAGATTTTCATGTAGTCTTTTACAAAATAAAACATGATAAATATTTCCCAATAATAACATGCATGCTTTGAAAACGTCTAACCACTACTTAAACTGTGGTTACTAGATTTATTATAGATTTTCACATATTTGATACATGTTTTTGTAGTATCCTCTTGAATATACTGGGTTTCTGTCCCTCAAGAAATCCGAAAACAGTGTTATCAACCAATGTTGTTTTAAGACTCCATCCATCAATTTTGATGGACTACATTAAATGGCATTAACCTTTTATTTATATGTCAGAATGCTGGAAATTTAGAGTATCCGTGTTTGGATGGAGCAACACATTTGTGGAAGGTTCTTTAGCAGTCCCTAAGCTGCAAAGGACACATTTGGTGATAGTTAGAGCAGTAACTGCAGACAGACACCCAAGACTGGTGTGTGGCTCCAGATATGCACTGGGGAGAAAGGAAAATTATAAAAATAAAAAAAAGGTGAACCGTCAGCTAATGAAAAGATAATGGAGGGATGGGTAAAGAATAAGATAAAGATTAAAAGATTCAAGAGGGCACGAATAGAGGAAAAGCAGGATAGAGAAATAAAAACCATGAGTCCAGAGGAAAAGAGTGGAAAATTGGAGAAGCAGAGAATAGAGCAGAAGCCATATTAATAGAACACTCCAGGGTAGACTAGAGCGTGCCTACTTCCTTCCATCTGGTGGGGTCAGGGGAAGCAGTCCAGCCCTGTATCCTTTCTGCCTGAAATAGGGAAAGTGGTAAGAACAAGGTCCTGCTGTAGCCTGCATCATCTACCGCTCCCTAAGAATGAAATGCAAGTTAGGACAAGTGTAGGGGTATGTGCCTATTCACTCCCAACCCTCGTGAATACGACAGACAGAATCTACTCATGGGGTAGCCACAGCTCTCAGCGCTCCATTTAAGCAACACCAGAAGGCAGAGTACAAGCACGCCAAAAGTGCTGACTGCAAATGTTCTTTGCACATTGTACACGGTTAAGTAAATCACTCCTTATAGGGCTCATTTATAAGTGCCATGTGCAAAGCGTAAATTCAAAAGCAAATGTTATCCCAAAATGCAACATTTATCTGATAAATCCCGCATCATTTTGTCCACCAGGATGAGTTGTGCTTAGGGATGGGCAAATTTTTTCGCCTTGTTTCGCTGAAAAAATAACGCCCATAGACTTGTATGGCGTTGTGCGTCAAAATAAAAAGATGTTTTTTTTTTACGCCCATAGACTTTAATGGGCGTCAGCGTCATTTCGCCGGCGGCGAATTTTTGGCTAAACGAAACGGGTCAAATACACCCATCCTGTGCTTAGTGCAAATGTGCCATTTCCAGAACTCCAGATATCTGAGACGTATACTTTAGTTGCAGTGCTGCTGCATGTTTTGACGCCAGCCACAGTGGGAATCCTGGAGATGTCGCAACATTTGAGTTGGCTATGTTGCACCATTGTTCTCCTGTTTCAATTGGCACACTGCACATGATTCATCCAGATTGCCGGGTAACACTGGTGCAAGGAGTGATTTTGAATCAATGTACATTTAATGAATGGCTTCAATTTACACAACTGTGATAATTTTAACCACGTACCCTTATGTTTTTCAGTAGAAAAAAGTAAGAGAAAAGCTAAAAAGGGGCCTGTGAGAGAGGGTAAGTGTGGAACATCTATAAATGTTATTGGGGTGCAGAGGGCTTATGGGTGGTGGTGGTGTTAAGAAAAGAAGACGTAGTTGGGCTCATTAAGGGTACCAGAGGTACAGACACTCAAATGTAAAGTGCTACTGGATTGAAGATAACAAGGGCAAAGTGTAGGCTCATAACAAGTTGGAGAGGAAAGTCAAAAATATTGCTTGTGACCCTACATAATGAATTACAGCAGTGAGTTCTAAATAAAGCATTCAGGGGTTATTTTCAGGCTTTTTGGGAGAAAACTCAAATTTTATGGGTTTTTACATTTTTTTTTATAGATTTATTAAAGTCAGATGGTGCAAAAAGCCAGAATCCCAAAACCAGCCATCACAGACCTGCCAAGGTTGTGTATTAGTCAATGGGAGAGGTCCCTATCATATTTGTAAGTTTCTGTGGTCTGTGCTGGACAAGGGCCACCATTAGAAATCAGGGGGCCCTGTACAACAAAATTTCGGCTTTTTGGGGAAAAGCCCATTGATACAATAGTTGCTAATACTCCAGAGATTCTGCTGAGAAATTTGTCAACTCAATGTTGCAAAATTGTAACAGTTTAGAGTCTGAATTACTGAGCTGCCAGACTCAAATATTATTATTTTATTATTAACATGTATTTATATAGCACCAACATATTTCGTAGCGCTGGTATCAGAGACAGGGACATTCAACTTTAAACTTAGATTTTGGAACAACAGTAAAAAATAAATAATGAAAAGTAATTGAAAAACGTCTTTATTTCTGGGGAACAATCTAATGATTTAAAAAAAAGTTTTGGTAGGTGAACAACCCCTTTAATAATGAACTTAATAATGATTAGGCAGTGACTAGAATAAGAAGGAAGATGTATAGGAATATCTAAATATTCATAGAAAACAAACAACAGTAATTCAGAAAAATGCTCAATTTTGCCATTAAATTTCAAATAAAAATATTTTCCCTTTACTATTTCACTAGAATATCTTATTTTGCACTGGAGAGACCATCTAATATTGTGCCCCCCTGCTTAGTATATAACACAATAATATTGCTAGATCATATAATTCTTTGGTGAACTTCTTGATTTTACTCCCAGAAATTCATGAATTGCATTGAGTAATTTGCAACTCACTTGCTTTTTCCAGCTTATTCCAATCTTTTTTGTGAGGAAAATATATCAGTGTTATGTGAATTAAAAGACACTGCTGGTACTGTATGAACTGCACCTGGAGCCATTAACACATTTTGTGTGTAGTCAGCTGCTTTATGATGTATTTTTAGTTGCAAAGATCATAAATATATATGGGGATCTGATAGAGGGGACATAAGTATGTGACACAGGTAGTGGTATGTGACAGGGAAAAATAACATGATTTTGATCTTTTCAGTGGAAAGATGATTAATGCCATTCCTCCTCCATAATATATGCTATTGTTTCAGGGTATTGTTTAGGTTTGAATATTGTATACTTCTGTGCAATGTTTTAGTAACTTGCCTGCCAAAAGAACTAGTTGTAAAACCTGCCAAAATAGTGTTTCAGCCTATGGGGGACGTCCTACAATCAATTTGGAGTAGTTTGGTGGACTCCTGAAAATCTATTTTTTTTCAGAGATAAGACTCCCATGAACTTGAAATTCGACCCTTGATAAATCTGCCCTTAAATATTTGATAGAGTTATTATGTTATGTTTTTATTTTGTAACACTGTAATATTAACATTAACATTAAAGATCAGTGATGTAGCCAAATATAGAGGTTTGGGAGGTATGAAGTTGAAAAACTGACGTCTAATTTGAACAAAAAGAACTGGAATGGAAGGGTTTCACATTCTCTATTATCTAGTTTTTCTGGCATGCCTAAACTAGGATTTGTAAAGAGGATTGGTACCTTAATTTAAATAAATAAAGAAAACTGTCAAATCATTTTGACATGTTGTTGATAATGACTTATGAAGTGTTTATATATCAGCAGTTCCCTTCCATTATAATTGTTATAAGTGTATACCATTAACTGCCCCAATTGCTGTGAGATAATACCAAAAGGGGGCATAGCCTACCTAGAAGGTTTAGCCACGGCTAGACTAATTGAGTGGTGTGGATCGCTAACTGACAAACTGGGTAGATATAAACCTTTAAGCACCTTTAAAACAATTGCTTCTGAATGATACCTTTAATATCTCAGCACAGTATATCATTCCAAAGACAGATAGAGCTGGTTTATGGCATGTGCCACACAGACATAACTGATTTTTTCCACTGATGTATTTTTGTAATTATTCAAGACTTCTTAGGGTCAAGCAGTGATCTCAAGACCGCTATGGAAGTTAAAGGGTTAGTTCGCCTTTGAGATAACTTTTAGTATGATGTAGAGAGTGGTATCATGAAACAATTCGCAATTGTTTTTCATTTTTTTTTTAATTATTTGTGGTTTTTGAGTTTCGTTTTTTATTCAGCAGCTCTTCAGTTTGCAATTTCAGCTATTTGGTTGCTATAGTCTAAAATACCGAGCACCATGCATTGATTTGAAAAGGAGACTGGAATATGAATAGGAGATGGCCTAAATAGACAGATAAATAGTAACAAGTACCAATAACAATAAGGGGATTATTTACTAAACTCTGAATGCAAAAATCACAAAAAAAATTTTTTTATATAAAATCTGACTTTTAAAAAAAATCACTGCGGATGGAACAGTCAGAATCTGAAAATCTGGCATCTCAGACCTGTCGAGGTTGCATATAAGTCAATGGGAGAAGTCCCAATGATTTTTTGATGTGCGCTGGGTTTTTGTGCAATACCCTGAAGTTTTCTGAGTTTTCAGATGAAAATTCTGAAAAATCGTGAAATTCGTGAAAACTGGATGAAAAAATCGTGAAAATCCCGCAAAACACATTTTCGGGAAAATGTAACAATAAATAACCGTAAAAAACCCGAGCGGATATGATTGGAGTTTGTAGTAGAAAATATTGAGAAAAATTCGGACTTTGATAAATAACCCCATAAATGTGTATCCTTACAGGGCATTGGCTTGGAAAACTGGAAAGAAGGCAAATAATAAAAAGAACTTTTGCCAAGTTTCTTAGAACTGGTCATTCTATAACATACTAAAAGCTAACTTGAAGGTGACCCACCCATTAATGTATGCAAGACTACTTAAGGATCCCATTATAATCATGCAAGAAAATTCACCAGTGAGTATTCTACTGAACAAACTGAACTGCTGTCGTCCTTAATGGATGTGGACATGGCCTGAATTATCTTATAATTACATTTTTAAATATGTTTTATTATGTCCACCTGCCGAATGTATTTAGGTATTTCCAAGATTTAACTGTAGACAGTTGGCCAATATAACAACAGATGGCACTGTTACAAAATTCATTATATCTGCAGTTTAAAAATACTCTAAAACTGTATACATTTTGGAAGCAAAGGGAATGAAATAATGTCATTTGCAAAAGTGTTTGGAAGAGGACTCTGAGAAATGTTACGTTAAGTTGTTTTCAGTATTGACATTTCCTACCTTCAATATATAAAATATATATTGTTTTTAAACTTCACTTTGGAGAGGGGCACAATGGTATATTTTCAACCGTAGAATTCTAAAAATGAGATGTGAACTTCCTCTATAACAAAAAGCCCTTGGCTTCGAATTGATGAGAATATATTTCCTGGTATTGGTATTTATTTATACATAAAACAGTTATAGAAATCTATATTCATGTAGTTGCTGAATTTGGTAGTGTGTTAGATCTTCACTGAACCATCTTTCTGCAATACATTCTTTTTATTGATAGCACTGATGTGCTGTTTGTCGTGTCTTTCTATATAAAGCATCCAACATATGTTGTGCTAATACTGTGTATAACATTTTCAATAGTAAACACAACATTTCTCTGATGGCAGTACAGTAATACAGTCAACAGATAATTTAAAGAGGTACATTTGTTAAAAGGAATAGACAAAATTCTTAACTGAATTCCATGTATTTTATAAAGGTATGGCTCTGCTTATAAATGCACATATCATTCTACTTTATATCTATATTTTGATAGCTGAGTCTCTAGAGCAACGGGAGAAACTCAGCACATCAGTGTTGAACATATCAAGTGAATCAGACTCATGATGTTTAAACCAAGCAACAAGAAACAGCTTCAGGGAAAGGAACATGATTGCATGTTGAAGTGTACTGACAGGAGAGGGAGATATATAAATGGAGAGCTTCTTAAAGAAAAGATCTCAGACTGAATCTAAATGCCAAGCATGTACATGTTCTGAGCATAACAAAGCTGATAATTACAACTATATGATAGGACTTTCATTTGGAAACTGCATGTACTGTTGTAAAGTCCAAATTCTAGTATGTATACCAATATATAACCTGAGTGTTCACAACTACAAAAAATGGAATGCTTAAAAGTGGATAATGTTTCCATTTTGAGTAGTATTGAAGGGAAGGGATTTATAATTTTTTTCAATAAAAGCTTGAAAATAAGGTAGAACCATTGATAAACAATTTAAAGCTTCCAACTTTTGTTGCAGGAGCATAGAACAAGGACCCAGATTTACAAAGATCAGCTCAGATTTTCATTGGAGAATTACTTTGCATTTTAATGCAGCAGTGGGCTATAACTGGGAAAAAGTTTTACTAGAAATGAATATGGCTAAAAATGCAATATTTTATATATTGAACGTAGTGAACCAATCTAAAGGCTCAGCATCGCTATAGTAGTAATGATCCAGGCCTTCAAAGTTGTCACAGGAGTTTCCCATCTTGGATTTTGTTAGGAGTGTCAGTGACACTGCACATGCTCAGTGTGGTTTGAGCAGCTGTTGAGAAGATAAGCTTAGGGGTTGTTGCAAATCTTCAAGCAGAAAATGAGGCGTGTCTGTCATATAAACTGATGCTACAGGGCTGATTATTAAATTCTGATGAAAATTGTGCTGGTTTCTGAGCTGCCATGCACCAATATTAATCAGCCCCTGAGCAGGTGTGTGGGGGCCCTGGGGCAGCAGCCCCGGTAGGCCATGGACACCGAGTCTGATGATGAGTACAGTGCAGTGCAGTAGGGTTTAGTGTCTCTTTAAATCTGCATGATTCCTCACCAAAGAGCATTTTAAACTAAATTATACATGCAAGGAGATTTAATAATCAAATTTATGAACACTGCATAAATCAACTGACTGTGAATTAACACTGTGAGACACTATGCAGTTTTTTGTAAACAAATCTATATAGAGCTTTTCCTAGAACTACAATTTTGTAAACAAACCTATATAGAGGCGATCGGACCACGCAGCCTAGGGGCGCCTGCCTGAGGAATCTGGCCCTGACAATCATATAAAATCAAAAAGAGAGAGTGAACTGTAAACAGGCAGGATTCTCACACTTATCACCGATGTGCTGGACCAGCAGCATCTAGAAAACATAGAATCATACACTGTTGCTTTAGGAACCCATCTCTGTTGCAGCAACCATCATACTGTAGCCCTTAAAAAATGCTGCAAATGTCTGGAAACTGTAGTCCAGCAAGATTTTTTTGGCATGCACTGCTATGTGAGCTTTATGCCCTTTTTAAAGGGGACATATACCTTCTCTAAAACTGACAGAACACAGTTGTACCACTATATTTACCTACGTTTTGCTTGATTACATACTTCAGCATAATGGCATGCTGTGAACTGCAGGTCATCAACATAATTGTTGTATTATTAAGGAGAATGTAAATCCGCCGTTCCGCTTGTCCCTCTGCAGGTCGTGTTTTAAATAGGCAGCCAAACATAATTATATCCACAAGAGGTCTTACCAATGAAAATATTCATTCTAAACACACAATATTCAAAATTCAAACACAGGCATACCTCAAATGTTTAATTTAAAAAAAAATTAAAATACTTAAATAATTAAAATATACGTTTCTGCCGTCAAACTCAAAAAATTGTGAAATTTTGGGTTCTCATTAAAGATCAGAAGGGAGAACATACCATTTATTTGTATATTGCTAAAAAAAAAAACCTGTATTTTATTAGTGCTTCCAGCTCTGGCACAGAGAGCAAAAAGACAGATTTACACAGATTTACACAGATTACGTGGGATAGTCATTGCAGGTTTCTCCTGCTTTAATTGGGGAAAAAAAGTTTAATTGAGCAATAGTGGAGTTAAAAATACAACTTTGATGTTGCTGGACTAAAGTTCTCAGGATGATTTAACCCTTGATAATATGTCGGAGAGGAGTATGGTGTTATGAGCGTTTGAATGGCCATGTGACGTATGATAATAAAATTGGCATATATGCTGGGGCAGGGAAAGTGATTGCTGTATGTAGAATGTTAATGCTGTATAAATTAAATACAGTGGTAATAATAGTTATAATGCATAAATAGACTAAATTGCATGTGGTCATAGAAAATATTTAAAATCAAAGAATATCATTTTATTATTGACTATATCACTGTGTAAATGTATTACCTTCAGATGAACTGAATGTGCAAAAGAAGCTAAGGCTTCTGTTCTTGATAATCTGACTCTCTGTATATGTAGGTGTATCTCATTTCAGAAGATCGTGTCAGCTGAACAAACCCTATTTTAATATGTTGTAAGGAAATGATAAAGTTTCCTATTTAAAATTAATCTAATTCCCTAGCAGATAGAATGAGCCTAATGATACCCTAATACAACCTGGTGTATTGATGCTTTCTGGGCTGAAAGCTCAGTCCAACTGGATCTATAAATGCATCAGATTGTTTCATCAGAATTGACTGAAGCCCAATAGCTATGAGAATGGGTCCACATAGAAAATATGTTTTATATTCTTACAAAATAGAGCCCTCAGACCATTTCTATTTATTTGAGTTTGTTTCTTTTCAGTTTTAACAGTTGTTTTTGTCCATAACTACAAACTTGCCTTGGCTTTATTAATATAATACTAGTGTGCTTAAAATGGTGGTGTAAAAAAAAGATTTACATTATGCAGTATTAAAAGGAATATTGTATGACGATTTCTAAAAATCTTTAAAATGGTTGTATTTAAAATGAATGTAATATTCTCATATATTGAGGCCACCTTATCTGAGTGTTTTTCAGTGTGCAAGTAGCATAAAGGCGCTGCATGCTTTATATATATCACAGGCATGTCTTTGTTGTCTAAGATTATACAGGTACAGGTATGGGACCTGTTAAACAGAATTCTCGGGACCTTGGGTTTTCCAGATAAGGGATCTTTCTATAATTTGGATCTCCATACCTTAAGGGGCAGATTTATCAAGGGTCGAATTTCGAAGTGGTAAAACTTCGAAATTCGACCATCGAATTGAAAAAATTCGATAGTCGAAGTTTTTTATTGATTAAATTTAGTGGTTTTCGAACAATTTAATCGATCGATCAAACGATTTTCCAAAAAAAAAAATTGACTTCTAAAAACTATAGGTTCTAGGAGGTCCCTAACATAGCAATTCGGCAGGTTTAAGGTGGCGAAGTGTCGAAGTTTTTTAAAGAGACAGTACGATATTCGAAATGGTCGATTAGTCGAAGTATTTTCACTTTGAATCGAAGTCGAAGTCGAATTTGGCCTATTCGATGGTCGAAGTATCCAAAAATGACTTTGAAGTTTTGAATTCGAAAATTCACTTCGAATTCACTTCGAATTCACTTCGACCCTTAAGTCTTTTTAAATCATTCTTTAAATTTGTAATTATTTGTTTAAAATGGGATCTATGGGAGAAGGCCATAATGTAATTTGGAGTTTTCTGGGTAACATGTTTCCGGATGAAGGGTGCGATATCTGTACAGGATCCATTATCTGAAAACCTGTTATCCAGAAAGCTCTGAATTATGGGAAGTCAGATAGACTTTAATCAAATAATTAAAAATTTTAAAAAATGTTTTCTTTTTCTCTGTAATAATAAAACAGTGTCTTGTACTTGATCCCAACTAAAGTATAACAGCGGTGTTGGTGATAGAATAATCCCTTTGGGCTTATTTAATGTTTAAATGATTTTTATCAGACTTAAGGTATGAGATCCAATAACAGAAAGATCCCTGATCCGGAAGGCCACAGGTCTCATAGAAAGTAACATTGTAACATAGTAAGTTAGGTTGAAAAAAGACACACGTCCATTCAAAGTCCAAAGTTCAACCTTTTAACTTTTTTTTAACCTGCCTAACTGCTAGTTGATCCAGAGGAAGGCACAAAACCCATTTGAGGCTTCTCCTATTTGCCTCAGAGGGCATTCTGGATAACAGATCCCATACTTGTAGTTGGAAGGCTATAGTTGAAAAGCTGCAGGTGGGGCATCCTACAATAAGGTAGAAATTCTAGGAAACAAAATGTTAACATTCAGCATCAATAGCATTTAACAATTTACTGATAACAGTACAGAGCCTTGAACATTTGCCTAGTGTATACACAACTCTAGTGATCTAGTAAATATTCTCCTGTACTTTCTGCTGTCTCTCTTAGAATAGTTTGTCTCCTGTGATGGTTATATAAAGGATCTGCAGGATATAAAGGTGAGGCACTTTACTTTAACAGAATGAACTGTCATCAGTATTTTTGTTTTTGTTTTCACTGGCAGGAAAAAAACACAAAACCCATTAGATGTGTGCACATTTTAGGTCCTGAGTATGCTGAACATTTTAGTCCTGCTGAACATTTGTATATACAGTATGTATATTTTTATTTATATAGAGCTACATACTGTGTGTATATATATATATATATATATATATATATTTATATATATATATATATATATATATATATATATATATATATATATATATACGCAACAGCAGAGTAAATTAACAGAACAAACAGGGGGTCATTACAATAATAAATACATTACAAATACAATTACATTAAAGATTAAGAGCTAACTGTCAAAGAGAAAAGAGGAAGGAGGCCCCTGCCCCATAGAGCTTACAATTTAAGTCTGCCTATGTTGTTGTATTTTGTTAACTGTTTATGCTTCGCTGCCATCTTGGACTAGGAGAAATGAAACGCATGAATGCGAGTAGCCTAGTAAAAGATAGACTTGAGACTTGGTCATTGTGTTGCTAAATAAGTTGTGCTGCTTGGTACTTACAGTCCCATAACAATGAGCGCACAAAAATAAACAAAGGAGTCATTTAAACATGGTCAAACATTTCTTGGCTGCAGGGGGAATCTGAACGTACTTTAGATGCAAAGCGACAGCTATGTATCTTTTTGCCCTGCTTTCTTATTCAGAGCTGCACAGAACTGCACTTAGCAGAAGAATTCTAGCCAAATGGTACTTAATAGCAAAATGACACTTTATACAATACATTTTAGATGAAGGTGTACCTTGGCTGGTGAGGCACATATCTAAAGATTTCCATTTGGTGTCTGCAGGGGGATGTGTGTGCCAGAGAGTAACCCTCCAAACTGCATTGCATGGGTTTTCTGTAACTCCTTTGCCCATCTCAATAAAGAAGAGGGTGTTTTGTAAATTATGAGGCTGTTTCTTTTAATAACAGCAGAACCCCCATTTTACGTTTTTAAGGGGATCAGAAAAAAATGGTGTAAAATCCAGGTAAAATGTAAAATCAGGGAAATGTATTATGCATAATATATAGGTTGGACCCCAAAACAACAATGTAAAATGAGGACAAACGTAAAATCAGGGGATGTAAAATGTATGTACATGTATGTACAAGTATGTCTATGCCCATGTGATGCTCTGCTGTCAGCATTTGCTAATCAGTCCTTGTACATAGAGGCAAAGTCAGTCACCTTGGACCTATACTGTACATGGCTATCCCTGGAAAGAAAAGCACAAGCCACTCTCCATTCTGCATGAAATACGCTACACAAAAAGCAAACAGTCACATTACTGGGTTCCATCACAGGCAGGTCCAGCTATCACAGGTTAAATTGGGCGTAATGGAATAGAATTCAATGCCACCACAACATTTGACAAAAACCAACCTGGGCATCTTCTATTGCTGTATACCTTGAATGCAGACAACTATATGGAACACTGCCTGAGGGAACATCTCCCAAGGCTACAGCCTACAGGTCCTTTACTTAGGAATATTTTATGGGACGTGGAGGCTTGTTGTATTGTGGCAGAGCAGCATGAGACTGATTGGTGCTGGGATGAGCTTCTGTGGGTAAACAGAGGATTGTATGAATGGGCACTGCTGCATGGCAGATTTCCTATAGACAGACACCTGCATGTCAGTGATGCCCTTTATCTATTTCTCAAGCCCCTTCTCCTCACCTTACAAGTTCTAGTTTGACAAACGCTGGACCAATTCCGGATGTAATAATATCCTGTATACATGTAATATTATATGATGTTATGATGCCAACCTGCTCCTGCTTCCCTGCATCCCCACTGAATATAAGAACTGCTTGTTTGGCTTAAATACCTGAACCCCCAAACAGGATTAACCCCTGGCCTCCTCCTTCCATAAAAAGCTTTGGATGCAGAATGAGAAATGTGAATGTAGAAAGCGAGGCAGAACTAGGGAGGCAATGACATGAGTCTCTGGAGCTTCTATGCAAGAGAATAAAGCGGCTCATATTAACACTGCCAGTCTCCACTATATAATAAATCGCACAGCATCCATTATTACATCTCATCCCTGCACCTGCGAATGCTACTGACAAACTACAACACACAAATATAGAATCTATTGCAGATCGCTTTGGAATGCGTGGCACTTGACATTGAAAGAAATCGCTAGTGGGAAAGACGCGGAGCTAGCATTACAGACAGTCGCATCGCCTCTTACTTGTAAATGCGGCTGGAGGGAAGCAGTGTGGGCAGCAGTAGCAGCAGCTGTAGGTAAGTCCTTGCTAAGCGCGGGGCACGATGCTGCGGGGCTGTGCGCTCCCGGGGATCGGAGCTGCCTCCATCTCTCCCAGATCCCGTCCAACACTGAGAGGCTGCAGCTCTGTTCAAAGCTTTAGGGATGGAGCGCGGTACCAGGAGAGGAGGTGCGAATTAAATGGGGGCGCGCATTGCGAGCGAATCCAAAAGGAACGCGCGTAACCCCTATTCTGGCTGCCGGGAGCGCGCATCTGCGGGGGTTCTTTTCCCTTGTCCTTCCTTGGCGCTGCCTCTCTTTTAGGTGCTGGGATTCACCATCTCATTGAGATCACACAACAGTCTCATATGATAAAATGTACTAGACTGCTCTGCACAAGTTCAGCCAGTAGGGCTCTCAATGAAAGGCAGCCTAGAATGCCCAAAGCACAGGTAGAATAATGAATTCTTTATTCATGTGTGGACTCTCTCTCTCTCTCTCTCTCTCTCTCTCCACATTATTAAAAACATATATGCAGTTATGAATCCCTTATCTGGAAACCCTTTTATTCAGAAATCTCTGAATTACGAAAAAGGCCATCTCCCATAGATTCCATTTTATCCAAATAATCCAATTTTTGTCAAAAAATTATTCCCTTTTTCTCTGTAATAATAAATCAGTACCTTGTACTTGATCCAAACTAACATATGGTGCATCCTTATTGTAAGCAAAACAATCCTGTTGGGCTTATTTAATTTTACATTATTTTCTAGTAGACTTAAGGCATGACAATCCAAATTATGGAAAGATCCCTTATCCAGAAAACCGGCAGGTTGGGTAATATACTGCCTAGCACCTGATCCTAAAGGATAATACACAGAGGTTGAGCTAGGGTTTCCACCTACCCGGTTTTGACCTGGACAGCCCAGTTTTTTTCCTAATATGGAAAACCCAGGCAGGATTTTCTATAATTGACGCACAACCAGCCAATTTACAATTGCTGTGTCATAGCCCTGCTCCTGATATCACGGCCCCGCCCCTGTGCATCACGGCCCGCCCCCTGCCCGGATACCACAGGGCAAAAAGGTGGCAACCCTAGTTTGAGCACTTCATTATTGTGTGGAACTATTTCATTTATGTAAACAGGCCCAGACTGTCAGTCTGTGGGTTCTGACAAATGCCAGAGGGGCTGCTGTAAGATGCCATAGACAGTCACAATTTATTTTGCCTCTGGGGGACTGTTTGGGCCTCTGTGTACTTGAAATCCCAGGGCCTATTTTGAATCCCAGTCCAGACCTGTATGTAAATCACTGGAAAGATAAACCAGTTAGACTGAGTTAGGTATGGGCAACTGCTTATTTTTATGAAAATCAGAGCATGTAAAATAGAAACTTTAAACCTTTCTAAGAAACATAAGTCAACACAGCTTTAGCTAAAACCTTATAGAACACATTGTTTTTTTCTTTTATTTGAATTATAATTAGGAAAATCACCCTAAAATCATAGCAAAGCCCTTAAATGAACTTGTTTGTGTAAAATATTAAAGCACCTTTTCTTCGCCAGCTCCTTTTCTCTTTTGTTTCTTTTTTATTTTGTGATCTAGGAATAGTTCCTTAGTCATTGGGGGATGACAGTCTGTTACAGAATGAAAGCAGAGAAACCTTTGCACAAAAAAACTATTTTTATTCACAGGCATGCTGTTTTACATAGGCAAAATGAGCTAAAAAGGGTTGCAGAGTTTTTTTTCTCCCTATAAAAGAATGCATTCCCTCTCAGTTTCAGCAGCTACTGCATTTATAATCTGGATCAGTTGGATTTCTTTCATTATATACAGACAGTATTAGGCATATTAGTAAGAGTTGATGTATTCTTAGTATCAAGGTGCTTGTGGGATAAAAGAAAAAGAAAATGTTAGCCAGTGTAAGATTTAGAGTTATACTTGTGGTACACACTCAAGCTGAATGTCAAGACATTTGTTTTTTCACAAGGTCTTTTAGGGTTTTGGTAATCATTAGAAACTTTAGTGCAGAATATGATATCTTGATATAAAGGCAGTGCTTGATGGGAAACTACAGTGCTCATTGCTGTTAAATTTTTTACATCATTTTGACTTTTTTATCTGTCTTGATGTGAAATCCCTTTTCCTGGATTTGTATAATCTACAAATGGATTCAGCATTGTGCAAAAATTTAAGGCATCCTGACCCAAATACGTACTGTACATAGCTCAATATGTTATAAATCAAATCCCTACAAAGCATCATTGCTGTTACACATGCAGCTAACACATATTGTTCAAATTTGCAAATTTTACTATTGTAGATTTCTACTTTCCTAATAAACGTAACTGCTGTCTCTTGTACAGATTGCACTCCTTATCCCTATATAACCTTCATCTTTGGGAGATAGATAATGCTGGCCACCAGTTGCTCTGATCATTCTCAAGCCCTTGACATGAAAATGTTGGCAAGCCAGACATAAAAGCCTACACAATGTTACACTTGGCAAGCAGTAAAATGTTTGTAGTTGTCTCTATTATATATATTTATATATATGTAAAACTATAATCTCCTGGACCCCACCATTACAAACCCAACAGTCTTATGATTAATCTGTCCACTTGGAGTAAGGTTCTTAGTGGGGTCCCCCAGGGCTCAGTATTGGGTCCACTTTTATTTAACTTGTTCATTAATGACTTAGGGGAGGGTGTTGTAAGTAATGTATCAGTGTTTGCAGATGACACAAAATTATCCAGCCCAATTAATTCCATCCAGGATGTGGCACTTGCAACAGGATCTTGACAAACTGACAATCTGGGCAGCTAAGTGGCAAATGAGATTCAATGTTGATAAATGTAAAGTCATGCACCTGGGATGTAAAAATATCCAAGCCACTTATACCCTTAATGGGACTGCACTAGGCAAATCCATTATGGAAAAGGACCTTGGAGTCCTTGTAGATAATAAACTTGCTGTAGCAAGCAATGCCAGTCGGCAGCATCAAGGGCAAATAAGGTCTTGAGCTGTATTAAAAGGGGCATAGAGTCAAGGGAGGAGGGGGTCATTCTTCCACTGTATAGAGCACTTGTAAGGCCCCATCTAGAATATGCCATACAATTTTGGTCTCCATCATGCAAACAGGACATTATTGTATTAGAGAGGGTACAGAGAAGGGCAACTAAGCTGGTAAAAGGTATTGAAAATCTTAGCTATGAGGAAAGACTGGCCAAATTGGGGATGTTCACACTGGAGAAGAGGCGCTTAAGGGGTGATATGATGACTACAGTATGTATAAATATATAAGGGGATCATATAATAATCTCTCTAATGCTTTATTTACCAGTAGGTCTTTCCAGCTGACACAAGGTCACCCATTCCGATTAGAAGAAAAGAGGTTCCGCCTAAATATTCGGAAGGGTTTTTTTACAGTGAGAGCTGTGAAGATGTGGAATTCTCTCCCTGAATCAGTTGTACAGGCTGATACATTAGATAGCTTTAAGAAGGGGTTGGATAGCTTTTTAGCAAGTAAGGGAATACAGGGTTATGGGAAATAGCTCATACTCCAAGTTGATCCAGGGACTAGTCCGATTGCCATTTTGGAGTCAGGAAGGAATTTTTCCCCCTCTAAGGCAAATTGGAGAGGCTTCAGATGGGTTTTTTTTGCCTTCCTCTGGATCAACTGGCAGATAGGTAGTTTATAAAAAAAAAATAAAAAAAAGGGTTGAACTTGATGGACATGTGTCTTTTTTCAACCTTACTTACTATGTTACTATGTTACTATGTCCAGAACTGCAGAAGACCTCTGAATCACAGATCCGTTCTAATTAATTTGGATACTTTTCCTTGGGACAAAAGTGCTAATTTCAATATCATATCCAGTTATGCATATTAGTAGATTTAAATACTTTGAGCTTTGGCTTGAATATGGTACAGTCAATAAAACAATGAACAGAAACCAGACCAACAACAATCCAGTGTTTAATACAGTGAATTGCACTGTATTGTCCTTTGTATGGTTTTCATTCATTGTATTTTTGAATATCTCAATTCTAACAAATTAGCTATTTTGGTTGAGGGAATCAATTTTCTTTCAGTTGGTCTGCCACCCATGGTATTGTAGAAAAGCTTTAACCTCCTATGTATTCTGAACAACCACCTCCTTAGACATGGAGACAGGTCAGGAGATCCTCTAGTGAAACATGAGAATGTCTCACTTTCTGATTGGGCGTATATTTGACAATATTCTAAAAACTGTAGATAGATGAGTGTAGTTCCAATGTCGACCTTCCATCGTAAAACAGAGAGAAGTGGAAAATCTTGTGGGTCTTGTCTATAGGGACATGATGGTCTTCTGTCACCAGTGAGGTACCGATTGCCCCAAAAGTTTCCATCTTAAAGGACATAATGCACAATAAATTGCTAAACCACTTTAGAATTAGTCTACATACCCTAAAATTCTTTTATACTAGAATTCTTTTGAGTATACTACCTTCCCTACTTAAGATGAGAACTGTAGGAATTACATTGAATGCCCCTTTTTTGGGGTTCCTTGTCTACACTGATTTTACATATTTGTCCTAGGGAATATCCCCTTGGATCTCCAGAAAGCAGTCTCTTCTGATCACTTTTAAGACTAGCCAGTGTCAAGGATAGGTTAGGGGTGCTGTGGAGGCAGAAGTTGGAAGACTGAGGCAGGAGCTGTTTGTGCCCATGGGACATGGAAAGGAAAAGGCAGGAACATTGTGATGAGGGCATAGAATCAGTCAGGGTGGAGCAAACAGGACGGAGTGGGCGTAGGATCAGGACTGGAGCAGGAGCGTACTGGTGATGAATGCAAGCCTGGATCACAGATTTGACACGAGCATCATGGTGCGGACAAAGAATCACAAAGGACAGAAACAGGACTGGAACAGAAGCAGGACTGGAACAGGAGCAGGACTGGAACAGGCAGGGCAAGGCAGGACAGGACAAGACAAGGCAGGGTAAGGTAAAGTTCAGGTTAGGCAGACAAGGCCATAACAGTATCCCAGAGCTAGGGGCAAGCCACAGTTCTCAGGAAGGCCAATGCTCCAGCATTGATGGTGAGAAGAGCTGGTCTTATATAGGGCAGGATCAGCCATGATCCTAACCCACCAATTAGGATGCTTGGGTGAGATGACTAATGCTGTGACCCAGCAGAGGAACAAATGTGAACAAACGTGAACTTGTTCTCCTGGCCCAGTGGTTAAACCCCAGCAGAGCCTAATACAAGAGCTGTGGAAGACAGATTATCATGCTTAGGGGGTTATTTATCAAAGGTTGAATGTTAGAGTTTTTTTATACCTCGAATTAACTCACAACTTGAATGGTTTGTTATTTAACAAAAAAACTTGAATGGAAAAAACTTGATTCAGCGAGTTCAAGTTGCAAAACTCGAAAACTCGAATTGATCGAGTTTTCATTAAAAAAACTTGAATTGCTCAAATTGATTGAGTTTTTTGGCAAAACTCTCTGTAAAAAACTCCAACATATTGAAGGCTATTAACATCTTCAAATGGTCAAGGGACTCCTGCCACTGACTCCTACATGAACGTGACAGGTTTTAGATGGTGTTTTTTCAGACACAGGGCCGATCCACGTGTAAGGGTGGATTCCAAAAAATCCAAATGATTGCTTCACGTTTTAAGGCTAGGGCCACACAGGGCCAAAATGAGCTTGCTGAAGTACGCAGGCTGATTTCAGTTCCCGCTGTAGGCAGTAGCCTTCTTCATCTGTTCACATCCAAAACTAATGTTGCCACCTCTATTGTGTTGGGAAAATGGGCAGGGGGTGGGCTGGGTGACATCAGGGGGTGGGCCAGTGACATTGGGGGATGGCCGGTTGATGTCAGGGATGGGGCAGTGACATCTGGGCAGGTGCCCTTGGGGGCGGGACTGATAACATGGTGATCAGTGATTGGCTGATCACCATGTCATTCACATAAATGTCCTAATTTGGAAATTGAGACAGGCACTTTTCACCCGGGCAGCCAAAAACCAGGCTGAAATCCAGACAGGTGGCAAACCTATCCGAAACCAGTGTGTCATGAGACTTTTGCATTTTGCTCTGTATGTTTCAATGTTTTTTATTGGGGTTTTTCAAGAAAATTATTACAGCCATTGGAAAGAGAAAGAAAAAATAGGCATGTTGTAAATAAGTAATATGTTTACATTAAAGGTTGTACATATATGCAGCGGACCAACATCAGCATCGCAGCACAATAAACAAATTACCAATATTCCACTAACTGTAAAACAGTGTTATCAAAGTGGAGCAGAGTCTCCCTGGCAACCTCCGGAAGACGCATCCACATCTTTATATTAATATGTATCATAAGATGTGTGACACTTAACAATAAACTTGTGTAATACTATATTTTTATTACTTAATGATACATTTTTATTAAATAAACTATTTTACCCCATGGTCATCAGGTAACTGTTTTTAAATTATCTAAACCTAAATCTAAGGGGGAACTAAAGAAAAAGGAAATTATCCAACCGGACAAATTGCTTAAGACTTAGTTATTCATTTTTCTCTGTCTGATGGAAATATTACACAGAGTCAACTAGAAAATATAGGACTGTGGGAGGTCAAGAATTCAGTGCTTCAAGAAGCTATATCTCAAATAATTTTGACTGAGGATATATTACTGAGCATTTTGCTCTGTAATCTGCAGTGTGTTCGCTCTGGAGCCAACACAATGGTTGCAAACAATGAATGCAAACAGATGAAGGAGGCTACTGCCTGTGATGGGAGGTGAAATTGGACTGCACATTTCATTGAGCTGATTTCGCCCCCGTGTGGCCCTAGCGTAAATGTTCCTGATGTTGAATATTATCTGGTAACCTTATCTTATAGTTCTGACTGTTCTTCATTCCCACCCCTGTGGAGCTTAGACTGTGGGAGGAACCTGGACCTCACGCAGCTCCTAAACACAGACTGGGCCGGCAGGACACCAGGGAAAAACCTGATGGGCCCTGGCTCTTATGGACCCTGCTGGCCCAGATCTGCAACCTGTGCTTCTTCCTGCCATGGCCGGCTTGTGTGTGCAGCTGGGGGGGGGGGATAGGGGGCCCTGAGGTTTTTAGGCTTTTACTTGCACTTGAGGTTTCATCAGCTTGACTAGGTGCACCAAAAGAAAGAAGAAGCCACAGCAGGGCATCCCATGGAATGGAATGCACTTTTTATTGTTCTTTTTCTACTTTACCTAGACAATGAAGCAGATCTAGAGTGGGTGGTAAGCCAGTCCTTGGGCTAATGGAATACAGAATTTTGACCACCACTGCCACCCGTCAAAAAACAGCAGTAGTCAAAAAAGCCCTTGTCTACTTATCACTTCTTTTAATGTCAATCAAAGGGGGCCTGTCACCCAGATAATGTATAATAAAAGTCCTTTTTAAACTAAAAATAAACCAGAAGAATCCTTTTTTTAAAACATCCATACCTAAAAGGTACTTAACAATCCAGGCTGTCAATCATATATTGCCTGTCCCACCTCTATGCCTCAGGCTCACTTATTTCATATTTTGATTTCTAACGGCCACATAATTAGGTTACAAACCAAGATCTGAAAAGCAGAAGAGGTTTTCCATGTTGACAGTTCTGCTTTTATATAAGTTGCATGACAAAGAAAAACTGTATTATTAGTTTTGTGAGATGACATCAAGGGGGTTATTTATCAAAGTCTGAATTAATCTCAATATTTTCTACTACAAACTCCGATGAAATCCATTCGGGTTTTTTATGCTTATTTATTATTACATTTTCCCCAAAATTTGCTTTGTGGTAAAAAGTCAGATTTTCACGAATTTTTTTCGGATTCATTTTCATCCGAAAACTCTGAAAACTTTGGGGTATTGCACAAAAATCCAGCGCATATCAAAAAATCATTGGGACTTCTCCCATTGACTTATATGCAACCTCGACAGGTCTGAGATGCCGGATTTTCAGATTCTGACTTTTCCATCCTCAGGGTTTAATAAATTCGGAAAAAATTGTGATTTTTTTAAAAGTCAGATTTTATATAAAAAAAACAAAACACGAATTTTTCGTGATTTTTGCATTCGTAGTTTAGTAAATAACCCCCTAAAGTGGCTGGTCATATTTACAAAACACCATTTTTAAATAGAACACTAGAAAAATTCCTTTTTTTAAAAAATTGCTTTTGTTTACATTTTCTCCTTAAAGTTTTCCTGTAGCAGCTTAGTAAGGCAGATACATGACTTTCTAAATTGTTTATTGATACAGTGCTCAGAAACAGAAGTTTCAGATTCAATTGAGCATGCTCCCTGGCCTTTATTAAAGTCACAGAGCCACTCTGATACATTTGTTTCAGGCATTTCTCCGGTAGTTCTGAGCAATATGTCAGATAATCAAGATAATCTCCTGCCAAGAGACAAGGATTCAACAGAATGAGTACAAAATTGCTCCTTGAATAAAATGTACAACATTTTAACAAATGGAGCATATGACTGTAAGGAGAAAACTTAAAATCTTACTGTAACTTTTCATGGATATCTGTAAGGCTAGTATTACATAAAGAGATTAGTAGTTGCTACTTGTAGCAGCCCAGAAATACTGTTTTGTATGCTGTAAAAGATTCCTATTTTATGTTTTTTTAATTGAAACTGTTTCAGGTCACAGAATAATACAAAGAATAATTAAGTATAAATCTGAAAGACTATGGGGCAAATTTACTAAAGGGCGAAGTGACTAACGCAGGTAAAAATTTGTCATTTCTGTAATTTGCCGATTTACTAATGGTCGCTGGCGTAACTTCGCCAGTGAAGGAGATAGAGAGCGAAATACCGCTAGAGTCTAACGCCTGGCAAATTTGCGCTTTGTTGAATGAACGTAACTACACAAATTCACTAAGATGCGTATTTTACTGAACATTACCTCTTGCGCCAGACTTGCCTTCACCACCTCAGACCAGGCGAAGTGCAATAGAGTAAATAGGAGTTCCTAAAAAGTCTCAAAAAACGCTGTCGTCTTTTCCTTTTTCAGGGTGATAGGCTGAAAAAGAGTTTAAATTTATTTTGGGGTAACCGGCTTCCCCCCTACATTTCCTAACATATGGCACATAAACTATACACTGGGCTCATGTGTAGGGCAATATAACAACTTTATTTTATTAAGGTTTCCCGGGCTTGTGTAGTGTAATGTATTGACTGCAACATATACGTCCATTGAATTTTAACTTCCCACCGTATGCAAATTAGGCAACATCAGCGCACGTTCTCTTAGCTTGGCGCAGTAACGCTATCACAACTTCGCCAGTGTTGTACTGGCGAATCTACTCCTGACGAAGTGTTGCGCACTGAGCAAAGCAGTCGCTGGCGAATTTTCGGAGGTTAGTGAATTTGCCCATAAAAGTACTTTTTACAAGAGTAGAGGACATGTTACACATTTTTCCCAGTCCATCTGCATCTAACTGCTACTACTCACCTGCTTTCAACCTGCCACCTGCTGACTCGCTTTTCCGAATGCTGATTATAGTTTTCTACCGCAATCTCACCTTCCATCTCTGTGTTCCAGTACCGTATATACTCGAGTATAAGCCATCCCGAGTATAAGCCGAGTAACCTAATTTTACCTCCAAAAACTGGGAAAGCTTATTGACTCGAGTATAAGCCGAGGGTGAGAAATGCAGCTTCTGGTAAGTTTCAATCAAAAAATTGAGGGTTTCTGCTCTCATTGGAGGTGCCGGCGTCTCGGTTTTTGGATGCCGGCGACCATTCTTGGACGCCAGCGTATATTCTTGGAGACTATTCTTGGACGCTTGCGACTATTCTTGGATGCCGGCAACTATTCTTGGGCGACCGTTTTTGCGCTTGACCCGAGTATAAGCCGAGGTAGCGTTTTTCAGCATGTTTTGGGGGCTGAAAAACTCGGCTTATACTCGAGTATATACGGTACTATCTGTGTTCATCATATACTGTAAGTTCACTTTCTCCAGTGTCCTGTTGCCAGCAATTATCCATTCTACTGCCAGCCACTACTTTCCTGCATACAGATCTGACCTCTTGGCTTAACCCTTGCCTGTTTAATGAACTATTTCTATTTGACTAATTGGCACTTTACCTGAATTACATGAACTATTGGTTCTGACTTTGGCTTGTTTAAAGGACTTTTCTCTCTGTCTGATGATTTGCTACTTAATTTGTTCCAGTCTGATTGTCAAAGACTATTCTTAAGGACCGTCCTGCTTATACTTACCCGTTCTTGAAATACATTTGGATTCGTGCTCCTGAACTAATACCCAAAAAGCAAGAAATCTTGATATTTTTATAAATCACAGACAGTAGTTTAAGGGAACTGTGTTCATTAACTTTTTCCTTCCCCTATGGTGACAGTCCAAGTTATCCTGCATGGAGAAAAAAAAATTTCAGTGGTTTTTCAAGTTACAGTTCAACTACTACCTTTAGAACTTAAATTAACCACCTCTTCTGCCATCTACAAAAGTAGAGATGAGTTCTACAAAAAAAATGCATACTATACGGCCACAGGGATCCAAGTGAGCAACTCTAATATAAATTTTTGACAAAGGATCAGGGTGAAGAAGAATAGGAGCTGAAATGAAATGAGACTTCAAATTTTCATATTATCATATATTATTATTTTATTATCATTTTTATTATACTTGTACCATAATCTGTAATGCTTGGAACCTGGAGAGATCTTCCCCTTTCCCCTACACCACAGGGTTGAGGGCATGGAGCCAATCCAAAAAAATAGAAAAAGTAATTGTGATGAAGGGGAAATATATACATATAACAATAGTTAGCAACTTTGGTCTCCAGATTTTGCCAGTGAGTTATAACTTTCTTTCACCCTGTAAATTGTCTACGAGTGCTGTGACACACAGAAACATGGATGTCTTAATGCCGTTGATGCTAGTGCATGGCAATTATTGTTGTACCAGTTGCTAATAATTGTTACTAATACTGATGTAAACTTTGTTGTACCCTGAATTTCTCATTTCTAATGAATCAACATAAAAAGCACTGTGTAACATATCTCATAATGAATAAAACATACTTTTCACAAGTGCAGCAATATGGCAAGAACAAGTTCAGAATACAGGAACGGTTATAGTCTGAAATTAGTATTTTATATTCCGTTATCCGGAAACCCGTTATCTCCCATAGACTCCATTGTATCCAAATAATTAAAATTTTTATAATGTATTTCCTTTTTTGTAGTAATAATAAAACAGTAACTTGTAAGTGATCCAAACTAAGATCTAATCAATCCTTATTGGAGGCAAAACAATCCTATTGGGTTTATTTAATGTTTACATGAGTTTTAGCAGACTTAAGGTATGAAGATCCAATTTACAAAAAGATCTATTATTCAGAAAGCCCAAGGTCCCGAGCATTCTGGATAAGAGGTCCTATATCTGTACATATTTTTATGTTTGCTGACATTTGTTTAGGGTGTTACTGTATGCTTCATATTAAACACAGTTTGTATCCTTTTATATATTTTAAATGTACCGTATATACTCGCGTATAAGCCGAGTTTTTCAGCACCCAAAATGTGCTGAAAAACTCGACCTCGGCTTATACGCGGGTCATACCGTAAATCCCTCACCAGCCGCAGATACGCTCCTTCCGCGGCCGCCCGGAGCAGGTCCAGGAGCTCCGGGCGGCGCGTCCTTCCCTGCCGGCGTTCGCTCCCAAAATGGCGGCGCCCATGGCCGCCACGTGGGTAGCGGCGCCGGCCGCTACCCACGTGGCGGCCATGGGCGCCGCCATTTTGGGAGCGAACGCCGGCAGGGAAGGACGCGCCGCCCGGAGCTCCTGGACCTGCTCCGGGCGGCGATCGGCGACCTTAGTGATTCAGAATGCTTTGGTTTATTCAACCCCAGTCAAACAGCACTAAGCTGTTTTAGCTCTTCCACTAATGTTGTTAAGGGTAAGTATAGCTTTATTATTTTTTTGTCAAAATATTTCTTTCAATTATTATATATTGAGACCGCAGTTTTAGCCTTGCCTAACACAAGTTCACATGAATACCTAGGGAAAGGCACTCCATTGCAACTGACTAGATGGAGCCAAAAATGTTTATTTTGAAGACCTGATTATGTATTGTCCGTACATTCTAAAGCACCAACATTCACATTTTGAAATCTGACATGGGGCCCCTAGGCTTATACACGAGTCAATACATTTTTCCAGTTTTCTTAGGTAAATTAGGTACCTCGGCTTATACACGGGTCGGCTTATACACGAGTATATACGGTAGTTTGGTTTTTATCTGCAGTGCAGTTTTTAACTAGTACATACATGTAGTTAACTTCATTTGAGACTTCTTGTAACTCATGTTGTGTGTCTCATTTACAGTACTTACAAGGACTAAGTGAAAAAATTGGCACAAGTTGCAATGCATTGGTCCCCAGATTGTGGTTCTTCTTCCCACAATTCCAGTGCAATTGGCCAACTATAAATGACCCCTAAATTCTCTACATGTTTTACTAGTAGTACTTATTAGTACTTAATACTGATAGTATTTAAGTTGAAAAGCCCCTTTATCCTCCTAAATCAAATATTAATTGAAAACAACACTTTAGCAAAATTACAATATTTAATTTAGCCTGGAGTTCCTCCATTGGAGCCTAGAAATATCAATGCTTTGTGCCAAATAAATGCCTTCTCCTGATAGCAGTTGGATCCACTCTGCAGCCTGGAAGACAGAGCTTCATCAGTTGTGGGCAGGCATGTTTTTTCACAAAAGGGATGTTTATTCTGCCCTTGATTTACACACTTTAGATATGTTGTTGTAAACTTGATCTAGCCTCAAAAATTGCTGTCTGCTCTAGTTAATGAGTACACGAGAGGAGGTGTAAAATATATAAAAATATAAAGTCACAAATTTAGATTTTATTCAATCAAGTTTTTTGTATTTGGATTTTTTGAAAAAAAAAAAATATTCAAGTTTTTAAAAGTAGAAAAAAAACGAATTTCAAAAATTCTAATTTGAGCATTAAGTCACCCACTAAGAGATGTAGTATCTTGTATTTCTGCAGCCTGGAGCTTGCCATATACAGAAATGAATGGAGAGTAGTGGAATTTCATTCTAGAGGACTGTGGCGATCACTAACTTTTTGATAAAAAATACCCCATAGACTTTTAAATTATTTCAACAGGTTTTAGCTGGAGTATTTTATAAATTGGTGCAGTTTTGTTACATGATAAATCCTGAAAAAGTCACACTTTTTGTGCAACTTTTTTAGATTTTTGTCATCGAAAAGTCTGACCCGAAAAAGTCATGGCTTAATAATTCAGCCCTTGATTGTCAGTTTTATCTTTTTTACTTTAAAAAACCAGCATTTTTCTCTCAAAACAAATATATGTTTGTTGAACAAATTAGGTTTATCTTTTTGTTCTGAAAAAAATATAATACATTTACATTACTATTATTTTCATACGACAAAAATGAATTCGTATTAAGTATCATTATTATTATTGTTGTTAGTTATATTGAACAGAATAGACAGTTCATTGTTGTTCAATATCATCATCAATCCCAAGAAAAGAAGGTATTGATATAAGAAAAAAAGAACGAAAAGGTGAAAGAACGAAAAGATGGAATTTGTGACAAAGTTCATGCACAGTTGAAATAATTTGCTTGATTTATCAACATTTTTTTTTTCACATTGATTTTTTAGCTAAAACTCCTGACTTCGAATTATTCTTTCAAAAACTCGTACATACAAAATATATTGAGTGCAGAGAATTTGTAGAATTCAAACGAACTTCGGCATCTAAAACTGTTGAATTCATACAGAAGTCAATGGGTGCCACATATAGCATATTCAAGTTTTTCAAGTTTTCTGGTTCATTGATAATGATAAGTAAAAAAAAAAAATCAATTTTTTTTTAAATATGAGTTTCGAGTAGCTATTTTTCCCCTTATTTCCATAAAGCAAACATTATAAATTGCATCAAACTGTAATAACAGTAGACCGACTTATTAGGGTAGAAAAACTTCTTTTCTTGCAGCAGTCCTACATTTTATTAATATTTGATAATCTTATTTCCATGGCCACTTCATGACAGACTAACTAATGGGGCTACTCCTCCTTCAAAACCCTTCAAAAAGAGAATTCACTGTGATCTAGAGTTAGCAGGCTAATTACACCACTGCACTAGAAAGTACAGCTATGATAATTCAGCTCTCTAACTTCAGGTGATGTAGCCAATCTGAGACAAGCCTGATAAATGATACCAACTTGGGCAGAGGATGCTTGCATACAGTGAAGGAGTTTGACATTGCTGCTGTGCTTGTGCATTATCATTCACTTTGCATTCTGTAGTCAATCTGTTCTTTTGGCTCTTGGCTATAAAGTAATTTATTTCTTTCCAGATGATACTAATAATATGCCCACATAAATGAAGCCCTAATGCTTTATATTTAATGCAAATATTTTAGCTGGGCATGTAATATATTCTATAGTGTATCTTTTTAAATATAAATAATATTTCTAATTTTCAAATAATGTAATTTTGACCACATTTATATAATATTGTTATTACTACAGGTATATGACACTTATAACCTTGCTGTACAAAGTCTTAAATACAATCTTTAATAAGGAATGCTCATGAGAAACTGCAAGGTTTTTTTACACACATTTTCAAAATACCTAATAAACTACATTTAGGGGTTAGAATATTAAACCCACATACTACCAGGCTTGTTACCAATAAATGCTTAGATACATATGTTACAGAATAAATAAATGTGCATTAATTTGAATACATATATTATTGTAGTACGTTTATTATACCTCATTCATTTGTAAAACAAATAGTTGGCAACTATAGTTGAAAATCTGTATTGCCAAGCAAATTATTTAGTTCAGTTCTAAAGGCTAAACTTACCCCACAAGCTGAACCAAACAAATACACCAACAGGTTGACGACCAGCCTGAGAAATTGGTCCCTGGCTTTTTTTTTTGTAAAAAAACAACTCTCAATAGGAATTTATTTACATAACTACCATTAAAAGAAACTTTCTCAATGCTGGTGATTAAACATCCTTCACTTTTCCTCCAGTTTCTGTTCGCCCTTGAGGATTAAAAGTGATCAAATGCTATGTTGATGATTAGAGGTGGGACCTCATAAAATGGGGGTGGGTGGGAGGTTTAACACAAGTGCACAAACCCCCTGGCAACATTTATGACAACTGCATGATGAATCTTAACCTCCATCTTCCTCGGACCTTACTTAGGTGCTGAGAAGATGATAAGGTCAGTTTATGTTTATCTGGTTTTTGTTGCTACAACAATTAAGTTGCTCTCAGACTGGGACCTGGAAACGCAATGATTTCCTACCTTCAAAGCTGGAGGATAGGTCAAAAAGCCTGACTGTTTTGCTAAACACATGACCCTTGACAAGACTGTAAATGCAAGTGTGATGATTCCTGTATTGACATTAATTGGTTGAAACATTGTATTCAACAGTTGGATTATTGGACACCAAAAAAATCTCCCTAGAATCCCAATGTAATTGCTGGCCTCACTAAACAACTTACTGGTAATGCGCAAAGACAATGAGAATTAGAAGTTGGTTTTTGTGAATATCATCTCAATTTTGGAACCGTGCCTTGTCCATGCGTTTGTAAATGGGCCCTGCTATGTAAATAGTTAGGCACCAAAATTATAACATTTTTCATTTGTTTTAACATCAGTTTTGGCAATGGGGAAAAATGAATATGCAAATAACTTATGTAATAAGGCAGCATGATACCAACCCAGTAGTAACACATGTAACAAAATTGTGTGTGTGTGTCAGCAGGGACGGGATGCACTTGTGTCTTTTACCATGAGAGAACTGCAAAGTTCTTTAAGGGCTTAGACACCCAAAACTATACATTATTTGATATCTTCTGTCATTAGCTTTCTTACTAACTTACTGACAGGAAGCATAACATATAGAGGAAATAATGTATTGCCTTTTCACCATGTTTATCTCTGCAGAATCAAGTGAGAGGAAGCTAGTTTAGAACACGACTTCAAGATCAATTTGCACCATTTGCTTCCCAACTATATATTTTTGCACTATATTGTTTTTATACTTAATCAAGTAACCAGATGAATTCTAAAATAAGGCACGTTCATCCAGATTGTGTTTACCAATAAACCCAATTACAATTAAAAATAGAATACTACATTAGGGGGCACATTTACTTAGCTCGAGTGAAGGATCAGAATAAAAAATACTTCGAATTTCGAAGTATTTTTTTGGCTACTTCGACCATCGAATTGGCTACTTCGACCTTCAACTTCGACTTCAAATCAAACGATTCGAACTAAAAATCGTTTGACTATTCGACCATTCTATAGTCGAAGTAATGTCTCTTTAAAAAAAACTTCCACCACCTACTTCGCCACCTAAAACCTACCGAGCACCAATGTTAGCCTATGGAGAAGGTCCCCATAGGCTATCCAGGCAATTTGGGATTGAAGGAAAATCGTTCAATCGATGGATTCAAATCCTTTGAATCGTTCGATCAAACGAATTACACTAAATCCTTCGACTTCGATATTTGAAGTCGAAGGATTTAAATTCGATGGGTTAATTAACCCTCCATATTCGACCCATAGTAAATGTGCCCCTAGTTATTCTATATGAACATTCAGTTTCTAACACACAAAAAAATAGATCACTGCTGTTAGTTTTTACATTACTGACTTTACACATTTTCGCTAAATAGTCCCAGGTGGCAACAAATGGAAAAGTGGGTAAAAAGCTTAGAAAGAAAATTTTGTAATTACTCTGCCCATAACTTACAAACCAGAAGTTAGTGAGAAGGAAAAGCATATGGAGAAGAGAAATGTATAAGGAAATTAGTTGTACCAGAAGTTTTATAGTGTCAAATTTGTAATATAGATGAATGTACTCAAAGTGTTTTAAGTTGATTGGAGTGCAGGGAATTGCTGTGATTAAGTCAGAATATGATGTGTATACATTATATTAAAGTTAAATTGCAAACTGTGTGAGCTACTAATATGCAATAATTCATAGAGTTAATGTAAAATTTGACAAGTTTAACAGATTGCAGTCAGAGATGACCTCTAAGCCATATGTTTGCTATGTTGACATGTCAGTGTAGATAATAAAAAACATGCAGCCCATAGAACAATGGCAAATGAAACCAACTAAAGATTCTAAGTAAAAAAAATATTGTTATTTACACTTTGTTATAACTTGGCAGAAGTCTTTCCTTAAAAAACATCACAGCAATCAATTCAATTAAAAAGTGGGCCATTTTACAGAAAATACACCAGATAATTATCCATTTGATGAGAAAATTGAATGCAGGGAGAAAGTAACATACAGTATATGCACTACTATTCTATAAAATAAAGGTTGTATCATGCAAAGCTTTAAAGGGGCTGTATGTCCTCCTTTTCAACATTGGTCGAATGAATAGGACCTGTGATGAACACATCTTTTTCCCATTGTTTTCATCATGAACAATCTGTGGTTTTTGTTATTTTTAAAGCTAAACAGGGAAACTGAAGCTACTCGATCCTTGCAAGGTAGATAATTAGATTACCAGAACATAGATAGTCCCCCTGTAACAAACAGTTACAGCAAAGATGTAGAGTTGTATATACTGCAGTTTAATAATTTTACATCTCTAATACCAAACATAGAGATGCTTCAGTCTCCTAATTTGCCCCATTTGTTTACAACATACAGGGGGTTATTTACTAAACCTCAAATTTATCTATTCAGGTTTTTAGGAGCAAAAACTTTTACGGGTTAATTTTTTAATTTTTTTTCAAGATTTATTATACCCCGATACTGCAAAAAACCCAAATCTGAAAATCCACCATCTCAGAACTGCCCTGTATAAGACAATGGGAGAGGCACCTATCTCAATTTGAAGATTTTGTTGTCTGAGCTTGGTTTAGCCCGAAAAACCAACTTTTTCAGGGTTTTCGTGCAAAAAATTGATTCGGGGTATTCGTTTGATTTTGTTGAGTTTTTCTGCAACCTGATTAATTTGAGTTATTTTAAAAATAAATAAGTCCAAATCGAGCATGAGAGTTTGGCCATGGTTTTTTTTTATATAAAATATGAGATAAATTTGAATTTTAGTTAATAACTCCCACATTATTAAAAACCATGGATTTTAGTGATAAAAGCAAAAGGTAAAAAGTATGTTCAGCAGGAGCCCAATTTATTGCACTCATGTTGAACACAAGGGTAGACTGCCCCTTTAAATTGATTCCAAGTGACACAGTTCTTAATGGTATGGCGTTATCTGTGCCTAGTACAAAGGGATGCTGTTTCTAGACCCTAGGGGGTTCATTTATTGAGACCATGAATGCAAGTGCAAGAGCACTAATGGTCACAGAAGCACAGCACATTTAAAGATCACTTGCTTCATGGGTTTTGCTGGGCTGCACCTTGCAGTGGTTACAAAAATGAGGTCAAAACCAGTGTGAGGTGCAGTTCCAGTGAAGCTCACTTACATCTAGTGATGGGCGAATTTGCGCCGTTTCGCCGATAAATTTGCAAATTTCACGCTAAATTCGCGAAACGGCAAAAAATTCGCAAAACGGCGGCGGCGGCGCCCGTTTTTTTGGAAATTTTTTTTTGGACGCCGCCGAATTTTTGCAGCGAATTTTCGCGGGCGTTTCACGAATTTATTCGCTGGCGGCGAATCGCGCAAATTCGCCGCGAATTTGCGCCTGGTGAATAAATTCGCCCATCACTACTTACATCACTTTTGAACATTTTTACAACACTTGATATTTAAAAAATATACATATTAGCTTTCTTTTAGAAGATTTTTGAAACAGGTCTTCTACAGAGAAATGATGGCAAAAAGCAGAGCAGACAGCAAATGCACTGCAATCCCCATGTGTGCTACATTTTTACATGTTCAGGTTAAAAAAATTAATTTGCCAGGTTCAATTTTAGTTTTTAGGACTTTTTTAGGGGAATACATTATTATACTGAAACATACAATAAAATGATGCTATATCGTAGATTACACGCTATATTAAGGTTGCAAAAATATCTGCATCGCCAGATAGTGAAAGCAACAATATATGATTACCAATAGCAAGAATTAGCTGTAGTCATTCGGGAAGTGTGTTAAAAACTTCACAGAGAGTAATATGCCTTAAACTAAGTTTAGAAAGAATATTTGTCATGCAGAGAATAATTTCTTCCCAAACATAAGTACATATACTGTACATATAAAATGTTTCAATAGCTCTGTTAAAATATTTATTGACTCCTAGGGGGTTATGTAACAAAAAGCACTACGTTTGCCCACGGACTTACTATGGGTTACTGCTTCTTGTCAAACTTAGTGCCATTTATTGCATATGGGGTTAAAGTGCAATATGTAACAATATGTAAACATAATCAATTTTGGCTACTAGAGAAAAGCTAAAACATACTGCAAAGGGGACAGACTCATTGCTGCAGTTCTGTTACTGTAAACTAACCTTAATGTGTTGCTGAAATGTATTTGTTAAAACTCCTATTGATTTGCTGTGCCTGACCTTTCTATCAATATTTGTTCACTGCAAAGAAGTAACCACAAAATAAATTCTGATTTTTCTAATAGCGGTTGAACAAAGCTTAACCCAAATGATGGAATAACAAAGCTTAAAACTCTGAAACCAATATTGACATGCAAAACATACATGCATTATACTACTATTTTTGTGTGATGATTACTGTTGAACCTGAAGTAAAAAAATCTAAACCACATCTAAATCAAAACAACTGCCCAGAATGATATTAAATATCATGTTGTTGCATATGTAACAGCAGTAAAAAGCACTGCAAATCCGAGGAAAATGTCTTATTCATTTAAGGAAATTCTGTAAAGATCATGAAGGTATTTTTTGCATGGGAGTGTAGGAGGATGGTATTAGAGTGACCAAATCCCTAAGGGAGGTCCAGGGCACTTGGTCAGCTCAGCAGATAGTGGACATAGCCCACAGGGAGTCTGGCAAGAATTAAATCAAATAATATGCTTGCATGTACAGTGCTAAGGTTTCTACATTAAATATAAAACATACTATAGCACTGTGGGTGCAGTAAGGTTTGAGAACTTATAAAGCCTTTACCAAAACTTTAATGGTGATGCTTTACTTATGCAATTATTTTATTTAGTTTATATATTTATATTCAACCTGTTTGCTCTACTATGTAATCGTTTTGTAAAAAAGAACTTTCTACCACTTTCAGTGGGTTGGAAAAGATTTGTCTTCAATGGGATCATTTACAATTAGTAAGTGTGCAAGTGCTGAAGTGCTAAAGTCCAAAAAACACTTATTACTCAGCTGCTGCAGTCTACACAGGCCTGTCAAATAAGGGCCAAAAAATGCTGGAATATAGCCCCCAACTCCAAAGGGCACCCAAATCAAAAGTCCAAAGATATATTCCAAGTCAATTCTCTCAAAGTTAAAAAATCACTCTTTATTTAGCATAAATATTAAAAAAGTAGGCATACAGACCAATTGATGCTCCGCCTTGCGTGTTTCGCACCCACAGGCACTTATTCATAGGCATTAGCTGTATCCCTCAGACCGCATGTCCTTACTATTTGCATTCTTGTTCCTCCTCCTTGGAAGTTCATCAAAAATCTAGCCCAAGGTGCAGACTACAGTTTGCAGAGATGTAAGGGAGCTCTCTATTTTATGGCCTCACCCTAACCCCCTCTGGTGCTCCTGCCTTTTGGTATGCAAGGTAGGTGGCATGCCAGGGGATGCCTATGACTTGACCATATATGTATACAGTGGCGGATGGAAGAATAAGAACAAGCGGAGTATATTGCAGAGGAAAAATGAAAAGTATAAAAAATCGACACAATTACCACCTGTTTTTTGTACTGTGCACCCGCCTCACCAACAAAAATGATCCTCCAGATATATTATATATTTTATATGGTGCAGTCCAGATAGATCCTTATTGTACTTACATTTACTGTTGTGTGAAAAGAGGAGCCCAAATGATGTAGAAAATCGGAGCCTATGAGTAAGTGCCCACCGTTGGCACTTACTTAAGCATACCCTAATAAAGATTTTCTACTTTTTATGCATCATTTGGGCTCCTCTTTTCAGGCAACAGTAAGGGGCTGATTTATCAAGTGTCGAATTTCTAAGTGGAAAATACTTCGAAATTCGACCATCGAATAGAATCCTCCGACATTTGAATTTGAAGTCGGAGGATTTTATTCATCGTACGATCGTATTCCGATTGTACTTCGAATCGTACAATTCGAGTGATTTTATCGTACGATCATACGATTTTCCTTCGAAACCCAAAAACTTAGAGATATGCTCTGGCAGGTCCCCATAGGCTAACATAGCACTTTGGCAGGTTTAAGTTGGCAAAGTATTGAAGTCAAAGTTTTTTTAAAGAGACAGTACTACGATTATCGAATGGTCGAATGGTTGAACGATTTTTACTTCGAATCGAAGTCGAAGTAAATTCGAAGTCATGGTATCCTATTTGATAGTCGAAGTATCCAAAAAATTACTTTGAATTTTTTTACTTCGAAAACTCCCTCAAATTCACTTCGACCCTTGATAAATCTGCCCCTAAGTGTCTACCGTTTTTTTGTTTTTGCTTGACTTTACTTAACTATATGGCCCTTGGACTGGGGGTCTCTTTGAGATGTGACTACCGTGTATGACTTTTTGACCTTATAGAATAAGAGTCTTGGAATTTACACTGAACTCTGGACTAATGTTTAACAAGCAGAACTAAACACCACAGTAACATAATTTATTCGTATGGCTGCCAAGTAGCCAGATGATGACCCTTCAAATGAAAACACAAATTGTTGGAAGAACTAGCAGCTATAGCTTTTATGTTATTAATAATATACTATCAAACATAAATGCTTACTGCAGACTAAATTGGCAGGCACAAATTACTTTAATGAAGACCATGGGCAAAGTGCCCGTCGCTAGCGTCAATTCAACAGAAATCCCATCCGCAGGGACATTGCCAAGACTCAGACCAGGCGAACTGATAAAATGAAGCTACATCTTCCTCAGTCTTATGTCAGTGACATCATATCCTGAATGCCGGAAATGCATTAAAGTTGAAAAAAACGCTGGCGACTTTTCTTTTTTTAAAGCCGGATTGCCTTCAAAAGTCCGAACTATTAAAGAAGTTTGTGTTAACATTTTTTCCTAGACATTTGAGGGACCCGGCACATTTGTTTTAGGGTGGGCTCATTTGTAGGGCATTAGAGGATCTCTTCTGTCTTTATTATGGTTCCTTAGACATTTGTAATAAAAAGTGGGCACTTCAAGCATTTGCACCAACATGACTAATAAAGACGTCCATATGGCTTTTAGGTTCCCACCTTATTCAAATTGGCCTAAGCGCAAGAGGTCTAGCGAAGTTTCGATAGGCAGAAATGAACGCTGGTAAAAATTCCATATGGAAAGCTCGCACAGCCGAAGTAGCGCCAGCGAAAATTCGCCAACATTTGGCTGCTGAGACAACACCGCATTTTAGTGAATTAGCATAGTAGTAACTAATTTAGCCTGGCGAAATGGTGCAAAGTGTGGTGAAGAGGTCACTGGCGAAAATTCTCCCTTTAGGAATTTGCCCCCAGGAGTCTCCTACAGGTGACCCCAGTTGTTGACTGCGGGTTAGGTCTTAAGGAAGGAACCTGCTTTGTTTAGACAGGCACTTATTACTGCACCCCTGTTTACACTAAAATGAATGCTGCACAATGTGCACTGTGTAAGCTGGATGAAAAAAAATTAATTTTGCTCCGTTTGTACAATGCATTTACAATTCTTCTTTTCAATGCTGGAGAACGAATGTCAAACGTTAAAGGATAAGGTCTATGTTGCTTACCTGCATTTCTGCTTTTGATGTTCTTGTTAATATTATGTTAATTCTTCTTTTAAGAAGAACTTTAAGGCAGTTTAGATTCCATTTTTTTTTTGTGCAAAAGTATAGTCAAAGTATAGCCAAACTCTGTCTGTGATCTAACATACAGCTTAAGTGTGGCAATGTTGTTGTCAGACTGTATTTTTGGTAAAGCAGATTTTGCAATTTACCGAACAAACAAAGGGCTGCAAATGCTTTGTTTATTTACCCAGTACTATGGGGAGATCCTGCTGTGTAGAGTATTGAAATAAAGTGGGATATGGGAGCTATGGATCATAGCCTTTGTGCTTGCTGAAGTCATGTAACTACAGGCTGGGTATTATTCAGGAATTTATGAGAGATTGGTAGCATCGTTACCACTGCTGTAGATTTACCAAGCTCTGCACTGGAACGATTCACCCCATCATGATTTCCATACAGCTACAATATATAGGGTGGGTACAAAAAAATCCACTCCCATGACTTAAAAGGTACATCCACATGCATTTAAAAACATACTTTTTTATTACTAAAATCAGGAAACCATATATGTATATGCCAATCACACATTTACCTTTTATCTGTAAAATCATTCACTGCATATTTCCTTTGTTCAAAGTAATGATGACAATTGGCATTCTGTAAACCTATTTTTCTTAACTTCTAATATGCTTCTATATTGAAATTTAGATCTAAGTTCTTATGAGTAGGGCCCATTGATTTCATTTTTACTCTGTAACCTTGGTTTGTAAAATTATTTATGTGTTCTAAATGTCTATACATCCAAATGAAATTCTCTTGATGGTTAATGTAATATGTACAGATGGCCCCCAAATAACAAGTCTGAGATATTAAATCCAATAAAGGCTTTTGGGTAGTGTTTAATTTTTTTCCATGTGGATTTTTCAGTATTGATACTGAAAAAAATGGATTGAACTAAAGCTTTTTAATATGATCGATCAGAATTAGATTGATTCAAAATGTCATTCTGAAATTGAACAAATTCATAATGTATCAATTAAATCATAAAATGGCCAAGTATAAACTGAAATAAATTGATCTACAGTAATGATTCATAAGTCTGCCCCACATGTAGGTCAATATAAGCAACACTGCATGTATTTAGTGCTATTTATTCTCACTGCATTGCTTATTCTATTGCCTGTGCAACAAGTATGCATAGTTTCTACTTGGCTACGTATCATTTTCATCACCAGAATGTTCTTTTTTAATTAGACATTATCTTACAGTGTGTAACAGCTTACCCCAGTGGTCTAGTGGGAGGGGGTCTGCAGGAACACCTGCAGCCTCCTTGGCGTGGACGCCTGCCACACTGCCGCTCCTCCAAGCCTTAGTTTCTTAGAGCGCGCTTGGCGCGCAACTTCCTTATTTATTGGCGCCAGCACGCAGTAGCGCAAAGTTTAAAAGTATTTAAAGCCACAGAGTGTATTTCTCCTTGCCCGTTATAGGTTCAAGCTTTGAGCGTTACTGGTGCTTCTGTGCTGTTTTCCTGTCTGATATCTGATTCCTGTTGTGACCCCTGCCTGTTTTTGACGATTCTGACTTCTGTAACCTGACCCCTGCCTGGAAACCAACTCTGCTGTATCCGTATCCCTTCTGATTGATCTCTTGGTTTGACCCTTGCCTGCCTGACTCCGATTGTACTCTGCCTGCCCCGACCCGGCCTGATTTGACTACGCTTTCTGCCTACGCCTTGTACTGTGACCTTCTGCCCAAAAAACTTTGCCTTACCATCGTGCCCCTTTGCTCGTTCAGAACCCTTCGCTTGGCACCTCTCTTAATAAGACCTGGCGGCATCTGATTAGCTGAGGGCTCCACCCGAGGTGAAAGGCGGCTGTTAAAGTGGGAAGCAAGAGCCGAGAATAGGGTGCTTAGCATAGGTTCTGGATTTAGGGTGCCGACCGTGACATTATAACGGGCCCTAAAATGGACAACGAAGGTCGCGCTGCCGTTGCTCTTTCCACTACTGAAGCGCTCCTCACTACTCTGCTGCAGCGCTTGGAGGATCAAGAGCAAAAGCAAGATTATTTGATGCATGGCTTTCATAACCTGACTCCCAAACTGGACACTATGCAACAGTCGCCAAGTCCAGTAGTTGCACCTCCTGTTGCCATCCAAGAGGGTTCTCCTGCTGTGATGGGTAATATTCTTAAATCCCATGAACCAAAAATTTCTTTCCCCGAAAATTTTTTGTGGGGATAGAACAAAATTCTTTGTCTTTCAGGAGGCATGCAAATAATACCTTAGCTTTGAGAAGATTGTCCTCCTCTGATCCTGCCCGCTTTTCCCTAGAAACCTTCTTCCACAGTATGGTGATACTTTACGATGACCCGGATCATGCCGATACTGCGATTCGTAAATTACGCCAGGGAAAACGGGATGCAGAGGTGTATTGCACTGAGTTCCGCCGGTGGGCTGTCGAAACTGGTTGGAACGACATGGCCTTTCAGAGCCAATTCCGGTTAGGGCTCTCTGATGCTGTAAAAGACAGTTTAGTAAACTACCCTCTATCTACCAATCTGGATGATCTAATGTCCCTAGCCATCCAAGTAGATAGAAGACAGAGGGAGAGAAGGGATGAGAAGGGTACTTTCTTTCCTATGGGGTTTACTAATGTAAAGCCATCTAACCCCTCAGTGCCTCTACCTCAGGAGGAACCCATGCAATTGGGTATCACTCATTTAACTCCTGAGGAAAAGGCCCGCAGGCGGTCTCAGGGTCTGTGTATTTACTGTGGGGAAAAGGGTCATATTCTTAATCAGTGTCATAAGAGGCCGGGAAACTTCTAAGCCTAAATGGAGAAGGGGAGCTCCATTTGGGTCGAGAAGTTTCTCTGTTAAGGTTTCCGCTTGTGTTGATTCTGGGGCGGCTGGGAATTTTTTGGATGCTGCCTTCGCAGTAAGGTTTAATATTCCTCTAACTCCTTTAATTCCTCCCATGAGAATCTTAGCTGTTGACAAAAGCCCTTTGGGGTCAGGTCTGGTAACAAGGAAAACTGTGGCCTTGTCCATGTGCACTAACAACTTGCACTCTGAGGAGTTATCCTTCTTTGTTATCGAGGGTTCTTCTTCTCTAATTTTAGGTTTACCTTTGTTACAGATACATAACCCACATATTGATTGGGTAACTGGGGAAATTCTTCAATGTTGACAAAAATGTAAGGGCTCTTGCATAAGTGTTCCTCAATTGGTGGCAGTCACATCCCTAGAGGGTTTACCCACGGCTTATGCTGATTTCTCTGACGTATTTTCTAAAAAGCCCGCAGAAACTTTACCTCCACATAGGCGTTATGACTGCCCAATTTACCTCATTCCTGGGTCTACTCCCCCTAGAGGGAGAACTTATCTTCTATCTTTGCCCGAAGCCCAAGCAATGAAAGAGTACCTCAAAGAAAACATTGAAAGAGGTTTCATTAGTTCCCCTGCTGGTGCTGGGGCAAGAACGATGGAGGCCTTCGCCCATGTATTGACTATAGGGGCCTTAATAAATTTACCATCAAAAACTGCTATCCCCTTCCGCTGATTTCGGAATTATTTGATCAGGTCAAGAATGCTACTATCTATTCCAAACTAGACCTTAGAGGTGCATATAACCTCATTCGTACCAGGGAAGGGGATGAGTGGAAAACGGCCTTTAACACCAGGGATGGCCACTATGAATATTTAGTTATGCCATTCGGTCTTTGCAACGCCCCCGCAGTGTTCCAGGAATTTTATCGATATTATAACGATATCTTCCGGGACCTGCTGGGGTTATTCGTAGTGGTATATCTTGACGATATTCAAATTTTTTCCTCTAACTTGGGTGACCATCAAAAACATGTCTGAGAGGTGTTGCTCAGGTTAAGGAGGAATAATTTATTTGTGAAGCTTGAGAAATGCACCTTTGAGGTTTCTTCTGTCCAATTTTTGGGGGTTCAATATCTCCAGTAAGGGTCTAGAAATGGATCCTGGGAAGGTTAAGGCCGTATTGGACTGGGCTCAGCCTCTTTCTTTACATGCAACCCAAAGGTTCTTAGGTTTTGCTAATTATTATCGTCAATTCATTAAAAATTTTTCTTTGGTGGTGTCTCCAATTACGGATCTAACCAAAAAGGGTGCAGATCCAAGTATGTGGCCTCCCGAGTCTATTCAAATCTTTGAATTTCTCAAGAAAGAATTTGTCAGCTCCCATTCTCCGTCACCCTGATACTACACTTCCTTTTATTGTAGAGGTTGATGCCTCAGAGGTTGGGACAGGGGCGGTTCTTTCTCAAAGGCATCCGATAACCAACAAGGTACATGCATGTGCATTCTTCTTTAGGAAATTTTCACATGCCAAAGCCAATTATGACATTGGTAATAGAGAATTTTTAGCTATCAAATGGGCCCTTGAGGAATGGCGACACTTGTTGGAGGGGGCTAAACACAGAATAACGGTCTTTACTGACCACAAAAACTTGTTATACATCGAGTCTGCTAAACGGTTGAATCCTAGGCAGGCTAGATGGGCTTTATTTTTTACCCGGTTTAATTTCTCTCTCACATACAGACCTGGTTCCAAAAACACTAAGGCAGATGCACTCTCTAGGAGTTTTGAGTCTAACCTGTCTGAACCTAGTGAGTGTGTTCCCACCATTCCGGGTGAGTTGATTGTGGCAGCTCTGGGATCAGACCTTGCAATACTATTGTCTTCAGTTCAATCTTCTGCCCCTGTAGATACTCCTTCTGGGAGGTTATTTGTACCTGAGGACTTGTTCTGGGTGAGGCTCATAATTCAAAAATGGTGGGACATCCTGGTATTTCTAAAACTGTGTCTTTATTGTCTCGCAATGTGTGGTGGCCTTCATTTAAACAAGATGTCAAAAATGTTGTTAATTCTTGTCCTATTTGTCAGGGCAACTGTCCTCTGCCTGTACACAGTCTTCACAAGAAAAAAGGAGTTGCTGTATCCCTCAAAGGGAGGGGGAATAACAAAAAGTTAATATAGTGTAGTATTTCTACACTTAAATGACACACCTTACGTGCTTTATGAACAATATAATGTTAGTAACTTACACATGTGTTAATTCATCACAAATGCATATTCAGTGTGCTCAATCACTAAAACATGGGATTGTAAATTTTCCTATTCCTGAAAGACCCTGGTCCCATCTGTCTATGGATTTTATTGTTGACCTCCCTCCATCTCAAGGGAAAACTGTGATTTGGGTGGTGGTGGACAGGTTCAGCAAAATGAGTCATTTAATTTCCCTCCCACACTTTGGCTGAGTTATTTATTTCTAATATTTTCAAATTACATGGTTTTCCGGTCAATATTGCTTCCGATAAAAGGGTACAGTTTGTTTCTAAATTTTGGTGAGCATTCTGCTCTTTGGTGGGGTTTGATTTGTCTTTCTCAACTGCATATCACCCTCAAACCAATGGTCAAACTGAAAGGGCTAATCAGTCCCTTGAACAATTTTTAAGGTGTTATGTGTCTGACAACCAGTCCTCATGGGCTGAACTACAGTATTACCCTGGGCAGAATTTGCTTACAATAATGCAATTCATGCTTCTACTGGTCAATTTCCATTTTTTATTGTTAATGGTTTACATCCCAAAGCATTTTCTTTTTCTGCTTCTTTATCCTCTGTACCATCTGTCAATAATTCTGTTAAACAATTTGCCAAGATCTGGTCCGGGGTGCACGATTCCCTTTCTGCAGCTACGGCTGCTCAAAAAAAAGGCAGCTGATAGGTCTCGTAGGGAAGCACCCAAATATCAAGTAGGAGACTCAGTTTGGTTATCCACAAAAAACATCAAACTTAAGGTTACATCACTCAAGTTAGGACCCAGGTTTATTGGTCCCTTTCCCATTACCGAAATAATCAATCCTTTCTCCATTCGTCTCAAATTACCTGACAATTTTAAAATATCTAACTCCTTTCATGTGTCTCTTTTGAAATCAGCCTCATAGGTCTGTCCACAATCCTTTCCTCCCCCCGTTTCGGTAGAGGGTCAGCCTGAATTTGTAACTCTTGACTCTCGCCTTGTGCGGGTTAAGTTGCAATATCTTGTACAATGGAAGAGTTATGGCCCTGAGGAGAATTCTTTGGTTCCTGTTTGTGACATTAAGGCTGATCGTCTCAGGAAACAATTCTATCTTAAGTTTCCTGAGAGACCTGGGGGTCCAATGGCCCTTCCTCTAGGGGGGGTAATGTAACAGCTTACCCCGGTGGTCTATTGGGAGGGGGTCTGCAGGGACGCCTGCAGCCTCCTCGGCGGGGACGCCCGCCACACTGACGCTTCTTTAAGCCTTAGTTTCTTAGAGCGCACAACTTCCTTATTTATTGGCGTATGCGTGCTGGCGTGATGACGCCAGCACGTAGTGGCGTGTAGTTTAAAAGTATTTAAAGCCACAGAGTGTATTTCTCCTTGCCCGTTATAGGTTCAAACTTTGAGAGTCCCTGGTGCTTGTGTGCTGTTTTCCTGCCCGATATCTGATTCCTGTTGTGACCCCTGCCTGTTTTTGACGATTCTGACTTCTGTATCCTGACCCCTGCCTGGTAACCGATTCTGCTGTATCCGTATCCCTTCTGATTGATCTCCTGGTTTGACCCTTGCCTGCCTGACTCCGCTTGTACTCTGCCTGCCCCTGATTTGACTATGCTTTCTGTCTACGCCTTGTACTGTGACCTTCTGCCCAAAAGCCTTACCGTCATGCCCCGTTGCTTGTTCAGAACCCTTCGCTTGGCACCTCTCTTAATAAGACCTGGCGGCATCCGATTAGCTGAGGGCTCCACCCGAGGTGAAAGGCGGCTGTTAAAGGTGGAAGCAAGACCCAAGAACATGCTTAGCATTGGTTCTGAATTTAGGGTGCCGACCGTGACACAGTGTAGTATAATGTTGTGGGAACCTTGGTATTTTGAATTATAATTATCAATTTTATAATTCTACCAAATAAATGATTAATACATCTCTCAAAAATAGTACAACAGGCCCTTATTCTGGCAAAATATGGAAGAACAAAGGCTTGCAAAGGTAAAGTGGGGCTATGTTAAATGCCTTGAAATTGGAGGATTACAAGATTAAATGATCTCAATTAATAAGGAAATTAATAATGTATTGTACCTTGCTGAGTCTTAATAGGTTTTCTGACCTCACTTACACATTTCAAACATATTGCAAGTTCAGTGCAGTTGTTCTGGAAAACCTTTTTTGAAAGAATTAATCTAACATGGCAGTAAGGTGCAGAAAGTGACTCTATCAGCAAGAAATGGCCCTTCCATGGCTAGCGTTTTCTTTCCTACAATTGTAAAGCAGTAATTATCATTGCTGATAAAATCAGGCAGCAAATATTTATGAAGCAACCAAGCCAATATACAGCGAGGAGCTGTAAACAGAGGCTACAGTACATGTGTCTTAAAATAAAAATGCCAAATGAGAGCCTATTAATAAGCAATGTAAAGTATATGCTAACATTTCTAAAAAAAAAACCATAACGAGGTTCATTTCCGATTTTATAAATCTTAAAACTACAGTATGTACTTGCACATAAATGTAAATGTAGAATATTCCTTATGAGGGTAACACCTGTATAGTTAAAGGGCAAGAACATCAAAAACAAATGGGGGGGGGTTGTCTCTTTTTCTGGCCCAGTAATTGCTTTTGTTAACCTTGGGCAATGGATGGTTCTCCTCCTTGCAGAGAAATGCACTAACCCAGGGTATTTCTTTTTTTTAACAATAATTTTTTATTGGGTTTTCCAAATTTGCAATTTTCTGTACAATCTGTGCCAGGACCCAGGGTATGTCTATTAGTGCCACATCACCATGTCCAGCTGATTTCTAACGGTCCTTTGTGACTGTCTAGAGCGTTGTGCAAGTGCAATATAGAAAAAATTTAAAAAATTGTGGTCCAAGGTTAGCGATTTTCTATTTTCTTGACCGTTTCAAACATGAATACTTCTGGGATGACTTATTTGTGAATAGGCTACGAGACAGTTTCCTGGATGCCCCTATTTATTAATATAAAATCATAAAATCTCAAAACACCAATAACTTAGTTTTCACAAAAACTTTTTTCCAGTCTGTAATGATGTATGGCATTGCCCTTATAGATTGCAGACCCTTATGGACAGGGCCAACATTGCCTATTGTATAGGTATCTGTATGTCAGTTATAATGTAACAGCGCTGCATAAAATGTTAAAACTTTTTTAATAAATGCAATAATGATGATAATTGTCCTGTTTTTCTAATCTTCTGGTCCCGAGTTCAAATCTGGTCAAAAAAACAACTCGAGACTCAACATTCAACTTACTCCAGAAATAGCATTTTTGGATTATGTACTAATTAATAATCAATATAAAGTATTCACTTAAGGGACAAGTGGTTCTAAATGTAAAATATACCTCTATATTACAATTTATGAAAAAATTTTTCTTATATGTCATTAAATATTGTTTTTTTTTATAGAATAGATGATAGAACTAAAAAATAGTAGCTTTTAAATTCAAAATCAACAATTAAAGAAATTGTTTTTTTTTTTACAATTAAACAAAAGAGAATCCGTGCACAAAATGTGCTATTCCTGTTAATGTTTTGCCTTTTCATTTTATTAGACAGTCTTTAGTATCTTTTCTTTTGTTTTGAACAACAGCAACTTAATTGTGCTATTATGTTGTATTGTACTCTTGTAGTGTTTTTTATTTCTTCCCTCTTACACATTTATCCCGCACTCCACACTGAGAACAGGGGTTCATCCAAAATGGGACAGGGAAAAAGAAAGCGTGCAAGGGGGGAAATTCACTTTCTAATCCAGTATTTTCATTATGATTGCTAAAAAAAAAATTAGTAAGGCATTGCATAATTATACTCTTCTAGTTTAGTGGTTGGTGAAGGTATCTCTCCATTTCATTTTCACTTATATCAGTTTCTCAGATATTTGACCTTCTTCTGATGACAACTATTAAACTAGGATATGGTCACCTCAATAATATCAGCCCAAATATGTGACCAAAACAACAGCATAAAAAGACTTCATCCAACTGCACATCGTCCTTTTTTAATGTGTTGCATGGTAGACCTGATGTAAAGAAGGCAATACATAGCTTGATTTGTTCTTTGAATGTACTGTTTGCCACAATATAATAACTTACTGATTTGATTACCGTATTTAGTATTGCCTCTACCATATATATATATATATATATATATACTTTGCATTAGTTAAAGTTAGGCAGAGATATGGGCCAAATATTTAACCCTTTAAGTGCCACAGATCGTAGAATCTACGTTCTGTGGATCAAAGGACCAAAGTGCCACAGATCGTAGATTCTACGATCTCCAGCACTTCCGGGTTCCAGTGCGCAGCGGTTGCATTTAAAACCGCAAGCGCACGTTAGATGCTGGCAGAACCCCCTAGGCAACGAGCAAAACCGGTCATACTCACCGGTCTCCCCACCGATCGTCGCTGGAACCAATAGGAGCGCAGGGCGCACGCAGGGCGCATGGCTGTGACGCGCTCCTGCTGCCCAAATAAATCCAGCCCTCCTGACGCCTCCCCTTTCACTCCTACTGCGCACTTGTGTCTGTTGGAGCCCTCCTGCTGCCTTCCTGCGGTTCTCCTGCTGGTTTGGTCGCCTTGATTGCCTGCCTTGGATTCAGTGAGCTGAACTACAACACCCTTACACCTTTTATTTTACTTGTTTCCTTCTAATCTCTCTAAATTTGTTTTTTTTTTTTTTGAATATTTTTTTCTTCTGTCTTTATCATTTAGCACACTTTTGTACACTCACACACTTACAGGCATCTTTGCCAAGCACACACTCACACTCACACACGCACTCACACACACACTCACACTTCTACACTTTTTCTTTCCCCTATACTTCTTTTCTTTTCTTTCTTTCTTTGCTTTCTTTAGTAGTTGGTTTTTTTTTTTGCTAAAACTTTATTTCTACTCTTGTTCTATAATTATCTGCTTTATTTTATTGTATTTTTGCAGTTTTTTACCATTTTCATTGTTGCTTTGTGTTTTATATCTATTATATTGCATTTTCACTTTTATTTGCTGTTTGGTGCCTTTACAGTGACGTTGGTGGATCAAGGTTTCTAACCACCAATTTCATTCCAATAGCTGTTATTTTTATTGTCTTAGCTGATTTTTATTATATTTTGTTGTTTTATTCTGCTTTGCCCTTTGCTGCTTGTTTAGTGCCCCCAAAAAAGTTTGCCTTTGCAGTGACGCTGGTTGGTCTAGGTTTCTGGCCCCCGATTTCATTCCAATAGCTGTTGTTTTTGTGCTTTAGCTGATTTTTATTTCATTTTGTTGTTTTATTCTGTTTTTCATTTGCATTGCCCTTTGCTACTTGTTTAGTGCCCCAAAAAAAGTTGTTTGCAGTGAAGCTGGTTGGTTTAGGTTTCTGGCCCCCGATTTCATTCCAATAGCTGTTGGTTTTAGTGCTTTGGGTGATTTTATTCCAGACTGTTCCTTTGCCCTGTTTGCTTGTTTAGTGCCCCCAAAAGGTTCTTTTCGATTTTGGGCACGTGCAGTGTCTTGTCTGTAATCTATTCTGTAGATTTCTGGAAGGAGTTCAAGTTCTAGTTTTTTTTCTTATATTTTGTTGTTTTATTCTGCTTTGCCCTTTGCTGCTTGTTTAGTGCCCCCAAAAAAGTTTGCCTTTGCAGTGACGCTGGTTGGTCTAGGTTTCTGGCCCCTGATTTCATTCCAATAGCTGTTGGTTTTTATTGCTTTAGCTGATTTTTATTACATTTTGTTGTTTTATTCTGTTTTTCATTTGCATTGCCCTTTGCTACTTGTTTAGTGCCCCAAAAAAAGTTGTGTTTGCAGTGACGCTGGTTGATTTAGGTTTCTGGCCCCCGATTTCATTCCAATAGCTGTTGGTTTTAGTGCTTTGGGTGATTTTATTCCAGACTGTTCCTTTGCCCTGTTTGCTTGTTTAGTGCCCCCAAAAGGTTCTTTTCGATTTTGGGCACGTGCAGTGTCTTGTCTGTAATCTATTCTGTAGATTTCTGGAAGGAGTTCAAGTTCTAGTTTTTTTTTCTTCTTCTGATTGTTTGTATTAGCAGGGGTTAACTGTTGGTCAAATCTTGCTGCCTTCTTTTTTTTCTTCTTCTTGGTGTTTGTATTAGCAGGGGTTAACTGTTGGTCAGATCTTGCTGCCTTCTTTTTTTTTTTATTCTTGTTGTTTATTTTAGCAGGGGTTAACTGTTGGTCAGATCTTGCTGCCTTCTTTTTTTTCTTTTTCTTCTGGTTGTTTGTTTTAGCAGTGGTTAACTGTTGGTCAGATCTTGCTGCCTTCTTTTTTTTCCTTTTTCTTCTGGTTTGTTTTAGCAGTGGTTAACTGTTGGTCAGATCTTGCTGCCTTCTTTTTTTTCCTTTTTCTTCTGGTTTGTTTTAGCAGTGGTTAACTGTTGGTCAGATCTTGCTGCCTTCTTTTTTTTCCTTTTTCTTCTGGTTGTTTGTTTAGCAGTGGTTAACTGTTGGTCAGATCTTGCTGCCTTCTTTTTTTTCCTTTTCTTCTGGTTGTTTGTTTAGCAGTGGTTAACTGTTGGTCAGATCTTGCTGCCTTCTTTTTTTTCCTTTTTCTTCTGGTTGTTTGTTTTAGCAGTGGTTAACTGTTGGTCAGATCTTGCTGCCTTCTTTTTTTTTCTTTTTCTTCTGGTTGTTTGTTTTAGCAGTGGTTAACTGTTGGTCAGATCTTGCTGCCTTTTTTTTTTCCCTCTGGTTGTTTGTATTAGCAGTTGGTCAAATCTTGCTGGATTGGATTTAGGAGCTTCTTGCTTTGCAGTTGTTACTAGTTTTGCAGTGGTCTGTATTTTTCTGGCACAATGGCCAAACGGTTTTATACCGCTGCAGAAGCAGCTAGGTATTGTGAGGACTCCAGCTCAGAGGAATTTAGCAATTCTGATTCGGAGTATGTCCCATCTGATGACTCTACTGATGAATCAGAGGTTGGTGATAGCAGCACTATTAGCGCAGAGGCTAGTAGTGGCGGCACACTTACTGCTGAAGAAGTAGAAGAAGAGGGAGAGGCTGGTGGCAGTGTGCCAGATGCACCCATGGAGGTAGAAGAGGGTGAGGGTAGTGGTGATGCAGCAGTTGGAGCGCCTATGTGGGGGCCTCCCTGTAATTATGCCCCTGAAATTCCCCCATTCACTGCAGTCACGGGCGTCAAGGTGGACACCACTAACTTTGAAATCCTAGATTTCTTCAATCTTTTTATCACAGAGGCCATCCTACAGGACATGGTCCATTACACAAATTTATACGCTGAGCAGTATCTTGCCAGCCACCCTATACCAGGGTATTCAAGAGCCCAGGCGTGGTATCCCACTACTGTAAATGAAATCAAAAGATTCCTGGCGCTCACATTGGCAATGGGACTCGTAGAACGCAACACCTTAGCTTCATACTGGGATACCACTACAGTCCTTTCCATCCCTCTTTTTTCAGCCGTTATGCCAAGAAACCGTTATCAAATTTTACTGCGGTTTCTTCATTTTAACGACAATGCAGCGGCTGTTCCCCCTAATGAGCCCGGTTACGACAGGCTTTACAAATTGAGGCCCCTTATAGATAGCCTGTCTCAGCGCTTCACAGAGGTCTACTCCCCCTCCCAAAATATATGTGTGGACGAGTCCCTTTTGCTCTTCAAAGGGCGCCTAAAATTTCGCCAATACATCCCTAGTAAGCGTGCTCGATATGGGATGAAATTTTACAAACTCTGTGAAAGCAGCTCGGGCTATACTAGTTTTTTCATGATCTACGAGGGAAAGGACACTAATTTGGACCCCCCCGGCTGTCCCCTTGACTTGACTGTCAGTGGTAAAATTGTCTGGGAGCTCATTACTCCACTGTTGGGCCAAGGTTACCACTTATACGTGGATAACTTTTACACAAGCATCCCCTTATTCAGAACCCTTTACTGGTTGGACACCCCAGCTTGTGGCACTGTTAGGCGTAACCGCAGAGGACTGCCCAAGGAACTGGTGGATAAGAAATTGAAACGTGGAGAAGTACATGCTCTAAGAAGCGATGAGCTCCTGGCATTAAAATTTGCAGACACCAAAAATGTTTTTATGCTTACTACTATCCACAATGAGAGTGTAGTTGTCCAACACAGAAGTGGTGATAGGCCCGCAAAATCAAAGCCACTCTGTTGTAAAGAATATAGTAAGCATATGGGTGGCGTCGATAAAACCGACCAAATCCAAACTTATTACGACGCCACCAGAAAAACCAGGGCCTGGTACAAAAAAGCCGCAATTTATATGATCCAAATGGCCCTTTATAATTCTTATGTCGTTTACAAAACGGCAGTACCAGGCCCAAAATTGAGTTTTTACAATTATCTGCTGCAGCTGCTCCCTGCCCTTTTGTTTGGTGATGTACAGGAGGTTCCAGAAATGCCTGGCAATGACAATGTTGCCCGAATGGTGGGTAAGCATTTCATTGCCCAAATTCCACCAACTCCTAATAAAAGATATGCCCAGAGAGCTTGTAAGGTTTGCCGTTCCAGGGGTGTTAGAAAAGATGTGCGGTATTTTTGTCCCAAGTGTCCTAGCAAGCCTGCTTTGTGTTTCCAACCCTGTTTTGAGGTGTACCACACTGTGGTACACTACGAGAGGGCTTGAATTCTGTGTTGTGTTGGTAGGTTAGGGCTCTCTGGGTTTGTTGGTGGTAAAAGGATTTAGTAAATCTGTATAGTAAACTTGGCATGCTCTAGGTTTTTATGCACATGCTAGCAGTAGCTGTTTAGGTGTGCTGGCAGAGTGATACTTTTCTTTTTTTTTTTTTTTTTTGTGGAGTGGTTTTTCAGATTCAAGCCCCCCTATTGAGATCTAACATTTTGGCAGGTCCCTACTTCGCTTATAACTAGGTATAGATGTTGTTAATAAAAAAAAAAAGTTTGACAAGGCAAACAATGACAGTTTTTTTTCTGTATAGTAGTGATCTTTGATTTTTTTATATAGGATTTGGCACTGGGTGAGCAGTGCAATGTAGCAGTAAAAACTTGTATGTAGGTTTGTTCTTAGTCTAAATCAAAAAACCACACTAGCACACGAGACTTGTATCTGCAGGGCAAGCCCTTGCAAAGGTTTTTACTGCCGTGGTGCCACCGCAGTAAAAACCTTTGCTAGGGCTTGCCCTGCAGATACAAGACGTTACTAGGAGGCCACCGTATCCTCCATTCACTGTGCACCGAGCAAAGCTATATACCTGCACAACGGGTGTGCGAGTGTCTACTCCAATTGTTCTTAGTCTAGGCATTCAGCTTTTGTGTTGAGCAATGGTGTTTTAGACCAGTTGTGTTATGGATAGCACTTCTATTGCGCTGGTGGTAAATAGCAAAATGAGGTGCTGGTTGGCGAGAGGGCACACGATAGAACTTGTGGTGCGTGATGAATACGTGGGATGATGTGCATCTCTAATGCTGATGCTACAAGTCTTTTATTTTACTGGCACCTCAAAAGCTCGTCTATCAGCGCAGTTATCTATAGTTTTGTCTGTATTTCTGAGCAACATTTGCATTTGTTTTTGTAGATTTAGGTATCTCTGGATTTGTGAGTATTTCAGCTGCTAATGCCCCAATCCTCATTGTTGCCACCTAAATTCCTAAACTTCTTAGGACACTTGCATAATTTATGGGCCAAATTTACTATGGTTTCTGTTGGAAAATGTATTTGTAAATGTGGTACAGATTTTGTCATTGGCGAAATAGTGTAGGAAGAAGCAAAGGAATTCGTATCGTAACACCACAGGACAGATGGAACTCAAAGACACTCCACTACAATATATCCGAATAGGTGAGTGAAATATATTTTGGGGTAGTAGCACCCAGATGCAGATCCATAAAGTGGTCCCAAAATTCCCTGGGAGATAAATCTTAACTTTGTATACTATCTTTTCCTTTATTTCAGACCAAAGCAGAGTTCTACAATGCAGAATGTGGCCAAAATTCTCCACGCAGTAAAGCATGAATGGCATCTCTGAATAGTTGAAGGTGTTTATTTTCAAGAAATCTTAGTTTTTGGGGGTTATTTCATCAGTAAGGGACAGTTTCAGATGATATATGGATACATGCACCTAAATTCACAGCACCAATATTACGCATTGTCCCTGTTTTGGGATGTTTGGTGGCTGTGTCTCTATGTTTATGCATACATATGGGGTATCATTTTATTCAGGGGGACTTGCAGATTGTTATTGAGCAGGTTTTTGTTAGTTACCATGGAAACTTAGGGGGAAATCTAAGTTTGTATATCTTTTTTTCCTTTATTTCAGACCAAGTCTCGGATTTCTACGAAGGACTGCGGCCACAATTCTCCGTGTAGAAAAGTAAGAATGGCATCTTTGAATATCTAATGAAGTGTACTTTTCAAAAATATATGGTTTGTGGGGGTTATTTAACAGAAAAGGTGCAGTTTAGGATTAGAAAAGTTGAGAACCTCGTATAAATTCGCAGCCCCAATATTATGCATTGTCCCTGTTTTGGAGTGTTTGGTGGCTGTGTCTCTATGTGTATCCATACATAGGGGGTATCATTTCATTCAGGGGGACTTGCAGATTGTTATTGAGCAGGTTTTTGGTAGTTACCATGGATACTTAGGGAGAAATCTAGCTTTGTATATCTTTTTTCCTTTATTTCAGACCAAGTCTCGGACTTCTACGAAGGACTGCGGCCACAATTCTCCGTGTAGAAAAGTAAGAATGGCATCTTTGAATATCTAATGAAGTGTACTTTTCAAAAATATATGGTTTGTGGGGGTTTAACAGAAAAGGTGCAGTTTAGGATGAGAAAAGTTGAGAACCTCATATAAATTCGCAGCCCCAATATTATGCATTGTCCCTGTTTTGGGGTGTTTGGTGGCTGTGTCTCTATGTGTATCCATACATAGGGGGTATCATTTCATTCAGGGGGACTTGTAGATTGTTATTGAGCAAGTTTTTGGTAGTTACCATGGATAGTTAGGGAGAAATCTAGCTTTGTATATCTTTTTTCCTTTATTTCAGACCAAGTCTCGGACTTCTGCGAAGGACTGCGGCCACAATTCTCCGTGTAGAAAAGCAAGAATGGCGTCTTTCAATAGCTGAAGAAGTGTACTTTACGGTAATATATGGTTTGTGGGGGTTATTTCAGAGTTTAGGGGTGTTTAGACTGAAAAACCACAAGTAGTACACATAGAGCGCAGCCCCCAGATTTTCAACTGCAATTGCCCTTCTGCATTGCTCCTGTTTTGGGGTGTTTGGTGGCTGCGTCTCTATGTGTATCCATACATAGGGGGTATCGTTTCATTCAGGGGGACTTGCAGATTGTTATTGAGCAGGTTTTAGGTAGTTACCATGGATAGTTAGGGAGAAATCTAGCTTTGTATATCTTTTTTCCTTTATTTCAGACCAAGTCTCGGACTTCTGCGAAGGACTGCGGCCACAATTCTCCGTGTAGAAAAGCAAGAATGGCGTCTTTGAATAGCTGAAGAAGTGTACTTTACGGTAATATATGGTTTGTGGGGGTTATTTCAGAGTTTAGGGGTGTTTAGACTGAAAAACCACAAGTAGTACACATAGAGCGCAGCCCCCAGATTTTCAACTGCAATTGCCCTTCTGCATTGCTCCTGTTTTGGGGTGTTTGGTGGCTGCGTCTCTATGTGTATCCATACATAGGGGGTATCGTTTCATTCAGGGGGACTTGCAGATTGTTATTGAGCAGGTTTTAGGTAGTTACCATGGATAGTTAGGGAGAAATCTAGCTTTGTATATCTTTTTTCCTTTATTTCAGACCAAGTCTCGGACTTCTGCGAAGGACTGCGGCCACAATTCTCCGTGTAGAAAAGCAAGAATGGCGTCTTTCAATAGCTGAAGAAGTGTACTTTACGGTAATATATGGTTTGTGGGGGTTATTTCAGAGTTTAGGGGTGTTTAGACTGAAAAACCACAAGTAGTACACATAGAGCGCAGCCCCCAGATTTTCAACTGCAATTGCCCTTCTGCATTGCTCCTGTTTTGGGGTGTTTGGTGGCTGCGTCTCTATGTGTATCCATACATAGGGGGTATCGTTTCATTCAGGGGGACTTGCAGATTGTTATTGAGCAGGTTTTAGGTAGTTACCATGGATAGTTAGGGAGAAATCTAGCTTTGTATATCTTTTTTCCTTTATTTCAGACCAAGTCTCGGACTTCTGCGAAGGACTGCGGCCACAATTCTCCGTGTAGAAAAGCAAGAATGGCGTCTTTGAATAGCTGAAGAAGTGTACTTTACGGTAATATATGGTTTGTGGGGGTTATTTCAGAGTTTAGGGGTGTTTAGACTGAAAAACCACAAGTAGTACACATAGAGCGCAGCCCCCAGATTTTCAACTGCAATTGCCCTTCTGCATTGCTCCTGTTTTGGGGTGTTTGGTGGCTGCGTCTCTATGTGTATCCATACATAGGGGGTATCGTTTCATTCAGGGGGACTTGCAGATTGTTATTGAGCAGGTTTTAGGTAGTTACCATGGATAGTTAGGGAGAAATCTAGCTTTGTATATCTTTTTTCCTTTATTTCAGACCAAGTCTCGGACTTCTGCGAAGGACTGCGGCCACAATTCTCCGTGTAGAAAAGCAAGAATGGCGTCTTTGAATAGCTGAAGAAGTGTACTTTACGGTAATATATGGTTTGTGGGGGTTATTTCAGAGTTTAGGGGTGTTTAGACTGAAAAACCACAAGTAGTAAACATAGAGCGCAGCCCCCAGATTTTCAACTGCAATTGCCCTTCTGCATTGCTCCTGTTTTGGGGTGTTTGGTGGCTGCGTCTCTATGTGTATCCATACATAGGGGGTATCGTTTCATTCAGGGGGACTTGCAGATTGTTATTGAGCAGGTTTTAGGTAGTTACCATGGATAGTTAGGGAGAAATCTAGCTTTGTATATCTTTTTTCCTTTATTTCAGACCAAGTCTCGGACTTCTACGAAGGACTGCGGCCACAATTCTCCGTGTAGAAAAGCAAGAATGGCGTCTTTGAATAGCTGAAGAAGTGTACTTTACGGTAATATATAGTTTGTGGGGGTTATTTCAGAGTTTGGGGGTGTTTAGACTGAAAAACCACAAGTAGTACACATAGAGCGCAGCCCCCAGATTTTCAACTGCAATTGCCCTTCTGCATTGCTCCTGTTTTGGGGTGTTTGGTGGCTGCGTCTCTATGTGTATCCATACATAGGGGGTATCATTTCATTCAGGGGGACTTGCAGATTGTTATTGAGCAGGTTTTTGGTAGTTACCATGGATAGTTAGGGAGAAATCTAGCTTTGTATATCTGTTTTCCTTTATTTCAGACCAAGTCTCGGACTTCTACGAAGGACTGCGGCCACAATTCTCCGTGTAAAAAAGCAAGAATGGCGTCTTTGAATAGCTGAAGAAGTGCACTTTACGGTAATATATAGTTTGTGGGGGTTATTTCAGAGTTTGGGGGTGTTTAGACTGAAAAACCACTAGTAGTACACATAGAGCGCAGCCCCCAGATTTTCAACTGCAATTGTCCTTCTGCATTGCTCCTGTTTTGGGGTGTTTGGTGGCTGCGTCTCTATGTGTATCCATACATAGGGGGTATCATTTCATTCAGGGGGACTTGCAGATTGTTATTGAGCAGGTTTTTGGTAGTTACCATGGATAGTTAGGGAGAATCTAGCTTTGTATATCTTTTTTCCTTTATTTCAGACCAAGTCTCGGACTTCTACGAAGGACTGCGGCCACAATTCTCCGTGTAGAAAAGCAAGAATGGCGTCTTTGAATAGCTGAAGAAGTGTACTTTACGGTAATATATGGTTTGTGGGGGTTATTTCAGAGTTTAGGGGTGTTTAGACTGAAAAACCACAAGTAGTAAACATAGAGCGCAGCCCCCAGATTTTCAACTGCAATTGCCCTTCTGCATTGCTCCTGTTTTGGGGTGTTTGGTGGCTGCGTCTCTATGTGTATCCATACATAGGGGGTATCGTTTCATTCAGGGGGACTTGCAGATTGTTATTGAGCAGGTTTTAGGTAGTTACCATGGATAGTTAGGGAGAAATCTAGCTTTGTATATCTTTTTTCCTTTATTTCAGACCAAGTCTCGGACTTCTGCGAAGGACTGCGGCCACAATTCTCCATGTAGAAAAGCAAGAATGGCGTCTTTGAATAGCTGAAGAAGTGCACTTTACGGCAATATATAGTTTGTGGGGGTTATTTCAGAGTTTGGGGGTGTTTAGACTGAAAAACCACAAGTAGTACACATAGAGCGCAGCCCCCAGATTTTCAACTGCAATTGCCCTTCTGCATTGCTCCTGTTTTGGGGTGTTTGGTGGCTGCGTCTCTATGTGTATCCATACATAGGGGGTATCATTTCATTCAGGGGGACTTGCAGATTGTTATTGAGCAGGTTTTTGGTAGTTACCATGGATAGTTAGGGAGAAATCTAGCTTTGTATATCTGTTTTCCTTTATTTCAGACCAAGTCTCGGACTTCTACGAAGGACTGCGGCCACAATTCTCCGTGTAGAAAAGCAAGAATGGCGTCTTTGAATAGCTGAAGAAGTGTACTTTACGGTAATATATGGTTTGTGGGGGTTATTTCAGAGTTTAGGGGTGTTTAGACTGAAAAACCACAAGTAGTAAACATAGAGCGCAGCCCCCAGATTTTCAACTGCAATTGCCCTTCTGCATTGCTCCTGTTTTGGGGTGTTTGGTGGCTGCGTCTCTATGTGTATCCATACATAGGGGGTATCGTTTCATTCAGGGGGACTTGCAGATTGTTATTGAGCAGGTTTTAGGTAGTTACCATGGATAGTTAGGGAGAAATCTAGCTTTGTATATCTTTTTTCCTTTATTTCAGACCAAGTCTCGGACTTCTGCGAAGGACTGCGGCCACAATTCTCCATGTAGAAAAGCAAGAATGGCGTCTTTGAATAGCTGAAGAAGTGCACTTTACGGCAATATATAGTTTGTGGGGGTTATTTCAGAGTTTGGGGGTGTTTAGACTGAAAAACCACAAGTAGTACACATAGAGCGCAGCCCCCAGATTTTCAACTGCAATTGCCCTTCTGCATTGCTCCTGTTTTGGGGTGTTTGGTGGCTGCGTCTCTATGTGTATCCATACATAGGGGGTATCATTTCATTCAGGGGGACTTGCAGATTGTTATTGAGCAGGTTTTTGGTAGTTACCATGGATAGTTAGGGAGAAATCTAGCTTTGTATATCTGTTTTCCTTTATTTCAGACCAAGTCTCGGACTTCTACGAAGGACTGCGGCCACAATTCTCCGTGTAGAAAAGCAAGAATGGCGTCTTTGAATAGCTGAAGAAGTGCACTTTACGGTAATATATAGTTTGTGGGGGTTATTTCAGAGTTTGGGGGTGTTTAGACTGAAAAACCACAAGTAGTACACATAGAGCGCAGCCCCCAGATTTTCAACTGCAATTGTCCTTCTGCATTGCTCCTGTTTTGGGGTGTTTGGTGGCTGCGTCTCTATGTGTATCCATACATAGGGGGTATCATTTCATTCAGGGGGACTTGCAGATTGTTATTGAGCAGGTTTTTGGTAGTTACCATGGATAGTTAGGGAGAAATCTAGCTTTGTATATCTTTTTTCCTTTATTTCAGACCAAGTCTCGGACTTCTACGAAGGACTGCGGCCACAATTCTCCGTGTAGAAAAGCAAGAATGGCGTCTTTGAATAGCTGAAGAAGTGCACTTTACGATAATATATGGTTTGTGGGGGTTATTTCAGAGTTTGGGGGTGTTTAGACTGAAAAACCGCAAGTAGTACACATAGAGCGCAGCCCCCAGATTTTCAACTGCAATTGCCCTTCTGCATTGCTCCTGTTTTGGGGTGTTTGGTGGCTGCGTCTCTATGTGTATCCATACATAGGGGGTATCATTTCATTCAGGGGGACTTGCAGATTGTTATTGAGCAGGTTTTTGGTAGTTACCATGGATAGTTAGGGAGAAATCTAGCTTTGTATATCTTTTTTCCTTTATTTCAGGCCAAGTCTCGGACTTCTACGAAGGACTGCGGCCACAATTCTCCGTGTAGAAAAGCGAGAATGGCGTCTTTGAATAGCTGAAGAAGTGCACTTTACGATAATATATGGTTTGTGGGGGTTATTTCAGAGTTTGGGGGTGTTTAGACTGAAAAACCGCAAGTAGTACACATAGAGCGCAGCCCCCAGATTTTCAACTGCAATTGCCCTTCTGCATTGCTCCTGTTTTGGGGTGTTTGGTGGCTGCGTCTCTATGTGTATCCATACATAGGGGGTATCATTTCATTCAGGGGGACTTGCAGATTGTTATTGAGCAGGTTTTTGGTAGTTACCATGGATAGTTAGGGAGAAATCTAGCTTTGTATATCTTTTTTCCTTTATTTCAGGCCAAGTCTCGGACTTCTACGAAGGACTGCGGCCACAATTCTCCGTGTAGAAAAGCGAGAATGGCATCTTTGAATAGCTGAAGAAGTGTACTTTTCGGTAATGTATGGTTTGTGGGGGTTATTTCACATTTTGGGGGTGTTTAGATGGAAAAACTGCAAGTAGTACACATAGAGCGCAGTCCCCAGATTTTCAACTGCAATTGCCCTTATGCATTGCTCCTGTTTTGGGGTGTTTGGTGGCTGCGTCTCTATGTGTATCCATACATATGGGGTATTGTTTTATTCATGAGAAGTTTGTCTTTCAAATTGTCTGTGGTTTCAACATTTATAACCGTGTTGTTTTGTCAGATTTACATTTGATCCTGCGTCTAAGTTTACATTTTAGAAAAAAACTAAAAATGCAACAAAAAAGCTCTAAATTTCATGATGCGCTGGTAAAATGTATTTCAATTTTGAGTAAAAAATACAGCACCCCTACAAACCTGAAGGTCTGTTGTTTCTAAAAATACCAAACTTGAAGGGATAATTTAAATTTACATATAAGTTATGCTGCATCAACTGTTACATGTGCTTATCTACTTTGTTCTGGTGTAAAATTCTAGAAAATGCTGATTTAGTTTGGGGGTTACTCCTGGACAAAAAAAGTGGGTTACTGATACATATTTGGTATCGTTGGACTTGGCAGGATCACGGCTTTTACAAACACAAAAAAAATGCTCGTAAAATCAACTTTTCTGTGGAAAAAAAACTCAAGATATACTCAATTTTTTAATAATTTTATTTTTTTTTACATATTTCACCCAAAATACACACTAAATCTCCAGAAAAGTTGCAAAATTACACTTGCATGTCAAAGTCCAATTTATAACGAAAAAAACAATATATAATTTTCCTAGTTTCATGGAGGTTTTCCTACAGAAAAACCTTGTTAAACTGAACAAGTACCAAATGCTTAAAAAACGTCTGGCATTTCGCGTACCAGAAATGTGAAATTCTGCTGGCACTTAAAGGGTTAAAATACACAAAAACTAAATCTAAACATGTATTTATAGTTGCCATGCTAGTTCATCAGGAGATCCAAAAGAGGTTAGCATGATTAATACTAATAACAAACAGTCTTAAAAATAGTCTTAATAGATGCTGTAAATAACTGGTACTTGTTGCTAATGGTTACTAATACCTTTATGAAAAGAACTTTCTTTTTACTGAGAACAAGAAACTTTGCATAATAAATATTATCACTTGGATTAATTCCCCATGGATGGAAAGATCTGTAATGATTAATATATATGCTATCCATTAAAAATGTAATCGTTAACATGTTAAAAATTTTGCAAGCACCAGAAATAACAAGAAATAAAACAGTCATTCACTGCTGTGGTGTAATAATCAACATCCTGATTGTACACAGCAATAGCATTACTACTGTACAGAAAAAATGTTCCTCTCTAAATAGGTGACAGAAAGGCTAGAAGGCTTTAAACTGTCACATCCACTGGGAGCACTGATGAGTTCCAGAAAGTCATAACATAATTAATTAGTCAATAAGTCCTACTTTTCTGCTATAGAAATTACGGTTCTGCTATATGAACCCATGGAATGAAATATAGTAGCATTCAAAGCAAAGGCTTGAATTTCCCTAGCCTGTGTTGTTCAACTAGGACATGTCAAGCCATACATTGGTTTGCCTATAGTAGTTTAATGCAGTTAGAAATATGAAAGCAAATATCTAGGTGAAACCCTGAAGATCAAGAGCATCAGACAACTGATCTTTAACAATGTGCCAACCAAAAGGCATCTAATGACATCTAAACACAATTCAATTTTTACAATTTCAAGGCAAAACTTCATTGTTCATCTTTAACCATTGTCCCCATTTCCTATTGCTATTGTGTAACCAGGAGACAGAGTGTCTGCGCATGCCTGCCTCCAAGTTCTCAAAGAAGAGTTGAGCAGCACTCATGGACATACTGCTTTATTATATACCAAAACCAGCTACAGAAGCCATTTACCTGAAGCATTTCTGGCTACTTGCTTAGTCACTGGTATAATGAGGTTCAAGGGTGAAGCCAGAAATGCGTCAGGTTTATGACTTCCTGTAGCTGGTTTTGTTATATATAATAAAGTAGTATGTGTGAGTGCAGCTCAACTCTTCTCCATTGTATAATCAATCATACAATTTAAACCATGGCTTCCACAGCCTCAAGTAAAGTTATTTAAATACTTGTTAAAGTAATGATTCCATTCTTTCTCCTTTAATGATATAGCAATCAGTATGTATTTTTGTAATCTGCTTTGTTAAATATTCCCTATGTAATATTGGATGTACCTTGATTTATATTGCCCCCTACTCTAATACAAGATGTGTAAAAGAAACCGCAGGACCAAAGGCAGGAACTCTTCCCACGGAGGACCCCATTCACTTTTTTCAATTATTCTACCCCTTTGGGCACAGAATGTGGGAATGGAGGCTTGTGCAGGTTTTGCATGAGACTTTATAAATTGCTTATATTGCGTTTATGTTTGAGTATAGCAAAATGATGCTGTTTATTTTCTTTTTCTGCAATTTAATCATGTGAAATTTGACTTCTGCTGAGTGAAAGTGCTTTCTGAAACTTTCTAAAACTGAAAGGCGGATGGCCATCAAAATTACTGAGCTGCTTATTATGCAACTTTAGTCCCCACAGGCAATCATGCACCATTAATTCTGTAGTAGTTGCAGATTATTACTTTTTCAAGAATTGATTCTTCTTGTAAAAATAAATGTTCTGCCTTCCTATGAGCAATACATACCTGCATCTGTGCCTCCATCCACACATATTTGTCTTTCATCGGATTGCTCTGGTTTTGCCCACAGTGGTACCTTTTATTTTAAAATATAATATTGACAGATTATGATGTGTGTCCTGCTCAGGCACTATAACATTATCCAATTCATGTGTCATATTTCTCCTAAAAACCTCTGTAATAATTGTCTTAAATAACATATACTAAAGCAAACTCACAAACTAGGGTGTTGACAGGGATAACATACAAACAACAGATCCTTGGGTCCACAGGGAACATACACAAGGTGAATAAGAACAAGAATACAAAGTAGGAAATACCTTGACACACTTAACTAATCAATAAATGTCTAATACTGTGGATAAAAAACAAAAGACAGAAATGGTTCTCCTTAAAATACAGTAAGGGGCAGATTTACCTAGGGTCGAATATCGAGGGTTAATTAACCCTCGATATTCGACTGTCGAATGTAAATCCTTCGACTTTGAATATCGAAGGCGAATGATTTAGCGTAAATAGTTTAATCAAATGAAAAATCGTTCGATTCAAAGGATTTTAATCCATCGATCGAACTATTTTTCTTCGACCAAAAAAACATTAGAAAGCCTTCCCCATAGGCTAACATTGCACTTCGGTAGGTTTAAGGTGGCGAAGTAGGTGGTCGAAGTTTTTTTTAAAGAGACAGTACTTCGACTATCGAATGGTCGAATAGTCAAACGATTTTTAGTTCAAATCGTTCGATTCAAAGTCGTAGTCGAAGGTCGAAGTAGCCAATTCGATGGTCGAAGTAGCCAGTTTTCCTTGCAAGTCTGTAGATATTTTTAGGGGATACTGGTATTCCTGTGATGTATAGTAGATTTGTAAATGACAGAACCATTACATCAGTCATTTTTTACAATATAAGATTCAGAGACTGTTACCTCTATAATGTATTTGGCATAGTGCTGGCCCAAGCTGACATATCTGAGGCCAGTATGTGTTTGCCTAGAGCCTTTCTGTGCCTGTACTTAATTATAAATGACCCCTTAATACAATATTATTTCTCTGTTAGTAATCTTTTATAAATGTAAAACCAAACTCTGTTCTGACACCCTATTTCTCACATTTTTATTAGGTGCCTTAGTCCGTCATAGACTAAGGGGCACATTTACTTAGCTCGAGTGAAGGATTAGAATGAAAAAAACGTTGAATTTCAAAGTTATTTTTTTTGGCTACTTCGACCATCGACTACAAATTCGACTTCGAATCGAACGATTCGAACTAAAAATCGTTCGACTATTTGACCATTCGATAGTCAAAGTACTGTCTCTTTAAAAAAAACTTAGACTACCTACTTCGCCACCTAAAACCTACCGAGCACCAATGTTAGCCTACGGGGACCTTCCCTATAAGCTTTTCTAGTAATTTCTGATCAAAGGAAAATCGTTCGATCGATTTTTACTTCTATCGTTCGATCGAACTAAATGCGGTAAATCCTAAATATTCGACCATCGAAGTAAAATCCTTCAACTTTGAAAGTCGAAGGATTTTACTTTGATGGTCGAATATCGAGGGTTAATTAACCCTCGATATTCGACCCATAGTAAATGTGCCCCTAAGTCTACTTTAAATTAATTTAAACATTAAATAAACCGAATAGGATTGTAACATCTATTAATTATATCTTATTTGGGATCTAGTACACGGTGCTATTTTATTATTACAGGGGAAAAAAGTAATTTTAAAAATCTGAATTATTTGAATGAAATTGAGTCTATGGGAGACTGTTTTCCCATAATTCAGAGCTTTCTACATAATGGGTTTCTGGATTATGGATTCAATACCAGACATATTCAGCTATACAGTATGCTGCAAAAAGTGCTGGGATTTGGCAAATTCTAAACCTCATTCGAAATGTTGGTGCATCCCTTCAACTTCTAGTAGCTGCTTCTATTACCCATAGTAAAACAACAAATGTATTGAAATCTTTATATTCTTGTATCACAATAGGTTTATTTACCTCATAGGCAAATTACAATGATATTCAACTGTGTGTCCATTAATGTTACTTATTGTACACTATGAATAAAAAATCATTGACAGCTGTCTGTGCTTGATAATGGATTACTGCTTTGTTAAATGTTCCAATGTCAGAGTGGCATTTGCCAATAAATAATTGCTTTTTCAGTTTTTGCATACAGGGAACTCATACATGGAATGTTTTATTATCTTTTATAAGCAAAAGGCAAATCCCTGAGTACAATATCCATAAAAAGAAATACAAATTGTTTGACCCTAGCGAAAAGCAAAAATGAATCACATGTTTTTTACTGGCTTTTGGGAATAATTTGAATACTACTTGTGTTTGGAGCCAACAACAAAAACAGTTCTATTCTTATAAAGAAAAATAATACCTAAAAAATTATTGGTTTCCATTAAAAGCTCTGATTTGAGATTACATTAATACAAAGTAAAGAATATCTATAAAGAGAATGCCTTCATCTACTGATCATTACAGAAAATACATACATGCATGTGTCATAGAACTGTCCACTGCTCCCTGTACGCATTATAGCCACACATAGTAACATTTCATTTTTAGATATTGTTTTGCTACTTAATATTGTATAAACATTTACATATTTTCTTTAAAATGGTATGAAGGCCATGCTTCAGGCAGTCTTTCATAGGCAAGTACAACCATGCCTTTACTGACCAGAATAAATTAGTCCAAACGTTGAATAATGGGGAAAATAATAGGGTTAAATTTTTTACCATACTGCAGTGGGCTACATTGCAACAATGTAGTGTTTTTCCTATGATTCCAGCATAACTACCGTTGTCAGGGGCACAGTCCCCTGAAACAATTTCTGCTGAAAGTTTCCCAATTCAAAAGATATGATAGACAGGGCATAACTTCAGAGGAAGCAGACCCTGCGGCTGCAGGGTGGCCCAGGAGGTATTGGTAAAACAGGTCAACCTCTAGACAATTTGGGGGCATGAATAATTGCTGTGGGGCCCAGTAATATCTAGTTAAGCCGTTGATGATAGATATAATTTCCTGTGTTCAGAATGAGAGAATTGTATGCGTCCGATACTTTTAGGGCACCTGCACTATTGATGCAGGCCACTGTGGGAATCCTGGAGTTACCGCCTGGTTTGGAGTCTGCAGTAGGTACAGGTTTCCCCTACGTCAATAGATGCAACAGCAATCGATTCTGAACTGAAAGAAGGAAGTGGTGAAGCGAAACTAAATATAAGTGCAAGGAGCATATGCTCAAACAAGTACCTTTAATAAGTGGTATTTTTCTGCAACAAATGTGGTGCAGTAAGTTAATGACCCTTTCTGAAGTTGTGTTAGTTGCTTACAAATGACACTGCAGAATTTCTGAGAGCAACTGTCATGCAGTTCATTCTAACTTCATTAAACGCTATAATTAAAAATCAGGTGTTAATTATAATATCAACACAATGCAAGTTAATGGGGGGGGGGTTAATAAGTATGCCTAATTATGACCCTGCTGAGCTAGCTATACTGTATTTTGGAACAAATAAATACTCAAGGAATATTCAAGGCACAGTCCCTGTCAATACTGTTAAGCTCTGACACTGCAGAGAGGTATTCGGGTGGTTATAAGTAAGGTGGGAAGCCTGGGGGTATATCCGTAGAGTCTTGAAGCCATTATGAAACAAGGTTTAATAAAGAATAAACTTGCAGATAAAGGTGCAAACAAAAGTACAGGCAGTGATGAAAAAAAGGCATACAGGAATCATAGTCAGAAACAGGCCAAGGTCAGAACTGGGGAATCCGCAGCAGTAGCAATCAGGAACTTGGAACACAGATAAGGGAAGGCCGCAACGTCACACAGGGAATCAAGGCAAACAATGACCAAGCCCTGAGCAAAGGTCAGCGCCGGACTTAAAAAGGGTCATAGTGACAAGATGGGTAACACATGATACAAATTAGATGGGAGGAGACAAGGGAGGAGACAGACAGAATCCAGGCATAATCAAGGAACACATAGGGGGGAATTCACAAAAGTGTCGGGAACGAAAAAATGTCTTTAAAATGTCGTAGAAAGTGTCGTAGCAACAGCCGACAAATTCACAGAGCATTTCTCCGCCAATTTTCCGACATGTGCGACACTTTTGAATTAGTGTCGTTAAAAGTGGGCGTGGTTTTTTCGGCGCCACTTTTCCCGCCATTTTTATGAATTACTCGTAAACTCGTTTTTTTTTACCGACAATTTTTCAGACACTTTAGGCTCTCCAAAATGAAAATGTCAGACAAATTGTCGTTTAAAAAGTCTTGGTAAATGTCGTTTGTACGATGAAAAGATATACGACATTTTAGAAAATTGTCAGACTTACGAGACATTCAGAGATGGTGACATCTGCCTTTGTGAATTTGCCGTTCATACGGCATTTTACAAATTTGTCGATCGCCACTTCTGGGTTACTTTTTTTACCGACACTTTTGTGAATTCCCCCCATAGACAAACAGATCAGGATCAGCACTAATAGCCTCCAGTGGCTCATGAGGTCATTGCAAGTCCAGAATCTGCAAATATAAGGCTCAAGTTCTGGCTGGTCCTGGCAATTGCGTATTAATAATCCTTAATTTTCTCTGCAAATGCACACCTTTATGTCTTTGCTGAAATACTACTAAGATCACTAAGATGCATATTTATGACCATTAACCCATGTAGACACTTACATTATTGCACAGGTAAGCCTTACATCAAGGTTTTATTTACAGTACTTTTTATCATATATTGTATCAAAGTCTGTAAACCTTTGCTTGGTTAAGCCGTCTCCCTGACTACAGACATGACCTCATAGGTTGAGCCACCACTGGTAATGTCATTGAAATGACTTGCATGTGCCTAGTGGGATGATAAAGTTGTCTGTAATACAGGAGAAACATTTTGAAGTAGCGCAAATATTTACTATGACATTAAAGTTGAAAAACTTTGACAAAATATTGATAGAAATAATAAATATTGCCCTTTATGGGATAAGGGCAGGCATATACAAGTTAGCCTTAACTGTAAAGAGATTGGAAAACAGTCTCAACACTGGATCTAGACAATTACTGAAAAAAATAATCAGCAAGGAAGAACATTACAAATAATGTGCGGCATACCGATTCTACTTTTTGTCAAACACATCACGAAAGCAAAAAGCCCAATTCAGTTTAAGGCAGTGGACTTATTTGCCATGAAAACAAGGCTATCTATATGCAGAGGCATATCCGCTGCTAACATCATTATTCCATCAGTGTAACCGTACATGTGAGTTTGTGCGTGCGTATTAAGAAGGTGATGTTCTTTCAAGAGAACATCAAGGGACAGATATATAAAGAAGCAGTGCTGTGCTATGAAGCTATAAGTAAAAGATTGCATAGAATTCACTGCATTGAAATAGCGTGTAAGATCTTATGCTATAATTTGTGGTTTCTCTTTGCCTTCTGCACTGCTGCATCTGTCCTGTAGCAATGTGTGGGCAAGTGTGTCTATGCATGCCGGGGAGCTTGAGCTATCGCCAGACAGCACTTTGACTCTAAGGGGCCCATTTACTTTTTTTTTTTCTTATACAAAATTGTACTTGTTGTGATTTATTAAGCAATAAAAACCAAGAAAAACTCTAATAGAAAAGTTGTCATCTAAAAGATGTTGAGGTTATATAAGTCAGTGGGAGCTGTCCTTATCCCATTGTACCATTTTTCTTGAATTCAGGATTTTAGAGGTTTTCATGGGCGAGAGGGGGGGGGGTTGCTAGTAATTGCACAAAAAATTTGAGGAATTCCAGGTTTTCATTGTCTTATTTGAATTGTCCTGAGGGGTTTTCTTTTTGTTGCTTTTTATATAGAAATATAATATAAAAAATATAAGCTCAACTGCATCAGGTGCCTTTCCCTCATACAATAACACTGTAATTATGGGAAAAAATGCTGCATTGTATAAAAACGACACTGCACTTGCATTAATAAATGACCTTTTATGAGTAGTATTTTGAACCTACTTCTTTGTTAAGCCTTAGCTTTTCTTTAAATGCAGCAGCTATGAACAAGTATTTTATCTTACCTACATTTTTTTCCTTATAAATACTGTATGCCCCATAATGTTAAAGTGTCTTTGCTTTTGTAATATTTTTGCAGATGCAGGTTTGTAAAATATCAAAAACTGTTATTTAAAGGAGAACTAAACCATAGCCCTCCTCCAACCCTGCACTGCCCACTCCACTGCCCCCTCCAAGCCCCCCCCCAGCATCTATTCTTCTGAGAAGTTGACCTGTATCCTAACTTGCCATAAATCTGCAGAGTTGTGCAGCAGGGTTTAAAGGAAGGTGCCATCTTCTGTCCTTAGATTCCTCTCTGGTGTTGATTATTTTCAGCATGATTTATGGGTACTGCAAATTTCTAACATGTAATGGGATTTGAAATAGTGAACTGATAACTCAAAATACCAAGAAAGTGTGAAGAGATTATAAGCATGATCACTAAAGGAAAGTATATACTTTATTCTTAGTCATTTTTAATGAACTCTGGATGCTTTCCATCTTTCCATACTGCTTAATCATTAGATGGATTTATTTTTAATTACTAAGGTTTTCAAGTGGTTTTGTAAAATTTACAGGAAAAGCCTCTTTTGATTTTTTTTTTAACCTATTTTAAATGACACTTTTACACTGACTTTTCAGTAATATTCCAACAAGTTATTAAATTAACAGTCATGGTTCCTTTGGATTTTATAGCGTATGAGAAAGTGCTTAAGAAGTTACAGTATTTCATATGCTATATTTAAGCATTTTGACATCAGACAGCTTGGAAAGTAATGGTAAGTTAAGAGTGGTAGCAGTTAAGAAAAGAAGAAAATTGTTAGGAAATTGGCTTTTAGTGAGTACATTATATTTTCTGAATAAAGTAATGGGAAACTTTTTTATTGCAGATTTTCCAGACAAGGGTTTTAATATCCACTTGTCAGCCATGGTATAATAAAGACAAATAATAAATGGCAGGGTTCACTTGTAAACTCAGACAGACTAAATTACATAAATCAGGGCAATATATGTAAAAGCTGTATTTATTAGTACTTCATACAAATTACATCAATACCCCCAATAAAGTGAAGGTTTATGTCTGAGGCACAAAAAGTTGCAGGCCTATGGCATGATACAGAAACTGAAATGGCATTTATGTTACCACTAGTACCATGTAGGAAAATGGACTCCTATCACAGGTATACAATGGAATGCTCTACTGATTATGATATCACAATGTAGTTATGAAAATTCTGTATTGTTATGCATCATAAACCCATTTTCACACCAGAATGCCAGTATTATTTATCACTTTGAATTGCTATACATAAACGTGCTCCAGTACTTTATTATCATTATCTCCATCATTCATGCATATCATTCCGTTTCCATTAGGAAAAACAATTATCTGATGATATTAATAGCTGTTGTCCACTTGGATCATTCACTTTTTTTGACTGATGATATGTATTTATCAGTAGGGTATGCTTGGACTTTCCTTCCTTTCCCTTTATACAAAATGAATTGTGCAGGGGGATGCTAAAGGTTTTAATTTTTAATTTTAATGCAATTTGGACAAGCCTACAGTTTGGAGAAGTTGGGGAAGAGCAAAAGCTTTCAAACGGTTTAAAGAAATTAATCTTTTTTCATTAGTTACATTGTTGTTCTTACAACCCAGTACCCAGTCGAAGTCCATCAAAATAGAGAACAAACAACATTCCCCAGACTTTTTGTTCCAAAAGCACATGTTTCCTCTGGCAGCAGCTTGTCTGAAACCAGATGCTAAACCAAAATGTAGGCAGCTTTCAAAGAGCTATATGATATTGATAATTGTTCAGAGGTTTTAGGGTCCTTAAATTTAATGCAGCTAATGAACTAACAATCTGGCATCACCCCACCATTGACATGATATCATAGTTTTAATACAATATCAATAAGTCATTGATATTGCCATGGTAGGGTTTTGGGAATGCCCACTTGTAACCTCTGTATAATCTTCTTTTCAAACAAATAGGTTTAATTGCCCTACTAATAGGAGAAATATACAAATAAGACATAGAGGCCTATTTATTAAACCTCAATTTTTTCTGATCAAGTTTTTAAAGCGAAAAACTTGCGAGATTTATTATACCCCAAAGCTGTTAAAAATCCAAAAAGTCAATAGCAGATGTCTTTGAAAATATTTCTTGACATTGTGATCTGTGCTGGTACAATCCAATACAATAATCTGAAAAAGTCTGGGTTTTTGGACGACAACTTGAAAAAAATCTTGAATTGTCATACAATTTTGTTGAGACCTTTCCCACACCAACTTTTTTGATAAATTAGATACATTTTGGATAGGAGTTAGGTCGACTTTGTTTCTAATAAAAAATAAAGATACATTCAAGTTTTGGTAAATACCCCCTATAGATTAAACACATTTTGTTAAGAATAATACATAATCCAAATAATAAACCAAAATGAACTATCAAGCTATATTATCATGGTATTATTTTACCAGACATGAGATTTCAGTAACAAAAATTAAAGTCTGAGGTTCTCTGGTTTTTCAGTCACTTTCCAATGCAATTAAGATCTTTACAAACCATGGGCTTTTTAAAAACAAAACAATAATATATATACTGTATACTGTACAGACAGTTCTATAGGTACTAAAGAGCTGGTGTTTTTTTTCGGTACATCTTGTGCGAAAAGGTGCAAAGTATAAACAAAACCCAAAAAACAGGGCATTACCTTACTGGAGGGATAGAAAGTTTTAGCCAAATCACTCAGAGCTTTCATGTACTTTATCTGTGTAATTGCATGTACTTGCATATCTGTTTCATGCTGGTTATCTAACTTACAAATATCTGATAAAAGGACCTTTTTTAATCACTTATATAATTGGGTCTGCATTTGTTTGTAGACCTGAAATGGAGAGGGGAAGGAGGACTTTCAGGGAAATACAGGTATGGGAACTGTTATGCAGAATGCTTGAGACCTGGGTTTTTCCATATCTTTCCAAAACATTAAAAAAAACTAAATAGGCTGGTTTTGCTTCCAATAAGAATTAATTACTGTATATCTTAGTTTGGATCAAGTACAATGTATTGTTTTATTATTACAAAGAAAAAGGAAATAATTTTGAAAAAAATAATTCTTTTAATAAAAAGGAGTCTATGGGAAACCCATAATTTGGAGCTTTCTGAACAATGGGTTTCCTGATAACCAGCAGTTCAGAGGTGCTGAAAAAAAAATTCAGAAAATCACTACACTAAGAAACAATAGTAAAGTATGTGAAAATCCTTAATAGTAGCTTGGTTTATTTTCCACAGATAGCATTAACCTGCCCATAGAAAATTGAAAAAAGTTGTACCCTATGGTGAAGTCATAATTATTGTTTATTTTATTATTATTACTAGCTTCTCCTGCTACTCTTCATTTTCTTGTTTGCCTCAGTGCTTATTCCTGGGTAAAAGAGGAACAAAGTGGGGAAACTCAAAGTGAAAATACTGTCATAGAAAACTACACTTTAAATATTGACCATTAAATATTGAAAACTGCTGGGAATTATTAGCAAATAACATTGTTTTACAAAGCTCTGTTTGTACAGTAAAGAAGAAAACATATAAAGAGGAGACAGCATGCAGTAACAAAGAAAATGACTCTGGTAACTATCAGGATAACCCTAAAAATATGAGAAGCTGGCCCTGCTGCTATTTATCTGAATGGTTGTTTAAAAAAAGAAAAAAGAGTTACTACGTATATATGTAACAGAATTTTATTTCTAGCTTATAACATAATTTATTTTTCTGCTGCAACTTGAAGCCAGTCTCTGAGGCTCAGTGTTTACATCTTAATTGTCATTGACAGAAGAAAGGACAATACTCTGTCTTTATTACAGCTGGCAAATTGCAAAGCATTTTCATGTGTTTTCTAACCGCTTATATCCATTATAAAGAACTGAAATAATTAAGAAACGTCAGACTGCAATCTAATAGTCTAATCCTTATAAAATGTATTTAACATGTTAGTGATATATACTGTACATACATAGTGAAAGCTGCACTCCCTTGATGCTGGGTGCTAAGAATAAAGCACTTTAAAAACAGCCATTGGAGTGTGGATCATCTTTATTGTGTGTATATTCAGTACAAAAATAAATACATTTATACATTTTACAACCTTCCTAAAGTCAAATGCCAGATTCCATGCTCTATCATGATACAGATGGGTTGAATTTAGGGACACAAAACCCAACTGTATTGCACTATTCATCCACACTTTACTTGTTTTTTTTTCTGGACTACACATCCCAGTATGCTTAAACATATTATCAAGGTTAAAGTATGATGGGAACTGTAGTCAAGCAACATCAGGGTGGTATTTTTAAGCCAAACTCGCCATGGCCCGTAAAACACAAAATAATGCTCCAATGAGAATCCCACTTGTTCTGTGTATATCTGTGTAACGGGCCCGAAGGCACAGTAATAGTGTAGACCAAAGAGGAGACCAGACCAGGTTCGAGGTGCAAGAGGGTTTATCCAAAGAATCGTCAAAATACAGGCAAATAGGTCAGACCAGGCAGAAGACAAGCAGAATCGAAGAACAGGCAGGAATCGGTACACAAGAATCAAATATAGATAATAACACCCAGGAACTCTGTAGCAGGAACCTATAGTTGGGCAAGGACTGGAAGGGGAAGTAGGTTTAAATAGTCTCTGGGTTGGCGCCAAATTTTGACGCAGTCCTCACGCTGACGTCTTGACGCCGGCGCCCGATTCTGACGCCGGCGTCCGTTCCGTCGCCGACGACCAATCCGGGAGTGGGAAGAAGGTGAGGTCATAGAGCTGTGCCCAGCAGGAGCCATGTGGTGAGGCAGGTGGTCGCCATCTTGGACGCCATCTTGGACGCCATCTTGACGACCTGAGGTAGATTCCATTACAGTACCCCCCTCCTTAGGGGGGGCCTCAGGACCACCGAGTCTAGGGGAGAGAGGGAATAGTTTATGGAATCTACGAACCAAGATGGGCGCATGGACATCTGAGCTCCTGACCCAGGAGCACTCCTCGGGACCGAATCCCTTCCACTCGATGAGATATTGAAGAGTGCCCCTGGAAAAACGAGAGTCCAAGATCCTCTTCACCTCGAATTCCTGATGATCGTCGACCAGGACTGGAGCTGGGGAAGAAGAAGAAGAAGAAGAAAAGGACACAGCAGGCTTAAGGAGAGAGACATGGAAGGCATTCGGGATCCGCATCTCTGGAGGGAGTTGAAGACGAACCGCCACCGGATTGATGATTTCAATGACAGGAAAGGGACCGATGAATCTGGGACCAAGCTTTGGGGTAGGAATCTTCAGGCGGATGTTACGGGTGGAAAGCCAAACTTTGTCACCAGGAGCATAGGGTGGAGCGGAAACCCTCTTCTTGTCGGCAAACCTCTTCTGGACCAGGGAGCTCTTCTGCAGATTAGAGGCAACAGCAGCCCAAATAGCCATCATGTGGGCAGCCTGATCGTTGGCAGCAGGAACATTAGTGAGGAGAAGATCCTGAGGGAACGCCAAAGGATTCTGACCGTAGACACAGAAGAAAGGGGACTCATGCGAGGAAGAATGCAAAGCATTGTTATGGGCGAACTCAGCCCAGGGAAGGAGATCTGACCAGTCGTCTTGGCACAGGGAAACATGGCAGCGAAGAAACTGTTCCAAAGCCTGGTTTACTCTCTCAGCAGCTCCATTGGACTGTGGGTGATAGGCAGAAGAAAATTGCAAAGAAATGTTGAGAGCTTTGCACAAGGATCTCCAGAATCTAGACACGAATTGTGAGCCACGGTCAGAGACGATCTCGGCAGGAAACCCATGGAGACGAAAAATATGTTGGATGAAAAGTTTGGAAAGTTCAGGAGCAGAGGGAAGTTTGTGGAGGGGAATGAAATGAGCCATTTTGCTGAACCTGTCAACGACAACCCAGATGACAGTGTGACCGGAGGAGACAGGCAGATCCACAATAAAATCCATGGCAAGATGAGTCCAAGGACGAGATGGAATGGGTAATGGAAGAAGGAGTCCTTTGGGAGGAGAATGTCCAGACTTGGAAATGGCACAGATGGTACAAGAAGAAACAAAATCTTTAACATCCTTTCTCATGGATGGCCACCACACCAGGCGAGAAAGGAGTTCGGTGGTCTTCTCCACTCCGGGATGACCGGCCTGTTTGGAACTGTGAGCCTGGGATAGGATAGACTGGCGACAATCAGGAGGGACAAAGGCAACCCCTAGAGGAATATTGTCAGGAGCAGAAGCTTGAGCGGAAAGGATTTGCGAAGCCAAGGAGGGAAATAGGGCAGCGACGATCTTGGAGGAAGGCACAATGGGTTCAGGATCTTCGGAGCAGGGAACTTCAGGAACAAAACTTCTTGACAAAGCATCAGCCTTTCTATTTCTAGAGCCAGGACGAAAGGTGATGACGAAGTTAAAACGGGAGAAGAACAGTGACCATCTGGCTTGTCGAGGATTCAAACGTTTGAGGGACTGGATAAATTCAAGGTTCTTATGGTCTGTAAAGATGGTCACGGGAATGGAGGATCCCTCCAATAAATGTCTCCACTCCTCCAGGGCGAGTTTCACTGCCAATAACTCACGATTCCCCACATCGTAGTTCTGCTCTGAGGAGGAAAATTTCTTAGAAAAGAATGCACAGGGATGTAGCTTCCCATCCAAGGATGATCTCTGTGACAAGACAGCTCCAACTCACACATCTGAGGCGTCGACTTCGAGGAAGAAGGGAAGAAGAAGTTCGGGGTGTCTGAGAATAGGTGCAGAAGAAAAGGCAGTTTTCAAGGCTTCAAAGGCTTCCAAGGCTAGAGGAGGCCAGTGCTGTGGTTTACCCCCTTTGCGGATAAGGGCCAGGATAGGAGAGATCTTGGAAGAGAAACCTTTAATAAATTGTCTGTAATAGTTGGCAAAGCCAATAAACCTTTGGATAGCCTTGACACTTGTGGGGAGGGGCCAATCAAGAATTGCTGAAACCTTGGCTGGGTCCATCTTGAAACCCTGCTGGGAGATGATGTACCCAAGAAAAGGGATGGAAGACACTTCAAACGAACACTTTTCCAATTTAGCGAAGAGATTATTCTTTCTTAGGCGAAGAAGAACTTCCTTCACTTGGGAGCGATGCTCGAGGAGATTTTTGGAAAAGATAAGAATGTCATCCAGATAGACGACGACACTTTGCCCCAACAGGTCTCTGAATATATCATTTACAAACTCCTGGAAGACCGCGGGGGCATTACATAGTCCAAACGGCATGACTAGATATTCATAATGCCCGTCTCGGGTATTGAAGGCGGTCTTCCATTCGTCCCCTTCACGAACTCTAATGAGGTTATAGGCACCCCGAAGATCCAGCTTAGTGAAGATCTTGGCCCCTCTTAACTGATCGAAGAGTTCGGATATTAGGGGGAGAGGGTAACGGTTTTTAATGGTGATTTTGTTTAACCCCCTATAGTCGATGCATGGTCGCAGACCTCCGTCCTTCTTTTCGACAAAGAAAAATCCAGCACCAGCAGGGGAGGAAGAAGGGCGGATGAAGCCTCTTTGGAGATTTTCCTGAATGTAGGTCTTCATGGCAGCCGTCTCAGAGGGGGAAAGAGGATAGGTGCGACCCCGGGGAGGCATGGAACCAGGAAGAAGTTCGACCGGACAGTCATAGGGTCGATGAGGAGGAAGGGTCTCTGCAGAGCCCTTATTGAAGACATCAGCAAAATCTTGATAGACGAATGGAAGGGACAACTTGGAAGAAACAGAAGAAACCTTGATAAGGGGTACAGCAGGCAAACAGTTCCGTTGGCAATAGGGGCTCCAGCGGGAGACTTGAGAGGAGGACCAGTCAATGACTGGATTATGGGTGCACAACCAGGTAAGTCCCAAAACGAGTGGAGTTGAAGGGCAATCGATGAGTAGGAAGGCCAATCTCTCCAGATGCATGGTGCCCACTCTAAGAGAAAGTTCAGCGGTGGTTTGAGAGATAATGGCCGAAGACAGAGGGCGGTCATCAATAGCCAACACCCGCAGAGGAGAGGCCAAGGGTTGTAGGGGAACCGCATGACGAGCAGCAAAAACTCTGTCCATGAAATTTCCGGCAGCACCAGAGTCCAGGAAAGCTTGCACTGGGATCTTCTGGGAACCGAATTGGATCTGTGCTGGAAGAAGGAAGCGTTGAGTAGAGGGTTGGGGAGAATGACAAACACCACCCAGATAGGTCTCCCCAAACCTACCTAGGTGCTGGCGTTTCCCGGCTTCACAGGACACTCATGGGCGAAGTGCGATTTGCCCCCACAATACAGGCATAGGCCGGCAGCCCTTCTCCGTAGCTTCTCCTGTTCGGAAAGACGAGCCCGTCCGATCTGCATGGGTTCCTCAGTAGATGGAGCAGAGGAAGCAGAAACCGCAGGAGTAGGAGAGGAAAAAGCAGAAGCCGGATTGAAGAGTAGGGGTCTCTGGAAGCGAGGAGCCAGGGTGGATTGGAACCGGGGATACTTCTTCGAACGCTCTCTGTCGAGCTCGAGTTGAAATTCCCTCTGCCGGGTGTCAACCTTTATAGCCAACGCCACCAGATCCTCCCACCGAGAAGGAATTTCCCGGGAGACCAAGTCGTTTTTGATCCGCATGGCTAGGCCGTTGTAGAAGGCGGCATGGTACCCATCATTGTTCCAGGTGGTCTCCGCAACTAGGGTGCGGAACTCAATAGCGTACTCTGGAACAGAGCGAGTGCCTTGCTGGATCTGGAACAGACGAGCAGAGGATGCCATAGCTCGACCAGGGGCATCAAAGACGACCCGAAGTTCATGGATGAAGGCACTGGCGTTGTCAATCAAAGGGTCCCCCTTCTCCCACAGAGGTGATGCCCACTCCAAAGCCTTCCCCTGCAGGCGAGTAATCATGTACCCCACTTTAGCTCGTTCGGATACAAACTGACCTGGCAGCAGGGCGAACTGGATCTCGCACTGGTTGATGAAACCTCTGCATGCATCAGGATCGCCGCTGAAGAGGGGAGGCGCAGGAATGCGAGGTTCCGAAGGCTGAAGTGGGCTTGCAGGAACGGCCACAGGGACCGGGGCCACAGGTGACAATGCCGACAGTTTGTCCAGGATAGCTTCAAGAGCCTGAGCGAAGTGTGACTGCTGGGCTTCGTATGACTGCATGCGGGAAGCCAGACCGCGGATAGCGCCACCGACATCAGGTGGAGCTGGAGTCTCCTCCGAAGGGTCCATGGCCCAACTATACTGTAACGGGCCCGAAGGCACAGTAATAGTGTAGACCAAAGAGGAGACCAGACCAGGTTCGAGGTACAAGAGGGTTTATCCAAAGAATCGTCAAAATACAGGCAAATAGGTCAGACCAGGCAGAAGACAAGCAGAATCGAAGAACAGGCAGGAATCGGTACACAAGAATCAAATATAGATAATAACACCCAGGAACTCTGTAGCAGGAACCTATAGTTGGGCAAGGACTGGAAGGGGAAGTAGGTTTAAATAGTCTCTGGGTTGGCGCCAAATTTTGACGCGCTTGCGTCAGACGCAGACGCCAGCGTCCTCACGCTGACGTCTTGACTCCGGCGCCCGATTCTGACGCCGGCGTCCGTTCCGTCGCCGACGACCAATCCGGGAGTGGGAAGAAGGTGAGGTCATAGAGCTGTGCCCAGCAGGAGCCATGTGGTGAGGCAGGTGGTCGCCATCTTGGACGCCATCTTGGACGCCATCTTGACGACCTGAGGTAGATTCCATTACAATCTGGCTCGGTGTTCTTTGTTCCTTAAACTGAAGTTAAAAGATAGCACTAAACAAGTATGCCCTTTATCTCCATGTCTGATTTCATGTATAATTTCCCCATTAATGAAGTGACCATGTTTTACACCAGTGCTGTCCAACTGGTCGCACGCTATACCCCCTTGTGTGGCCCTCCACATGAAAGTGTGTGTGCCATATTCTGACTGCCCTATGCTCCTTGTGTGTGCCATATGCTACCTGCCCTGTTGTCCATGTGTGTGCCATACACTACCTGCCCTTTGCTCCCTGTGTGTGCCATACACTGCCTGCCCTTTGCTCCCTGTGTGTGCCATACTCTGACTGCCCTATGTCCCCTGTGTGCCATACTCTGCCTGCCCTATGCTCCCTGTGTGTGCCATTCTCTGCCTGCCCTACGCTACTTGTGGGACATGAGCCTGGTAGGGTTTGTTCTGGGGGATTTGTTAGTATTTGTAAATTGTGGTTGGGGCCCTAAGGTGTTTAATCATGTGCTGGTGGGGGGTGCTGTCCTATCCACAGGGGAGGAGGAGGCATATGGATTTAAGGGTATGTTTTAAAATGACTTAATTGTCTTATGTATGAGTAATAAGAGATATCCCTGCAGTGAGCACCAACCATTTGGCTTTTTGGTGTGCTACAACAATTAATGTGGACATGTTCTTAAAAGTTCTTGTGGTAACATGGGTGTGGTTCAAAGTAGGTGTAGTTTAAAACAGGGAGTAGTCAACACTGTCTTATGTTATCGGCCCTCCACCATGTAGGCCAGAAAAATTCTGTCCCTTGGTACCACAGAAGTTGGACATCAATGTTCTACACCAATGTAAACAATCACAACTTTACCGGTTTATCTTTATTTCTCCATTCCTTGATTAACCAATTAGCTTTTTTCGGGTCGTCTCGTGCTCATATTGTTTATGTTGTGTAGTAAAGGCCAAAACTATATTGCTTTCTAGTGCTGAAATGCTTTAAAATGGGGCAGAATTACACATTGATAAAAACAATATACGCTATAGTCTATACTCCTTTATATACAGTATGATATTGTGCTGTAAAGTTGTCCTTGTCTTTTTAGTTAATAAATTGAGAGGGTTAGTATTATTATTGCTATTCGTAAGCTTTCGTATTTATTTATGAGCAGTAACAATGGTTATCACTCTGTAAAAAACATTTAAATTTATGCAGCTCTTTTCCAAAGCCCCAGTAAACTTACACTGAATTAATTTGATCACAATGCTGTTAATTTCCTGCGGCTTATTATCTAGGTAGGGGGTTAGTTAACTGCTGACATTTAACACCTTATATCAGAGAATGGTGTTTTGCTGTTCCACACAGCAGTTAAACGCTTTTGCCACTGTCACTTGAATGTTTATTGATGCCCTTAAATGTACATTGTTCATTAACAAGAAAAATATTGTAAGTGCAGTGGTTTTGAATACCAACAATATAAATGTCACTGCTATGTTTGGAATCTTATTTGATTTACCCAATTGTTTGTAATATGAAGAACTGCATCTCCATTTAGCAATGAGAAAATCTGGAATTTTGTTTGAGAATCAGCCAACAGCTATGCTTCAAATACCATTATTAATTTCAATTGAAACCTTTTTGTGTTAGGTAATGGACAGACAGTTGGTTTAATAGGCACAGTTGATATCATAAAAGATCTATAAATTAGAGTGTAGAGTTACAGGCCGATTTATGGACCATGTTTATAGATCATTAATTTCATCAATTTTAAAAATGCTGGGATATATCAACACAAAAAAGTTAATAATTTCTAATTCAAATCATTCTGAATCAATCAAATTCCAAATTATGAACTAGGATTGTATTTCTGAGCTTCAGTTTGATCAGTATTTTGATCATAATTTTGTGGCCACAGACTCATTGTTTGAGTTTAATGGTTTAACATTTAGTGGTGAGCAGAACTTTCCCTTTTTTGCTACAGTTAATTTAAGAGCAGTGGCCAGCTCCATGTTGTAGCTCCCAAACTTTTCAGCTATAGTCAGGGATCCTAGTGGTGACCAATAAAACAGCAATCATTTGGGAGATTTAACCTTGAAAGCAAGCAAGTTTCAGGTTAAACTTAATCCCTGTGTAAAATGTATAATGAAGCGATAGATAGATAGATTTAGATGAAAGTTGAGTGTATGAATGTTTAATGTCTTAAAGTCCTTAACATTTTCATTATGGGTGAGTGCAGAGAACCTTACCTTTGTCTGTATGAATTTTGTGGTCACAGCTTCATTGCACCCCTACCGAATGGTTTAAAATTTAACGGTGAGCACAACTTTGCCTTTTTATGATCATTAACTATTAATATGTATGATGAAAAAAACATTGTAATTAGTGATGGGCGAAATTGGGGAATTTTCTTGCGAAATTCGCGAAACAGTGAAAAATTCGCTAAACTGCGCCGGCGTCTAGTTTTTGATGCCGGCATCCATTTTTGACGCCAGCGTCCATTTTTTTTAAGACAAAAAAACGGACACCAGTGTCCATTTTTTTTGACGCCGGCGAATTTTCGCTTGCGGATTTTCTCTGTGGTTTTGCAAATTTATTCGCCAGCGGCGAATCAGGGAAATTCGCAGTGAATTTGCCCCAGGCGAACAAATTCACCCATCACTAATTGTAATGGGCTTCTCTGTTAATTATATTAATTAGAGGATAGGGTTCACTAAAACATAGTGTTCTACCTTGGTTTTAGTGTTACATCACACTAAAGGCCTATTTTAGCATAGTTGATAAGAGGTAGGTACTGTATATGCCACCACAAAGCCAAATACCACATATCACCTTCCAAAATAAACCATGGATTTAGCTAACCACAAGGTGTCCTGTTCTGTGTCATTGCACTCTCAATCCCAATTAAGGAACAGTGCTATGTATTAGGGACTAAACCTTGATCACCTTCCTGGAGAAAAGACACAGCATATTTCTTCCTCCTTGTTAGACTATTTCCATAAACTCCACTTAACAATTACTCCTGGTTCAATCAGCAGAGCAACATCAACATTTTTTAATTCAATACATAACCTGTTATAAAAAAAAGAAAGTATTTTTTGTGTGTTGGCTTCTGTGAGTGAGATTTTCATTAGACAACCACTATTTAGATGTTTTTACATGCAGTGTTCTAGCAGAGACATTGACTTAATTCATGCTAAGAATAAATATAAATATTTTAGGTAACAGCAAAAGGGTCAGGAACTTATTTTGTTCTGTTATCTTGTTTGTATCACACTCTATACATTTGTAGAAGATATACTGTATCCATCAATAATAATAGGCATGTACATTTTGTGAATCTATTCTTCTTTACATCTATTGTAATGTAGTAACTAAGCCTCCAAGCCTTTGTCATTTTCTCCAGCAAATGTCTAAATGTTCTACAGACTGACCTTTGTTAAACTAGATTCATACATACAAGCAACTATACATATAAGAACAGACATAACTGGGTCACATCCCATTTCTTCCAGCAGCTAGAATGGCAAACATCTCTTGAGAATGGATAAATAATTTGGAGTCCAAACCTCTTTGCTAGAATTAAAAGAATGTGCCTAATTTTCTTGACAGGTTTTTCTGATGTCACTTTTTATCTTGTATCTCTGCATTTAGAACAAACGTCTCAAAACAGAATACAAAGTATTACATTACATTTACTTTATGATACATTTACAAAACATATTGTAGAGTAACAATATATTAACATAGATCATGGATTCTTGACAATACCCATTTTTACACTGCTAATCAAATAATACAACAGTGTGTAAGTGTAAAAGGTCCCAAACAAGTAATCACAATATATATAGCTCACAGATATGCATATCCCAAGTGAGAAAATTATATAGTAATTTGAAACAGCTCACAGGATATGCTACGTGATAACATTAAAACAGATATTCTAAAGGGACCTATGTGTGTCTGAATATAGTATAGTATCTACTACGTAATTATTGTTTTTTTTTCACATTTCCAATTATCCATTTGCTATATTTTTCAATAAGTGGTAGGCATATGAGTTTATATTCATTTTCAAGGTTATGAGCTTTGTAGAAAATGTTTTAACTGTTTATTGATATTTTCATGTGTGTGATCAAAAAGTGTAATCAAAATTTAAAAAAGTTACATTTATAGTAGAGGTATGGGATCCATTATCTGGAAATCTGTTATCCAGAAGGTCATCTCCCATAGACTCTATTTTATACAAATACTCCAAGGTTTAAAAAATGATTTTCCTTTCTGTAATAATCAAACAGTAGCTTGTACTTGATCCAAACTAAGATATAATTAATCCTTATTGGAAGCAAAGCCTTTTGGGGTTATTTAGAGGCCCATTTATCAATGGTCGAATTTTGGACATACTCGAAATTCGAATTAGAGGTCATTTAAGAAAAAAATTGAACTTCTAAAACTGAAACGATAATTACTGTCTCGAAAGCTCAAATCGAATTCGAACTAAACTCAAACTGAGTTTTTTTCTCTGAAAAAAACTCGAATGTTAGGAAGGCTATTAACATCTTCAAATGGGTCATTAGACCTCTGCCATTGGCTTCTACTTGAACTCGGCAGTTTTTAGTTGGCGAATATTCGAATTTGAATAGTTTCCAGGGTCAAGGTTTGATAAATATCGAATCTTGAATTTTGACCAAAAATACAATTTGAAAATTGTAATTTGATTTCACTATTTGACCCTTAATAAATCTGCCCCTTAATGTTTACATGATTTTCTAAGTGAATTAAGGTATAAAGATACAAATCAGGAAAACCCAAGGTCCTGAGCATTCTTGATATCAGGTCCCATACTTGTATATAAGCCAGCAGACCAACATTCTCCTTTTATTTCATTCTTCCCACTAATCTATAATTGGTACCAGGATTTGTTATTTTTATTTTATTCTTGGAAAAAAATTTTTGTGGCTAGCACAAACAGTATTATTATTCCCAAAAAGGGGGAAATAGCTATTAACATATTTTATAAATGTATTCCTTGAAGAGCAAGGAAATATATAGGACTTTATTTTCTTCAAATCTCTTGCTTTAAAATGCCAGCCTCTTGTGCAAGCTACCCAAAATGGGATTCTGACTATTGGGGACAGATTTACTAAGGGTCAAATTTCGAAGTTAAAAAAAACCTTGAAATCCGACCCTCGAATTGAAATCCTTTGATATCGAAGTCAAAGGATTTTTAGCGTATTCGAATGATCGAATAGAAATCGTACGATCGTATGATTAAATAGTTTGTATCGAACGATTCGAATGATTTTTAGCGATCGAAGGATTTGTATTCGATCAAAAAAAAACTTAGAAAAGTGCTGTGGAAGGTCCCCGTAGGCTAACATTGCACTTCGGTAGCTTTAATTTGGCAGTATATGAAGTCAAAGTTTTTTTTAAAGAGACAGTACTTTGATTATCGAATGGTCGAATAGTCGAACGATTTTTACTTCAAATCGAAGTTGAAGTAAATTCGAAGTCGTAGTATCCTATTCGATGGTCGAAGTATTCAAAAAATTACTTCGAAATTCGAATTTTTTTAACTTCGAAAATTCACTCGAGCTTAGTAAATCTGCCCCTTAATATACTGTATATTAAGGGTCTGATTTAAGACTGACCAAGCCTTTAGAAAACATTGCATGAGTTTAATAATCAAGCAGGTTTTGTGCCAAAAAAACCTTGGCAGTCTTCGTTATTTTACTCAAACTGCAGCTTTTAGGTGTAAGTTGGCCCTAAATTTAAGTCAGCTTTATGATATACAGTAAATATCTCCACTTTCAAGCTTGTATCTGATGTCTAAAGGGTAATTTAGGACAGGAAAATAAAAGAGACTTGTCAATTGCCTTCCTCTACAAGTAACTTGTGCCTGTAGACAAATATTTGAAATATGAATAAAAATCAGGAAAAATACAGCCCAATACACTGTCTACTAGTATTCGTGTAACGGGAACCGTTATCCAGAAATCTGTTATCCACAAAGCTCTGAATTATGGCAAGGCCATCTCCCATAAACTCAATTCTAATCAAATAATTAAAATTTGTAAAAATGATTTCCTTTTTCACTGTTTTAATAAAACAGTACCTTGTACTTGATCCAAACTAAGATATTATGAATCTTTATTGAGGGCAAACAATCCTATTAGTTTATTTAATGTTTAAATGATTTTAGCATGATCCTTATTACAGAAAGAGCCCTTATCCGGGTCTGTACTGTATATGGTTATGGACATTACAAAACTAAATTATTTGCCCCTGTGTCCAGACTGTGAAAAAAAAATAGTAACAAACACAAATATTACTTTCTTTATTTTGTCAACTGTAGTTTTGCTCCCCTCATTCCTGTTTATTAGAATGCCACTTTGTTGATCTGTAGGCTAAATGCCTCAAGAATGGATATCCTCATTTTAGTTTATTTATGTTGTATATTTAAGCAAGTCATTTTTATTCTATATTTTACACTTTCTATTTGCAGTTTTTAATGGCTTTTACCCACAAGAAAAATGCTAAATGGCTTATTGATTTGAAAATCTATGAAAAGTTTGCATATTTCTTAAGACAAAGGTAAATTAGAAACCCCTCAGTTAATATTAAAGAAATATAATCTGACAACAGAGAAATTACATTGGATTAAATTTGTAAAAATCTACAGAGTCAATATTTTGCCAGATGCTTGGGTAAACAGCTTAATTTCTTTTCTCTATTCTGCAAATGCTTAACCTCACTGTTAAGCAATAACCATGGCCCAGGCCAGTGTATAATATGACCAAAATAAATAAACAGATATAACTTTTGCCAAAAATACTGTATATTCTGCCTATTTTTAAAAAAACCTAATACAGGTTTGGGACCTGTTATCCAAAATGCTTGGGACCTGTGGTTTTCCAGATAACTGATCTTTCCGTGATTTGGATCTTCATACTTTCAAGGTCGAAGTTCGAAGTTAGAAAAAAACATTGATTTCAAAAAGACCAACCAAATAGAGGTCGAAGGTTTTTGGGGGTCGAAGTGGTCCGAATTCGGCCTACTTCGAATCGTACGATCGAAGTAATAGCGCCTTCGATTCGAAGTTTTTCCCTCAAAAAACGTTGATCTCTCAAACTCCACCAATTGCCTCCATATAGGTTCTAGGAGGTCCCCCATAGGCTAAAACAGCACTTCAGCAGCTTTTAGGTGGCGAATGGTCGAAGTTTTAAAGAGACAGTACATGATAAATTTCGATATTCGAATTTCTAAGTTTTTTTCAGCTTCGAATCGAAGGTGGACTATTCGATGGTCGAAGTACCCAAAAGTCATTGTAAAAATCTACAGAGTCAATATTTTGCCAGATGCTTGAGTAAACAGCTTAATTTCTTTTCTCTATTCTGCAAATGATTAACCTCACTGCTACGCAATAACCATGGCCCAGTGTATAATATGACCAAAATGAATAAACAGATATAACTTTTACCAAAAATACTGTATATTCTGCCTATTTTTTTAAAAACCCAATACAGGTTTGGGACCTGTTATCCAAAATGCTCGGGACCTGTGGTTTTCCAGATAACTGATCTTTCCATAATTTGGATCTTCATACTTTCAAGGTCGAAGTTCGAAGTTAGAAAAAAACGTTGAATTCAAAAAGACCAACCGAATAGAGGTCGAAGGTTTTTGGGGGTCGAAGTGGTCCGAATTCGACCTACTGCGATTCGTACGATCGAAGTAATAGCGCCTTCGATTCAAAGTTTTTCCCTCAAAAAACTTTGATCTCTCAAACTCCACCAATTGCCTCCATATAGGTTCTAGGAGGTCCCCCATAGGCTAAAACAGCACTTCAGCAGCTTTTAGGTGGCGAATGGTCGAAGTTTTAAAGAGACAGTACATGATAAATTTCGATATTCGAATTTCTAAGTTTTTTTCAGCTTCGAATCGAAGGTGGACTATTCGATGGTCGAAGTACCCAAAAGTCATTGTAAAAATCTACAGAGTCAATATTTTGCCAGATGCTTGAGTAAACAGCTTAATTTCTTTTCTCTATTCTGCAAATGATTAACCTCACTGCTACGCAATAACCATGGCCCAGTGTATAATATGACCAAAATGAATAAACAGATATAACTTTTACCAAAAATACTGTATATTCTGCCTATTTTTTTAAAAACCCAATACAGGTTTGGGACCTGTTATCCAAAATGCTCGGGACCTGTGGTTTTCCAGATAACTGATCTTTCCATAATTTGGATCTTCATACTTTCAAGGTCGAAGTTCGAAGTTAGAAAAAAACGTTGAATTCAAAAAGACCAACCGAATAGAGGTCGAAGGTTTTCGGGGGTCGAAGTGGTCCGAATTCGACCTACTGCGATTCGTACGATCGAAGTAATAGCGCCTTCGATTCAAAGTTTTTCCCTCAAAAAACTTTGATCTCTCAAACTCCACCAATTGCCTCCATATAGGTTCTAGGAGGTCCCCCATAGGCTAAAACAGCACTTCTTTTAGGTGGCGAATTGTCGAAGTCGAAGTTTTAAAGAGACAGTACATGATAAATTTCGATATTCCAATTTCTAAGTTTTTTTCAACTTCGAATCAAAGGTGGACTATTCGATGGTCGAAGTACCCAAAAATTACTTCGAAATTCGATGTTTTTTACTTCGAAAATTCACTTCGACCTTTGATAAATCTGCCCCTGAGTCTACTAAAAAATCATTTGAAGATTAAATAAACCCAATGACCTGGTTTTTCTTCCAATAAGGATTAATTACACGTGCTTTGGCTGAAGCACAAGGTACTATTTTATTATTACAGAGAAAAAGGAAATCATTTTAAAAAATTTGGATTTGGATAAAATGGAGTCTACGGGAGATGGCCTTCCCATAATTCAGAACGTTCTGGATAACAGATTTCCAGATAACGAATACCATGCCTGTATTTTAAGTGAAGTAATGTGCAATGTTACTGATTTATTTATTAACTTTGTAATAAAGGTAAATTTGCAATAAAGGTAAATGTATAAAAATGTCAAATCAACATACCATCATAGCCGCATTACCACCATGTTGCACTATTATTTTATGCCTTTGTGTAGCCAGGTGTACAGTTCTGGAGAGCCTGAAAAATAAATTAATCTTTAAGCATGTAAATGCGTGCAAACAATAACTTCAGTTGTCCTGCCCATTGGTCTTTGCAGTAAAACTTTTATAAGAGAATTGATAACCATTAATATTAACACCCTGTCAACTGAGGGCTTCATGGGCATTTCATAGAAATTGTCAATGTAATAATTTCTATACATAAACTATTGCTTATTATTCTGTTTTGTTTACAGGATTGTAGCTGTAGGCTTGAAGAAGGTAGACACAATGCTGACTCTTCGACAGGAATTGTTGTTCTTTTTATCTTTTTGCGATCAAAACATCCACCTTAGGTGGCTCCTCCCAGGGTGCCTCCTTAGCATCTATAGGAAACATCAATTAGAATCTTTTTATTAATTTTCCACCTGAAATAAATAAAACTGTTCCTTGTGTTCTACTAATGAGGGAGACTAATGAGGGAGAGGCTATCAGCAACTGAATCAAGATTCTGAACTAGATTACAAATCTCTAGAATGTCAGCAAGTGACATACTTGTATTAACCCTTTAAGTGCCAGCAGAATTGACCAATTTGGTTACGCGAAATGCCAGACGTTTTTGAAACATTCTGTGCTCTCTCACTTTAGGGGCATTTTCTGAGGGGAAACCTATAGTTCAGCTAGGAAAACTATACATTGTTTTTTTCGGGAGAAACTGAGCTTTCTAAATCTGCCTGAGTTTTCTTGTATTTCCACCTCTGCAAAAAGATTTATAGTGCTAAATACAAAAAAAAAATGAAAAATTCCTATTTTTCACAATATATGAACTTATACCTGAAAAATATTTCATTTTACGCATGAAAATCCAACTGATTTGGAAAGCCTCATGTCTCTTGAACATGCCAATACCAAATATGTATAGTTTTAGGAAGATTTAGGACATCTGTACAGCAAAAACTACCGGCAGTATATTACCGAATTTTGAAAGCAGAAGGCAGAAAACGGCATACTTTTGATTCCAAGGCCACAAAATCCTGAAACAGTATGTTTACCCCAGAAGACCATATATTTTTGGAAAGTACACATTCTGCCGATTCCAAAATGGGTAACTGTGTCTCTCTACTCCTAACTACCAAACATCAAAGCTTGTCTGAACATAGCGTTTTTTTATCAAAATGTATCAAAATTTTGAAAAATCACTTCAAAGGTTTTATTTTGCTGCTCCGCATATCACACACTATATTAGATACCAAGAAAAAGCACCCTGAATATGATTGCCAGGGGTCCACTGAACAGTTTGATCCCCATTGTGCATAGGATTACCAAAGTACCTGGCATTTAGAGACCCCAATATGAAGTTAGCACATCCAAATTGTCCAGGACTTTACTTCAGCTACTGAAAAATCAACACACTGACTGCATTTTTTGTGGGGTAAAAACACCGAAATATACGTTTACCCCCCAAAACCATATATTTTTGGAAAGTACACATTCTACCGAATCTAAAATGAGTACCCATGCCTTTCTGCTCCAAACTACTGAGTCGCAAGGCTTTCCCAAAATTGTCAGTTTTGGTGAAATATCTGAAAATTTCCTAAAAGCTTCAACTTCCCAGCACCATATCACCCATGTATCATTACATACCAAGAAAAAGCACCCTAAATATGATTGCCAGGGTTCCTCCAAACAGTTTGGTAGCCATTGTTCATAGGTTTACCAAAGTATCTGGCATTTAGAGGCCCCAAAATGAAGTTAGCGCATACAAATAGTCCTGTGGGTAACTTCAGCTAATAAAAAATAAACACATTGACTGCATTTTTTGTGGGGTAAAAACACAGAAATATACGTTTACACCCCAAAACCATATATTTTTGGAAAGGACACATTCTACCGAATCTAAAATGGGTACCCATGCCTTTCTGCTCCAAACTACTGAGTCGCAAGGCCTTCCCAAAATTGTCGGTTTTGGTGAAATATCTGAAAATTGCATCAAAGCTTCAACTTCCTAGCACCATATCACCCATGTATCATTACGTATCAAGAAAAAGCACCCTAAATATGATTGTCAGGGTTCCTCCAAACAGTTTGGTGGCCATTGTTCATAGGTTTACCAAAGTATCTGGCATTTAGAGGCCCCCAAATGAAGTTAGTGCATACAAATAGTCCTGTGGGTAACTTCAGCTAATGAAAATTCAACACATTGACTGCATTTTTTGTGGGGTAAAAACACTGAAATATATGTTTACCCCCCAAAACCATATATTTTTGGAAAGGACACATTCTACCGAATCTAAAATGGGTACCCATGCCTTTCTGCTCCAAACTACTGAGTCGCAAGACCTTCCCAAAATTGTCGGTTTTGGTGAAATATCTGAAAATTGCCTCAAAGCTTCAACTTCCTAGCACCATATCACCCATGTATCATTACGTATCAAGAAAAAGCACCCTAAATATGATTGTCAGGGTTCCTCCAAACAGTTTGGTGTCCATTGTTCATAGGTTTACCAAAGTATCTGGCATTTAGAGGCCCCCAAATGAAGTTAGTGCATACAAATAGTCCTGTGGGTAACTTCAGCTAATGAAAATTCAACACATTGACTGCATTTTTTGTGGGGTAAAAACACTGAAATATATGTTTACCCCCCAAAACCATATATTTTTGGAAAGGACACATTCTACCGAATCTAAAATGGGTACCCATGCCTTTCTGCTCCAAACTATTAAGTCGCAAGGCTTTCCCAAAATTGTCGGTTTTGGTGAAATATTTGAAAATTGTCTCAAAGTTTCAATTTCCCAGCACCATATCACCCATGTATCATTACGTACCAAGAAAAAGCACCCTAAATATGATTGCCAGGGTTCCTCCATACAGTTTGGTGGCTGTTGTTCATAGGTTTACCAAAGTATCTGGCATTTAGAGGCCCCAAAATCAAGTTAGTGCATACAAATAGTCCTGTAGGTAACTTCAGCTAATGAAAAATCAACACATTGACCACATTTTTGTGGGGTAAAAACACAGAAATATATGTTTACCCCCCAAAACCATATATTTTTGGAAAGTACACATTCTACCGAATCTAAAATGAGTACCCATGCCTTTCTGCTCCAAACTACTGAGTCGCAAGGCCTTCCCAAAATCGATGGTTTTGGTGAAATATCTGAAAATTGCCTCAAAGCTTCAACTTCCCAGCACCATATCACCCATGTATCATTATGTACCAAGAAAAAGCACCCTAAATATAGTTACATAGTTACATAGTTAAATTGGGTTGAAAAAAGACAAAGTCCATCAAGTTCAACCCCTCCAAATGAAAACCCAGCATCCATACACACACCCCTCCCTACTTCTAATTAAAATTCTATATACCCATACCTATATTAACTATAGAGTTTAGTATCACAATAGCCTTTAATATTATGTCTGTCCAAAAAATCATCCAAGCCATTCTTAAAGGCATTAACTGAATCAGCCATCACAACATCACCCGGCAGTGCATTCCACAACCTCACTGTCCTGACTGTGAAGAACCCTCTACGTTGCTTCAAATGAAAGTTCTTTTCTTCTAGTCTAAAGGGGTGGCCTCTGGTACGGTGATCCACTTTATGGGTAAAAAGGTCCCCTGCCATTTGTCTATAATGTCCTCTAATGTACTTGTAAAGTGTAATCATGTCCCCTCGCAAGCGCCTTTTTTCCAGAGAAAACAACCCCAACCTTGACAGTCTACCCTCATAATTTAAGTCTTCCGTCCCTCTAACCAATTTAGTTGCACGTCTCTGCACTCTCTCCAGCTCATTTATATCCCTCTTAAGGACTGGAGTCCAAAACTGAACTGCATACTCCAGATGAGGCCTTACCAGGGACCTATAAAGAGGCATAATTATGTTTTCATCCCTTGAGTTAATTCCCTTTTTTATGCAAGACAGAACTTTATTTGCTTTAGTAGCCACAGAATGACACTGCCCAGAATTAGACAACGTGTTATCTACAAAGACCCTTAGATCCTTTTCATTTAAGGAAACTCCCAACACATTGCCATTTAGTGTATAACTTGCATTTATATTATTTTTGCCAAAGTGCATAACCTTGCATTTATCAACATTGAACCTCATTTTCCAGTTTGCTGCCCAGTTTTCCAGTTTAGACAGATCACTTTGCAAAGTGGCAGCATCCTGCATGGAACCTATAGTTCTGCACAATTTAGTATCATCTGCAAAAATAGAAACAGTACTTTCAATGCCCACCTCCAGGTCATTAATAAACAAGTTGAAAAGCAAGGGACCTAGTACAGAGCCCTGCGGTACTCCACTAACAACACTGGTCCAATTAGAAAATGTTCCATTTACCACCACTCTTTGTAGTCTATCTTTTAGCCAGTTCGCTATCCAGGTACAAATACTATGTTCCAGGCCAACATTCCTTAATTTAACCAGTAACCTTTTGTGTGGCACTGTATCAAATGCTTTAGCAAAGTCTAAGTAAATCACATCCACTGCCATCCCAGAATCGAGGTCTCTACTTACATTCTCGTAAAAAGAAATTAAGTTAGTCTGGCAAGATCTATTACGCATAAAACCATGCTGGCACAAACTCATAGTATTATGATTTGCTATGAAGTCCAGTATCTTATCCTTTATTAACCCTTCGAAAAGCTTTCCTAATACTGACGTCAGACTAACTGGCCTATAGCTTTGAGGCTGAGAACGGGATCCTTTTTTGAATAGAGGCACCACATTAGCAATTCGCCAGTCTCTTGGCACAATACCAGATCTCAATGAATCCTGAAAAATTAAGTAAAGAGGTTTGGCAATCACAGAGCTAAGCTCGCTAATTACCCTGGGATGAATACCATCTGGCCCTGGACCTTTGTTAATCTTAACCTGTTCAAGTCTCTTTTGAATTTCTTCTTGTGTGAACCATGCATCATTAGTTGTATTACTAGAATTGGGAGTGTTAAGAAGGAAACCTTCACTTACTGGTTCTTCATTTGTGTAAACAGATGAAAAATACGAGTTCAGAATCTGCGCTTTTATTTTGTTTTCATCAACCAGATTGCCAGGGTTCCTCCAAACAGTTTGGTGGCCATTGTTCATAGGTTTACCAAAGTATCTGGCATTTAGAGGCCCCAAAATGAAGTTAGCACATATAAATAGTCCTGTATGTAACTTCAGCTAATGAAAAATCAACACATTGACTGCATTTTTTGTGGGGTAAAAACACAGAAATATATGTTTACCCCCAAAACCATATATTTTTGGAAAGTACACATTCTACCGAATCTAAAATGAGTACCCATGCCTTTCTGCTCCAAAACTACTGAGTCGCAAGGCCTTCCCAAAATCGACGGTTTTGGTGAAATATCTGAAAATTGTCTCAAAGCTTCAACTTCCCAGCACCATATCACCCATGTATCATTACATACCAAGAAAAAGCACCCTAAATATGATTGCCAGGGTTCCTCCAAACAGTTTGGTGGCCATTGTTCATAGGTTCACCAAAGTATCTTGCATTTAGAGGCCCCAAAATGAAGTTAGCGCATATAAATAGTCCTGTATGTAACTTCAGCTAATGAAAAATCAACACATTGACTGCATTTTTTGTGGGGTAAAAACACAGAAATATATGTTTACCCCCCAAAACCATATATTTTTGGAAAGTACACATTCTACCGAATCTAAAATGAGTACCCATGCCTTTCTGCTCCAAACTACTGAGTCGCAAGGCCTTCCCAAAATCGACGGTTTTGGTGAAATATCTGAAAATTGTCTCAAAGCTTCAACTTCCCAGCACCATATCACCCATGTATCATTATGTACCAAGAAAAAGCACCCTAAATATGATTGCCAGGGTTCCTCCAAACAGTTTGGTGGCCATTGTTCATAGGTTTACCAAAGAATCTGGCATTTAGAGTCCCCGAAATGAAGTTATTAGCTGAAGTTACCCACAGGACTATTTATATGCACTAACTTCATTTTGGGGCCTCTAAATGCCAGATTCTTTGGTAAACCTATGAACAATGGCCACCAAACTGTTTGGAGGAACCCTGGCAATCATATTTAGGGTGCTTTTTCTTGGTACGTAATGATACATGGGTGATATGGTGCTGGGAATTTGAAGCTTTGAGGCAATTTTTAGATATTTCACCAAAACCGACAATTTTGGGAAGGCCTTGCGACTCAGTAGTTTGGAGCAGAAAGGCATGGGTACCCATTTTAGATTCGGTAGAATGTGTATGTAGGGCCCTATAGGGATACAGGCCCTATAGAGTTAATCTTTTCACCATTTCCCTGGGTTATTGGGTAGAATCCCTGTTACAGAATAACCTTTACAGTGATAGGCTAAGAGATTTGATGACACTGCTCTGACTCACTCCTATATAGTGTGTGCAGGGAGTGGCCTCTTCCTCTTTTGCCTCTGGATGTGATTCTAGCTGGATGTGCTCAGGGGGACTGAGTGCAATAGGCCCAGAAGAAGGCATGTGTCCAAGTCGGGGACCAGGAAACCCCGTGAATGAGGAACAGATATACTAGGGCAGACTTGTCATAGTCTCTCTAGGAGAGAAAGGCAGAAAGGTGAGAGAGAAAGAGCAGCTGAGCTCCAACAAGGATTTGCAGAAAGGGAGTAGCTTCCCAGAGGCTGTGTGTGTTGCCTCCAGTCAGGGACCTCAGTGAAGAGGGACTGTAGGGTACAAGCTGCTTGCCTGACAACTTCCAGGAGGGAAAGGTTGTACTGCATTTGCCTGTGTACTCTCTGTGTGAGCCTGCCTTTGATCTGTGTGAACTCTCAATATGCTGTTTTCCTCAACTCCTGCGTGAGTACTGAAACCTGTGGTCATTTGCCCTTTTTGGCATAGTTAAATAAACCGTTTTCTGTTTTACTGCAAGAACCTCCTGGCGCCCATCTTTTGTTGTATGCACAGTAACCTGGGGGATGTAGTTGCACTACACCATAGAGGGAACACTTCCACATGGCGAAGGCCCTGACCCTGTTGTGTGAAGTCGCGTGTAACCCATGCTTCTACTGCTAGCTGGACAGTTTAACTATTTGTGTGCTATGCAGCCCAAATAGGTGTTACATTTGGCGTGCCCAACGTGGGGCTCGATTCCCTAAAACCAGGCTGTGCATTGTTTTGTTCGAATCGTACGAATTTGTCGGAGCGTACGAATGGATCGTACGAATTTTTCGAAGTGGATAAACGGAACGTACGAATTCTTCGAATCGTACGAATTTCCTTTAAAGTATTTGGCCGTGGGTTCGGGCTTGGAGGTTCGCCCCGAATTTCACGAAGGCCTGCGGATGTCACTTGGATGGGAGGAAGATGGATGTCCCGGATGGAGCCATTTCCTGCTCATGTGTGATCCTGGATCATGGATCTGGAAGAGGAGAACCTGGAGGATGGATTCTTCTGTGTTTGCTACAGCTCTTCTATGGACTCCTGCAGAGTGAGATGCCTAGAATGCTGCTTGCTTGTTTTTTTGTGGCTGGAAGGACTGCTGGACTAAGTGGGTTCTAATTCAGGACTATTGATCCCCACCACAACTCTTCTGCCTTGTTTCTGCACTTCAAGGATAACCTGTGTGGACCCTTGGGAGGAAAGAAAGTTTTTGGCGTATAATAAAGTTGACCAACTGCAACTGTTATTATATAATGTTGATACAGTATTGTGCATGCTGTGTTTCCTTTGCAGTGACCATTGTTACCAGGTATGCCTAGGAGAGGATACCAGAAGTGGATGTGATGGTACTGTAAGTTGAAATGTTGGGGATTGTTAAACCATTGTCAGGAGAAATGGGTTTTTTTCCCCCGGGTGAATGTAGGGCCCTATAGGGATACAGGCCCTATAGAGTTAATCTTTTCACCATTTCCCTGGGTTATTGGGTAGAATCCCTGTTACAGAATAACCTTTACAGTGATAGGCTAAGAGATTTGATGACACTGCTCTGACTCACTCCTATATAGTGTGTGCAGGGAGTGGCCTCTTCCTCTTTTGCCTCTGGATGTGATTCTAGCTGGATGTGCTCAGGGGGACTGAGTGCAATAGGCCCAGAAGAAGGCATGTGTCCAAGTCGGGGACCAGGAAACCCCGTGAATGAGGAACAGATATACTAGGGCAGACTTGTCATAGTCTCTCTAGGAGAGAAAGGCAGAAAGGTGAGAGAGAAAGAGCAGCTGAGCTCCAACAAGGATTTGCAGAAAGGGAGTAGCTTCCCAGAGGCTGTGTGTGTTGCCTCCAGTCAGGGACCTCAGTGAAGAGGGACTGTAGGGTACAAGCTGCTTGCCTGACAACTTCCAGGAGGGAAAGGTTGTACTGCATTTGCCTGTGTACTCTCTGTGTGAGCCTGCCTTTGATCTGTGTGAACTCTCAATATGCTGTTTTCCTCAACTCCTGCGTGAGTACTGAAACCTGTGGTCATTTGCCCTTTTTGGCATAGTTAAATAAACCGTTTTCTGTAAGAACCTCCTGGCGCCCATCTTTTGTTGTATGCACAGTAACCTGGGGGATGTAGTTGCACTACACCATAGAGGGAACACTTCCACATGGCGAAGGCCCTGACCCTGTTGTGTGAAGTCGCGTGTAACCCATGCTTCTACTGCTAGCTGGACAGTTTAACTATTTGTGTGCTATGCAGCCCAAATAGGTGTTACATGTACTTTCCAAAAATATATGGTTTTGGGGGGTAAACATATATTTCTGTGTTTTTACCCCACAAAAAATGCAGTCAATGTGTTGATTTAGCTGAAGTTACCTACAGGACTATTTATATGCGCTAACTTCATTTTGGGGCCTCTAAATGCAAGATACTTTGGTAAACCTATGAACAATGGCCACCAAACTGTTTGGAGGAACCCTGGCAATCATATTTAGGGTGCTTTTTCTTGGTACGTAATGATACATGGGTAATATGGTGCTGGGAAGTCGAAGCTTTGAGGCAATTTTCAGATATTTCACCAAAACCGTCAATTTTGGGAAGGCCTTGCGACTCAGTAGTTTGGAGCAGAAAGGCATGGGTACTCATTTTAGATTCGGTAGAATGTGTACTTTCCAAAAATATATGGTTTTGGGGGGTAAATATATATTTCTGTGTTTTTACCCCACAAAAATCTCCCAAATGAAAATAGTACATATGCATTTTCACATATGACACTCTGACTGCTACAATACAAGCACCTGGTATGTGCATTATGCACCATAAGACCCCCTAACAGTATAGAGACCCTAGAAAACCATATATTTTCTGAAAGCACACATTCAGACGAATCTAAAGCAAGTAATTACATCTTTCTACTGCAAACTACAAAACCACAAAGCAATGCTAAACATAACGCTTTTTATGGAATTTCTGAAAATAGTCACAAAGCTTGCATTTTACCCCATTATATACCCCACATTTTGTAACGTACCAGCAAAAGTCATCCTCAATATGAAAGCCAGGAGTGTACTGAACAGTGTGATGCCTGATATGAAAAGATTTACCAAACTAGGTGGCATACAGAGACGCCCAAATGAAAATAGTACATATGAATTTTCACATATGACACTCTGACTGCTACAATACAAGCACATGGTATGTGCATTATGCACCATAAGACCCCCTAACAGTATAGAGACCCTAGAAAACCATATATTTTCTGAAAGTACACATTCAGACGAATCTAAAGCAAGTAATTACATCTTTCTACTGCAAACTACAAAACCACAAAGCAATGCTAAACATAATGCTTTTTATGGAATTTCTGAAAATAGTCACAAAGCTTGCATTTTACCCCATTATATACCCCACATTTTGTAACGTAGCAGCAAAAGTCATCCTAAATATGAAAGCAAGGAGTGTACTGAACAGTTTGATGCCTGATATGAAAAGATTTACCAAACTAGGTGGCATACAGAGACGCCCAAATGAAGATAGTACATATGAATTTTCACATATGACGCTCTGACTGCTACAATACAAGCACATGGTATGCGCATTATGCACCGTAAGACCCCCTAAAAGTATGGAGACCCTAGAAACCCATATATTTTCTGAAATTACACATTAAGACGAATCTAAAGCAGGTAATTACATCTTTCTATTGTGAAACTACCAAACTGAAAAAGCAATTCTAAACATAACTCTTTTATGGAAATTCTGAAAATAGTCACAAAGCTTGCATTTTACCCCATTATATACCCCACATTTTGTAACGTACCAGCAAAAGTCATCCTAAATATGAAAGCCAGGAGTGTACTGAACAGTTTGATGCCTGATATGAAAAGATTTACCAAACTAGGTGGCATACAGAGACGTCCCAATGAAAATAGTACATATGAATTTTCACATATGACACTCTGACTGCTACAATACAACACCTGGTATGTGCATTATGCACCATAAGACCCCCTAACAGTATGGAGACCCTAGAAACCCATATATTTTCTGAAAGTACACATTCAGACGAATCTAAAGCAGGTAATTACAATTTTCTACTGCAAACTACAAAACCGCAAAGCAATGCTAAACATAACGCTTTTTATGGAAATTCTGAAAATAGTCACAAAGCTTGCATTTTACCCCATTATATACCCCACATTTTGTAACGTACCAGCAAAAGTCATCCTAAATATGAAAGCAAGGAGTGTACTGAACAGTTTGATGGCTGATATGAAAAGATTTACCAAACTATTTTGTACACAGAGACCTCCAAATGGTTATATAGCAGACAAAATTTCCAAGGTCAAAATGAAGTAACAAAAATCCCTAAAATCCAACAAAACCGCAAAAATCAATGCTTTTTTTTTTTTCGCCTACTGTAATCAGCAGTCAGAATCAATTTTTGATAATTTTAGCATGGCCAAATAGGTTTTACAGACAGAAAAAGGGGAACAACACCTTTGCAAAGCTGAAAATGTAATAAAATGGCAAAACATGCAATAAAATGTCTAAAAATGCACCAAAATCACCCAAATTGCAGTATAATCACCAAAATAACATACAAAAGGTATTGCGCAGTGCAATTGGCGAATACGCTATTCGCAATGGCAATAAAACAGTTTTTTCAGCAAAAAAAACAGACGATGCGATAAGAAAAAAAAAAAAAAATACACAACACTGCAAGTGTGTATGTGTGTGTGTACAACTGACCAATTGCATGTTGTGTGTGTGTGCAAGCGTGTGGGGGTGCTGTGAATGTGTGTGACCCCCCTGATCCCCCAAAAATGTATGTGATTGTGTGTAAGTGTGAATGTAAGTGTGTAATGGGAAAATAAGTGTGTGTTTGTGTGTTTGTGTGTGTTTCTGTGTGTGGATGGGCACTAACCTGGGGGAAGCAGGTCCAGATCGTTGTGCAGGGCTGGAGGAAGAAAATGCTGCATCACCCAGGAAGATCCGTTGAGAGGGGGCGGAGCTTCGGCTCAGGAAGTGAAAGCAGCAGCAGGACACGCAGTGTGCACGTGTCTGCTGCTGCATTTGGGGCCCCTGGGCGATCGCGCCTCAGGGGCCACTCGTTCCCGGCCCCTGCTCGTTGCCTGGGGGCTGGGGAACGAAGAGGAACGGAGCAAGCGGCTTGAAAAGCCGCTCCTCCGTTCCCTAACCCTGAAATGCTGCAGAACGTAGAATCTACGTTCTGTGGCATTTCAAGTGCCATCCCCACAGAACGTAGATTCTACGTGGGGTGGCACTTAAAGGGTTAATATTTGATCTGACTTCATCAAAATATTTTGACAACAGTTTCTTGAACCAGCTAACAAACTGTTCCGTGTTATTTACTGGGTCCCCACTTGAAATACATGATTCACAATTGGACTGAGAATAATCTTCAGGCAATGGCTGATCACATCCTGAACAAATATTATATCTGGATTTTCTCTTTCTTTTCCTGGAAGATCTTTCTTCAGACGCCTAAAATATATGAAAAGTGAGCATAAGTACACTTATTAACTTTGTAAATGTGACCCCAGTTAATCTGCTACACATAGTACCTTTAGCAGCCTAATCACAGTTTAGCAGCTTCAACTACAGGAACTGACACACAAATGGTAGAGGCAATCAAATGCTGCAAAATATCTGCTTAAGGTAAACCGCAACCTTAGCTGCGAGTTTCCTGGAAATATCTTAAACTCCTCATACTCACCATATTTTGCATGCCCGCATTTATATGCTGCATTGCTATCATGTGGTATGAATGATACTCCCTAACCAGTAACAGTTTTATACTGGTAAAGATAATAGAATGCAGGACAGCCTAGGAATTGTAACACTAATGATAATTTGCATTCATTTGAATATCAGATTTCTAAGCACTCATTTGAAATGGTAAACTGCAGATGCAATACCATTAAAATATAACTGTAATATAAATATAACTGTAAAGGAGTAATATGATATTTGCAACCCCTATACCTTTGTATAGACGATAAAATTCAAAGTTTCCTCAATGCATTGCCCTTGTACTCTACAAGGTCATGATTTAATGGTGGTGAACTACAATGCCATATAAAAACAAATACAGCGTAATGGACAAGGTACCACTAGCTACAATCTACGCCCGCATACCTTGCATGCTGTGAAACCCTATTATAGGGATTATAACTACATTATATTAATAATTAACTAGAACATTAGTAAAATTACAGCTCTGTATTCTGTATGTTTGGATCTATATGTCACTAAAAGCTAGTCACTTACAACTGGGTAGTTGTATCAATAGAATAAGACACAGCATTATCTATCTAGTATCCATAAATTTTGGAATTAACAGATAACCTGGAAAACCCTGCATCCATAAGTGTAGTACAGATAGGGGCACATTTACTAAGGGTCAAATATCTAGGGTTAATAAACCCTCCAATTCGACCCTCGAAGTAAAATCCTTCGAATTCGAATATCGAATTCAAAGGATTTTAGAGCAAATCCTATATTCGATCGAATAAAAATCGTTCGATTGATAAAATCCTTTTAATTGAACGATTCACACGATTTTAAGCGATCGATCAAAGGATTTTTCTTTGATCAAAAAAAAAAGCTTAGAAAAGTGATGGGGCAGGTCCCCATAGGCTAACATTGTACCTCAAAGGTTTTTTTTAAAGAGACAGTACTTCGACTAACGATTTTTACTTCGAATAGTTCGAATCGAAGTCAAAGGTCGTAGTAGCCAAAAAAAAAATTTTCAAAAAAGTTTTTTTCATTCGAATCCTTCACTCGAGCTTAGTAAATGTGCCCCTTAGTGTTGATATACTTAGCTATTAAGCATAGTCAAGATAACTTACAGAGTACACCGTAGGATAGAAACATGGAAAAAGCCACAAACACAGTACAATTACTTCAGAATTTGGGATGTGATAGTAGCTGGATTAACCTAAAGAGATACTAAGTAGTTGTAGAAGGAAATAAAAAGACCTGAAGCACCATGTTTTTATAATATGGTGCATAAACCCGAAATTTTACTTTTAATATTTTACATAGCTATTGTAATAGTACTCATGTCTGCAGAAATTGCCATGTGGTAAACACATTGCATTTCTGGAGTGCCCTTTGTATTGGCAGGTAAGAACCACCGCATGAGGATTGAATCCTGCAATACTCACTGCTTCATGGTGAAATTGGAGTTTCATGTGGTAATTTACTAACCATTTCCTACTAACCATAACAAGTAACCGGTTTAGTAGCCATATTGTTGGGAAACACTGTTTTGAGAAAGAAACAATACTGTGTGTATCCCAGGGATTTGGTTAACCATAACCGCAATAGTTCCAATGCCTTTGCTGAAACAGCCAATTTGTTACGTAAGGCTCAAATACCTGCACTCCCAAAAAAGGTCATTTGTATGCCAGAGGCAATTAGTGCACCAGGCTCCTTTGCATTAGGAGCCTTTCCCTTAAAGGGACAGCACATTTGCTGAAATAGGCTGATAAAAAAAAACTGCTTATATCACAGAGGCTAGGTTACCAAACTTTCAAAAATGATGGGGATCCAATCCACTATATTTGATAAGGCTGCACAATCTGAATGCTATCCGGCAGACAACAGAGTGCACAGTGAGGAGAGCCCCATACTCCTGTTTGGATGTAAACAACAAGTTATTGTACGCACCCAAAGGTTTTGTGACTGACTGCGAAGATAGGCACACATGGCCATGGTCCTCCTTGGACCCGCCCTTGTCTTAATACTTGATCTAACTTTATCAAAGGATTTTGATAACATTTCCTTGAACCAGCTAATTAACTGTTCAGGGTTTTTTTACTGGGTCCCCCTCTGAGTACATGATTCACATAATGAGTGGGAATAGTCTTTAGGCAATGGTTCTTCACATCCTCTGACCCATAGTTATTCTTCTAAGGCTACCCATTGTACCTTAGCAGCCTAGTCAAATTCTAGCAGTCTGGCAGCTTCCACTCCAATAACTGACCCAAATGACAAAGGCAATAAACGCTGCTAGATTACCTGCTTTCCATAAAGTTCCTGGTTTACACTGCCTTGTACCTACACAGAACGGTAGTGCGTGACGTCATCAGCATACGCCCCGTAATAATACCGGCGTGTAGCGCTGAACCGCATCCAGCCACATTCTTTTTCTCTCTGCAGGTCCTCACCCTCTCTCCCCGCAATCCGGTTACTAGTGAGGACTCTGCATCACCTAAGGGAGTTTTTCCACGCTGGCGTGGTCACTTCTACGGCCTTCAAGCTATCAAGCCTGGATCTTCAGCCTTCCGACCATCTTCTTTGTCCTATCCTGGAAGGACAGAAAAAAACACTGATGCCTGGATGGAGGAAGTGAATCTTATAGAGGTTAATTAAGCTTGTTTGTTATTCTGTCCTATATGGAGGAATGGAATCTATTACCCAATTATGATGTGCTGCCTATAGGACGTAAAGAAAATAAATAGTATATATAATAAATCAGGTGCTCATCCAATAATTATTTATAATGTATACATAATTATATTTATGAAAAGTTTCCACGTGGTGCAAATGTGAAGCCACAAAAAATGAGCAATGAAATCTTGGATACCCAACTGGGGATGTTAATTGATTTTTAACATGTCTCCAACAAAGATTAATTAAGATCAGGTTATGTTTGATTCATTTATTCCCATGTTCATTTGTGGCAGTTGACTGTGCACTGACTGTGCATTACTTGCTCTTATATGTGTGTGTATCTGCAGTCGGTAGGTTGAAAGCCATTATATGGAATCTCGTGTGTGCAAGGAAACAAATTTTCTCTGGAGAACTGAAATAAAGTGGAAGGTGCTGGGTTCCTTGTGGAGTTTGGTTCTACTGACCTGGAAAATTATTGTCACAGCAGATAAAAACTTGTGCATGCTCTCTACTGCCTTTTAATATGCAATCAGTTTTAATTGAATCTTTCATTACATACTGATTATTTTGCAACACAATTAGGAGAATTAAGCTTTGGTTTTCAGAGCACTCAATTAAGACACATTTTAGATCGGGAAATATGCATTTTGCTATATTTTCTTTGCTTCAGGTAGTCTACAGTAAGATTAACTGTTATAGTACTTTAGGAGCAAAGAGTGATTAATTAGGATTATTAAGGATTTGCTGAGGACTATATACAGTTACGGTTAATCAAATTACTATGTTTTGAAAAATATGTATGTCTTTTTATACTCTATAATGCTACTGTTTACACAGAAACATGTGTAGTATTCTATGGGAAGTAATTAGTGACTAGAAAGATTAGTACAAATTGTGTCCAACCATTGTTGCCAGGTTTATTATGTGGAGCAAAATTTCATATACAAATAAATATTTACATGTACCAACATTAAGGGGGTTATTTATCAACGGTCAAATTTTAGAGCTTTGTGAGGTTTTCTCTACCTCGAGTGAACTCACAACTGAAATTATTTTTCGATTTAAAAAAAAAAAAACTCAATGAATTCAAAGGTGAACGACCCGAAAACTCGAATTGATTGAGTTTTCGAACACCATGAAAGCTAAAAACAAATAGTTCAAGGGACCTCTGCCACTGACTTCTACATGACCTTGACAGGTTTTAGATGGTTTATTTTCGTATTCAAGCTATTTCCAGCTTCGAGGTATAATAAATCGCGAAAAATGTGAGGTTTTTTTTTCAAAAAAATCACATATTTTTACCCCGAAAAATTTTAGTTTATTTTTAACCTGAAAATTTCAGTTTTAACTGAAAAATAGCCTCCAAAAACTTTTTGGGTTAAATACAACTTGAACTTCAATAAATCTGCCCTTAAGTGACATATGTTAGCTGTTGTTTACAACTAGGACATATTATGGTTACCATACATTTTTAAAGGGTCAGTATAATTTGCAGTATTGATAGTGCAGATCTTTACTCAAATGCCCTGCCTTAACCTGGGCATTTAAACTTCTTGTCAGGAGCAACAGGCTGAGTATAACTAGGCTGGAACCAACATGCTGGGTAAGACCAGTAAATGAGACCCATAAATGGAACATAAAAAGTGTCAAGGAATAGTATTCATTCATAGGGTCAAATTTACTAAAGGGCGAAGTGACAAACGCTAGCAAAGGAGATAGACTCTAGCGGTACTTTGCTCCCTTAGTCCTGGTGAATTTTCGTTCTGGCAAATGGACGTAACTACGCAAATTGTACTGAACGTTACCTCTTGCGCCAGACTTGCCTTTGCCACCTCAGACCAGGCGAATTGCAATATAGTAGATAGGAGTTCCTAAAAAAATAGTTGGAAAAAAACGCTAGCGTCTTTTCCTTTTCAGGGCTTGTATAGTGTAATGTATTTGCTGCAACATATACGTCCATTGTACTTTAATTTCCCGCTGTATGTAAATTAGGCAACGCTAGCGCAACTTCGCTTTGCTTGGCGCAGTAACGCTAGGGCAACTTCGCCATCGTTCGGCACCCTGGACGCAACTTCAGATTTTAGTGCATTAGCATTGTGCTGACGAATCTACGTCTGCCGAAATGTTGCAATGTAAGCGAAGTCAAAGCTGGCTAATTTTCTGAGGTTAGTGAATTTGCCCCACAGTGAGAAGGTAACAGAGTCAGAACCAGAAAATCAACAAAAGACACCAGAAAAGGAACCTGGCAAACAAACACAGGAGCGTCAGTTGAAACAACAGTATGGATTAAACAGGGGAGCTTAATGATTAAGAGACTAGAGTTTGCATGAGGCAGGGTTATTTATAAATTATTCTTTACTATTTATTAGATTGTTGACACCAGGCCTTAAAGGAACAATAACACCAAAAAAGCACTATAAATTAAATAAAATATTGTACTGTTGCCCTGCACTGGTTGTGCACTGTTGTGTTTGTTTATATAAATATATATAATAAATATAAATACTGTACAGTACATGCCTTGCGCCATTTCCACCGCTGCACCATAGGCACGTGCCTTTTCTGTCTACCCCTAGTTCCAGCCCTGCATTGGTCAGATAGGTAGGAGGTGTTGCATGAAAATAAGCTGGCTAAGAACTTTTGAAAACACCTAGATATATGTTTTCTCTTTTGCAACAACAAGCCAATTAATAATCTCATTCTCATATCATCAAGCCTGTTGCTGTTGGGGTAAACAGAAGGCAGATTGAAGCTCATCACCAGTAAAATCCTTTAGGTACATGTTTTGTGCTGCAGTGCTCTTCTGGGTAGTTCTCTGAAGTACAATACATACTAAAGGAACTTTCTAATCTTTGCATTAAAGTGATGTTTCAGGGTTTTCAGGCTCAAATAATCTATTGAAAGTCAATTTATTAAAAGTCAAAAGGTCTGTTTCCCACTAATGCCAATTGTCCTTTTTATAATTCAAACTTAGTTATAAAAAGTATATTAATATAACTGTAAGGGATTCCAAACTTGATCACTTACTTAAGGGTAGGTTAGCCATAATTTAGAGTTGTGGCTGCCACATGCATTGAAATGCAGCTTAAAGGGATACTGTCATGGGAAAATTTTTTTTTTCAAAATGAATCAGTTAATAGTGCTGCTCCAGCAGAATTCTGCACTAAAATCCATTTCTCAAAAGAGCAAACAGATTTTTTTATATTCAGTTTTGAAATCTGACACGGGGCTAGACATTTTGTCAATTTCCCAGCTGCCCCATGTCATGTGACTTGTGCCTGCACTTCAGGAGAGTAATGCTTTCTGTCAGGCTGCTGTTTTTCCTTCTCAATGTAACTGAATGTGTCTCAGTGGGACATGGGTTTTTATTATTGAGTGTTGTTCTTAGATCTACCAGGCAGCTCTTATTTTGTGTTAGGGAGCTGCTATCTGGTTACCTTCCCATTGTTCTTTTGTTTGGCTGCTGGGGGGGAAAAGGGAGGGGGTGATAATCACTCCAACTTGCAGTACAGCAGTAAAGAGTGATTGAAGTTTATCAGAGCACAAGTCACATGACATGGGGCAGCTGGGAAATTGACAAAATGTCTACCCCGATGTCAGATTTCAAAATTGAATATAAAAAAATCTGTTTGCTCTTTTGAGAAATGGATTTCAGTGCAGAACTCAGCTGGAGCAGCACTATTAACTGATTCATTTTGAAAAAATTTTTTTTTCCTATGACAGTATCCCTTTAATGAATGTCATCTCACATAAAAAAAAGTGCTCATCAATTTGTGACTGTGCACCCAATGGGAGACAGACAAATGTTGAATGCATAAAATATTTGATCTGGTCCATTTTTTTCTTTACTTCCAACTTTTCAAGTCCACTGTGTAAACGTACCAGGGGGATTGATGAGTTGCCTTCTAAGCTGTATTGAAACACACAGTAAGTGCACTTTTAAACTGATCCTAACCTTTCCTTGGGTATGAATCCAAGGGGAATTGTTAAGAGTATTGTTAAGAAAAGCAATAGGAAATAACCCACCCTTATCCTTATATACGAAAAACATAGGGCTTAAGTAGTCTAATCTAGTTATTTTCTTAAACTTTATTAAAGGTGAACAGCTCCATTATTAAAGGTACATAAACTGCTATATTGAGCATCTGGTGTAATTGCTGAAGAGTCAAAATGAGCATGAAGGGAAGCATAAAAAAGGTACTGTATTTTAAATATGTAGTGAAAGGTACATTAAAAGGGTAGTACGTATAAGTGCAAAGAATATGCCTTGTTCAGTTTAGGGGATAATTGGTAGAGGCACTGGCCTGGCCACATGCCAGCAGTAAATCCTATAAGAAAAAGAACGCCAATACCTTTGTATGCTGCAAATCGGGGTGTTCCCAAAATGTATTCCATACTGCTACAGACACTCAGCAAGGATCAAACGTTTAGGGACAACACGGCCTTTCCTGAGTGATAATGAACCAGAGAGACTGCACAAAAGCAAGAAAATAGTGACCACTAATGGTGATCTACGGGTATATGTAGAAAAAAGTTTTTTAAAAAAATATATGGCTTGTGTCACACATACATTTTGCCTTTTTTTTAATAATGAAAAATCTATGGCTGCAGTTACTTGTTGAGCTAAACAGGCCAGACAGAGAAACTGAAGCTACTCCAGGATTGGTCCTTGCGAGGTTGCTAATTAGATTAATAGAGCTCAGATAATGGACTACATAATGGACTCCTGCTAACAAAACAGTCACAACAAAGTGGGTAGGGAGGGGTTGTATACTGGTAATCTAATTGCAACTACCTTGCATGGTCCAGACATAGCGTATCTTAAATTAACTTGTTAGAGGATTATTAATTTTGACTATGACTGAAGATTAAGGGGTTTTGAGATGAGATAAGGAGGTTAAACAGGAATTAGCACAAACTTGAAAATGTAATATAAGCTTCATCTTACAGAAATACGAAACATTCTACTTATAATCAGTTCAAAATTCTGTACTGTTTTCTGAAATAGTCAAGCCAATCTTCACTATTCTCCTCTCAGCAATCTGTCTCTCTTCTTTCACTGAGTTTGATTGAAAGCGAAGGCTTACAGTATACATCATTGTGGAGGGTTCCCTTGCTTAGAAGTTGTATTTAGAGGTGACTTTTAAAATAAGTGAATCCTATCTTTCTATATGAGGATTTCTGCTGGGTTCAGTCATTTTGAAAGAGTTACAGTAGCTCTAATGCATCTTCTAAGCAAAATGAGCCCCCAAAAATGTACCAGTAAATTAGAAATCTGACGGATTTCGGCATGTAGAAAGACAGATTGTAGAGAGGCGGACACTGAAGTGTAGCTTGACTATTTAAAAAAAAGACACTTTTTATTTAAAAAGATGAAGCATGTTACATTTTCAATTTCATAATAGATCTTATTAAAAAGAGACATGGACACCAGCTAATTTTCTTTATGTATGTGCTTTATAATTTTGCCATAAAAGTATTTATCTGATGTTATTATATTACCTATCCGATTCCCCATGTTCCTCTGTAAGGGGCTGCCATTTTTTTTACAGCAGTAGTTCTTAAGTGTAAGAAATTCCAATGGAAAGTTTGAAAAGGGACTGTCACGTTGGCGGAACAGTCAACATCTATCAGCAACACCTATCAATAACTTGCATATTAATATTTTGAAGAGTAGTGTCAGTATTACTTTAAAGATGAAGCACAGAACAGATCTCTCTATAACAGAGTAAATTCTGCAAAGAGAGTTCGCAGTTAGTCACCTAAGGCTGATGGCACATGCCAGCTAGTGGAGAAGAGCTTATACCCACCCCTGCCAACTATCATTTATTTTAATGGTATTTTAATGGGAACCGCCTAACATTATCAGTACAGTACTGGTATGTGGGCATACCCAGGAACAACTCCCTTACAGACACAGGGGAATCGCAATATCCCTACATTCTAAGTTATAACCCTTTCCATACCAGATACATTTCCACTTTGCAAGAATTTTAAACATTTTGGGGGTTATTTACTAAACCTTGAATTTATCTGGTCATGCGTTTTGGGGCAAGACTCAATTTTTTTACATTTCTTTTTAATTTTTAAATTTAAAAAATTCAAGATTTAATAAAGCCTGAGGCTGCAAAAAGCATGAATCTGAAAATCCACCATCTCAGACACGCCCAGGTTGTGTATAAGTCAATGGCAGAGGGCCCTATCCTAATTGGAAGTTATCGTGGTTTGCAATGGGTTTAGCTCGAAAATCCGATCATGTCAGGCTTTTAGGCAAAAACTCCAAATCGTTCCAAATGTTTTTTCATACGATTTTTCTGGGTTTTTCCCTGAACCGATTAATTTGAGCTTTTTAATGTCCTACTGGCACTAAATCATAGCACAACTTTTGTACATACTGGTCAGATCTAGTATAGGTAAATCTAAAAACAACTGGACTTGCTGAGTAATCAATGAAGACGTTTCACTACTCATCCGAGCAGCTTCTCCAGTTCAACTTTGAACTGAAGAAGCTGCTCGGATGAGTAGTGAAACTTCTTAACTGATAACTCAGCAAGTCCAGTTGTTTTTAGATTTACCTATACTAGATATACCATGACCTGGGTGAATGAAAATCTTCATAGTCATACTGGTCAGACTTTTCTAATTCAAACCATACCACTGATTTTAAATTGTCCAGCCATTCAAAAATAACTCTCAATGTTTTTATACAGATAGTAGTGTAATCTGATCTACCATATTATATCTAATATAATCTTACTCAAAATAAGCCTTCACCTAGTCCCCTCAGCTGTACAATGAACTCAGGACTATTTACACTACATCTGTTCTTCAACACACAACACTATTCTTGTGTGAATGTACCCCACTATTTGTAGATAAAAATGTTGGATCAAAAATGTTTCTGATAGTAAGAGTAACCTTCTCTGCTTTAACCAAAAGGCCAAGATGTGAAAATATGATTTCACTTTAGTCTCAATGCGTCTGTTAAAATCAATCAAATTCTTGAGAAAGTGAGGGCAAAAAAATGATGAAGGCTATAAGAGTTTGTATTTCTGAATATTACTGCAAAGTGTCATTGTACTGCTATGTCATTGTACCGTTCTCCTGCGGAGTCTTACAGATAAATGAGATTACTAAAGAAACTTTTAATCGCCCAATTTTTTTTTTATAACACAGGCAAAACTTTTCAGACTATAAATCATGATGCCATGTTTGTAAGCTAATTTATTTCTCTAATCATATCTCTATCATCAGTAATAACTCTTAAATAAATAAGGGAATGATACCAAGTTTCTATAATCTATTATCCTAATCCCTTCAACATCTGACGTAAATTGTTGAAAGGATGCAGTATGTGACAGATTTTGGCAAGACTTTGATGTTTCTGGCCTGGAGTTAGTCAGCTCTAATAAAAATCAATGTAGCTGTGTTTGATGTTACGGAAAATCGTATACTTCATTTTGTCTTCCTCTCCTGTTTCAATCAGCAGTTGATGAAACATTAAGGCACAGAAACCCGGGTTGCAAACAACACTAAGGATCACCCACAGTAAAAAATAAATAAAAATAGTAAACATACAAAGAGATCCAATACGGATTACTTATATATTCGTCCATTGTACAAGGTACTGTTTTATTTTTACAGAGAAAAAATAATTATTTAAAAAAAAAATGTATTATTTGTATAGAATGGAGCCTATGGGAAATGGCCATTGGAGCTTTCCGAATAATAGATTTCTGGATAACTGATCCTATAACAGTATAATAACGTTATAGAGAGACCCTCTGTGACTGTACATTCCACTGTTTGGTGATATAATAAAATATATCTCACTGCAGTTGTGTTTCATACAATTTTATTTAATAATTATTCAATAGTGGATTGATCTAGTATTCCAATATACTTTATCCAGATTTGTTTGCTTTTACCTGTTTCAACTGGTTGTAAATCAACACACAACTAGATTAAACAAGAAACATCATTTGGTCTAAAAATATACCACAAATGTAATACAGATCAATACAGTATATTATGTCCAACATAACTTCCTGTAGATGCAACTGTCTGGTAAGGTGAACATTTTCACATAATTTTTTCGAGATGTATTATATCCCGAATTCAGAATTTCGAAAATCTGCCATCTCAAACCTGCCAAAGTCATGTAGAAGTCAATGGCAGGTTTCATCTGATAATCAAAAAATTCAGAAAAATCCAGCAATATGGGTGTCAAAACCAAAAAATCTGTATGATTTGAGTTTTCGCTCTCTTTTATGGAGTCTCTTTCTGCACCAAATTTTTCTAATTATTTTATTAATAAATAAATCGTGGATGGTCGAGCTTGGTTTAAAAAAAAAAAAAAAAAGATGGGATAAATTAGAGTTTTAGTAAATAATTCTCTTTATGTTATGTTAGGGGATTATTTATCAAAGGTCGCGTTTGTGAGGTTTTTGTAAGGCATAAAACATTGACTTCTACATGACCTCGACATGTTTTAGCAGGAGTATTTTCAGATTCAGCTTTTAGCAGTTTTGGGCATAATACACCTTGAAAAACATGAATTTTTTGAAAAAACACAACTCGACCTTTGATAAATAACCCCCTTAATGTTGAAACTCCTTTTGACCAAAATCTGACTGGATTTAAATGCATATTGCAAACAGGTTATACTATATATATGCCCAGTGAAGAATCATCCCCTAAATTTGCTCAAGGAAATATTTTTAAATCCTATAAAAAATAGGTAAGGTGTTTTGACTGTTATGATTCCCTGAGAGCACTGTAGCATAGGCCTGTAAGTTAAATTAATTATTACATGCAGGGCCAGTGACTATAGGCCTCTTTTTCTATAAGATTAACTTTATTACAAACAAAGGAAAGAAAGATAGAACAGTGAAATAAGGAGAGAGAGAAGAGAAGGGTTGAGATGGAATAAGATAAATAAGGAAATGAGAAAAGACTCTAGGCCCCTTTTTAATAGAGACTAAATTAGAATCACAGGAGTGGAAAATAGGCACAAGTGCACCCAGAATTCTGAAAGCAAACAAATTAGCTATAACTTCCAAAATTAAATATAATCTAATTTCAAATGCTACTAGCTTTTACTATACCAATTATTTTGAGGCAAAAATCAAACATTTTTCTGATGACTGTTTCCCTCCAAGTAAGGTTCGTTTTCATTCCATGTCAATTTGTGCTAACCATGGCTACTATTTCCCTAGAGCCTTTGAATGAGATTGATTGTGTTGTTATCACACAGTTACAGTGATTTATTGATAAATATCCAATTTCCCCCCAGCAGAGGCATAGGGCTTGATATATTAGTGCATGTATATTTTAATGATTTGTATTGGTATTACAATTCATTGTAAGTTATGGAAAATGATACTGTAAATACCTTTTTGGTAACTCTCCAATAGACTTGCAGCACTTTTCAATTAATGTAATGCTCATCTTCTTTTAACACTTGTTAGTGCACTTCGGTACTGCCGCTGAACTCTAACACCCGACACAAAAGCATTGCATAGCATTGTTTAAAGTGGTCAAATAAATTATTACAAATTGGCACATTTAAAAAAGAAAAAAAAGTTAAAAGGCTATGACAAAGCTCAGCCATAACCTCATCTACCCTGCTCCATATAATCTACAATCAGACATAATTTAGCTATCAGGAGCAACCACCACAAGTGTGTTCTTAATTTACATTAGTGGTGGGTGTTTCCGTGAACAGACTTACTTCTTCAGACGTCACTGGTTTCTAATTTAGAAGTAAGTCTGTTCACGGAAACACCCACCACTATTGTAAATTAAGAACACACTCATCACCAACATGAGAATTCACGACTACATTATCTAAATAAGATTACAATAACACTGCGAGTGTGACAATATTTAATTTTGAAATACTGCACCATATATTACTTCGATCTTCTGTTTTTGTTTCCTCCTCAAATGACCTACGGGCTTTGAGAGACACAGCAATCCATCTTTGGAATATGTCTAGCCCCCTGTCAGATTTCAAAATTAAATATAAAAAAATCTGTTTGCTCTTTTGAAAAATGGATTTCAGTGCAGAAGTCTACTATTAACTGATGCATTTAAAAAAAACAAACATTTCCCTTTAAGTAATAAAAATAGTGAGACTTATGAAGGAGAAGGTAGGGAAGACAGAAGGCGAGGAGGCACAGTTATGGTTGTAGGGGAGACTGATGAGGGAAGAGTAGATGGGGGGTTGAGGTGTTAAATATTACAAGTTAAGGCAATGAGTTAATAGTTCTGTCCTCAAAGTGATGTCATCTGCTGTCATCTCTTATTTTATTGGTACAAACAAAATTATCTTTCATATTCTTTCAGATAAGCATGGACTTTAGACTTTGAGCCTCATATGGAGACACACTTATAGCCATTTGAGGAGTTGAACAGGAATTTTATGTTATTGGCATTAGTGTTTACAATAGATGTAGCACATAGATGGTTATACTAACTGAGACGTATGGCAGGCAGAGGGATACAGTATATGAATAAAGTTTAAAGATGGACAGGAGGGTTAGACAGCTCTTGATGAATTTAATTTGACTAAATAAAGCATATCCATATCATTAAATATCAAATGTATTTAGAAATATTTTACTAAATACCAGACAAGTGTGTTATAAGCAATCAGACAACAGTTTAGGACAAGGAAAGATACTCTTGGGTTACTATTTTAAAGAATTATGCAATAAATAATTGTGATACACATCTTCAATACATAACACTTAAGTAGTTAAATGTTTACACATACTTTCTCTGTTTGAAAAGTCTCTTGAACTTCTAGGCCTTTACTTGTCCTTAAATCTGATTGGGAGAAGATTAGAGCATTTTCAATAGGAGGAATGCCACCACTCATAAAATAAGAAGTCCAAGGACATGGAAAGGAACATTCAGTTATGTACCAAATGCAATATGTTAGGTGCCCCAGTGAATTCAGATATTAGGTTTGTATATTCTCAAAATATTCTCGATGTCTGGAACTGTCTAAAAACACAATCTCGAATACTGATAATCTGCCACTTAGACTTGTGCATTATACAGTATAGCGGAATTATCAGGTTACTTTACTGCAGGTCTCTGATAGGGGAGCATGGAAAATTTACAGTAAGTAAGGTAGTATTGGAGTGCTGTAATATTTTTTTACATGGGCTGGTGTTTTTTTTTTTAATTGCATTTACTAGGGTTGCTTAACTTATTGGCACCCAAGCGAACTTGCCTTTGCTTGTCCTTTAAGCATTTCGCACCCCTGTTAAAATGCGCCTGAGGCAAGTTCTCACTTTTCCTCATGTGTACACTACACACAATCCTATTCTCACCACCAGCCTTAAGCTTTGCCACCAGTCAACAACTTTGTACATCATCTATGCTAGAAGCTACAGTATACAGATACAGCGTGGGGACAAGAAAGCACAGACTTTTACATGTATCCTCTGTCTAGAAAAAAAAGTGCAACATTTCTAAAGCAGGAATCATAAAGGCCTTCAGACTGTCCTAAAAGAACAGCTCCCAAATTCTAATAAATTTTATGTATGGATGAATTCCTCAACTAATTTTATCTGCATCATAGTTTTATTCAAACAAAAGTAAATTATGGATTGACTGACGGGCACCAAAACTGAGCTGTATTGTGCATGCGCTGTTGGGGCCAGTCTTGTATTTGCACCTACTGTGCATGCAAAAAGAAGAGGGTCTGAAGGTACCTATGAGATCCATTGCAGTGATACAGCTAGGGATTTCCAAGTAATGTACTATGCAGGAGGGAAGCAGGGAAGGGGGCAATGGAAGGAAGGGGATGGGAGATTTCTCTTAAAGGGGAAGGAAACCTAGTCGGCGCAAACCCCCCACCCCCCCTCCCGTTTGTTGAGCACCCTCCCTCCTCCCCCCTGGCCTACCCGTCCCCGCTGGGCAAATGCCCCTAACTTGTTACTTACCCTTCTGCGCAGGTCCAGTCCAGGGAGTTCACAGACGACATCTTCTTCCACGCGATCTTCTTCCTGCTGTGAACGGCATTTTGGCGCATGCGCAGTAGGATCATTTCGCCGGTACGGATCTACTGCGCATGCGCCAGAAGTCACGCGCATGCACAGTAGATCGTACCAGCGAAATGATCCTACTGCGCATGCGCCGTTTAAAGCAGGAAGAAGATCGCGTGGAAGAAGATGTCGTCTTTGAACTCCCTGGACTGGACCTGCGCAGGAGGGTAAGTAATAAGTTAGGGGCATTTGCCCAGCGGGACAGGTAGGCTAGGGGGGAGGAGGGAGGGTGGGCAACAAACGGGTGGGGAGGTGGGATGTTTGCGCCGACTAGGTTTCCTTCCCCTTTAAAGAAAATTCAGTGTGAAAATAAAAAACTGGATAAATAGTATGTTCAAAACAAAAATGTTTCTAAAATAGTTAGCTGGAATGTATAAAAGCTGGAATGACTGGATGTCTAACATAACAGAACCCAACTTCCTGCTTTTCAGCTCTCTAACTCTGAGTTAGTCAGCGACTTTAACAGGGGCCGCATGGGACATACTGTACAATTCCTTTAGGGGGGGGTTCTTTAAGACTGTTCACTGTTCAACTGAACCCACATTTTTATACTTTCTGATCAGAAATCTGGTACTGTTTACCAGGTATTCAACCGCCCACAAAATATGTTTTGGAAACTGCATGACTGCACATGTACAGTACATTGCAATGTTTTGAAGGAATGCCCCAAGATGTACTAATAAAGAGTACTGATCTGTACTCCTCAATTTGAAATTTAGGTGCTGTGACATATAATTTGCCTCTTTTCTGGCTTTCCATATTTTTCCGACTTCTTGACATTGTCCATCTGACTGCCAATGACATTAAAACGTATTTTAGCAATTTAGAATCTATGGGGTATATTTATCAAAGAGTAAAGTTAGAGATCACCGCAGTCTGCTAGTGTGAAAAAGCTCACCTTTCTCCATTCATTTCTATGGGATTTTTAAAGGCATATTAATCAAAGGGTGAACTTTCACTTTCACCCATTGATAAATACTCTTTTAAAAATCCCATAATAATGAATGGAGAGAGGCGGTATTCACTCTAGCGGACAGTGGTAATCTCTGACTTTACTCTTTGATAAATATACCCCGATGGCATATGATTCAGTATTCTCTATGTGAAATTCAGTGTTTATATTCCAGAAGTCATGGGTTAAATTTGATTAGCTTTTACTGTCCGGAAAGGTCAAATGAAAGCAAATAAAAAAACATCAGTACTGTTTTCACATCTCCTATTTTAAAGAAATAGCTTTTAACAATGAGTTGCAGTACCTTTAGCTGATATTACTGTACTTCCTGTTGCTGTTGACCAGGGCCACATGTTGATAATAAATAGCAGTAGTGATGTACAGGCAAGATTAAAAAACAACGACAATCATAAGTTTGACCAGTTTGATTGTAAATGCCCCCATATACGGGCCGATAAAAGCTGCCGACAGACCAAGTTGGCAGCTTATTGGCCCATGTGTGGGGCCCTCCGACTGGCTTCCCTGATCGATATCTGACCGGAAGTCGGCCAGATATCTATTGGGCAGGGTACAAAAATCTCGTTGGATCGTGGCCGCATCTGTTTGTCCTGCGTTCCTACCAGCCGCATGGCCTCCATTCTGATCCGATCATTGGCCACCTTTAAAGCCAGACCACATGCAGAGATTTGGAGTGGGTGGCAGTCCTAATGTTCTGTTGTGTCATAATGTCACTCAGCAGGCCAACTGGGTGTGGTTTGGGAAGGGACAACACTGCTTTTCAAGTCTTCCTGCCATATCCTTGATTCAAGTCAGGACCTTAACTAAGCCATTTGTGGGGGGCCTGTCAGTTTTCATTTAACTCGTCACCCCTTGCCTAAGCAAACAGGTTTTCAGTCTAGAAAACTAGCATTATGTCTACTAGTGATTTTTGGTTATCCAAGCTATATGTTACAAAATTTTATTTTGGTACCTAAGACATGCAAGGGATTCGATGGTGTAAATTGCAAGCTTTGAGATGTTTTTTTTTTAAGAATCTTTTATAAAAAATGCAGTAGTAAAGGAATTTTTAGTAGAAATAAATATTTCCCATTTTGGACTCTTCAGAACCTGTACTTTCCAAAAATGTTTTCCTGGGATAAACTTACTGCTAAACCTACTTTTTAAATGAAAATATTTGCAAATAAAGTATACAGATTGACATTGTGATAGTTTATTCCTGTGAGTTTTTGATTTATACAAGTCAGAAATAATCATAAAACTATACATATGTATTACTGGAGTTTTCCAGTCTTACAGTTGCTTTGTTTTATTTTTGCTTCATTTAAATATTACAGGAATGAACCTATTGCAGTGGTCTGCGTTGAATAATTGTGCAACAAAACATTTAAACATTAGATATATCCTATAAGGTTGTTCTGCTACCAATATCAATGTATGCAGTTATTAAATACAAGCTACTGTTTTATTATTAGAGAAAAAGGAAAAAATCATTTGAAAAAATAGTTTGTTTAAAAAGGACCATCTGGGAATGGTCTTCCTATAATTCTGAGCTATCTGGATATAAGGTTTTAAAATAAGAGATCCAATATACCTGTAGCAATAATCATACCTGGTTTCAGACCATTAATTCTCTTAACTAAACATGCATACTCTACTTGAGGTACACATCCATGTATTGAATTGTGGGAGCCAATTGCAATCACTCTTTTCTGGGTGTCAATGTAAAGTTAATCTCAAAATATAAGGTATTAAGACTAACTGGTAAACAAATATTATAATTATCAACACCTTTATACAGCAGTGCTGTACAATAGAAGAATGTCGACATCAGATATACAAAAACTGATACAATAGGCAAAGAAGACTCTGCTCATTACAGTTTACAATCTAAAAGGAATAAAATGTATAAAACACATACACACAAGATTTGGGAATGGGCACGATCAGTAGTATGAGGTTAAGCTTCCATAAAGATATGTGTTAAAGGTGAACAACCCCATTAAGAGATAATGGGATTAACTTTACTGGACTGTGGAAGGATATCCACAGAATATGTGCAGATCTAGGGACGTCTTCAACGTGTATAGATAAAGATTTAATAATAAATGCGGTGTTGAGCAGTAAATTGCAACAGGATCATGAAGAGTAGTGCTTGGGAAGTCAAATATATTTAGTGGTATAGAGCGTGGGACACAGTAGTGAAGGCTCACTAGTTTTAATGTTATCCTAAACTGTAATAGAAGCCAGTGTGGGGAATGGAAGTGTGTCATGAAGAAGGAAGAGCATTACGAGTCTGTTAGCAGCATTTGTTATAAACTGTGATAGTTTGTGGAGTGAAAGTCCTCTCAACAGAGAGGTGCAGTAGTCAATATGTGACATGGTGAGAGAGTGTAGTAGAATATAAGTGACATTTTGTGTGATAAATAGTGGTATTGTAGAAACATCCCTTAAGGGTAAGTCATATGAATTATTGATTAGATATAAAGAGTAATGGAGAGGTCAGAATCAAAGACAACCCAAGGCACTTGGCGTGCAGAAAGGGGGGGGGGCGATAATGAAGTTGTTAACTGTAACAGACATTTCTGAGATGCTGGAGAGGGGAAAAATAGGGACAAGCAAGCCATGATCAGAAAGAAATAAAGTTGCTTGTATAGTAAGAGCTCTTTACTTAAGATAAAGGAAAGCAAAAAGGTTACAGCAGTCATATCTCAAGACAAGGCTGTCCAATAGGCCCCATGCGACCCCCCCTTGTGTAACCCCCTACATGAAAATCTGCCTGCTGTGACTGCTTACCATGTGTAAACTTTAAAAGGTATCACTACAGAGATTAACTGGCCCCTGCAATGTTTAATGAAATTCAGTCTAATCCCCTGTATTGTTCACACATCCCCCCTGCATTGTAAATACTTGTGACACCCAGACTGAAACTGCCCACATTGTTCACACTTTTACAAAATGCTGAAGGGGCACCAGTACTGTGTTGCTGTATATAGTACATCTTAGAGTGGTCCTCGTCTCCTGCTCTGTTCTACCTTCCCTATGCTCCCTGTGTGTTCCATACTCTGCCTGTTTGTGCCCTGCTCTGCCTGTGGAACAGAAGCCTGGTATTTGTTCTGGCGGTTTGTTATCATTTGAAAATTATTGTTAGGGGCCCATTATGGTGTTAAATCATGTGCTGGGGGAGCTGTGTTATCCACATGGGACAGTGGCGGAACTACTGGGGGAGCAACTGTGGGTGCAACTGTACCAGGGGCCTGCACCCCCTGCTGGTAGTTTGCGCTAACGAAAAAATGATGAAAAATCCGCTTACGAAGGGGGATGAGAGGGCCCTGCTGCACAATCTGCACTCAGGCCCGCCACCCCATAGTTATGTTACTGATAGGGGAGGAGGAGGAGGAGGCATATGGATCTAAGGGTATGTCTTTAAATCAAATGAGTGATAAATAAATCCCTGCAGTGAGCACCAATCATGTGGGTTTTTTTGGTGTGTTACCGCAATTAACGTGGACATGGTCTTATGGTAACATGCGTGTGGTTGAAAAATAGGGAGTGGTTTACACTGGGTTCCATTATTGGCCCTCCACCATGTAGGCCAGAAAAATACCGGCCCTCGGTACCACAGAAGTTAGACAGCACTGGCTTAAGACTTTTAACCAAAAAAACACAAGCAATCATTGAACTGACAGCAACAATGTACAGGTGTGATATAGGTATATGGCTATACAGGAAACAGAAGTTTATATGTATGATGTGAAAATAACACTCTCGTCTTTGTTCTGATATAGAGATTAAAGTGGACCTGTCACCCAGACATAAAAAGCTGTATAATAAGTTATTTTCAAATAAAACATGAAATCCAAATTCTTTTTTTTATTTAAGCATTCATAACTGTTGTAAACTTGTTTGAAAATCTCAGCTGTCAATCAACTATTGCCTGCCCCTCCTCTATGCCTTAGGCATAGAGGCGGGGTAGGCAATTTCTTTCACTTTCCATTCATCACCTCCTAGAGGTCACTGCACTCCCCTCTCTCTTTACCATTTAATTGTGTAGCCAGTACATGGGGATGGACATCAGGTCCCCCATTCTGGTGCACAAACAAGATTTTGAGATGATGCAAGGCTTGCCTTAATAACAGTGTCCACTAAATGGCTGCTGCCTGCTTGCTATAATTATGAATACCCAGACCGAAACAAGATTCAAATAATTTTTAGTGTAATTAAAGTTCATTTTGCTTTGACTAACATGATAAAATCGGATTTGGAATAATTTTTTTTGGTGACGGGTCCCCTTTAAACTAACTCAAGCACAGTTTGAGCATAATTATAATATTTATTATAATTAGGTTGATGAGGTGGTTGAATGGCCTTTAATAACCAATTACCAAAAAATTATGCAGATTTTTGTTCATAATGTTTTTTTTCTCATATTATGAAAAAGACTGCTTCTGAAAGCAAACTGTGCATAGGAGAAACCATTTATGTATGTGTCCAAACTTCAAAGAGAAAACGAAGCCTTAGATAAGAACTTAGCATTTTATTAAGTTCTTCTGTCTTTAACTGTGTTTCTCAGGCTGAATTTAAAGGCTTTTGATGTTTCAGTAAATGCACCTAAATTTTCAGTGCTATGCTGGCATTTATGCAACACAGCTCCGTCTTTCTATTTTGACCATTGCTCTTCATAGCTGGCAGCCATAGCGATTATGATAGCATTTAAAAGCTGGACTTGGTGTTTGCGTAAGGAAGCACAATGTTGTGCATGAATATCTTCAGAGCAGTCAAATTATATATTTTATGTGACATAAGGCAGAGAGCACATTTATGAGCAGTGTTTCAGTACTACAGGTATGGGACCTGTTATCCAGAATGCTCGGGAGCTGAAGTTTTCCGAAAATTTGGATTTCATACATTAAGTTTACTAGAAAATCATGTTAACATTAACTAAACCCAGTAGACTGGTTTTGCTTCCAATAAGGATTAATTATATCTTAGTTTGGGTCAAGTACAAGTTACTGTTTTATTGTTACGAGGGATGCACCGAATCCAGGTTTCTGTTTGGGATTTGGCCTTTTTCAGCAGGATTCAGATTTGGCTGAATCCTTCTGCCCGGCTGAACCAAATCCTAATTTGCATATACAAGTTAGAGAAAGGGAGGGAAATCACGTGACTTTTTGTCACAAAACAAAAAAGTAAAAAACGTTTTCCCCTTCCCACCCATAATTTCCATATGCAAATTAGGATTCGGTTCGGTATTCGGCCAATCTTTAGCGAAGGATTCAGGGGTTCGGCCAAATCCAAAATAGTGGATTCGGTGCATCCCTAATTTTACAGAGAAAAAAAATATATATATTTTTTTTAAAATTCTGAATATTGAGATAAAATGAAGTCTATGGGCGATAGCCTTTCTGTAATTCAGAGCTTTCTGAATAACTGGTTTCCAGATAACGGATCCCATACCTGTACAAATTATCTTTAAATCTCTGAAAACAAAGTATGTGTTCATTTTAGTCTTTTTATTGCATTTTCTTTTTGCATGAAGGGCTTTTTGGCTTTTTTTGGTCTCTCATCTTAGCATTTATGTTTCTTTTGTGTTTTTTGTAATGGAGGCAGGAATACAAGCTTTGTACTTTGTATTATAACAAAATAATTTTTCATCAGTAGTCATGCACTGTCTCAGTAATAATTAAGCAAGCATCTATATTACAGGGTGGCACATCAGGGGCATAATGATGTGGTGCCAGGCTCCAACTCAAAAAAATCTTCAGATGGGCCCAGTGCACAGCAACCTACCCACTCGCCTCTTAATGCCCTCCCTCATGCCTGCCAGCTGCAGATAGTTCACAGCGGCCGTGCAAATTTTAAGGGGCTAGAGAGCGGCTATAGAGGAAGCACAACCCGCAGTCCAGGCTCCATGTTCCCCAAGTACCCCAAATCCACAGGGTCTGCTTCCTCAATAGTTATACCACTGGTGTACATCTTATGGCCTAGAATATTGTGAAAAAAACCCACAGTTTCTATATCTTATTTACAAACCACAGGTAAAATATTAACCATACAGAAACATAAAACGGCATAATGGGGGGGGGGGGAGGGGGGAAGTTCCTGCTAGCTCAAAAACTAACATAGTTGAAAAAAGTCTCCTTTCATATACAAATATCAGTGTCTAGCAGGGACTAGCAAATTAAGGTCGGAATCGCCAAACAGATAGAGGCTGAAAAATCAGGTAACATTCTAGAAACAATCTGTGCTCTCCTTCAGCTTTGATTCTGACTACATGACAACAGCTGTGCTTTATAAAAGATAAGTTGGTGAATACACTGCTATAAAGTACTGTACATTTCTGCATAACAACAATTCACCACCAAGACCAATTCAGTGTGCTTAATAACCATAGAGAAGGGGGGAGGGGAGCATTTCTGATCTAACATCTACCATAATATCATGTTAAAGAAACAATAATAGAATAACTTTTCCCACTTAATATAATATAGAGTGGGGGGGTCCCCAACATTTTCAACCATGAGCAACATTCAGATGACAAAAGAGTTGGGGAGCAATGCATGCATGGTCATTTGGTAGCCCCTATGTGGACTGTAAGCCTACAGGAGGCTCTGTTTGGCAGTACACCTGGTTTTCATGCAACCAAAAATTGCCTCCAAACCCATAATAAAACACCTGCTTTGAGGCAATTGGGAGCAACAGATAATGGGTTGTGAGCAACCTGATACAGAAGCACAACTGACACAAATGAGCAACAGGCCTTATGCCACATTTAGTGTGACTGCTGCTTCCGTTCAAAATTTTCCTTAAGATTTTTTTTATCCAAAGTAAAAGAATTCAACACATTTGTAGCTATAATTTTGTGGTTACAAAATATGCACCTTTGTGTACATTTTTTGTTAAACAAGCCAGTGCTCCTTTTCCTTCATATATTTCTCTGACCATTTGCGTGTGAGTTCCAGATAGATATTTGGTTTATGCGGCAGGTAATCTTCATATTTCATCTGAGCAGTCTTCTTAGGAATAGCTGCTTCAATCTGCGTTCCCTCATGCCATTCATTAAATGATGTAATAGAAATAATTTTAGGCCTTACTAGTAAAGCTGCATTTATAGCGGTTTCATAATACTTCCCATTAATTCGATTTCTAGTATTCTGAAAATTCCAAGGACGAATACTGGTGTCTATGTAACCTGGTCCGACACTTGGAATAAATAGTAGGTTGTTCGTGTTGCAAAACTCTTTCAAACTAGACCAGTGTTGATGTGATGATCCATATGAAAATCCATTGGTGGCAAAGTAAGTATAAAAACCATCAAAGCCACCTCTAAGAATGTCATGTTTATGCTTTTCCTCTACAAGAAGGGCCATAAAAATGCCATCATAAGGGGTATTTCGTATACTCTGGGATCCAGATGATGTTAAAAGATTAGCCCAAGTCCCAGGAGTTGTTATGTATGAATCATAAATGTAAAACATGGGCAAAGTTCTGCCATTGTCAGTCTTGTACTTGTAAAATGCTGGGTGACTTCCATACCTAAAAAAAAAAAAAGTTCACATTTTGTTATATGTATGGATGTCTGAACAGGGTAATCAGTGCATTTGTTATACAAAATAAAAGTTTGATTAAGAAAGTAAGACTACAAAATAATACGTCATATGATAACACTCAACATGTAAAAATGTAACTGGAATGTACATTAGGATTAAGTAATATGCCGTTCTAAATATGAAAGATCTACTCAATTTACAATGTAGACTGATATAAGGCAGAGAGAAAACTAGTAAACAGAAATGAATGTGATTACAACCCATAAATCTTCTAAAAGATGCTAGAAATGCTGTATCTTGTATACTAAATATAAACATGAACTTACTCCACCAGAAGCCTAATTAAACAAATGATTTATGCTTTCAAAGTTGGCCACAAGGGGTCACCATCTTATAATTTCGTTATACATCTCTGCAAGACCAAGACCATGCTCAGTGTGGTCTGGGCTGCTGTTGGGATGCTTAGGGATTGTCATAAATTATAAAAACAGTCAAATAATATCTATCAGAATATGCAGACTGCACTGGGTCCTGTGTTGTCATGTAATCTAATGTGGATTTTATAGTTTTTGTACTGTTTAATACAAACTTTCTCCAACTCTCCAGAACCATTGGCTACAGCAAAATAATTCTCCAAATAGAATCCCAATTTATTTATGTTTGAATCTGGCTCCATGATCTTTTTCCCTTTAGCTGGAGTTGGAAACAGAGGATGACAAGGCAAAAATAAAATCACAGTTTTACTTTATTAAGTGAAAAATAAACCTATCCCCAATAATAAATATGTACAATTTTTTTAAGAAACCTGACTGTATGGAGTGAAATTCCCCCTTCATTTACTTGCTCTGATACGAATCTCTACACGGTCGCCAGCTGCGTTGCAGGGGGAAAAAAACAAAGCTGCTCAAGTTCTGGGAAGTAAGGTGGGTGGCTCCCCCTGCTGTTTGAAAGTATGATTCTTTCCCTGCAGAGCAGTTAGGGACTGTCTGAAGTTTCCTATCCACAGCAGTCAGAGCAAGTAAATGAAGGGGGAATTTCACTACATGCAATCAGGTTTCTTATAAAAACTGTAGACATTTTTTAATTAAAGTATATTGGAGATATTGGAGAGATTAAAGAAAGAAAAATGGGATTTCATTTTTTTGCCTTTACATTCCCTTTAAGTGCTTTAGCTCAGCACTTGTTAACCACAAAATCCAAAGTACAGGGGCTTAAGCCTTAAATATTTCCTATTATAATGAAAACAATGGTGGCAATCCAAAATCTATCATGCCACACGTGGGGGCATATTTATCAAGGATCGAATTTCGAAGTAAAAAAACGTCGAATTTAGACCATCGAATTGGAGTACTTTGATAGTCAAAGTATTTTTTCCAGCGAAAACGGCCGTATTCGATCGAAGTATGATCAAAGTAAAATCGTACGATTTAACCCTACGAATCGAATGATTTTTCAAAAAAAATAAAAAAAAAATTATACTTCTCAAAACTTGCCCAAAAGCCTCAGATAGGTTCTAGGAGGTCCCCCATAGGCTAAACAGCAATTCGGCAGGTTTAAGGTGGCGAAGTGTCAAAGTTTTTTAAAGAGACAGTACTTTGATTTTTGAGTGGTCGAATTTTCTAAGGTTTTTCAATTCAAATCAAAGTCGAATTTGACCTATTCGGTGGTTGAAGTACCCAAAAATTACTTTGAAATTCGAAGTTTTTTTAATTCGAAAATTCACTTCGACCCTTGATACATCTGCCCCGTGGTCTTAGCCTAAAGATGACATTTGCCAATAGCCTTGACTAAACTAGTCCACTCAAAGATTTGGCATATAAGTCATAAGAACATGACAAACAGGGCAAGCAACAGTAAATTAGTACTAAACCTACTGCCTGCAGGTATCCAGAAAATACTGTTGATGGCTAACCATGACAGGTCTGGAAAGCACTGTTACAGGAATGCATTTTATCCATCCCAATTAAAAAGAAATGGCTCTTTAAATCACTGTACATTATCAACCAGCATGAAAACCTACTTGTCAATAATATAAACAACATTGTTGCGCAAGCTGTAATCATCTCGATTCCTGTATGGTTCAATATGAAAATTAACCTGCAAAAAAAAGAAACATTTTTTAAGTTGAATTACAAAGAAAACACAAACTAAATTTTCATAATAGTCTGAGCAGTCTGCAAGGGGTCTGCCACCCAAAATGACAGAAAATGTAACTGTAAGTAACTTTCCAACATCATTTAATAAAGAATTCCATTGTTTTAAAAGTTATTTAACCATACCTTCCATTTGGGCTCATATGGGAGTCTTTACTAAAACTCGAAGTAATCAAATTTTTTACTAAAACAAAGTTAACCAAACTCCCTTCCAGTAATTAATCTAATTTATACATACATTTAAAAAAAAAAGTCGGAGTGAAAAAACATTGTGACGTTCGTATTGTACGACTGATGCTCCGAAAACTCAAACTTTATAGAATCGCCGCTGCAAAAACTCAACTTTATCAAAAACCCAGACTTTATTGAAAAGCCAGACTTTATCGAAAATTCTGACTTTATTAGATTACCCAGTGCCAATCACGATGTCAAGAAACAACTGCAGGGATATATACCATTGACTTATACATGACCTCGACAGGTTTGAGATGGAGTATTTTCGGATTCAGATTTGTAGCAGCTTTGGGATACAATAAATCTTTAAAAATGCATGTTTATTTCCCTTAAAAAGCTCAACCAGATAAATTTTAGGTTTAAGGAAAGATGATTTGAATTTACAGGGAAGGAAGTTAGTTCCTAGAGAGAGGCTATACCCGGGATTTGATTCTGGATACTATCAAGTGGGCAGAGGCAGTAGACAGGACACAAGTGTGTAGATTGAGAGAGAAGTTGAGAAAGGAGAAGATATACAGGAAGAGAATAAAGAGATGTACTATGTCAGCCAATATAATGTTAAAAGTAAGGCAAACTGTCCTTATACATTAGGATATCATACAAACAGATGAGAAGCCGATATAGAAAGTCCCTAGACGGCCGCGGTTTAGTTACACACGGGCAAGAAATTTGAAAGAACAGTTGAGCCCTTCGAATCCAGTGGATAAATACTCTAAAGTAAGTCAGGGGCATTTTTTAAGCCCGGGACCAGGGGTATATAGATGTATGGGATGTGTGATGTGCAATAGCCTGATTTTAGGTACGCACTTCACACACCCCCGCACTGGAAAGAAATATAAGATCAGGCACAGACTGACATGTGAGACCAAGATGGCGGTTTACATTATAAAATGCCCCTGCTGACTATTGTACTGTGGCAAAACTGTGAGACAACTAAAAAAAAAAAGGATAAGTATGCATAGGGCAAGTATTCGGGCAGCCTTGAATCCAGATAGAGAAGTTAAAAGTAGCAAGGATAAGAAGCACCTGGACATAGCACAGCAGCCAGTAGCTAAATATTGGGTCGGAGGCTAAACATGATGCCTCGACGTTCAGGTGCATGCCAATAGATCTGATAAAGCCACACCACAGAGGGGGTAATTTTGAAAACGAATTACTAAAGACGGAGACTTTCTGGATCCATGAGCTGGATAGTGTGGTGCCCCGTGGTCTGAATAATCAAAATGTGTATGGCTACTTTTTGGTTTAGAATACAAAGAAAACCAGGGTAATTAAACTTTACAGAAAAATCTGATGTAAATTGAAACAATAATAAGACAAATAGAAAAATAAAGGGACATTAATGAGAAAGTCTTTTTATTCTAACTTTGTAATATATTCTTATATTGTACTTTGTATCTTTAGGAAGAAAAACACACGAAGATTTTATGAAACATTTTTATTGACACATTGATACACTATTGATACAATGAAGACACTAAGGGGCAGATTTATCAAGGGTCAAAGTGAATTTTCGAAGTAAAAAACTTCTAATTACTAAGTAAATTTTGGGTACTTGGGTACCATTGACTAGGCCAAATTCGACTTCGATTCGAATCAGAAAAACTTCGAATATTCGACCACTCGAAAATCGAAGTACTGTCTCTTTAAAAAACGTTGAAACTTCGCCACCTTAAACCTGCTGAATTGCTGTTTAGCCTATGGGGGACCTCCTAGAACCTACTGTACCGGAGGCTTTTGGGCAAGTTTTGAGAAGTCAAAGTTTTTTTTTCGAAATTCGATCCTTGATAAATATGCCCCTAAGTATATCTAATTGCACTTTAAAGGAGAATTTCCTTTTTTAACAGGTTTAAAGCACTATGTAAATGTATTTAAATGAAAGCATTTTGATTGGCTATGAATCACATGCACTGTGATGTCATTTTTGCCATTTTTTTTTTTAAAACTATTTAAGGCTGATTTGCACAGTATGTTTTATACTTGAAAAAGGTCCCAATGTGGACCAAAATGTTGGAAGACAATAATATGTTTGTGTAAATAAAATATTTTATCACGAGAAATGGGATTGCTTATCCAGGAATAAATTATTCCAAAGTATTTATATATTGTCAGATACTTTGCTGATCCTATACACATAATGAGCACTGAACTGTTTGGTGGACCCTTGTTAATATTCAAGATGTTTTAACTTGATACATAATTATACGTGGGAGATAAAATGCTGGAAAGTACAAGCTTTGAGGCCATCAAAACCACTAACTTTAGCAAAGCTTTCCACAAAATATATAGTGTTCTGGAATAAATGAATATTTTGTGAGACTTTACCCCCACATAAAATGCAGTAAATGTGTTGATTTTTCACTCATTGAAGTGACCTAAGGGATAATTTGTATGCACCAATTTAAATTCTGGGTACATGATAATTTGGTAATCCTATGCACAGTGGACATTCCAAAATTCATTCATTCATAACCCCTATGTTATATTTAATTTTTTTTCGTATTCAGGGTTCTATATCTAGTTCCAGAGTTGGAAATAGAAAAACACAGATTTAGAAAGCTCAGGTTCTCCAGGAAAAATAACAAAGTATACTTTCCTAGGTTCCCCCAGCAAATGCCCCAACAGTGTGCACAAAATGTTAAAAAAAAAGTCTGTGCAAATGAAATGCAAAATTAAATATTTTTATTTTAGATAAACGTACCTTTAGCCCATAACTATGTGCTTTATCTAAAATACTTGGGATAAAGTCATCAGTTGGTTCACCATTGTCATCACTTATTCCTGGTGGATACCATGACACTGAAATGACACCTATAAAAGCAAAAAAATCAAACATGTTTTATGGTTATTTTTCTCTGCCTAAAAAAGTACAGTGCAGCTGCACTATGATTCCCCATCTGCTACTTCAGAAGCGATAGCGAGTTCTCTGACCATTTTACAGCAGCAGGCATAGAGTCCGGTTTAAAATATCCTAAATTAAAAGGGTCATTTCATGATTTTGCTCCAGTGCACACACTGGGGTGGTCAGTGCATAGGCTACATATTCTGCAGTTTACGCACAGCACTGAAAGTACATTTTCAGGTTTATTTTTATAAATACTCTACATACTCAAACATAAATAGACACACATATATATACATGCACATATTTTTTATTCATTTATAAGATTGTGTTTTGCTATGATTTGTGTAATGCACACTTTTGCCGTGATCATGGGTGTCTTTCTGTGCATGTATTTTTATACTCCCATTTTAAAAAAAAAAAGTGCATCCTAGCAGGGTTTCAGTGGTATGATTTTTAGTTTTTAAAAATCAAAGGGGTGGGATGATAGTGAAAGGGGGCAAAGCTATGGTGGCAGCAGGAGGCTAGAGGAGTATCGGGGAAGAGGGAAACGTAAGGGAAAGGGTAAGTTTCCATTCTAGCTACTTAATATTTAAAAAAATATATATTATTTAAGTTTCATAGTATGACGCCAAAGATCCATCTTTAATAGGAACAGTAACTGCCTCCCAGCTCTGTTTAGATTTCTGTATTCTGCAACTGCTAACTGGCTATCCATGTACATGCCTTATTCTCACAATAGCTAAACCTTTGGACCTTGGGGAAATTGTAAGGCTAAGCTACTGTAGTACATCCCAGTTGTGTCTACTACCCACAATTATACCTCAGTGTAGTATAGTTACTGAACACCATAGACATTTACTTTGCTATCAGTAGTAACTGTAACATGTGCTGTGATACACCAAGTTGGCACTTGTATTTGTGCTGAGATACTTACAGAGGAATGTAATAGACTGTAGGAGACTGCTTATTGATTTCATAATATTGTGGAAAAAAAAACAAAAACAATGCCTAAACAGCAATATGTGGATCATGCCATTAGAATAACTTACTCCCCCCCCCCTATAAAACACCCTGCTCCACATAAGTAGAAAGTCTGCAATTTCAGCAAGCAATAAATAATAAATAAATAAAAAGTTACCTTTTAATAAAGGAGTGCCCTGTGAATACAAGCGTGTCTGTCTTTGTTGATGAACTTTGCACATTCTGTGCACTCTAATTAAAAGTCGCAATCGTTATTTAAAATGACGCCTTTGCGTATGTTTAGCACTGCTCGCAATGTAAAATTAGTCACTCGCAAATTTTTTGCTAAGCAAAGGTTTAGCGTTAATACCTGCACACACTTTGCTTTTGTGAAAATTAAATACACACAGATTTTTTCCGCTAACGAAACATATTACATTTCTCCCTGAAAGATTTAGTTCCTGTCTATGTCCTTAATATCAAAACATTTGGCCAGCTATGCCCCCTTGAACTGTTAGGCCATATGTTAATGTTTTGCAAAGTATTTCTGCACAAAAGGGGGAGGGAACCTTATGGAAAGATAACAATAGTTTTTGGCACCCAGGTTAAGCTAAAATGTAAGACTGAGACTGCAACCTGAAACAGTACCCAACTATTAAAAAATTATTCATGATGGCATATGGATTGGCAACCACACATAAAGCGGGTTACTTTACCTCAATGAATTTAAATTAAATCATCTCAAAAGCACATACCTACAGAAGAAGATCGTATTTGTTTCATATGAGCATCTATAACGGATGGATCCCTGGAGCTGTACGGTCCTAATTCTGGGTAGAAATTGGCCCCAACATCATCAGGAGGATTATGTTTACCCAGTGGAAAACTATTTGCAATTTTGGCATCCCAGTGTTTCAGCAATGGGTGGTTCCAGTGGATATATTTGCCATCAAACTGTGGATTTCCATACCATGTATAGTAAAAAATATGAAGGTCATAATTGGGAGGTGGAAATTCTTCCATATCTGACTGGTAAACTTTATCTTTCGGTGCAGGCAAAGTGTTTGTCTCAGTAACAGTATTTCCTTTCAAGTGATTTTCAGAATCAGGTATTTTTTCAAGAACTGAAGCTCTATGAAACCCTGGAAAAAGACCAAGCCCAAATGGACTTCCAAAAGCAGCATTTTCAGGCCTCAAATGCTTCAGGCCTGCCATAATCAAACAAACCAAAAATATAAAAATGCTCAAAGTGATGCATGTTCTCCTGCGGAATCTGATCATCATGATGTAACGCCATAAATAGTAGATTTTTGAGCTGTAAAAAAAATAAAAGAAGGGTAGGAAACAACAATAAACAAGGGTGCTTCTTGCAGTCATAATGATAACCTAGATATGTATATTCATACACAATATATATATATATATATATATATATATATATATATATATTATATATATATATATATATATATATATATATATATATAATACACAAGAGCCATGAATATCTTGTAAATTATATCCTTAAGGTCCCCATACATGGATAGATCCGCTCGTTTGGCGATGTCGCCAAACGAGCGGATCTCCCTCCGATATGCCCACCTTGAGGTGGGCAATATCGGCCAGATCTGATCGTGGGCCCTAGGGCCCAACGATCGGATCCTAGCATTCTCAAACGGGCTGTCGGATCGCGGGACCGCATCAACGAACAGATGCGGCCGCGATCCGACGGGATTTTTAAACCCATCCGATCGAGATCTGGCCGTCTTTCGGCCAGATCTCGATCGGGGAAGCCCGTCGGGGGCCCCCATACACGGGCCAATAAGCTGCCGACACAGTCTGTCGGCAGCTTTTATCGGCCCGTGTATGGCCACCTTTACGGTGAGTTCTGATGTCATCAGTTATAAACGGTGAGTTCTGATGTAATTTCTGTCACATGACTCACTGAAACTTGTGTATTATAATAAATAAAGTACCCCCAGTTGCAAAATAGGAGGATATTAAAAGTTATCTCTGAGTTCCATGACCTGTATAAGAGGAGGTACTTTACTCATTATGACTGCAAGAAGCAGTTAACCATGCAATTACTTGTTTCATTATCTTCATGCTCCATTCAAATTTGCAACTTTAAAAAAACTTTTTTAAAAAAAAATGTACAAAATGGATCTTCCAGAAAGGAATAAGAATATAAAATATTTAAAAGTGTTGCACGGATTAAAATAATTCCTCTGTAGGAATTTCATTTAATTTGCAAAAGGAAAACACGGACGGATGATGTTCACACTTTGAAATTGTTTTTACTTAAACTCTGCTTTGATACGCAGTTTGCTATAAAACATCTTGAGGCTTTAAAGTTTGCTGTTTCATTTAACAGAAATTCTCATTATCACACATGCAATTTCTTGGTGCTCCTATATTTAATTGATTTTTGTCACGCTTAATCTTTTATAGTTCTTGCAATCCATGGCAATTTATTTAAAAGAATAGCTGGGTTAAATTTTCATAGTAAATGAGGTTTAAAATAGACACACATCAATCAAGTTCTTGCCTAACTGCTAGTTAATCCAGAGGAATGCGCAAAGACCCCATCTGGAAAAATTCATTTTCGGCTCTAAGAGGACAAAGAAACCAGTTCCTGGATCAACTTTAACCGTTGTTCATTTCAGAAATTTTGCCAATTTCTGGTGGCCATACAAAGGTTGATAAAAGCTGGCGACAGACCAAGTCGGCAGCTTATTGGCCCTTGTGTTGGGCCCTCCGACGGGCTTCCCCGATCAATATCTGGCCGACAGTCAGCCAGATGTCTATGGGGCAGAGATAAAAATCCCGTTGGATCGTGGACCACATCTGTTCGTTGATGTGGTCCTGCGATCCGACCACCATATTGCTTGCATTATGATCCGATCGTTGGGACCTAGGGCCTATGATCGGTTCAGCTTGATATCGATCACCTTGAAGGTGGCCATATCAAGGAGAGATCCGCTCGTTTGGCATAAATTGCCAAACGAGTGGATTTCTATGTGTATGGTCAACTCTAGTGTGTTCTTACTTTCTAAAAAGACATTCAACTGAAACAATCGTATTTATCTGCCAGTACATCAACTTTGGGAGATGATTCCACAGTTTCAAAGCTCTCGTAAAGAAAAAACTTTTTTGCATCTCAAGATAAAGCCTCTTTACTTCTAACATTAATTGAGGCCCTTTTATCCACAGGAAGAAGCTACTAGTGAATAAAGTATCAGAGAGTTTAGAGTATGGTCCCTTTATAGTTATCATATTCCCCTCAGATGCCTCTTTTCTAGTGTAAACAATGTCCAACATTTCCTTATAATGCTCCCTATACTCGGTCAACTTTGTTGCTCTTTGAACATTCTCCATTTTATTAATATCCCTTTCAAGCACTGGAGACCAAAACTGCAAAGGATATTCTAGACAGGGCCTTACCAGTGCTTTGTAAAGGGCACGAATGGCCCTCTCCTGAATCTATACCTCATTTAATAAAGAACAATACATTACAGTCCTTCCTCCTGCTGCTGGGCATTGCTTATTTGAGATCATCTGACATGTATGTGCTCCGATTGCCACGGTCTTCCGATCCCCCAGCAAGGATGACACAAACTTGATGGAATCAATTGACCTGCCCAGTTTTGTGTCATTGGCAAACAAAGACACATTGCTTACAATATCCTTCACAAGTAGACAATGAAGTAGACAATGAAGTAGACAATACAGAAACCCGTGAAACCCCACTAGTAAACCTAGTTTTTAGCTAAATCTTCACGTCCAAATCTGCCCTTTGAAGTAATAATCATATGGTATACATATATATATATATATATATATATATATATATATATATATATATATATATTATATATATATATATATATATATATATATATAAAGTTCCTGTGGGGCCGCACTCCGCTAAACTGTTTCAAAGTCGGGTGCAGGGTAAAAAAAGGATTACATACTGTAGAAAAGACCAGCAACACCGATATATTTTGTGCAAAAATTCAAGTGTATTGAAGATGCATGTACAGCCAACGTGACGTTTCGGTCCTCTCAGGGACCTTTCGCAAGGCAAAGGTCCCTGAGAGGACCGAAACGTCACGTTGGCTGTACATGCATCTTCAATACACTTGAATTTATATATATATATATATATATGTGCAACGCACAGTAAGTGAGATTGTAAAATTGTCATTTGTTTGGGGTTGCCAGAGATCACTACATCCAATAAAAAAGTGTGTGTCTGGGTCCACAACAATCTGCAACATGAAATTGTCATTCAACGCATTTATAAACTTTCCTTTAAATGTGAAAGCAGTTTTTGTGTTAGATACCAAGTCCTTTTCGAAGATTCAGCACTAATGTTATCACTTTCACTAGTAAACATTCAAAACGGTACAGAGTTTTAGTTTTATCAAATGCACACAGTGCAACATTGAAAATAACAAGAAAATACAAATAGAATAGAATGATGTAATGCTTCAAGAGTCAGAGCTTCTTACCGTATCTTCAAACTACAAGTGTTGAAATTTGATTTAAAAGAGCACTATAATTATTATAAAAAGTCCACAAATGTGCAGTGGATGTTTTTAAGAAGTAGTAAACCTTAATTTCAATGTTTCACTTTGGAAACAAATGTAATTCTAAACAATATTGCAATATAAAAACATTAAATATTTCCAATGCCTGAAAAGTTAATAGTAATTGCAATTAGTGATTTGGGGCCCAGGTACATTCCCTTTACCTACATGCATGCATAATGTGGAGCCCGATGCTGCATTCTCTACAGTAAATTATTTTTGCTTTTACAAGCCTAGTCTGTGGTGATATCTTGGAGTGCCTACCACATTTATCAAAGCTGACAGAGGTGTCAATTCATCAGAAAGTATTTGACTGCTTAAAGCAGTGTTCAGCAATTTCTGTCATTTATAGATAGGTATTTTCCGTATAGCAGACTAAGTACAATTCAAGAGAACAAACAAATGCTTAAACAATCACTCAGTCCAAAAATAAAATGTTTACATGTCTTAATATACTCCAAAGAATATTGTATATGTGTCCTTAGGTAGAAACACTAAGGGCTTTATTCTATATATTGTTTCCCTGTCACATTTGCTTTTAGGCTTGGTGCCACTAAAGTGCATACAATCTGGTGAATAAAAGTACATAGGCATTTGAAGAACTCTTTGCCTAAACTTGGTAGACATCAGGTTCAAGCACCTGAAATATATCTAGAGCAGAAAATAAAAAACTGAGCTTAAAATGAAGGCTTTACACCCTTAACAAACAAACAAACAGTTTTTTACTTCCCAACCGTTGATACAGTATGTTGTTACTCAAATGACAGCATCTCCCTGACTGAATGTAAACATTACAGGGCACAGAAAACTAAAAACATATATTCTCTACTTGGAGTAGGGTTCTTAATGGGGTACTGTAGGGTTTTGTGCTTGGTCTACTTAAATTTACATTGTAATTTGTTCAATGATGATTTGAGGGGTGGATACTGTAAGAGCTGTTGTATCAGTGTTTGCAGATAACCTCAAACTATGCAAACCACTTAATCCAAGATATGGTATACTTGGCAGAAGATTCAGGTTGACAAATGTAAGGTTATGCACCTGCAATTTAAGAATATGCAAGCCACTTATACCCTTAATAGGAGTGAAGTAAATTCTTCATGAAGAAGGATTTATGGCCACTTGGAAAAATGAATGAACAGAAAGTTGAATGTGGAATTGAAAAGGTTAATGAGATGAATCAGTGTTTATAGGTTTGAGGCTGATAATGTTTCTGAATGTCCTTAGAAAATAATAATTTTAATGAGGGAATAGGTATTAATATTTCAATAGATGAAGTAAGGATGGAAATTTCTAGGATCTGTCCTGCGAAGTCTGCAGGACCTGATATTTTAGGTCCTAGGGTGTTAAAGGGCTGTGCTACCCAATAGAGTGAGGTCTTTTGTTTTTTTTTTTTGATTTGAGTTTGACTAGTATGACTGTCCCTGTTCTTTGGAAGACTTCATGCCTGGTACCTGTACAAGCACCCCAATACACTTAAAGGGGAAGGAAACCTAGTCGGCGCAAACCCCAATTTCCCCCCCACCCATTTGTTGCCCACCCTCCCTCCTCCCCCCTGGCCTACCCGTCCCGCTGGGCAAATGCCCCTAACTTGTTACTTACCCTTCTGCGCAGGTCCAGTCCAGGGAGTTCACCGACGACATCTTCTTCCACGCGATCTTCTTCCTGCTGTGAACGGCGTTTTGGCGCATGCGCAGTAGGATCATTTCGGCGGTACGGATCTACTGCGCATGCGCCAAAAGTCACGTGCATGCGCAGTAGATCGTACCGGCGAAATGATCCTACTGCGCATGCGCCGTTCAAAGCAGGAAGAAGATCGCGTGGAAGAAGATGTCGTCTGTGAACTCCCTGGACTGGACCTGCGCAGAAGGGGGTGGGGGGTTTGCGCCGACTAGGTTTCCTTCCCCTTTAATGACTATAGATCTATAGCACTGAAATCTCATGTCAAGAAAGTATTGGAGAAATAGTTTTAAAACAGCTTAGGAAGGTAGTGGAGTAGTCAATTTAGAGTTTGCTTACCAGGCTTATATTGTTGAGGAGGATGTCACAATCTTCTTATTAAATAGGGCGTGTGCTCATTTGGAGGAGGCAGGTAGTTATGTTAGGATTATGTTCTTTGATTTCCCAAGTGCTACCTTATGTCCTGCTTTGCTTGGACCTAAACTTCTACAACTGAAGGTTGATGCTCACTTAGAGGCCTGGGTTATTAATTATCTTACCAGTATGCCCCAATATGTAAGGAAGTCAGGTATCATGTCTAACTCTGCACTTTGTAGTACGGGTGTACGACAGGGGACAGTTTTATCTCCTCTTCTGTTTACACTATTTACTTCTGATTTTAAGTACTCTTCACAATTATGTCACCGACAAAAGCTTTCAGATGACTCTGTAATTGTGGCCAGTATCAGAGGGGGCAGGATGCTGAATATAGTAGTGCAATTGATAGTTTTGTGGGGTGGTGTGCTGCAAACGGTCTACATTTAAATGTGGCCAAAACTAAGGAGTTAGTAGTGGATTTTAGATGTTGAGAACTGATCTTCAACCAGTCTGTATAAATGGGGTTGTTGTAGATATGGTAGAGGAATATCAATACTTGGGTATTATATTGATAATAGCTTGGACTGGGCCAAACACAAAGAGGTACTATATAGGAAGGGCATGACTAGGCTTTTCTTCCTTAGAAGATTAAGATCATTCAATGTTTGCAAGGAAATGATGCTAATGTTTTATCATTCAGTGGTAGAAAGTGTTATGTTATTTTGGTGTGGTGTGTTGGGGAAGACGACTGAAGGTAGCTAATGTACATAGACTTAATAAATTGATTAGGAGGGCAAGTTCTGGTATGATATTAGAGACCTTAGAGATAGTTTTAGAGAAGAAGAAGTTGTCTAAATTAATGAGTAATGAGTCATATCGTAGCTCCTTTAGTAATCGATTGATTTTACTTAGATGTACTACTGATCATTAAAAGAGACCTTTTTTACCTGCATCTATTTTTAATTCTTCTCTTCTAAACAGGTAGTTGTGTTTGCTTTAGTTATTTATGATGTGTAATGTATCATAATGTAATTATTAGTGATGTGCGGGCCGGCCCGATACCCGTGTTAGCAGAAACAAGGTTTTGAGTAGTATTGACAGATTAATAGATTTGTGGGAGGAAAGGGTAATGCTTTTGTTTTACTTGCACTGGTAAGGCTTCATGTTGAATACGCAATGCAGTTGGGTCCCTATCGCTCAAAAGTCCTATTATTATAAAATAGAGAAAGAAAAATTACTAAACTGGTTAAGGGTATGGAGGGTCTCAGAAAAGGCTTGTTAGGTTGGAGTTGTTTAGACTAGGAAAAGGGCACTCAGGGGGAGATATGATAGATATGTATAATTATATCAAGGGTCAATATAATAAATTCTTAGATGTTTTTTTCACCAATATGTTCTTCCAGAAGAAACCACTACAATTAGAAAATAAAGGAGGTTCCATCTAAAAGGGGTGGTTCACCTTTCAGTTACATTTTAGTATGTTATAGAATGGCTCATTCTAAGCAACTTTCAGTTTTTTACTTTTTATTACGTTCAATTTAGACCCTCTTCTATTTATATTACAGTCTCTTATTTAAATCACTGCATGGTTGCTAGGGTCATTTGGACCATAGTAACCAGATTTTGAAAACTGGAGAGCTGCTAAATAACTTATAAACCACGAATAGTAAAAAAAATAAATAAAACCAATTGCAAATTGTCTCAGAATATCACCCTCTACATCATACTATGATGTAGTAGACAGGGACAGAGCTACACTCAAATCCTACTGTATAGTTAGAGAAGGCCAACATTAGTGGGGAAAAAGCTGTTCAACAAAATTCACATGTGTTCAAGATGGTGGTGTATGTACAGTCTCTTTCCCTGGGGGATATTTTAAAGCTGCCCAACTTGCCTGATGTGCTTGGAATGAATGATGAAGTACTGTATGTGTGTGCTGGTTGTGTCAGTGATAATCTGTTTTAGCTGGTGAGTACTCCTTCCAAATTTCTTTTGCCTACTTTTAAGTTTGTCATGAAGGCACATTGCCAAGGTACATACAGTATTATATATACAGACTTGATTTTTGATGACTGAAATGTTCATAGACACAAATGTTTGCACCGTATATTAGTGTCAGGTGCACTACAAATGGTTACATAAGCAGGTAGCAAGTCTTGATAGCACTGTTGGCAGGATACACAAGGATTGTCTAATTATCAAATCACAAAATTATTATAAAATACTGCAAAAATGCAAACACAATTTACATTGGCTATGCAGTTATACGTGCACTAGGCTTTGGTAAAGCAATTGCTTTATTCATACATAAGCACCATATAATTTTAATAATCTATACACAGAACATTGCTAGAAATATGCTTAGAGTTAAGGTGGTTTAGAAGGAACATTTTTATGCAGATGCAATCTTTTCAGTTGGGTCTACTTGTCAGGAGAATATTGTGAAACTGCTGTAGGATGGATAGAGTGTTTCAATTCTGCAGAGAGGCTTCAAGCCAAACTAAATGAGAACATTTTTCAGAGAGTGAACATAATCTGAATACTGAAATCAGCACAATTTTAAAATGATTAAAACCCTGTGAGGGACTTTTATTGAAAGTTGTTCTTCTTTTGAATGAGGCTAGCTTTCTTAAGGAGCAGCAGAGATTTACAGCTACTTACCTGCATTCGTTGATTGAAAATTTACTAATAAACATGTTTAACTATGTAAATATCATAGATTATATCATCTGCAGTGCTAACAAAGAATATCAGTTTCATTTAAAACTGTAAAACACCTTACCCATAGCCACTAATTTGTGATTTCATGTGTGTTGTATTCTGATGATGGGATTAAAACGAAATCCTACAGGCATTCCTATTGATTTACTCATTCCTGTAGAGTAGATTTGTATCAGCTTCCAACTGAAAAGTGTAAAATAATGCTTTAAAGGGGCGGTTCACCTTTACGTTAACGTTTAGTGTGTTATAGAATGGCAAATTCTAAGCAACTTTTCAATTGGCCTTCATTTTTTATAGTTTTAAATTATTTGCCTTCTTTTTCTGCCTCGTTCCAGCTTTCAAATTGGTGTCATTCACCCCATCTAAAAACAAATGCTCTGTAAGGCTAGCCCTTTTATTAGTTAGCTTTCTATTCAGGCCTCTTCTATTCATAATCCTGTGTCTTATTAAAATCAATGCATGGTTGCTAGGGTAATTTGGAGCCTAGCAACCAGTTTGCTGATATTGCAAACTGGAGAGCTGCTGAATAAAAAGCTAAACAACTTAAAAACCACAATTAATAAAAAATCAAAACCAATTGCAAATTGTCTTAGAATATAATTTTCTACATCATACAAAAAGTTAATTTAAAGGTGAACTTCCCCTTTAATGATTAACTGTTCCCAAGTCAGTAAAAGAGAACAGGACCTGAGCTTTATAGCAGAGGTTTAAACTCTCTTGGTTTTGGTTTATAAAGGGACCATAAACCCTTTGTACTGTACTGCTCTGCTCAACTACATACGTTACTCAGCTAGACTAACACACTTTAACATATTATCAAGATTAAGGCATGCTGGAAGCTTTACTCCAAAAAATATTGCATCTCCGCATCTCTCCATGGCACATGGCCCATGGCTGAATTAACATTCAGAATAATCTTACAGTAAGTGCCCCACTTGATCTGTGTAAATCTGGCTCCATGTTCTTTTTTCCTGAAATTGAAAGCTTTCCGTACAGTTGTCCTAGCACTGCAAAAGTCTGTCCTTTATCCCCATGTCTGATTACAGTGTAATATAACAAAGTCAAAATTACATGCAGGTAGTCAGCATTCTCACTTGTGAATTCTCTTGCATCTATAATTAAGTTTTCGGTAATAAGATTTCTTATTGGTGTGAGTGTTTCAACAGAAAACTAGTACAAGGAGCATCTAGAACTAAATATTATAGTTATGTTGTAATAATATAAGAGCTTGGCTATCCCTTCAATGGACTGGCCGATATGCTTATGACTACTACAAACATCTAACCGTGCTTAAAGTGGACCTGTCACCCAGACACAAAAATCTGTATTATAAAAGTCCTTTTCAAATTAAACATGAAATCCAATTTCTAATTTTTATTAAAGCATTCATAGCTGTTGTAAGCTCATTTAAAAATCTCAGCTGTCAATCAAATATTGTTTGCCACTCCTCTATGCCATGGGCATAGAGGCAGGGCAGACAATTACTTTCACTTTCCATTCAGCACTTTCTAGATGTCACTGCTCTCCCCACATTCCCCCGTTCTCTTAACCGTTTAATTGTGTAGCCAGGACATGGGGATGGACATCAGGTCCCCCATTCTGGTGCACGAACAAGATTCTGAGATGATACAAGAATTGCCTTAATAACAGTGTCCACAAAATGGCTCCTGCCTGCTTGCTATAATTATGAATTCCCAGACTGAAGGAAACAAGATTCAAATAATCTATATAGTGTAATTAAGGTTCATTTTGCTTGACTAATGTGATAAAATGGGATTTTGAATAATTTTCTTTGGGTGACGGGTCCCCTTTAAAGGAACTGTTCAGTATAAAAATAAATAAAATAAAAACTGGGTAAATAGATAGGCTGTGCAAAATTACATTTTTTTTTCAATATGGTTAGTAAGCCAAAAACGTAATGTATAAAGGCTGGAGTGACTGGGTGCCTGTAATAGCCAGAACACTATTTCCTGTTTTTATTTTTACACTGAACTGCTACTTTAAGGAAATAAGTGTTGCAAGGATTAATTAACTAACATTGCAGAAAGTGCTTCAGAATATTATTTTGTCACACATTACTGCTACTGAAGTGGCCTGGTGTAGATCATATGAACATTGCAGCATCTGCCATACTTAAGATTGTTTTATATATTTGCTTCATATAGTCTTTATTGTTAGGAGATTTGCTGTGAAGACAAAAAAAACAATGCTGCACAAAGTTATTTATGAATTGATGGACAATTGCAAGTGATTTTATGGCATATGAACTACAGTAGGACACATTATTGAGCTTTTTTCCAGGTGATTTTGTCAGGAGTCAGTTAACCTATGAAATATTACTTTAATTGTGTTAATAAGATTAAGGGCTCTCACACACAAAGTTTTGGGCTGTGTTCTTCTGTATGACACATATAAGCGCTGAACGCAGGTGGAACACAACATGCTGTGTTCCATCTGTATTCAGCACTTTCATGTGTCAAAGTGAGCACGGGTCAGACAGAAGAATTGAACGCATCTGGGCCTGTGCTTGAACGGTCTGAAATAGAACACAGCCCAAAACACTTGCGTGTAAGAGCCCTTAGACAGGGCAGCATCCAGATTACACTATGGGGCAGCTTTTGCAAGAAACTCTCTGAAAACTCTCTGAAAAGTCAGATGCATGAACTAACAAATAATTTATGCCAGGGCACAGGGGTGCAAACTAGCTGGCTGTTGCTATTTTTAAAAGGACCCAAGGCAAAATATGCATCTGGTTATTATTTTAAACAGCTTAGTTTCACAAAAGGTAATGTTCACAGAAGACAAACAGGCATTTTCAGGAAAACTGTTGCAATATTGTAGCATAACGTGGGAAAACTTAAAACAAGATTAGAGTTGGCGAGATCACAAAAAAAAAGAAACACAAAACTGAGATTTGACTTTATGAACTGGAAATTACCATGTCAGACACAATGCTACTGTACTGCACTACTCAACCACACTCCTCAACCACACTCAGATGTTGCTGTACTACAAATCCCAGCATACTTTAACATATTATCAAGCTTAAAGGACCAGTAACATCAAAAATTTTTATTTAAAAAATACATTCTATATGATAAAAATAATGGACATGCCCTAATAATGCCCTAATAATGCCCTTTTTTTAAAAAAAATTCAAAATACAATTTCTCCATTACCTTGGAAACCGGCGATACGGCGATCAGTTCGCCACTGCGTGCACGTTCCCGACACTGTTCCTCCACACAGCACCGGAAGTCAGGAACAGGACGTCACACACAGAGCAGAGAGGCACAGCTTTTGACAAGGCAGCGTGAGCTGTGGGGAGAGAGGCTGCACGGAGAGAGTAATGCTGGGGGGGAGGGCTTCAGAACAGCTGGCACAGAAAGCTGCTGGGACAGAAAGGGTGCCAATAAAGAAAGCCTGCGGGGGGGGGGGGCAGAAATAAATTCTGTAACGGAGAAAGGAAGGCTTGTCAAGAAACTCTGGGGGAGTGACGAAAGGAGAAGCCTGCGCGACTGAACGGCAGTGAGAAGAACACAGAGGAGGGGGAGGAAAGTTTAAGGCTGGGTGAGGGAACTGCAGTGAGACGCACACGGAGTCAATGGCTGTGTGACAGGAACATGCTGAGGGAACAGCAGTGAGAGAGGAAGTGACGTCACGAAGAACCGGAAGAGGCACACAGATGCGCGCACGTAGAGGAGAAAGAAGATGAAGCTAGAATATGGTGGAGACCCTTTGGACACCGTGGGACAGTGCCGGTTTGAGTTTTTTCGGGTGTCTTGCCGAAACCGCAGGAAAGGGCAGCATATTGGGGGTAAGTAATGTACATTAATTATTTTTTATTTTGAAAAAAAAATTATGTTACTGGTCCTTTAAGGGTAAGGTCACACTGAGCGTTTCGGGGACTAATTGCCTTGTCTTTGCGGTGACCAATCTCCCCGAACGTCTTCCCTCACTCTGCGCTGGCTCAAATGAAAAATCGCCGGCGACTTCAGAAAATGAATCATTGTGTGTGATTAGCGCTGACGATTTTTCATTTTAGCCAGCGCAGAGTGAGGGAAGGCGTTCGGGGAGATTTAGTGTGTTACAGAATGGACATGGTCTTTATTATTCATTTTATTAATTATCTTCTGTTGGCTCTTTACAGCTTTCAAAGTGGCACTGGTCTAATCTAATAAGCAAATACTAATGTATAGTTATTGATACTTTTTATTACTTATTCTATTCAGGCCCTCTCATATTCATATTCCAGTCTCTTATTCAAACCAGTGCATGGTTACTAGGGAAATTTGGACCCTAGCAACCACATTGCAGAACATGCACACTGGAGAGCTGCTGAATAAAAAGATAACCGAGAAACCACAATTAAAAAATAAACTTGTCTCAGAATATCACTCTCTACATCATACTAAAAGTTAACTCCCTTTAAAAGAGAACTAAACCCCCCACATCAAAAGTCCCCACTGGCCCACCTCCCCCCTGCACAGTGTTATTCCAGAATTGTGTCCCCTTTTGAAATACTGACCGCACATGCAGAACAGTGGAGTGGAGCACAGGGGTGCCAATGTCGCCAGCCTCAGCTTCTTCCAGATCCTCTTCCTGCCATTCAGTAATTTAAGGAGCTTTCCAGCTCCAACTGTACATGCGCCATATATTGACATGTCGGCGCTCACTTAACGAAGAAGCTGAGGCTGACGAACATAGCACCCCTGTGCTCTGCTGTTCTTCGTGTGCGGTCAGTATTTTAAAAGGGGACACAAATCTGGAGTAGTTTTCCTTTAAGGCATGCTGTGACCTGTAGTCCAATAACATCAGGGTTATATTCTTTAAACAATATTGCTCAATAAAACTTTTCTCCAGGCCTCCACAGCCTGCGGTTGCTTTTATAGGAAAAATAATCCTCCCATGAGAGTCCCATGTGATCTGTGTAAATCTAGACCCATGTTCTTTGTTCCTACAATTGGAGTGGCAAGTTTTAAGCACAGTTTCCCTAGCACATAATAAGCATTTCCATTTGTAATTACGTTTTTTTTTTATTGCCAGGGGGCACAGCAGGACAGATTTATAGTTGGGTTTAGGGTCCCCGGCTGTCAAAATGAAATAAGTTTAGAACATGGAACAAAGGTGGTTGGTATATATATATATATATATATATATATATATATATTTATATTTGTGTGTGTGTGTATTAAAGTGCTTTATTCCATAAATGTCCCTATTGAAATGTATGGAATGAAACACTTTAAGAAACACGGATACTCAAATTGCTATCACCTTTATTATATAAAACATTTAAAAATGAAAAATCAAGTCTCTAGACATATGGCTAAGGAGATGGATTTATAACCATGCTTCAATGCTCCACTTCCTGGGTGACTTTAGAGACAAAGAGAAATCATTCGTGTGTGTGTGTTGTATAAACTCCTCAGTCGCCCTGCTGAACAATGTATTACTTACAAGATCGCCTTGTGCCAGCGCTCAGTCTCACGTGAAAATGTCTATATTTCGCTCCCTGTTGTTCCGGATTCTCCGTGCTCTGTGTATGCTGATCAAACTCCTTCCCTAAACATCATGTGACTCTTCTACGGGTACTGCAGCGGGACAAACATACTCTCCTTAGCACATACGCGGGGAATAGCAGGGACCTAAATAAAACCGAGTGTCTGTGGAGATTATTAGTTGATTTAGATGTAACAATAACAGGACATAAAAGCGTTATTTTTTAATCCCTGATAAACCCATTCTAAAGCGTTTCCGTATTAGTTACACTTCGTCAGAGCCATTCTTGATGCACTGGCTCCATCTTGTGGTACTTATAGCAGACTACTCCGTCATACGTCCCCTTACGTTATCGCCTGTGCCGTTACTTTTACAATAAAGCTTTGTCTTATGAGAGTACTTATTTAATAGAGGCTTACATAGGCAAGGGGACAGATAAGATTAAAGATGTACATTTGAAATATGTAAAAACATATAAAAACATATATAAAAAAAACAACAACCAGCTGAATATATTGGACAAATGTCTGAAAGGTGAACCACGTGTGCCTGCTGAAGGTGAATCACTAAGGGGCAGATTTATCAAGTGAATTAGAGGGAATTTTCGAAGTAAAAAAATTCGAAATTCGAAGTAATTTTTTTGGATACTTCGACCATCGAATAGGATACTACGACTTCGAATTCGATTAGAAGTAAAATCGTTTGAATATTCGACCATTCGATAATCGAAGTACTGTCTCTTTAAAAAAACTTCAACTTCAATACTTCGCCAAATTAAACCTGCCGAAGGGCTATGTTAGCCTATGGGGACCTTCTACAACCATTTTCTAAGTCTTTACACATCGAAGTAAAATTGTTTGAACGCTAAAATCCCTTGAATCGTTCAATTTGAAGGATTTAATTGTTCGATTGAATGATTTTACTTCGACCACAGGATACCCATATTCGCTGAAAAAAACTTCGATATTCAGAGTCGAATTATTTCAATTCGATGGTCGAATTTCGAAGTATTTTTAACTTCAAAATTCATCCCTTGATAAATCTGCCCCTAAATGTACAGAGGATTCAATCTTGCCCAATTTATTGCAACTATTCATTATACCTTTAACAAATGAGCCCTCAGTTCTTCTACCCTCTAGTCAAACAAGACATTCGGTATCCATGCAGGCAGAGAAAATACAATGGTTGACATGAGTAACCCATGATGTGTCAGTGGGGTCTACAGCTGGCTTTACTGACCAGGTATTGCCTGATGACAACTAAGGTATTTCTGATCAGTTGGACATAGGTACTGAGTGGTGGTAAAAAAAAAAAAAAAATTATATATATATATATATATATATATATATATATATATATATATATATATATATATATATATATATATATATAAATAAACATGGAGGAGCACACCCTAAACTTATTTAGCAACTTTAGCAAACACGTACTTACCGTGACTTGCAAGCTGTTGACGTGTCACATCTCTCTTCTTCCTTTGACTTTCTTCACTCTAATATCTCAGCCATCTCATGTCCTAATGTGGCTACCTCTGTCTACTATAGTACTCTCACCACTGCCCTTAATGAGCTTGCGCCTATAAAAACTAAACGTTCTAGATCCAAACCACTTCAACCTTGGCATACTGCTTATAAAAGACATTCACGTGCACTTGAGCGTCGCTGGCGCAAATCCCGTTCAGAATCAGACTTTTGGAGCTACAAATCTGCCCTGCACTCCTATAACACCAGCCTCTTCCAAGCCAAACAAACATACTTTACTTCACTCATTAACTCCCTTTCTAAAAAAGCAGCACAACTTTTCTCCACCTTTAACACTCTCCTTTCCCCTTCTCCACCCCCTCCATGCACATCTGTCTCTGCTCAAGATATTGCTGAGCACTTCAAAAACAAAATTGACACTATCAGAAGGGACATTACACTACTCAACCCCCCTAGACTTCCACCACCCTCCCTCCTCACTCCCCAGTCACTCCTGTGCTCCTTCACCCCTGTCACTGATGAGGAAGTCTCAAATCTTCTGGCCTTTCTCACCTTACCACCTGCCCACTTGATCCAATTCCCTCAAAACTTCTCCGCAATACCAATCCTTGTCTAATCAAAGCCTTAACTCATCTATTTAATCTTTCGCTCTCAACTGGACTGTTTCCTTCTCAACTAAAACATGCTCTTGTCACCCCCATTCTGAAAAAAACCCTCTCTTGATCCCTCCAATCTTGACAACCTCCGACCTATCTCTCTGCTACCTTTCATCTCTAAACTACTTGAGCGCCTAGTCTACAATCGACTAACCTTATTCCTCTCTGACAATAACCTGCTGGACCCCCAACAATCTGGTTTTAAGCCACAACACTCCAAAGAAACTGCCCTGACTCGACTAACTAATGACCTTTTAACCTCTAAAGCCAACAATCATTTCTCACTACTAATACTGCTTGATTTCTCAGCCGCATTTGACACTGTAGATCACCCTCTCCTCCTCCAAGTCCCTCCATTCGCTTGGCCTTCGTGACACAGCCCTGTCCTGGTTCTCTTCTTACATCACCAATCGTTCCTTCAGTGTCTCCTATAATGGAGTATCATCTTCTCCCCTACCTCTTTCTGTTGGAGTTCCTCAAGGCTCTGTCCTGGGACCATTACTATTCTCCCTCTATACTTCCTCCCTCGGCAAATTAATCAACTCATATGGTTTCCACTACCACCTCTATGCTGACGATACTCAGATCTATATCTCATCTCCTGATCTCAACCCAGAACTCCTAACTCGCGTCTCCTCCTGCCTGTCCGCTATCTCTACCTGGATGTCGCAACGCTACCTTAAATTAAACCTCTCTAAAACTGAAATGGTTCTCTTTCCTCCAACTAACACCAGCAACATCCCGGAAGTATCCATCATAGTTAATAATTCCACTATCACCCCCTCTCCCCAGGCCCGGTGCCTTGGGGTTATCCTAGATTCTGCCCTGTCATTCACTCCGCATATCCAGTCACTTATTAAATCATGTCACTTCCACCTAAGGAACATATCCAAAATACGATCATTTATCACCCAAGATGCTGCCAAAATTCTAATTCACTCTCTCATCATATCGCATCTAGACTACTGTAACTCTCTTTTAATTGGCCTTCCCCTCCAGAGACTGTCACCTCTCCAGTCGATAATGAACACTGCTGCGAGGCTCATATACCTCAGCAACTGCTCCTCCTCTGCCTCGCCATTCTGTCAATCCCTGCACTGGCTTCCGTTACCTTTCAGAATCAAATTCAAATTAATGACACTGACTTTCAAAGCACTTCATAACTCTGCCCCACCCTACATCTCTGAACTCATCTCTATATACTCACCCAATCGCTTACTACGCTCCTCTACTGACCTGCTACTCAACTCTTCTCTCATTATCTCCTCACATGCTCGCATTCAAGACTTTGCAAGGGTTGCACCCCTCCGCTGGAACTCTCTCCCACGGTCTGTCCGACTTTCTCCCAACCTTTCTGCTTTCAAAAAATCTCTGAAAACGCACTTCTTTCGAGAAGCCTACCCTCACTCTGCTTAACTACCAAACGCAACACCACATACAATACCACATTTCTCACCCACTTAATTCGATCTTGTCCACTCCCACACCTTGTGTATTGCTCCCTTTCCTTTAGACTGTATGCCTATGCATAGGGCCTTCCTCACCTTTTTGTACCTGTATTGATTGTGATGTATGTAACTCCATATGTTCTATGTATATAATTCATGTGATTTAGTTGTATAATCACATTTACTTTACAGTGCTACGCAATATGTTGGCGCTATATAAATACATGTTAATAATAATAATAATAATAATAATAACTTGCCCGGGTGCTGGTAAATAAGGTAAATAAAGTCACATAGTACCGCACTCAACGGGAATACTTGTGAAAAAATCAAGAATTATTTAAATAAATCCGACAATTCGAACACCTAGGGGCAGATGTATGAAGGGTCGAATATCGAGGGTTAATTAACCCTCGATATTCGACTAGGAACTAAAATCCTTCGACTTCGAATATCGAAGTCGAAGGATTTAGTGCAAATGCTGCGATCGAACGATCGAAGGAATATTCCTTCGATCGAACGATTAAATCCTTCGAATCTAACGATTCGAAGGATTTTAATACAACGATCGAAGGAATATCCTTCGATCAAAAAAACTTAGGCAAGCCTATGGGGACCTTCCCCATAGGCTAACATTGACTTCGGTAGCTTTTAGCTGCCGAAGTAGGGGGTTGAAGTTTTTTTTTAAAGAGACAGTACTTCGACTATCGAATGGTCGAATAGTCAAACGATTTTTAGTTCGAATCGTTCGATTCGTAGTCGTAGTCGAAGGTCGAAGTAGCCCATTCGATGGTCGAAGTAGCCCAAAAAACACTTCGAAATTCAAAGTTTTTTTACTTCGAATCCTTCACTCGAGCTTCATGAATCGGCCCCCAACTGTGCTCTTTCTCAAGGATAACAAAACTATATATATATATATATATATATATATATATATATATATATATATATATATATATATATATAGTCAAATACAAGAGTCCTCTGCACTCAACCCATTATTAATATATTTAAGACAGAGACATTTTGACATTTTGTGCATACTGCTACTGAAAAATGCCTTACCCTTTAAACCACACAGGGATTGTTTGTCCATATATTGCAATATATTTAAGCTGGCCAACTACGTCAAAGTCATCCCATATCTGGCCAGTCCTACGCTTAATTTTCATCTGATTCATTAAGAATTCAATTGCTTAATTATACATTTTACAAAGGGACTAAGTTTTACCTGCAACTTACTAGCTGCTTTCAAAGTAAAACTCCCAAACTTGGCTGCCCTTTTATTAGACACCAGTGGGATCACCTGACTATAGCTGGGAAGGGTGGGAGCTACAACATGGAGCTGGTCACTGCTCCTGTATAACTATAACAAACAAGGGAAAGTTGTGCTCACCACTATTTTTTTAAAAACCATTAGGCGGGGGTGCAATGAGGGTGTGACCACAAAATACATATAGTCAAATACAAGAGTCCTCTGCACTCAACCCATTATCAATATATTTAAGACAGAGACATTTTGTGCATACTGCTACTGAAAAATGCCTTACCCTTTAAACAACACAGGGATTGTTTGTCCATATATTGCAATATATTTAAGCTGGCCAACTACGTCAAAGTCATCCCATATCTGGCAGGCAAGTTGCAGGTAAAACTTAGTCCCTTTGTAAAATGTATAATTAAGCAATTGAATTCTTAATGAATCAGATGAAAATTAAGCGTAGGACTGGCCAGATATGGGATGACTTTGACGTAGTTGGCCAGCTTAAATAGTCGAAGTACTGTCTCTTTTAAAAAAACTTCGACCCCTAGTTCGCCATCTAAAAGCTACCGAAGTCAATGTTAGCCTATGGGGAAGGTCCCCATAGGCTTGCCTAACTTTTTTGTGATCGAAGGATATTCCTTCGATCGTTGGATTTAAATCCTTCGAATCGTTCGATTCGAAGGATTTAATCGTTCGATCGAAGGAATTATCCTTCGATCGTTCGATCGAACTATCTGCGCTAAATCCTTCGACTTCGATATTCGAAGTCGAAGGATTTCAATTCCCAGTCAAATATCGAGGGTTAATTAACCCTCGATATTCGACCCTTAGTGAATCAGCCCCTAAAAGATTCACTTGGCCTACTAGCCCTTTGCAAAAAGTTTCATCATCCACTGTTCCTTTGAGAATCAATCAATCAGACTTCAAGGAGATCTACATACTGCTACGCTTTACTGTACAACACACTTTACACTTATATCTTATATGCATAACTTTTCCACAAGTCTCCACAGCCAGCGGTTGTATTTTAGAATGCAAAATAATCCTCAGATAAGAATCCCACCCGATCTGTGTAAATCTGGCTCAGGTGTCTTAATGGGAAACATTATTGATTCCCTCAGTTGTTGCTGGCCTGCAAAGCCCAGCATACTTTAAGATATTATCAAGGTATGCTGGGAGCTGTAGTCTAGTAAATCATGCAAAAACGATTCCTTTTTCTCCAGCCTCTCCAACTCTCCAGCCCGGTGTTTGGAAAAGAGGTCGGCAGCTCTCCACAATACATAAATGCAAAAAATTACCAAACACACGATGGCAAATGCAGTGGGGCGAACCCCTGCGTGTTTAATTCATGTCAATTATGTAACGTTTCGGGAATGGACTTCTTCGTCAGACAGAGCTGTAGTCTAGCAACATCAGAATTCTATTCTTAAAGCAATATTGCTCAATAAATTATAGCCCCAACTCTCCAGGGGCTACAGCTGTATTAAAATGTTCTTTGTTTCCGCAGTTGAAATTGGAAGAAATAATGCTAGAATTTCTTACGTGAAAGTTATATTTTATTCACTGTGATAAAACAACTTTTTTAATCTGGAGGGAAACATCTTTAGGCTAGGGCCAGAAGCTATGGATTTCGCTTCCTGGCTAGTCCCCATCTCTTTCTGTAAGTCTATACTTCTGGGTGCAGGCAGGCAGCAGCAGGTAGGCATGAGCAGAGGAGTAGTGGGGGAGAAGATCCGCAACTGTTATCTCATAGCTTAAAAGTATCCCAATAGCCCATCCTGACTGTTGTACCAGTGGCGTAACTACCGGGGGAGCAGGGGGTGCGATTGGGCCAGGGCCCACACCCCTAAAGGGCCCCCGGCAGCTTGCGCGCCACTGTGTTCTTAGGTAAATGCAGCCGTAAATGCGGCCGTTTCTGGGCGTACTAAGGGGGGGGGCCCAGCTGCACGTTCAAAGGAACCAGAACCCTCTGTAACTCAATGCACATAGTCCCCCTGTAAAAACTGTATACTGTCTGGATCCTACATTCAGACTACAACAGGCATAATCACTAAATGGCATCCCATTGGCCCAGCACTATTAGCTGTGATTGGCTCTATTACAATTCATGGCCGGATTGGTCTCTATAATGGCCCATCTGATCTTTGTGATTGCATCAAAACCTGTTATGCATTTATCACAGGGGCTGTTGCATTTCTGGCTTACAAATGTGGTTGTTAAGAATTCCATTTTTCTAGTCTTTGTAAAGAAGCTCAGAGGGCACATTCTAAACTTTGTCCTGCCACAAAGAAACCAAGAAACTGCACAGCTGAAAGATAATGCAGCTGAATACCAGCACCCTGCTACCAACAGTTCCCCGTTCCTGAACTAGACCACTTAGTGTAAGCTGGTAACCATTCAATTGCTGGTGGAAACATGTAGATGTGTAGTTGCAATACTCCAATAAATTGTCTCATCCTGTTATATGAACCATTTTTTTGGGTCCTGCACTATGTCTGTGATCCCATTGGGTCCTCTCTTGAATCCCCAGTTTGTAAAAAAAAAAATACCAAGACACATTGTGGCTACTTTGCCCAGCAAACAGTACTGTCTTTGGGAGGGAATCTTAGTCCTGTTCCCAGGCAGCACACCTATATCGATACTAAAATGATATAGGACCTATATTGATACTAAAATGATATAGGGAGGGGGTGTTAGGCAACTGTAAAAATTTGTAACCGCAACCAAACACAAACACCCCTGAAAATATCACATTGAACATACTGTATCTGCTCTGCATTTGCTTCTGCTCTCTGTGCCTATGATGTTGAGACAGCCCTCATAAAATGTGCCTTATTTTTATGAAGGACTTTTCCCTGCTGACTCAAAAAGATGATTCTTTACTTCAGCCACCTGAATGTTCTTTTGTAATGAGAGCCTACACTTTTGTTTGGCCACTCCTAATAAATAATGTCAGAAATGAAATCATGTATCAGAATTATTATTAAATATTATTAATATTATATATTGTAATATTATTATTATTATTATGATCCATTGAAGATCTAACAGCTTTAACGAGATTTTTAATATTTTCCTCAGCAAAGACATAGGTATCCTCTTTCACTTCATCATTATGAATCCTTCATAAACTCATGTTAATCAGACATTATAGCATGATTTGAGGATGTACTAGCCTGTGGTTGAGGATGGGCAGAAACATTTACAGCATCAAAGGTCTGTTGCATATCTCGAACCACAACATAAATTTTGATATAACCTCAGGTATCTTCCAATGACAATTTTAAGTTGTTCAGTTAGCACAAATAGTTTCTTGGAAGTCTCAACACTTAGGGGTATATTTAGAGTGAAGTCTAAGATCACCACAGTCCGCCTCCATTCATTTCTATGGGATTTCTAAAAGAGTATTTATTAATGGGTGAAAGTGAAAGTTCACCCTTTGATAAATACGCCTTTACAAATGCCATAGAAATGGATGGAAAGAGGCGGGTTTTCACTCTAGCAGACTGGGCAATCTCTAACTTCACTAAAGGTGTATTTTTATTTATTTTCAAAATAAACAAAATTACATTAACAACAAAAAAGACAAATGAGACGAAACATTAAACTTGAAATAATCAAATAGGAATATGTAGTTTCTAAGTCACATATACAAGTTAGCAATTTGCCTGACTCTGTATGTACCTTTTATTTTGTGGAGTATGAAGTTACTTGCTTGTTGTTCCCCGTAGTGGGAAATGCTAATGGGGTGTTTTGCATTGGGAGTAGTTGTGAAAGAGCACATCTTTTTGAACTCTAATAGCCTGTGGTCTTTCTTCTGAGAGGGACATTGCTAAGAGAAGGGATAAAAAATGGAAATACAGAATGAAACCCAGGACTCCACCAGTGGGGCTGCGCCAATGCCTTGCAGCTATAAGAACTTAAGCAGAACTTTCACAGCCCATATCCATGTCCCTCATTGCAGGATATGTGAGAACGCATGCTTGCGTCCTGTCCGGCGCAGGCGCGGACGCGCTAATGCGCGTCGGCGTCTGACGCGGGACGCCGGCGACGGTCGTGGACGCGCCGGCGCAAGGACGTAGGCGGAAACGCCTGTGACGGACGTGCTGGTGTCAGCTCCGCGACATCAGCGCAATGACGCCAGTTTGGCGCCAAAACTCCTGTATTTAAACCCAAACCAGATTAACATGCATTGCCTGGTTATTAGGTTATTTCGACTGAAACCCTAGCGACTCTGAACTTTGGATTCCGATTATTGACCCTTGCCTGAACCCGGACTTTGATTACTGCCGCCTGTCTCGACCTTCTTGCCTGTTTATCGACTACGAATATTTCTGCCTGCCTTTTGACCTCGGATCTCCTGACTACGACTTTTGCCTCATCCCTTGTACTTCGCTGATCGTCTAACTGGCTACTCTCCACAACCCTGCTCCCTGTTCCACTCCAGGTGGGTAGCGGTTGTGTGAGGCGCTTGTGGGTTCATTTACTTCTGCTCCAGCCTCTTCTACGTCTGGATTATACTGGTAAGTCCTGACAGTATAACCAGGCCAAAGATGGATCCAGCTGAAGGGGCGTCCCCGTTTGCAGTCCTGACGCAACAACTATCTTCTCTTACGCAAGCCGTCCGGGAGCTGCAAAGTGGCTATGCTCAGCTACAGGAGCACATTAGGACCCAACCACCGGTTGTTCTCCCTTCCACGGCAGCTGCAACTCCTCCGGTTCCAGCGGAAGTCCAGGTGATCACTTCTGAGATTTCGGAACCTAAGGTGGCCTTTCCGGAGAAGTTTGCGGGTGATCGGAAGTTGTTCCGGAATTTTAGGAGCAATTGTAAGCTACTGTTTACTCTCAAGCCTCACACCTATCCCTCTGAGCAGACCCGGGTCGGGGTGATCATCTCTTTTCTGACGGGAGAACCACAGACGTGGGCCTTCTGTCTTATGGATCGCCATAGTCCTGCATTGTCCACAGTTGACTCCTTCTTTGATGCCATGGCAGTTCTTTTTGACGATCCGCACAGAGCCACTACTGCTGAAGCCGCCCTGCGTGCCTTGAAGCAAGGTAACCGTCCAGCGGAAGACTACACCCTGGAATTCCGGCAATGGGCAGATGACACGGAGTGGAATCCGGCTGCGCTTAAGAACCAGTATCGCTTCGGCCTTTCTTCTGAACTAAAAAATGAATTGGCCCGTACTGGCATTCCCGACAGTCTGGAGGACTTCATCTGTCTGGCCATCCAACTCGATCGGAGGCTCAGGGAGCGCATAGAGGAAGAAGAGGCAGAAAGAGCGGGTCTTCCACCTCAGTCTTGGATGCTACCAACCGCTCCACCTCCTATCCGAGTGCCTTCCACTTTTCCTCCAGCTGTTCCACCACCCGTCTTCAGTGCAGCCCCAGAGCCGATGCAGATTGGAGCCATTAGATCTGCATTAACTCCAGAGGAACGGATCAGACGTCGCAGACTCAACCTCTGCCTTTATTGTGGACAGGCAGGTCACTTGCTTCGGGGTTGTCCGATTCGTCCAACGGGTAAGAGGATTTTCGAAAGAGACTTTTCCAGTTGCCATGTCCCTGTGCCTCTCCTGACTGTCTCTTTATCATTGCAGTGGGGAGACAAGCGGGTAGAGCTTCAAGCAATCCTTGATTCTGGGGCCAGCGGGTGTTTCCTGGACAATAAAGTGGCGCTACAGTTCCAGATCCCACTCCAGTCCAAAAAGAACCCCATAGCCCTCCGTGTGGCAGATGGTTCCCTGATTACCTCGGGCCCTGTGGTGCAAGAGACCGTCTCACTTTTTGTTGTGTTAAATAAAGGGCATACTGAAGTCATGAACTTTGATGTGGTTTCTTCGCCTCTATTTCCCGTCATTCTGGGTCTACCCTGGTTGCAGAAACACAACCCGTCCATCAACTGGACTACCGGTGAAGTGAACTTTCTTTCAAATTTTTGTTCCTCTCAATGCATTTTCTCTTTCAACAGAGTCTGTTCTTTATCTCCTGCTTCCGAAATTCATAATCTTCTTCCTCAAGCTTACTGGGAATTTACGGACGTTTTCAATAAGAAAGGGGCAGACAAGTTGCCTCCTCATCGTATTTATGATTGCCCTATTAATCTTCTTCCAGGGGCTCAGATTCCTTTTGGACGAGTTTATCCATTGTCCGAGTCTGAACTATCGGAACTTCGTTCTTATTTAGATGAGAATCTGGCCAAAGGCTTCATTCGACAATCTTCTTCTCCAGCAGGAGCTGGGATCTTCTTTGTTGAAAAAAAAGATCATTCTTTAAGGCCGTGTATTGATTACCGGGATCTGAACAAGATCACTGTTAAGAATCGTTATCCACTTCCTCTTATTCCTGAACTTTTTCAACGTTTAGCGGAGGCTAAGATCTTTTCTAAACTGGATCTCCGTGGCGCATACAATCTCGTCAGAATAAGAGAAGGTGATGAGTGGAAAACGGCTTTTCGTACTCGTTATGGGCATTTTGAATACCTGGTCATGCCCTTTGGTCTTTGCAAACGCTCCTGCAATGTTTCAACATTTTGTCAATGATGTTTTCAGAGACTTCCTCGACATATTCGTTATCATATATTTGGATGATATCCTTGTTTTTTCTAATTCTTTGGAGGAACACAGATCATATTTAAAAAAGGTGCTGGCTCGTCTACGTATTCATCAGCTTTATGCTAAAATTGAGAAATGTGTCTTTGAACAAACATCTGTGGACTTTTTGGGTTTTCTCCTTTCTCCGCAGGGAATTCAGATGGACTCCAGGAAGATCTCGGCAATTCTTGACTGGCCAATTCCTTCTTCCAAGAAAGCTGTCCAACGTTTTATTGGTTTTGCAAATTTTTATAGGAAATTTATAAAAAAAATTTCCCAGGTTATTCTTCCAATTACTGAATTGACTCGTAACAATCAAAAGTTTTGTTGGTCACCACAAGCCCAGGCGGCCTTTGAGAAATTGAAGGCACTCTTCACTTCAGGCCCAATTCTTCATCATCCTGACGTTTCCCTTCCCTTCATCCTGGAAGTTGACGCTTCAGAGCTTGCGGTGGGTGCTGTGTTATCGCAAAGAGCTGGGTTTCAGGAGGATCTGCATCCTGTCGCTTTTTTTTCTCGTAAACTGGCCAAGAGCGAATGTAACTATGATGTCGCGGATCGTGAATTACTTGCCATTAAGTTAGCACTTGAAGAGTGGAGGTATCTCCTTGAAGGATCTAAACATCCAATCCTCATCTTTACGGATCATAGGAATCTGGAGTACTTACGTTCGGCCAAGAGGTTGAGACCCAGACAAGCAAGGTGGGCTTTATTCTTCATGAGATTCAATTTTCATCTTACTGTCAGGTATTGCTGGGAGTCGAGCCGGGGACCTTTGGGTTTCTGGCTCGATACCCTAAACATTTGGCCAGGTGAGCAGCCTGTAGGGTTACTCACTGTGTGTAACCTGGCCTCTGCAGTCCCAGCCCAGCTGCCGCCTGATTGGCCTCTCCAGCCCCAGCTCAGCTGCTGCCTATCTTAATCAACCAATCAGGGCTGCCTCTTCCCTATTTAAGGGCAGCTCTCAGACCACTCCTTGCCAGAGCATTGCATGGTTTTCTAGTACTGCGGCATCGCCCCTAACTAGGTTTCTAGCTCTTGCCCCTTCTCCCTTGTTAGTCTGCCTTGTCTTGTCCTGCTTACCTTTCCTATCTTGTACCTTTCTAGCCTCGACCTTGTTCCAACCCTACCTTGTACTCCTCTCTTGCTATCCAGCTTCCAGCTCTCTAGCTATCCTGCTCCAGTCTCCCTCTCTTGCTATCCTGCTCCAGTCTCCCTCTCTTGCTATCCTGCTCCAGTCTCCCTCTCTTGCTATCCTGCTCCAGTCTCCCTCTCTTGCTATCCTGCTCCAGTCTCCCTCTCTTGCTATCCTGCTCCAGTCTCCCTCTCTTGCTATCCTGCTCCAGTCTCCCTCTCTTGCTATCCTGCTCCAGTCTCCCTCTCTTGCTATCCTGCTCCAGTCTCCCTCTCTTGCTATCCTGCTCCAGTCTCCCTCTCTTGCTATCCTGCTCCAGTCTCCCTCTCTTGCTATCTTGCTCCAGTCTCCCTCTCTTGCTATCTTGCTCCAGCCCTCTCTTGCTCCAGTCCTCTCTTGCTATCTTGCTCCAGCCCTCTCTTGCTCCAGTCCTCTCTTGCTATCTTGCTCCAGTCCTGTCTTGCTATCCGCTCCTGTCTCCCTCTCTTGCTATCTTGCTCCAGTCTCCCTCTCTTGCTATCTTGCTCCAGCCCTCTCTTGCTCCAGTCCTCTCTTGCTATCTTGCTCCAGTCCTCTCTTGCTATCTTGCTCCAGTCCTGTCTTGCTATCCGCTCCTGTCTCCCTCTGCACTCTATCCCCCAGTTTGATCTACGCCCGCACCGTCCTGTCCCATCCAAGCCGTTCCACTCCTGCCACGTCCAGTCCTTTCCTGTTGAGTCGTCGCCCTCTTCTTCCTGTCTTGTCCAGTCCTGATCGTCGTCCTATCCGTCCTGTTCCAGTCTGACTCTTCGCCCTCATCTACCTGTTCCTGCTTCCCTTCAAGTTTCCCCTTGGCACATACAGCCCCTGCCTCAAGGACTCGCCCTTTCCCTTCAGACTCTACAGCGCCCCCTACCTAATCCTTGACAGAATGCTCTGGCCAAAAGAGTCTGCAAGGGCTGTTCCTGTGCCTTCTGACCGGATTCCCAAAAAGACTGAATATTCTATTTTGACCCGCAGATACTGTGATGGCTCCCCAAGTAAAATTCCTATCTTTCTAGAGGAAGTCCTGCTCCTTTCAGAGAAAAAACACTTTCTAAGTGCTCCTCCAGTCGAGCAAGTTTCGGAAATCATTTTCTTCCTGCTAGAAGGTGAAGCTCGTTACTGGGCCGAGAACTTACTGTGCAGTAAATCCCCTATAATCTACGATACTGCTCAGTTTCTGTTGGCATTCCTAGATAAATTTGCCTCAGTTCCAGGGCCGGCTATCCCTCCGCAGTCTGCTCCAGTTCTAGGGCCGGCTATCCCTCCGCAGTCTGCTCCAGTTCCAGGGCCGGCTATCCCTCTGCAGTCTGCTTCGGTTCCCGGGCCTGCCACCCCTCAGCAACTGCTTCCCCTGCAGCCTCGGCTGCCCACAGCTCCAGAGGGGCCTACCCAGCAGCATCGGCTGCCCACAGCTCCAGAGGGGCCTACCCAGCAGCATCGGCTGCCCACAGCTCCAGAGGGGCCTACCCAGCAGCATCGGCTGCCCACAGCTCCAGAGGGGCCTACCCAGCAGCATCGGCTGCCCACAGCTCCAGAGGGGCCTACCCAGCAGCATCGGCTGGCCACAGCTCCAAAGGGGCCTACCCAGCAGCATCGGCTGGCCACAGCTCCAGAGGGGCCTACCCAGCAGCATCGGCTGGCCACAGCTCCAGAGGGGCCTACCCAGCAGCATCGGCTGGCCACAGCTCCAGAGGGGCCTACCCAGCAGCATCGGCTGGCCACAGCTCCAGAGGGGCCTACCCAGCAGCATCGGCTGGCCACAGCTCCAGAGGGGCCTACCCAGCAGCATCGGCTGCCCACAGCTCCAGAGGGGCCTACCCAGCAGCATCGGCTGCCCACAGCTCCAGAGGGGCCTACCCAGCAGCATCGGCTGCCCACAGCTCCAGAGGGGCCTACCCAGCAGCATCGGCTGGCCACAGCTCCAAAGGGGCCTACCCAGCAGTATCGGCTGGCCACAGCTCCAGAGGGGCCTACCCAGCAGCATCGGCTGGCCACAGCTCCAGAGGGGCCTACCCAGCAGCATCGGCTGGCCACAGCTCCAGAGGGGCCTACCCAGCAGCATCGGCTGGCCACAGCTCCAGAGGGGCCTACCCAGCAGCATCGGCTGGCCACAGCTCCAGAGGGGCCTACCCAGCAGCATCGGCTGGCCACAGCTCCAGAGGGGCCTACCCAGCAGCATCGGCTGGCCACAGCTCCAAAGGGGTCTACCCAGCAGCTTCGGCTGGCCACAGCTCCAAAGGGGTCTACCCAGCAGCATCGGCTGCCTACAGTTCCAGTGGGGCCTTCCCTGCAACCGCCATTGCCTTCAGCTCTAGAGCCGGTTCCCCAGCAGCCTCCGCTGCCCATGGCTTCAGCTAGGCTTCCCCGGCGACTGGCTCCCCACTGGCTGCCTCCTGCACTTGTGCCGGCTCAACAGCAGCTGCCTCCTGTACCCATGCCTTGTCCTGTGCCCCCAGAAGTGGGGCTTCTGCCTGATCCTGTGCCCCCAGAAGTGGGGCTTCTGCCTGATCCTGTGCCCCCAGAAGTGGGGCTTCTGCCTGATCCTGTGCCCCCAGAAGTGGGGCTTCTGCCTGATCCTGTGCCCCCAGAAGTGGGGCTTCTGCCTGATCTTGTGCCCCCAGAAGTGGGGCTTCTGCCTGATCTTGTGCCCCCAGAAGTGGGGCTTCTGCCTGATCCTGTGCTCCCAGAAGTGGGGCTTCTGCCTGATCCTGTGCTCCCAGAAGTGGGGCTTCTGCCTGATCCTGTGCTCCCAGAAGTGGGGCTTCTGCCTGTTCCTGTGCTGCCAGAAGTGGGGCTTCTGCCTGATCCTGTGCCCCGAGATGGGGGGCTTCTGCCTTGTCCTGTGCCCTCAGAGGTGGGGCTTCTGCAGTGTCTTAACACAGTGACTGTACCAACCCTTAAAATAACATTCAAAACCCAGGCACTCATGTGGAGGGCACCCACGAGGGTGGAGTTGCCTATACTGTTGCCAAGTCCCAGGGCACCCGCATGGGTGGCTCTGCCAAAAACCTGGGCACCCGCCAGGGTGGCTCTTCTGAGTCCCAGAGCACCCGCCAGGGTGGCTCTTCTGAGTCCCAGAGCACCCGCCAGGGTGGCTCAACCGAGTATCAGAGCACCCGCCAGGGTGGCTCTACCGAGTATCAGAGCACCCGCCAGGGTGGCTCTTCCGAGTCCCAGAGCACCCACCAGGGTGGCTCTACCAAGTATCAGAGCACCCGTGAGGGTGGCTCCTCCAGGTCCCAGAGCACCCGCCAGGGTGGCTCTACCTAGTATCAGAGCACCCGTGAGGGTGGCTCTTCCAGGTCCCAGGGCACCCGCCAGGGTGGCTCTTCCGAGTCCCAGGGCACCCGCCAGGGTGGCTCTTCCGAGTCCCAGGGCACCCGCCAGGGTGGCTCTTTCGAGTCCCAGGGCACCCGCCAGGGTGGCTCTGCCAAGCATCAGGGCACCCGCCAGGGTGGCTCTGCCAAGTTCCAGGGTGGCTAATACAATAGCATTACCTTCTAGTTGGGCACCCATGTGGTTAGTTCTGCCCATAGCATTGCCAGTTCCCCAGGTGCACGAAAATGTTGGTCACTGTGGCGCCTGGGAGTCGCCTTGTGAGGGGGGGAATACTGTCAGGTATTGCTGGGAGTCGAGCCGGGGACCTTTGGGTTTCTGGCTCGATACCCTAAACATTTGGCCAGGTGAGCAGCCTGTAGGGTTACTCACTGTGTGTAACCTGGCCTCTGCAGTCCCAGCCCAGCTGCCGCCTGATTGGCCTCTCCAGCCCCAGCTCAGCTGCTGCCTATCTTAATCAACCAATCAGGGCTGCCTCTTCCCTATTTAAGGGCAGCTCTCAGACCACTCCTTGCCAGAGCATTGCATGGTTTTCTAGTACTGCGGCATCGCCCCTAACTAGGTTTCTAGCTCTTGCCCCTTCTCCCTTGTTAGTCTGCCTTGTCTTGTCCTGCTTACCTTTCCTATCTTGTACCTTTCTAGCCTCGACCTTGTTCCAACCCTACCTTGTACTCCTCTCTTGCTATCCAGCTTCCAGCTCTCTAGCTATCCTGCTCCAGTCTCCCTCTCTTGCTATCCTGCTCCAGTCTCCCTCTCTTGCTATCCTGCTCCAGTCTCCCTCTCTTGCTATCCTGCTCCAGTCTCCCTCTCTTGCTATCCTGCTCCAGTCTCCCTCTCTTGCTATCCTGCTCCAGTCTCCCTCTCTTGCTATCCTGCTCCAGTCTCCCTCTCTTGCTATCCTGCTCCAGTCTCCCTCTCTTGCTATCCTGCTCCAGTCTCCCTCTCTTGCTATCCTGCTCCAGTCTCCCTCTCTTGCTATCCTGCTCCAGTCTCCCTCTCTTGCTATCCTGCTCCAGTCTCCCTCTCTTGCTATCCTGCTCCAGTCTCCCTCTCTTGCTATCCTGCTCCAGTCTCCCTCTCTTGCTATCTTGCTCCAGTCTCCCTCTCTTGCTATCTTGCTCCAGTCTCCCTCTCTTGCTCCAGTCCTCTCTTGCTATCTTGCTCCAGTCTCCCTCTCTTGCTATCTTGCTCCAGCCCTCTCTTGCTCCAGTCCTCTCTTGCTATCTTGCTCTAGTCCTGTCTTGCTATCCGCTCCTGTCTCCCTCTCTTGCTATCTTGCTCCAGCCCTCTCTTGCTCAAGTCCTCTCTTGCTATCTTGCTCCAGTCCTGTCTTGCTATCCGCTCCTGTCTCCCTCTCTTGCTATCTTGCTCCAGTCTCCCTCTCTTGCTATCTTGCTCCAGCCCTCTCTTGCTCCAGTCCTCTCTTGCTATCTTGCTCCAGTCCTGTCTTGCTATCCGCTCCTGTCTCCCTCTGCACTCTATCCCCCAGTTTGATCTACGCCCGCACCGTCCTGTCCCATCCAAGCCGTTCCACTCCTGCCACGTCCAGTCCTTTCCTGTTGAGTCGTCGCCCTCTTCTTCCTGTCTTGTCCAGTCCTGATCGTCGTCCTATCCGTCCTGTTCCAGTCTGACTCTTCGCCCTCATCTACCTGTTCCTGCTTCCCTTCAAGTTTCCCCTTGGCACATACAGCCCCTGCCTCAAGGACTCGCCCTTTCCCTTCAGACTCTACAGCGCCCCCTACCTAATCCTTGACACTTACATATCGACCTGGGTCTAAGAATGTTAAAGCAGATGCTTTGTCCCGTATGTTTTCTTCTGAAGACGAGCCGTCCTTGGTTCCTGAAACAATTTTAAACTCTAATAATTTTCTCCTGCTACAGTCTACCCTGGTTGATGGAATTAAAGACGCTTCCTTAAATCTCTCTGAACCATCGTTAGTTTCCAAGGAGGGCCTTCTTCTTCATCAAGGTAAAATTTTTGTTCCTGAACCTATGCGGTTAGAGGTCCTCAAGAATGTTCATGATTCAAAATTGGCAGGTCATCCAGGTATCAAGAAAACTATTATCCTGGCTAAGAGACTATTTTGGTGGCCTGGGTTGGCTAAGGACTGTTTTCAATTTGTTTCGTCTTGTGAAGTCTGCTCTAGGTCCAAGGACTCTCATTCTCGGCCTATTGGTCTTCTACAACCTCTGCCGGTGCCTTCTCGTCCATGGGGTTCGGTTTCTTTGGATTTCATTTCTGATTTGCCTTTGTCTTGTGATTGTTCCACGATTGTCGTTTTTGTGGACCGTTTAACAAAAATGGCTCATTTCAAGTCCTTACCTAGACTTTCTTCTGCTTCTGAGACTGCTGATACCTTCATTAAGGAAGTGGTAAGGCTCCATGGTCTTCCGGATGAGGTGGTGTCGGATCGAGGACCACAATTCACTTCCCAGTTTTGGAGATCGTTGTGTGGAGCACTCAAGATTTCGGTGTCCCTTTCCTCTGCCTTTCATCCCGAGTCCAATGGTCAGACCGAACGATCTAATCAGACTCTCGAGCAATATCTGAGATGTTATTCTTCATACCTCCAAGATGACTGGGTGAATCTTCTTCCCTTAGCCGAGTTCGCCTATAATAATTCCCATCATTCTTCAATCAATCAGTCCCCCTTCTTCGCAAACTATGGTTTTCATCCAGTAACTTTTCCCTCTGCCATTGTTTCTGACATTTTAGTTCCTGCTGTCAAAGACCGATTAACCTTCTTATCCAATAATTTTCAAAAGATCCAGGAAAACATGAAGCAGGCCCAACAAAATTTCAAGATGTATGCCAATCGGAGACGGAGAGGGGACCCAGAGTTCAAGGTGGGTGACCGTTTTTAGTTATCAACTGTTAACCTTAAGCTTTCTTGTCCCAGTAGGAAGTTGGGTCAGCGTTTCCTGGGTCCCTTCCCTATTATTCGCCAAGTCAATTCTGTGGCCTTTCAACTCAAACTTCCAGCTTCCTGGCACATCCATCCAGTGTTTCATGCTGCTCTTCTAAAACCAGCCTCAACATTCCGATTTCCTGGGCGTTCGGCTCCTCCTCCGCTACCTGTGGTGGTCAACGGTCAGGAAGAATTTGAGGTTGAGGAGATCCTGGATTCCAGACTAAGAGGCAAGCGGCTCCAGTACCTGGTGAGATGGAAGGGTTACGGTCCGGAAGAGAATTCTTGGGAACCAACGTCGAATATCCTCGCTCCTGAGTTGCTGGAGAAATTCCATAGAACTCACCCTGGTAAGCCTTCTGGTGGTCGTGCCTGAGGCCGCTCCTTGATGGGGGGCAATGTGAGAACGCATGCTTGCGTCCTGTCCGGCGCAGGCGCGGACGCGCTAATGCGCGTCGGCGTCTGACGCGGGACGCCGGCGACGGAGGCGCCGGCGCCGGTCGCGGGCGCAAGGACGTAGGCAGAAACACCTGTGACGGACGTGCTGGCGTCAGCTCCGCGACGTCAGCGCAATGACGCCAGTTTGGCGCCAAAACTCCTGTATTTAAACCCAAACCAGATTAACATGCATTGCCTGGTTATTAGGTTATTTCGACTGAAACCCTAGCGACTCTGAACTTTGGATTCCGATTATTGACCCTTGCCTGAACCCGGACTTTGATTACTGCCGCCTGTCTCGACCTTCTTGCCTGTTTATCGACTACGAATATTTCTGCCTGCCTTTTGACCTCGGATCTCCTGACTACGACTTTTGCCTCATCCCTTGTACTTCGCTGATCGTCTCACTGGCTACTCTCCACAACCCTGCTCCCTGTTCCACTCCAGGTGGGTAGCGGTTGTGTGAGGCGCTTGTGGGTTCATTTATTTCTGCTCCAGCCTCTTCTACGTCTGGATTATACTGGTAAATCCTGACAGGATAGACTGTAAAGGCACAGACAGCTGCCAAGCTGACGCTTTGTTACAAGTCATACCAAAACCACAGGGAAACAGGGACCGGGAAAGAGCATAAAAATCTTGCAGCTGCAAGTATGAATAGAGCATAGAAGTGTGGAACCCAGTATGTCTGCCCTACTGGGTAGAAAGTAATTTACTTACAGTACCTAATAGCAACAGTCATCAGAGGACCGTAAAAAAACAATGGGGATTAAGTGGGGAGATAACATTTAATTTTTTCTCTGTCCTTGGAGAAAGGGTCTCTTTATAGGTGTGGGGATCGGAGGGAACATACATTTTTTATATAATGAAGCAAAAATGACATACTTTAATAATCACTTTTTATTAGCCATTGTCTTTGGTCTCTAGACAAGACTAAGAAAAATATTCCAATCAGGGGCATAACTACAGAGGAAGCAGACCGCAGCTCCAGGGGGGCCCAGGAGGTATAGGGGCCCCAGAAGGTCCTAATTTGGTATAGAATTGTTGGCAAAACAGGTAAACCTCTAGACATTTTGGGGGCCTGAAAAAATAGTTTTCTGTAAGGCCCAGTAATATTTAGTTATGCCACTGATTCCAATGTAGTTCCAAAATTACATAACCCCATTGCTGATTATAGTCAGTAATAACTTTGTTAAAGTCAACCTCTAGTAGGTTATAGTCCTAATTTAGCAACTTTTCAGTTTTTACATTTTTTTTAAAGTTTTATATAACTTTCTCATAATTTGTCTTCTTATGCCTTTTTCAGATGTCAGATGGAGGTCACCGGCCCACCACTCAAAAAAAACAATTGCTCTCTGAGTGTCCAACTTTTTCTGCCCATGGCCTGTTTCGACCCTCTTCAATCCCCCTGACACCTCTATAACCCTGAGATACACCCATCTCTACATCATGGCTCCGTCTCCTTTACGTCATGGCCCCTCACAGCTCCTCCACTTATGCCCAGCCCCTTTTCCTGACGACAAGTATTGCCCTTGACAAAAAGTGACAGCCCTACCTACATTCCCTTTCTCAATAGTTTAAATATACTTGAGTAGTTCATATGTTTTATTAGATTCCTTCTCTTTGTACTGTGGGGGAAACATTTATAAAATTATAGTTAAAATACGCACTGGCCTGAACTTTTATTAATTTCAATAAACAAAGAAATATACACGTCAAGCTTCTTAATGATAATATCAACAGTTGTATAACATATTAAATACATTTTTGGGTTTTTATCTGTATATTTCAGATGGGAAGGAAAGATAAAAGTATAAGTGGTATGGGAAATGGGAGGGGTAGGACAAGAGTGGTGGGAGTGATGGCAGGGCCTCCCACAGAGGAGCAGTTGTCCTGGGCCCGGCAACATTTAGGTTTAAAGAGTGGCAAGGTCGGGCTGAATTTTTTTAAATCAAACCACTAGCCACCAATATTTTATTTTAATCATCTATTTTTTCATTTTCTATGGGGCCCCTGGCCACCAATGTTTTTTTCAACTTGTAAGGGGGGCACCCTTGCCACCAATGTTTTTTTTTACATTGTAGGGAGGCCCTGACCACCGATGAAGGTTTTTTTTTTAACGTTTTTTGTGGGGCCCTGCTCCAGAATTTAGGAAATTGTGTGACTGTATATGTGGATCGCTCCTCAAAACAAAACAGTTCTTGTATTATTAACAGCCATGCACAGGTATTCAGGGGGGTACTGAGATTTCCAGTGTAAACTGATTACCTGTGCTAACAGAGGTGAAAGTTCTTTTCATACAGCAAAGTAAATACAAGCTTGTATATTTCACATTTCACTAGGCTCAGTAACTTTCAGTCTTCAAAAATCAGAAACATTACCCTTTGGAAGGGCACCAACCACATTTGCACACAGCTTTCACCTCACCCTTATCCATATCTTTCCTAGGCCCTTCAGTCCTACATTACCTAAAGCTTGACTGAGCTCCACATTGCTCTCTGGTAGCCTTCAAGTAGAGCAGGGTCTCACTCAGGGAGAACCTATGTTTGTTTCTCAGATCCAAGGCAGACCTGTTTATAGCTCTGATCTCTGGGGTACCATTGTCTCTCCCTCCCAATCCCAGGACCTGTAGGCCTCTTGGTTTCTCTTTTTCTTAATCCATAGGCTCCACAGGCTCCTTTGTTCTCTCCCAGGCTTTATGTGCTTTGTCTGAAATGTCATTGTACTTAAAAATCTAAATGACTCACGTTTATCTCTTTGATTTGCTTTTAGTTGGTGATAGAAGGTTTTTATTGACTACTACAGGGTAAACTATACTACTTAGAAAATAAAAAATTAAATCTAATAGAAACTAGCTTCAATTATATCCATGTGACGAAAGCTGTTCTTATCCAACTTTGTTTTTTTAACTTAAATTGTAATCAAGGCGGGATAACTGACCATTTTAGTTGAAGGGATATAAAAGTTAAATATTGTTACCAGAAGGAGGCATATTCCTAGGGCACAGTTACAGTAGTTGGGTGTGCAATTCCAAAAAGAAAAAAAGGAGAGATTATTTTATACAATTGAGGACTAGTGACAGATGTGTGAGGCTGGGAACCAGAAGAGGAGTGAGGTGGGAGTGTGGCTTGGGTGACATGATGGTAGTCAAGTAGGTAAGCTGTTGGGGGGACATGCAGTCCATTGGTCAAACAGGAGGATAGACATGGGGCATAGGCAGGGCGATCCTGGCCCCTCCGCCGCCTGAGGCAGCAGCAGTTGCTGCTGCCCCCCCTCCCCCGGAAATTCGCTCTTAAAGCACCAGGAGCAGCATTTTTGCCGCCCCTGGTACCTAGTGGGGCGCTGCTGCCTCATTGGTGAAGCACCCCTGGGCATAGGAGAAGGATGCCTTGGGTGGCTGTATTTCAAGGGCTTTTTCTGGATGAAAATGAGGGTGATGTTACTGAGGGACTACAATTGTAATCAATCAGTAATGTAAGTTATTACTTTTAACACTTCATCCAAAATTAATAAATCATTAGGGATCAATCAATTTTGAACACATATTGATCTTTCCTGAACATTCAGTTCTTCCAGGAGAAAGTATTCAATCAATATCATAAAAAGACAGTTTCTCTTATTAATGTGATAATCTCACATATTTCGTTTTTTGTTTTTACCTTATTGCAGATAAACTTTCCTGTTGTGCATGCTCAGATCTAGGGAAAAATCCGCAAACAAAATCTTCACACATGGATGACTTTTTTTTGTTTCATAAATGCTGTTTTGCAGTAAATAAATTAACAGGGAAATAAGAGATTATGAGTCTATTTACATTTTGGCATTACGTCAAATATTCTAGGTGGCACAAAACAGCATTATCTGCCACATAGTACCTTTTTAAATCTAGAACATCACGATTTAGCTTTTTGTTTGCGACTCTTTGTGAGCACTAAGAAGTAATAAACGTTTTTTATCAAGTCATTTTATTAGCATTTTATGGGCTCCTCTGTAGAGAACTACATTAAATTAATGAGTATGTTTTAATGCCAATGCCTGTTTTATGACCAGTGTTATGAGCATAACTTTAAATCAAAGATTAAAATGATATATATATAGTTTGTTTTTTATGACCAGCACAATAAATTTAACAGTATTATGTTCAATGAGTGGTAGCTATATATTGTATCACATTTAGAATTGTGACATATAAAAGATTAAGTAGCCATCTGAAACTTACATTACATGTTTGTCTGTTGACTAATTAGGCTTACATCTTCAAACGTAAATGGGAAATTTGAATTTTATTGGTGTTAATTAGTGCATTTCTGTCACATACGCTTTTAACCCTTATAAAGCAAAACCTGCAAAAAAAAAACCAAAAAACAATTAATGGAAATTAAAGGTGGAAGGGGTGAATGAGGCAGCACCAGAAGGTTCAGCTTCCTTAACAGGGGATAGAGATTTTAGAGTTAAGGAGTAACTACAGCACTGTGCGCCTGGGAGCTAGGGTTGCCACCTGGCTGGTATTTTACCAGCCTGGCCGGTAAAAATGATGGTTGAGCCCAATGTTATGAATAGGGAAAAAAGATAAATATATAGGAAGGCCCATATTTTTTTCCAGAAAAGGTGGCAACCCTACTGGGAGCCAGAGGGTGAGTTGGGGGGGGGGGTAGTATGTCTGGAGGTCTAGGGGAGCTGTAGGATGAGCTGTAGCTGTAAAATTTAGCATGAAGTGCTTAGCACATCACTCATCCCCAATCCCTAATTTATAAGTTTGAGATATGTTAAATTTAGGGGACAGGAAGGGGTGGAGTGGACAGCAATATGCCTCCCAGGCAGCAATGTATTCATGAGGGAGCCTTAGGTCTCTGAGACCTGAAGCAGAGTGAAGAGACCTGGAACAATTCATTTAGACAGGAATGCAGAGTGCAAAGTGCAAGAAAAGTTTGAGTCTGTACTGTTGCACTTTTGCAGAACTGCCTTCCCAGTAAATCAGCACTATATTTACAATGTGCTGTTCTTTACTTTATTATCCTTAAAGGAGAACTAAAGCCTAACTAAAGAATTAGGCTAGAAATGTTGTACATTATGTTTTGGGCTTCTGTACCAGCCCAAGGCAACCACAGCCCTATAGCAGTAAAAATCTGTTCCCCCAAAAATGCCCCAGTAGCTCCCCATCTTTTTTCTGCTTTTTCATTACACATGCTCTGTGCTGCTGTCAGTTACTAAGCTTAGGGATCAACTCACAATATACAGTACACATAGCATATAAATGTCACAATATAAGGCTGATTAGTAATTAATACAGATAATTACATGGCTGCTCAAAAACCAGTGCAGCTAGCATAATAATTTAATAATCAGCCCTGTAGCATCAGCTTATATTACAGGCCAACCTCATTTTCTGCTTGATAATTTGCAACAGCCCCTAAGCTTAGCTTCTCAACAGCTGCTCAGAGTCCACTGAGCATGTGAGTGTCGAAGACACTTTCCAAGATGGTGACCCCCTGTGACAAGTTTGAAGTCCTGGATCATTGCTGCTATTGAGAAGCTGAAACTTTAGACTGGTGCAATGAGTTCAGTATATGAAATATGGTATTTTTAACCATATTCATTTTTAGTGTTTAGTTCTCCTTTAAGTATTAAGTAAGAGTGCTTATGTTAAATATAAATTAACTGTACTACCATCCATGTAATATAATATACTGCTAGGTGCATTGTAGGAGATATGGGTATGGGATCCGTTATTGGGAGACCCGTTATCCAGAAAGCTATGAATTATGGGAAGGCCATCTGCCATAGTCTCGATTTTAAACAAATAATTATATTTTTTAAAACTGATTTCCCTTGCTCGCCAATAATAAAACAGTCCTTGTTCTTGAGCCCAACTAAGAAATGTATTAATCCTTAATGGAGGCAACAAAATCCTTTTTTTTAGTAGTATGTTATATGATCTCTTATCTGGAAAACCCCAGGTCCCAAGCATTCTGGATAACAGGTCCTATACCTGTATGCAGTAATATCTTGGAATGGGACAAGGTGTAAATTGCCAAAAGCATACTCTGGAATTCCTATTTGAGCATGTTTAGCCTATAGCTTATACAGAATTGTAAAAAAACATTTCTATTTTCCATTTGGGTTAGTGTGGTAAAGTGTGTAAAAAGGCCATAAAAAGCCCCTATTCTCTGCAAGTAGATCTTGTGCTGATGATACTCTTTGCTAAGAATTTGTCCCTACATAGGACATTGCCCTGAGCATAAGCACTCAAATACTTTAGCATGGAAAATTGGAATTGACCCTCATGTTTAACAGATATTTTCAGTGTCAGAAACATAGTTTTACACTATAATGTAACATAATTATGCAATTTAAATTCAATTGATAGCACAGTTCATTGTATTTTCTGTTTTAAATTATATACGGTATGGGATCTATTATCCAGGGGCCTGAGGCGGCTTCTGCAATGCTGCCCCCCCTGCCCACTGATCTTTCCTGCGTGGGGTCAAGTACAAGGTACTGTTTTATTATTACAAAGAAAAAGGAAATCATTTTTTCTGGATAATGGGTTTCCTGATAACAGATCCCAAACCTGTATACTTCTTTATAATTCTCTGATTATGCCCTGATTATACCTTGCATTATCACACTAATACTGAACTTCTATTTATTATTAGTGGAAACATGCTGTGCTATATAAGCAACAGCAGGGGTCACTGTTTCTCTACTGTTTAAAATAAAATTCATGAAGACCTTTGCTTTCAGACAGAAAATGACACAGATATAAAATAAACAAAGCAATATTCATGTTTTGATTCAGTATGCCGAATGCTGAACAAAAAGAATGCTTATTATTATTATTATTATTATCCCAAACACATATGCTTTTAGTTGATATAGTTAATAGTTATAGTTAACATTGATAATATATGATTGTCTAAAAGATACAACTTTCTATCTTATGTACTGTAGCTTTATTGTACTGTGGATTTTTTGTGTGCTCCAGATATAGATGAAATTAGAAAGTAGCACAACTCAAATAGCTTTCCAATCCACTGTTACTTCATTTTCATGGTTTTACATATTTATAATATTTTTTATGTGGATCAAAATTTCAGAATACTTAGGGGCATATTTATTATGCTGTGTAAAAAAGAGCGGAATAATACAGCACACATCTCCAGACTTTGCTGTGCAAAAAACTAACATTTTTAAGTGTTTTTTCTTAGAGTGACTTCTGCTGGAAGAGGAATAGTGGCGGCAAACCTGGCGTTTGCATGGTGTAAAATTACACACACACCTTGATAAATTCACCATTTATTTTACACAGCTTTTTACACCGTTTTTTTCTGTGCATTTTGTTTTATACAGCAAAATAAATATACTCCCTAGAGTGACTTAAAGTGCTGTGTAGTTGTATCAGCATAATATTTAAGAGACATAAAGACAGACTACTTTAATGGCATATATTATAACCCATTCCAAACAATTTTCACATTTCATGTGCTTATTTTACTTTTTTTACTTTTCACTAATTTGGTTTGGGAAGTATTTTCTGTAGGAAACCTTGGTTATTTTGGTTATTTTTGAAACTAATTATTTCTAACTAATTATTCAGTCACCCAGTTGCCTGTTAAAACCCCCCCCCCCTCACATATATTTTATGAAAACAGACACCAGCAGCCATTCTGGATTTAATTCTTCCAATATAGTAAGCATGAATGTTTTTTGCAGATCTCTTAAAAAATTAAAGAAAAACAGATTTAAATGAAGATGCATCCCTTCATTTATCAGCTAAATGTAAAATCACCAAATACTGTGGAGTTATGTTGATATGTCCGCTGTAAAAAAAAAACTAGGGGATGGATTTATTAAGAATATTGTTAACTTTTCATGAGTTGAACTAATGCTTACTGCTAGTAAAATATTTTATATTTTATTTTAGATGTTACAATTTATTTTTGGGCCAGATCAATTCACTTGGTCAAAATTAATCCCAGTGTGAGGATTTGGATAGGTACTGGTCAGTACTGCACACATTTACACAATTTGGCACTTCTGTCAGATTAGATATCTATGTTAATTTGTTAACACCTTCTAGACTGTAATAAAAATTGTTCTGAGAGTCAGGAAAGGGTTGAAGAACAAACTACTGGGAATCCTTTAAGACTGATGCAGATAATCACCTGCCTGCATGACTAAATTATAACAACTGATTGTATATACTGGTGATGAGTTGAAACAAAATAGACAAATCAAACATAAATGATCAACCTTATTTAGAATATATATATATATATATATATATATATATATATATATATATATATATATATATATATATATATATATATATATACACACCATATTTATTGAGGCATACATACATTACAGGTATGGGATCCATTATCCAGAAGCCCATTTTCCAGCAAGTTCTGAATTACAGGAAGGCTGTCTCCCATAGACTCCTGCAAGATCCATAGGGGTAACTGACAGAAGAAGTCAGACAGATGGTGCCTTTGAACTCCGCTGGGAGGGAGCTTGGAGGAGGGGCAGTGGAGGGTGGTGAAGGAGAGTATGGGTAGGGTTTTGTTCTCCTTTAATACAGGAAGTGAATATATAGTTTGGGTTCTTGAGACTCTGGACTTTCAAAAACAGCTGTTAAGACAAGCTTGCTTCTTAATATAAAACCCTTTAAAACAAACATCCCAGAAACTACTTAAAAAAGAAATGAATGTAAATTGCAAAAGTGCTCAGTGGGACACTCTGTATAAGTTTACACCAATTAATATTTTTGGGTGAATCCTAGCGTTGCCACCTGACCGGTAAAATTAAGTTTGATGCAATGTTATTAATAGGTAAGAAATATAAATGTAAAACAATATTAATATATATTACAGTCATGGGACCTGTTATCCAGAATGCTCGGGACCTGGGGTTTTACAAATAAAGGATCTTTCTGTAATTTGGATCTTCATACCTTAAGTCTACTAGAAAATAATTTAAACATTAAATAAACCCAATAGGCTGGTTATAATATGGAGTCTATGGTAGATGTAATTTGGAGCTTTCTGGATAACAGGTTTCCGGATAATGGATCCCATACCTGTATATGAATGTATATAATTTACATTGTAGAAGTGGACAAAATTCATATTGTTTTATTCTTATTTTTTCTGTATTAATGGAATATAACCAGACTGTATATTTGTTATTACATCTGCAGTGGTTGTGATTATATAGCATTACTTCTGTGTTCAGTGCCTATTAAGTCCAGTATACAAATAAACAGACTCAGTATGGGGACACAGGAGACAGAAGATTTAAAGATCACTATGCATCCTTGTTTTTTCAATGAAAAACAATAAGCATCAGAAATAAGGGATTTAGCACAAGCACAAAATCACTGAGCATTTTATGATTAGAATAGGAAATTAGGATGATTTTGTTCAACAACACCAAGCCAATAACACTGCTGCCAATATATAAAAATAAGCAATGTAGTTTCCTCTTTCAACAAACGCCTATAATTTATTTTCATAGTTGTTAAAAAGTTATAAATATGTTTTTTTGGCTTGATGTGCAGAGCTAACCGTGGCTGTTCATGTTGAGATCATTAATGATATCTTTTCTAATAATCTTAGACAAGTTTTATCAGGATGGCTAAGAAAATTAGATCACAGCTGCACATGGCTTGTGAAATGAATTTCGGTTGCATTAACCCAACACTAAGGGGCAGATTCACTAAGGGTAGAATTTCGAAGTAAAAAATACTTCGAAATTCGACCCTCGAATTGAAATCCTTCGACTTCAAATATCGAAGTCGAAGGATTTAGCGCTAAACGTTCGATCGAACGATCGCAGGATTTTTCGTTCGATCGAACGATTAAATCCTTCGAATCGAACGATTCGAAGGATTTTAATCAAACGATCGAATGAATATCCTTCGATCAAAAAAAGTTTAGCAAGCCTATGGGGACCTTCCCCATAGGCTAACATTGACTTCGGTAGGTTTTATCTGCCGAAGTAGGGGATCGAAGTTTTTTTTAAAGGGAAAGTACTTTGACTATCGAATGGTCGAATAATCGAACGATTTTTACTTCGAATCGTTCGATTTCGATCGAATTCGAACGAATTTAACCAATTCGATGGTCGAAGTACCCAAAAAATACTTCGAAATTCGAAGTTTTTTTCATTCGAATCCTTCACTCGAAGTTAGTGAATCTGCCCCTAAGATTCTTTCTTCCTTATGATTCTGGTTTCAATATTATTTCCTGATTGCTAACTGCCGTATACATTTTTTCAGAGGATCGGAATTATGTTGAGTGTATAGTGTTCAAATACAGTAGGTTCAATGTGAAACCTTTCCAAAAGTCAGTCAAAATCAGGCTTGAACATATAAAAGCTGCACACAGCATATTAAACTTTTTTTAGTAGACTATAGAGAAACAAATTACAGATAGACCCCCTTCCGGTGCATTCTGGATAACAGGTCCAATAACTGTATAAAGACACAAGAGGGCTGACTATGTCTGCAGATGCACTGGGCAACTTGCACTTTTCTCTGCTGTGAGTTGCATCTAAACCCACTTTCATTACCTGTGTCCAAATGTGCTCTTCGCACTTCTGTATAGTTGCGCTCTGCCTTGATCAGTCATTTCTGTCTTTCTTTCTGAAGTGAGTGCTGCTGCCTCTATAGATGCATAGTACTGTATGAACCCTGGAGCTACCATCACCTCTTGACCAGGCAGTAGCTCCTGGGTTCCCTCAGCGGTCTTCATCAATGGATGCAGCATACAGTACCTGCACCTAAAGAACCAGACACAGACGCCATTCTCATCCTAAACAACGGAACTGATGTTAGACAGACCGTGAAAATATTTGGTGCAACTGCAACTGATTTACTTAAGAGCACGCACATCTGCGCCCATTTTGAAAAATCAGATGCAGTTATGCTGCACGCAAATCAATCTGATTCAACACCTGCAATGTTGTTAGAATTCTGGGAAGAAACAGTGCATTGTGGAGGGGGGAACATGTTGATTGTGCTTATACTTGCACTTTGTATACTGTATCAAGGTAAATAAATGCATCCTAAGATCTTGGACCCACACAATACAGTATATTATCTCTTTTTCATATAACTCTGAACCCATAATACACAACTGTAAGAACAAGGATGCCATAAATATTTGTGTAAGCAGCAACTAAACAGGATTCGCCGCAACAAAAAAGCCACCATAAGAAAAAACGCCCATTGACTTTAATGTATGTGGACAAAAAAGTTGCTGAGACAAAAAAGTTGCCAGGACACAAAAGTCTCAGAGACAAAAAAGTCGCCACAAGAAAAAACACCCATTGACTCTAATGCATTTGGAGTGATAAAAAATAGTTGCATGTAAAAAAAAAAATTACACGTATTGACTTCAATGCGTTTCACAAATTTTGCAGGACATGTTCCCTCATCACTGGTGAGAATTTATTTTTTAATATGATGCTTCTTTTTATCTGTATTCTCATATAGCACAAACAATTGTACTTAGATGTAAACGCTGATAAGATATTGATGTACTTTGGCCACTGAAAATACTGACTCATTTATCTGTGGAGTTATATAATGTATAATTTATGAAAATCTGCATATATTTCCATGCATAACAATTTAAGAGAGAGCAGCTAAAGAAAAAAGGCTACAATATATCTCCTTACATCTGACGTTGCAAACAGATGAGAAGTGTAGCATTGGGATTCCTCTAGTTTCTGTTCTGCCAGTTCCTTCAGGTCCCTGTTTTATCTTATTCCTCTGGCGACTTCTAAAACAAAGGGCTGAGACACCATGATGGCTATTCAAAAGGACAAACCATATCAAGAATGCAAAAAAAATAGAGAAAAAGAAAAAAAACCTTTTAAGTTTGTAGAAAGTTTCTTTTTAAAACTTCAAAACATAAAAATAAAATAGAGAGACAAACCTAATATAGAGTTTTCACATGCAGGATTTCACAGTCAAAAAATGACATTACAGTAAGTCAGTTCACTGAATTTCTTAAAACATTCACTCTTGGGATACTTTTGCTGACCAAGCATAATAGTTGGTGACAGCTCAATGTCACTGACATTGAAGTAAACTGAATATAAGGCATTTTGAACTTTTTGGCTGTGGTTATTTTTGCATAATATTGTACCCATCCACATTCATACAGGTTTCTACTATATTAAAAATAAATCTATGTCCCTGTTGCTAATCAATGACCTTCTCTATTGTATTGATAAATCTACCACTTGCCTGCTCCACAAATGTGTACAATCTCAGAGAAAATACAGGCCTTCTTTCTTCCTGCGTTCCCCTGTGCTGGAGCACATGAATGATCCACAGCAGTAGCTGCAACTAATCCCTCTTCAGACTGAATTACTTTAGCCAAACTCCCTGAATAACATAACCCAACTATGAAGCTGTCTCAGCTGTACACATGCAAATTTACCAATGAGAATTCTACTGACCAAAAATGTAATTATAGATGCAAGCACATCAGACTACAGTTTACCAGCACTATGTTAGACATCTTGCTGTTATCTTACAAAGAATGAAATGATTACTATGCCCTTTTGACTTTACTAAATTACACTGGAATCAGATATGAGGATAAAGGACAGACTTGTCACTGTGCTTAAAGGGGTTGTTCACCTTTAGGTTAACTTTTAGCATATTGTAATTAATTCTAAGCAACTTTTAAAAATGGCCTTCATTTTTTTTTTTATATAGTTTTTGACTTATTATATTTACCTTCTTCTTCTGATTCTTACCAATTTTTAAATAGGTGTCACTGACCCCATCTAAAATCCAAAACTCTGTAAGACTACAAATGTATTGTTATTGCTACTCAGACCTTCTCCTATTCATATTCCAGTGAATGCATGGTTGCTACCAACTAGCCCTACCAACCAGACTGCTGAAATTGGAGCCTAACAACCCCTTTAAAGATTCGAATTCCAGTTCCAGGAACAAAGTCATTTTAGGTGAGATTTTCAGAGCAGACTACAGAACCCATATCTATATACTACGAGGCCGATTTACTAATACTCAAAATAATGGAACTCCCTTCCACAAATTTTTCTCTTAAAAGTCAGAGCGAAAAAACTCTAAATTAACACTAAATTGAGCGTCAATTTGTATCATACAATTGATACTCTGAAAACTCATGTTTAGCGGATTATTGGACGAAAACCCCAACTTTATCACAATGTCAAGAAACAACTTCAGGAATATCTGCCATTGACTTCTACATGACCTGGACAGGTTTGAGACAGAGTATTTTTGGATTCAGATTTTTAGCAGCTTTGGGGTATAATAATTCATGAAAAATGTACTAAATCATTTGAAAAAGGATGTTCACAGTCTGTGGCCATGTGCTATTAATAGGAATGTAAAGGGAATATTTAAATCGATTATCTGGAGTCATGCTGTAGAAAAAAACCCACACCATTGTTTAGACACTATGCTCTTTCATAAGTAGCTATGAGTTATACTCAACATCATCTTCATATTTACAAGGGAGTCTTGGGAGTCTTTATTTCTTCTCTTTCTATTAGTTCCTTTTTTTTTATCTTCAAGTCTGTCAGTCAGACCACTGACTGAATGTTGGGACAGTATGTGCAAAACTCCGATCAATCGTGAGTTTTCGGGGAAAGCTCTGAAGTTTGCCAACCCTATTTTTTCAGGCTTTTTTCTTCATAAATAAGGTCCATTAGGGCAATCGGAGTTGCTCGGATTTCTAACTTAGAAATACTGAGATAAGTTCAGACCTTGATAAATAACCCCCTACGTGTAGCTGTAGTTCAGACCCCAGCCACTAGAGTAGTGTTTGCAGGGTAAAATCATTGACAGACATGCAAAACATTTCACTAACGAAAATACAACCCCAATTGCCTAAACAGTAAGGTTAATGTTCCCTTTGAGAAAATATGCTCATAGAGCTTCAAATGCTCATAGAGCTTAAAATAGCAACTGTATTAAAACTTGAATACTCTTTTTGTAATGTAAGCTCTCAGAAACTGTCTTAAAAATGTTGCCGTTGCTTAAAGTAAACATATTTAATGCTTATTTGAGTACATTATTTTGGTCACCTTTTCTAATAATTACTGTGCTACAAATAATTATATATTGCTGATATGAATTCTGCATTCAGGGTTACGTTACAATTTCTTATTCACACTTGGATTACTTCTTTAATTGATTGTTATAATAATTTCCCATAATTTAGGCTACTAGGTAGATTTATTTTCAACCATGCTCTGAAAATGTTAATGTTTTGGATCTATACTTCTGTTTGCCGAATTCTGCGGTTACTCTATAGGTCTGCTTGAAATTCAAGTAATGCAAATCTTTGGGTCAAATTTGTGAAGAATCTGTAAAAGGTTTTGAGTGGTTAAGACAATTACCAGTAGGGGGCATGGCCAAGCTATGGCGGCGAACGCACAAAGTATTTGAGAGCTCCGTGCTGTGGATTCCTCGCAACCTGGACTTAATCTACAATTTTGCTTCAATTTCAGTGCTGCCGGGTGATTCTACCTGATCCTGGCACCATGGGGAAGAAGAAACTGCAGAACCAGCGAGTCACTCTATCTCCGTACCTGCATAAATCTTCAAACTGGGACAAGCAGGACTATTTCCAAGATGTCGCTGAAGACGACACTGCTCTGGATCTATCCTCTCCTCCTCTTACTTCTCCTAACCGTTCGGTGAGTAGCGCAAACTCTCTGACACCCTCTCCGCTGTCTCCACACCGCAGCTAGATGGCTCAGACACCATGCCTGATGATGTGCCAGTGACTGCCCAAATTTTAAGTGAGCATATTACTCAGCTGCAGGCATCCCTGGTCACAACTATTACGCAGTCTGTGTCTAATGCAGTAGCTACAGAGGGACATAACAGACTTAGGGGAGCATACTGATAAGTTGGGGACGTGTACAGATGTTATTGACTCAAAATTAACAGACATAGAGGAGGATAACGCTTATCTTAAAGAGGAAGTAGTACGCTTGAGAGATATGTGTGAAGACCTGGAAAATAGGTTGCGTAGCCAAAATATTAGGGTACGAGGAGTCCCTGAAGAGGTGACTACGGCTGAAATTCCACAATATTTGTAGGAAATGTTTGCAACCCTATGTCCCGAAAAAACAAAGGAACACTGGTTCTGGACAGAGCCCATTGCTCGCTAGGCCAAAACCACCTGCCACCAAACCGCCCGGGATGTCGTTATTTGTTTTCCATTGTTATCAGAGCAAGGAATCTCTTCTTATCAAGAGAGAATATCGCAACCATAAAATCCAGATATTCGCAGATATTTCTCCAATTATGCTGGCAAAAAGGAGAGACCTTCGACCTATTACGGAGAAGCTATGGGAACATGATATTCCATATACAGTAGATGGGGATATCCATTTGGTACTAAACCAGCTTGGCCATACATACATTCTGTAGAATCCTTCCAACTATTCCAAATTTCTACAGGCTTTAGGCATCAATAGACCATCTCAATATCCTGCCCATCTTGAGAAATCTGCTCCGTTGTTGCATCAACAATGGAACACTGTGAAGGGCTCTTCACACTTGATGTCACCCAGGCTTGCATTAAGCCCTTTTCCTCCTCAGGACACATGAAGCTACGATACTTCGCTGGACTTTAACAACAGTTAATTCTGCCTTAATACCCTGTTCATCATGGGAATCTATGAAAGGTAGTCTCGACTGAGCCCTTGTTACTATTCTTTGGATATAATAACTTTCTCTGGTTTTTTTTTCCGGGTACAAGTTTATTAATCCCCACCCATAAAGGGCAAGAAGTTACGAAACCAACTTTTTTCATGAGTCTGATCTCCCTGTACCCAAAAGTTCCTGTTCTGTTTTTGTCTTTTTTCTTTTTCTCTTTATTCTCTCACTAAAATTGTTAATGTCTGTTGAAAACTTGACATTGTTCGATCAATCTACCTCATTTATATTCAGGGCCGGAACTAGGGGTAGGCAGAGTAGGCAACTGCCTAGGGCACCATCATTGAGGGGCGCACTTTTAAGAGGAAAATTTTTTTTGTTTCTTTTTTTCTTGTTCTAACAGAATTTAATTATCTGCCTGCCACAACCCTCTTTTGCGTTATTTGCAAAGTGCGAGCGGAATCCATCTCGCCGCCACCTCCCTCCGGCGAGTAGTAGCCACCTTAAGTGATTCTTTTTAACATACTCCTATGTGTCGGTGCTGCGCGTCGGTGCATGCGCACGCACGTCGATTACGCTGCTGACACGGCTGGGCGGCAGAGAGCTGCAAAGAGCTGGCGCGTTGGTGAAGACATTCCAACAGAAGCAAAGAGACAACCAGCCTGGGCTTGTATTCTGACACTTCATGCTGGCACAGGTATAGATTTGTGGGCCATATTTCTGCTGTTGCTGCTGGCACAGGTACATTGATACTTGTATCAATAATCTACATGAGTTGATGTATTTTTGGCTGCTGCTGGCACAGGTAACGATTGCCAATATGATGGCTGCTGGGCTTTCTGGCACAGGCGGTAGTATGGCTGCTGGGCTTGCTGGTACAGGTACCGGGGAGTAGTATGCTGGAGGGCAGTATGATGGCTGCTGGTGCAGGATGGCAATATGATGGCTTATGACACAGGTACATTGGGGCAATATGATGACTGCTGGGCTTTCTGGCACAGGTACAGGGGGTAGTATGGCTGCTGGGCTTGCTGGTACAGGTACGGTGTGGCAATGTGATAAAATTATCCTACTGAAAAACCTAACCGTAATGGTAAGGTGGGAAATGATAAGGCTTAACGGGTTGGAAGGGGGGCGCTGATTAAAGCCCTTGCCTAGGGTGCCAAAATACCTTGGCCAGGCCCTGTTTATATTATGACCTTATATCTACTTGGTATTGCTAAATGCTTTGATAACACTCTATTAGTTATAACTTTCATATTTCAACAAAAAGGAACAAACTGTAGGTCTGATCAACTTCTGATATCTTTGACGTTTTCAGTGCTGAAGACAGATAAAGCCTTTTTTTATATCTTAACTCATGGCTAAGATAATCTCAGTTAATGTGAAAGGCATCAATAGCATAACCAAAAGATATTTGGCAATGAAAGAGATTAAGATCCTAAAGGCAGACATCGCCTTCATAAAGGAGACACACTTTATAAATAATAGTACTTGTAGGTTGTTTTCCAAATATTACCCAACAGCTTTCTATGCCTGAGGTCCTGCTAAAAAAGCAGGGGTGGCCATACTTATTCATAAAGATTGTCCATTAATAGTTGATCAGACTTTCAGTGATCCTAAAGGCCATTATTTATTGTTAACTGGTAAATATGCAAATGTTTCAGTGGACTTATTGAATGTCTATTCACCTAACAGACATCAAATTCTCTTTCTGAAAAGAATGATTGCTAAAATCTGAATCTTCATATGGTGTGATAGGGGGGGATTTCAATGTGGTACAATCTCAAACAGCTGATCGATCCCATTCTCCACTACATAAGGTCCATTCACATATTGATAATTTTCTCATTTCACAATCTGTCCTGCACTTATGATATTCTACAGAGATTTACCTTTGATTTGCTGAAACTTCCACCTAGAGAACCTCATTGGCGGTTAAATGAGACCATATTACATAACTTAGAGGCCTTCGAACAAATTGAAACCAATCTGAAAGAGTATTTTCAAATTAATGAAGGGTCAGTTCAGAATTTGTCTACTCTATGGGAAGCCCATAAGGCCACAGTTAGGGGCCATTTTATAGCTTTAGTAAGCGGAAGGCACGGGCAGAGATATACTTTACTTTACACAGAAAGCTTAGGGATCTGGAAACACAGAATAATCTGAGTGGTTCTGATTTAATACTTGACTAAATTGTAAATCTTAGAAAAGAGTTAGCATGCATTAAGAATGATGAAGTCTCCAAAGCTATACTTTGGACAAAGCGGACTTTCTATGAAAAGGGTGATAGGCAGCACACTCTTTTAGCAAGAAAGCTCAAAGACCAACAAGCATCCTCCCAAATTAACGCAATTCAAAATGAAGCTGGGCAACTCACTTATGATCCAAATCAAATTGGAGCTCAGTTTTACGATTTCTATCATAAACTATATAATTTATTTCAGTCCACTCCTTCGAAAAGCAGTGCTTCTTTTGACCCTAAAACTGCTTTTCTGAAAGACCTCAATCTACCCAAATTTCGATCTAATGATTTGCAAACATTAAATGAGGAAATTACCCCGGAGGAGCTAGCACGTTCTTTGAAAAATATGCCTAATGACAAAACTCCAGGACCTGACGGGCTACCTTACAAGTATAAACTTTTTTCACATATTCTCTCCCCTTACTTGCTGAAGCTTTTCAATCAGTTTTTGCAAGGAGCCCCAATACCTAAGACAATCCAGGCTTCATATTGTTCTTTCATCCCTAAGGAAGGAAAAAATTGTGTACAAACTACACGCCCATAGCTCTTCTAAATTCGGACCTTAAGCTTTTCTCAAAAATCTTACCCAACAGATTAGCCCCAATATTGCCAAAGTTAATACACCAAGACCAGGTTGGATTTATATTAGGCCGCCAAGCAGGTGACAACACTAGGCGGGTCATTAACCTTATTAAAATACTCAATAGAGCCCGTGTTCCATCAGTTGTTCAAAGCCTCGATGCCGAAAAGGCATTTGATCTACTAAATTGGACACATTTATTTTCCCTACTTACCCATCTGAACTTGAAGGGCCCATACTTAACAGCTCTACAGTCAACCCTCAACTTACCTAAAGCTACCTGGACAAACTAATAAGACTATCCCAATAACAAATGGTACGAGGCAGGGCTGTCCTCTTTCACCCCTATTGTATGCGCTTAGTATTGAACCTTTATCAGCAGTGATCAGACTGAATCCTAATATTTCTGGTGTTCCAATTAGCTCAACGCAATTTAAAATTGCTCTTTTTGCAAATTATGTCATCTTAACATTAACTAAGCCAAATACTGTATATCATTGCAACTTGCATGCCCTGTTAAAGGATTTTAGCTCTTTCTCTGGCTATAAAATGAACTTATCAAAATCAGAAGCTTTATCTTTCAATGTCGCCCTAGCAGATCTTCAGGTGTTGAAAGCTAACTTCAATTATAGGTGGAAGGAGGATTCTATTACTTATTTGGGCACGCAAATTACAGCTAAATATGAATCTTTAAATGAGACTAATTTTAACCCCCTTATAAGTCTAACTAAAAAGATGTTCACAAAATGGTCACAATTAGTATTTTGCCTAAGTATGTGAACCTGTTTGAAACTTTGCCGGTTATAGTGCCCCCAAAAACACTGAAAGATGTTCAAAGTTTGTTGCAAAGTTTATTTGGGGTCGGAAAAGTCACCGTCAACTAACCATGGAGGTTTAGGAGTGCCCCACTTGCAAGGATATTATGAAGCGGCGCATTTAAGGCAACTGATGACATGGTCGAGCCAATCTCCCCCCACTATATGGGCTTTGATTGAAAGCCTGACTTCTCCAGATATTTCTATTAATTCTTGCATATGGTCTGGTAATACCAAGGATATCACTAGTAAGGGCTTGCTTCCAACTACTCAACTGACACTGAGAATATGGGAAAAATGAAAACATAAACGGGGCCTATTGTCGCAATATCCCTTAAACACAAGCTATTTTCAAAACCCCAATTTTCCCCCGGGTACAAATGCTTCGTTCTGCAAACGATGGGGGCAGACAGGCCTATTTACAATAGGTGAATTAATCAATAAACCTACCAAAGCCCCTCTAACACTACAGGAACTAAGAGATCTGGCACCACAATCTACTCTATACCAGTTTGAATACTTTCTACTCTGACACTTTCTATACCCATACTTAACTGCTGCAAAATCAAATGCTAATACAGTTTTCCAAACCCTAGCTAAACAGGGACTGCCGCAAAAAGGACTTATTTTTAGGATATATAAGCTTCTTACTGAACCTCTAGATGTTAGCTCAGGGCAACACACCTATATGAATAAATGGAACAGTGTAACTCAGGATAATCTGTCTATAGCAGACTGGTCAGAAATTTGGAAAAATGCTCGGCGAATGGTTACCTGTGTGAGACAGAAAGAGCATATTTATAAGATATTGATGTTCTGCTATTACACTCCTGATAGGCTACATAAGCTATTCCCTGACCAATCGCCACTTTGTTGGAGAAATTGTGGGGAACTAGGTACGCTTCCATACATTTTTTAGGAATGCCCAATTATTCAACCAATGTGGCTAGAGGTCAAGAAGGTATTAGACCAGGTTCTAATAACCCAAGTCCCTTTAGATATATCTACCTTTCTTATGGGCAGACCATTTACTGATATACCAAACTCCGCCCAAAAATTGGCTAACCATATTCTGACAGCTGCACAGATAGCAGTAACGGCCAAGTGGAAGACCCTCAATTGTCCAAGCATTCAGAAAATAATTAATAGCGTGAATGCCAACAGAGTTTTTGAAGCAATCATAGCCTATTTAAAAAATACCACCCCCAACAGCTAAATACTTGGTCTATCTGGGAGTTAAGAGGCTTTATCTCACACAACACTTCCCTAACTGAGGGAAAGGCCTCATAATGCTAAACTATACCTCAGATCTTGATTATTTATTATTCTGGTGTTTGTCTGAGTTCAAGTAAGCTACTTGAATACGCAGTATACTTGCTACAAACAAGTTTCAACTAGACAAGATACTATTTTCGCTGGAAATTTAAAATAGCTAAGCTTCACCTTAAATCAGCTTGAAAACATAGTGGAAGTTATTTCTATGTTTTTATTTGGTCTGAAAGTAGCTGTTTGATAACATGTTTATGCAATTATACCATATACAAAAGAAGCTGTAATACTCAGAATTATGTTAAGCCTGTCATGTACTTACCTATTCTACCCGCAGACATCATGCGAATTTCTTCTTTTCTTTTTTCTTCTGTTTTGTGATTATTATGTATGTTTGTATCTTTGAAATTCCTTTAAATAAAAATCTAAGTTACAAAAAAAAGTGAATACCAAATAGCTGATCTTTTTAGGTTTATTCACAGTGACACTAAGGGGCAGATTTATCAAGGGTCAAATTTTTATATGGTCAAAACTGTCAAATTCGGAGTTATTCAAATTCGATTTGAGTTTTTAAAAAAATTGTAATTCGATTTTCGAGATTTATCATACTCTGGCCCTTTAAGAACTCAAATTCGACTATTTGCCACCTAAAACCTGACAAATTGCTGTTTAAGTCAATTGGAGAGGTCCAGGGTTCAATTTGGAGTTGTTTGCAGCCTTCCTGACATTCAAGTTTTTTTCAGATAAAACTTGAATCGGGTTTTTTAAATTCAAATTCGATTTGAATTTATTTGAGTTTTCGGGTCGATTTAATTCATCCGAGTTTGATATAAATTTTGATTGGTCATATTTTGAATTTATGGGAGTTTAAGGGAGTTTTTAAAAGTTTACATGAATTTGAAATTCGACTTTTGATAAATGCGCCTAACCAAAAGATTTTTACAGATTCATTAAGCCCCCCTGTAGACTTGCATTCCATAACATGTAATGCAATGCTTATTATTTTTTGGGACCTTAATGAATTAATCAGCCAGCGTAGGGTAAGATATTGCTATACCAGCAGAAAACAGTTTACTTGTTATCAAAATATACTCTAATACAGGTACTATTATACAGAATGCTTGAAACATGGAGTTTTCCAGATAAGGGATCTTTCTGTAATTTGAATCACCATATCTTATATCTGCTAAAAATTATTTAAATATAAAATAAACCCAATAGAATGGTTTTGTTACCAATATGAATTCATGCAACTTGGTTAGGATCAAGTACTGTTTTATTAGAGAGAAAAAGGAAACATTTTTGATTGGAGAGAAAAAGGAAACATTTTTGATTGTGGACTTTGTCAGAGATGGGCTTCCTGTTATTCTGAACTTTCTGGATAACAGGTTTCTGGATAAGGGATACCATATCTGTAAGAGTAGAGTTTAAAATTGGTTTGAGAACACACGTAAGACATTATGCAACACTATTAAAAAGTGACACATCTTACAACATAATGAACACTTGTAATGCTGCTATAAAACAGAATATGAATATGAATGTGCCATGCTTATAGCCAATTTATCACTTCCACTGTTGCTTTAGGATATACGATGTATGAAAAGAATGCATGCCTTTCATGAATGTATGGGGTATAACAGGCACAGGAACTATTTAACCCTGATGCTTTTGCAAAAAATGCAGAAACACTAATATAAATAACAAAAGAGGGCTCTGAGACTAAGACTGTAAAGTCATGCATATGAATTATATACAGGTATGGGATCTATTATCTGGAAACCCGTTAACCAGAAAGCTCTGAACTATGGCATGGTCATCTTCCATTTTATACAAATAATCTGAATCAATATGGGATGACCATCCCATAATTCGGAGCTTTCTGGTTAACGGAATTCCAGATAATAGATCCCATACCTGTACTTAGTATTCAGAAGTACTGTACAAGTACTGTATATAGAACTAGTTCATGCACAGAAATCTCTAGAAGCATAACCATTTTTTTCATATGCTGTTTTAATTTCAAACAGTAGCAAAGAAAGTGAAAGCAAACGTTACTTTTAGAATAAAGGACATTAAATGGGAATATCATCTACAAGGAAGTTTGTTGTATGTGAACCAGTGCATTTACACAGTACACCATCCATAGGATAAATTTCCTAAAGGCTGACATTTTTTACTATTTGAATTCAAATAAAATTGTCCTGCCTCAAAGCAGTGATTTTTTTTACTCATTTAACTTTTGCCTGGCTTGACTATCTTCCCCCAATAAATGTGTTTTGCCACTACTTATGAAATAATTTTTAAGGGGGTTATTTACTAAGCTCCGAATACCCGAAATTCGAAAAATTTTTGTTTTCTTGCGTTGTAAAAGGCTTAAAAAAAAATCACACATTTTTCGGAATTTATTAAACCCTGAGGGCTTAAAAGCCAAATATAAAAACACGGCATCTCAAACTTGTGCAGGTTGCATAAAAATTAATTGGAACAGTCCCATTGATTTTTGGTTGTGTCGGGGGTTTCGGCAATTTCACTATGTTTTCTGAGCTTTCGGGTGAAAGTTCACGAAAAAATCTTGAAAATCTGAGTTTTTCCCACAAAGGTAATTTTCGGGAAAATGTAATAATAAATAAGCGTTAAAAACCCAAGTGGGTTAGACCGGAGTTTGTAGCAGCCGATATTGAGATAAATTTGGACCTTGATAAATAACCCCCTAAATCATTGTTTCACTAAAAACGTTTCACCTTCTCTGGTACTAAAAACATTTTTGGAGGAATGTAATTAAAAGTCGCAAGTGTTATTTAATATGGCGTCTTTGCAAATGTTTAGCACTTCTTGTCGCTGGTTAATATCACATTGGGCATTTTCGCTAAGCAAATATTTATCGTTAACACCTACTCTGGAGTTTCATTTTAAAAGACTTTGCACTTGTGAAATTTTATTACATTCGCTGTAAATATTTGCAAAAGCCATTTGGTCTCAAACTTTGAGATAAAGTCATTCAGGTCTTTATTCAGTCAAAATGGACGCAAACATGATCGCTAATGTTCGCAAGCGTTTTTGCACCGGTTTTGAACAAAACGTATAACATTCCCTCATTTATGTTCAAAATTCAAAAAGATTGATTTTAAAAATCAGTCAAAATTCTAAATGTTGTGTGGCAAATTTATTATTAGAATTTTTTTTTTACTTGTTTCACATTTTCCCCTTTTTTGCTTTTTTACTTCTTGTTTGAGGAGGAAAAACATTTTTCTGTTATAATTCTTGCCAGAGGTTATCATTGTTTTTGCCAACAGTAACAGGCATGTTTAAAAACCCTTTATAGGATCATATCCTGTGGTTTCCTGAGCTTTTGCTACCTGTTTCTGAATTTGCTATCCTGACTGATTATCCGTGTTTGACCCAGCCTGTTCCTGACTACTCTGCATTCTGTATCCTGACCCTTGCCTGCCTACGACAACTCTTCCTGCTTAACCCCTTGCTTGATCACCCGGTTTGACCCTTTGCCTGTTTGACGATTCTGATATCCGCCTGCCTCGACCCAGCCTGTCTGACCATCCTTCTGTCTTATTCAGTCTGTTATCTGCCTGTCCTGATCCGGTCTGTTCCGTTTCCACCAGACGACTTGTCCTTGACCTTCTGCCCAAAGACTCTTGCTATCCGGTCGTGCCCCTTTGCCAGCCAGAACTCCTCGCCTTGTACCCCTCGTTAAGTCCAGGTGGCACCCAATTAAGCTGAGGGCTCCTCCCGAAGCCCAAAGGTGATCACACTACTGGTGAAGCCGAGCCGAGACCAGGGTCCTTGGCATTTTTCTGGTATTGGGTGCCGGCCATGACAATTCCATGTGAATTTGGTTTGGGTTCTCCGGTTCCTTCCACAATACAAAATATATAGGCAAAATTAATTATATCTGATTAAATTGACCCTATTGCATGTGTGGGGCAGGGACTCATGCAAACTATTAATAATCATATAAATTGAAAGTGTGATAATAATGACTGATATTTTGTGTTAAATATGTTCTAGTTGGAGTTGAATATAAATATTTGGAGAAGTATTGAGCACTACACTGGGAAATATACACCTGATCCTGCTGCCACTTTATGGTAGAAGGAAATGCACAGTTGGATATAACTCCATCTAACTTATTTTTATGAGACCTTAAATATGTTGTAAGTATAAACTCTTTATTCACCTTAATATTCCAGAGCTTAGCTTTGTGTACCTTTATAATTTGAAATATGAATTGCTGTTTAAAACAGATTACTGACAAATATAATTTTTTAATTAGTTACAGCAAAAGAGTCACATATTTTACATCATCATTTAAGGGGGGTATTTATTAAACTAATTTAATTAAAACATTTTTATTAAAACAAAGCTGACCTAACGCCCATAAACAAATTTAACTCATTTATCAAATAATCAGCTAGAATAAATTGGTGTGGGAAAAGTCTTGATAAAACTGTATGAAATTTTGGATTGTACAAATTTGACTCCCAAATCGTGTAATTTTTCCGAGTTGTCGTCCAAAACCTCTGACTTTTTCTGATTATTCTGTGCAGATCACAATGTCAAGAAACATCTTCAAATTGTAAAAGGGACATCTGCCATTGACTTTTACATGACATGGGCAGGTTTTAGCTGGATTATATTCGGATTTCGATTTTTTGCAGCTTTGGGGTATAATTAAAATTCTAATTTTTTTCCTTCTAAAAATTGGAGTTTTCCCCTTAAAAATTGGGCCATAGAAAATTGAGGTTTCATAAATAGGCTCCTAAATGTTGAGTTACATATTAGAAATGGTTACAGAAATATTTGTGGAGGAATACATTATAACTGGCTTGTTTTTCAAATGCCCATAGCTACACATACAAAAAATTATGTACATTTTCCTACATAAATTGTATTACAAAGAACTATTATACTTAAATATACTATTACTTAGCCTTTAGAGTGCTTCCACACCCCTATTTTTATACATTGTATTACAAAGAACTGACTGAGCATATAAATACAGAAATAAACATTAAGGCAACTGATGAAACAATTGGGTTCGGATAATCATTCTTTTTTTTTCTTTATATTTCCAACCACTTTGGTCTTGATTGTATACTAAACTCAAGTGCCCTCTACTAGAAATTTCTTCTATAATCCCTGTATTTATTTCTCTTAGAAAACAGTCTGGCCCTATATCCATATTTAAGATGTTTCCTGTGAAGGTTTGTGCTTCATCTTCAAAGCTCTGAATAGAACTGCTAATTCTTTTCTTTCTCCATGGGAATCATTTGTAGCAGTTGGATAGTGCCTGTGGGGATCATTGACCGATTTGTGCACTTTTGGAAGTGCATAGAATATGGGCATTTTGGGGGAGCTTATCGTCAAAAAATGAACTGGATATTTTGTAATGATTGCTTCAGTCAGCTATATCTATAATGTCAAAACATTAATTTTGCACTTCTTCAGTATTAGGTTTAGAAGTAGTTTTATAACAAGTCATGTTTTTCTTTTGTCAAGATAGATACACATTTCATCATATCTGGAGTTATCCATTAATAAAACTTTTCTTAGCTTTTCTGCTCTGCTAATATTACTGATGTACATTTTTAAATGCAGGATCCTAATAGGTTCCATCTTAGAAATGTCTACTTGTTGTTTCATTCTGGAATATTATTGTGCAAATATACAAAAATCTTCACATTTATCAGTCTCAGTACCTAATAAAGACTTATCTTATTGTTTTATCTTTAAACTGCCAAGAGTTTTCCCTTGGCACTGCACAAAACTCTACTGGAAAATACTAACCAACAATCTAATACTGGTTTGTACTGAGAGATCTGAAAGAGTAATTCCTTCAATGTAGGGCCCCCTGAATAGTCTTCTTAGGCCATTATTTTAACCCAGCAGAACTTGGTTAAGGAGTTATTTTGTTTCCTGACACAAGTCAGGAACGGACATAATAAAGGCGAATGGACGTAATAAAGATAAACACAGCATGTGGGCCTTCAACAGTATTTTTATTAAGTTAACTTTTAGTATATTATAGAATGGCTAATTCTAAGAAACTTTTTAATTGACCTCATTTTTTTCTTTTTTAAGAGTTTTTGAATTATTCTTCTGACTCTTTTCAGCTAAAGACGAATGGACATAATAAAGATAAACACAGCATGTGGGCCTTTGACAGTATTTTTATTAAAAGGGCAGTTTACCTTTAGGTTAACTTTTAGGGGCCCATTTACTTAGGGTCGAAGTGAATTTTCGAATTCAAAAACTTCGAATTTCGAAGTAATTTTGGGTACTTCAACCATTGAATAGGCCAAAATTCGATTTGAATTGAAAAAAACTTTGACTTCGAAAATCGAAGTACTGTCTCTTTAAAAAACTTCGACTTTCGACACTTCGCCACCTTAAACCAGTCGAATTGATGTTTAACCTATGGGGGACCTCCTATAAACTTTGGCTAAGTTTTGAGTAGCCAAAGTATTTTTTTGTAAAACTGTCCGAATCGTTCGGTTCGAACGATTTAAATCGATTGATCAAACAATTTTTACTTCGATCGAAAACTGCCATTTTCGATTGAAAAAATACTTTGACTATCGAAGTATCAGATTTGATGATCGAATTTCAAAGTTTTTTAACTTCGAAATTCGACCCTTAGTAAATGTGCCCCTTAGTATGTTATAGAATGGCTAATTTTAAGAAACGTTTCAATTGGCCTTATTTTTTTCTTTTTTAAGAGTTTTTGTATTATTTATCTGACTCTTTTCAGCTTTTAAATGGGGGCCACTGACCACATTTGAAAAACAAATGCTCTGTAAGGCTACAAATTTTATGTTATTGCTACTTTGTATTACTCATCTTACTATTCAGGCCCTCGCCTCTTCATATTCCAGTCTCCTATTCAAATCAATGCATGATGCTAGGGTAATTTGGACCGTATTGCTGAAACTGCAAAGTGGAGAGCTGAATAACTCAAAAACCACAAATAGTAAAAAAATAAAACCAACTGCAAATTTTCTCAAAATATCACTCTCTATATCATACTTAAAATTAATTTAAAGGTGAACAACCCCTTTAAAAAAACAAGTGTTGTGGAAAGTACATTCAGTACGGGGAAGAGACATTGGGAGCCACATTTAATAAGGGGCGAATTTCGAAGTGCTAAAACTTATATATTTGAAAAATTCGATAGTCAAAGTTTTTGTTTTGATTAAATGTAGCAGTTTTCGATCAAACTAAAATCGTTTGATCGATCGTAGAAATCGTTCGAATCGAAATGAGTTTCGAATCTAGCACTGGTTTCTAGCACTGATGCCCTTGTTATGCCCTTGTGATATAAAATTCCACACCTGTTTTTTGTGGCTTTTCAGAGTTCTTTCTTGCTGTGGTATCAAAGGCATTCAATGTGTGGCATTTACAGAAGTATTTCAAAGCAGTCATGTGTCACATACTAAAATAAAGAATTGGCTATTTTAATTCATTACTCAATAGATAGGTCTCTTTTATTTGAAATTGGGGCTTCTCTTGTTTTGTCTAACCCTTGTTTTCCACCAATAGGTGTGTATGTCACCATAAAAATAACACTTTCCTACTTTTCCTTTATTACAATTACCACTGGGAACAATTAGATCTTGTCCAAATTTCACACGCTATTATGTGCTGTAAATGCAGTGCCAATAAAGAAAGCAATCAGCATCTTACATTTGCATAATTGTGTTTTTATTTTCTTCTAAATCTGACATTTTCTCAGATTGCAATAAATAGATTAAATGAGCCAGCACTTCCAGAAAACCTGTGTGTGAACCCATCTTTGAGACTCACACCTCTGTAGTACTGAATACAGAGTATGCTAATAACTTCAAGAAACAAGATTTGATATTTGAATTTGACTTGACTGGGATTGAGCAGAGAACTGCATTGTGGGTAAAAATCACTCGGACTTGCGCCTGAAATTTCTCTCTGCACACTGCATTGCACTGATAAATGAGCCCTTTAAATGACTGTAAGAGAAAACTATTAATGACTTACTGTATGAAACAGGTTTTAAAAAAATCCTCAACAGTTTTATGCTTCTTTATAATAGCGGCAGTTTCCCTTTTTCAACACAAAATACTATATTACATATAAAAAATGGATTTTGAGTTTTGAGAGTCAGTGCTTTGAAATAAAAATATCACAGGAAATAAAATTATAATGAAGGATTTGTTATTCAGTAAAGATAGAATAGGTCAAGGGTCTGTATACACTTGTAAGACTGTAGGGGTCATTTATATTTACTAGTGCAGTTGCGTTCCTGCAAATTTCAGTCAAGTTGCATGGTAAAAAGGGGTAGTTCACCTTTAAGTTAATCTTAAGGATGGCATAGAATGGCCAATTCTAAGCAATTTTTCAATCCCAATTGCAAATTGTCTCAGAATATTACTCTCTACAACACACTGGGGGGCCGATTCAGTAAGGGTCAAATATCGAGGGTTAATTAACCCTCGATATTCGACTAGGAACTAAAATCCATCGACTTCGAATATCGAAGTCGAAGGATTTAGCGCAGATAGTTCGATCGAACGATCGAAGGATTATTCCTTCGATCGAACGATCGAAGGATTATTCCTTCGATCGAACGATCGAAGGATTATTCCTTCGATCGAACGATTAAATCCTTCGAATCGAACGATTCGAAGGATTTAAATCCAACAATCAAAGGAATATCCTTCGATCAAAAAAAGTTAGCCAAGCCTATGGGGACCTTCCCCATAGGCTAACATTGACTTCGGTAGCTTTTAGATGGCGAACTAGGGGGTCGAAGTTTTTTTTAAAGAGACAGTACTTCGACTATGGAATGGTCGAATAGTCGAACGATTTTTACTTCGAATCCTTAGATTCAAAGTCGTAGTCGAAGGTCGAAGTAGCCCATTCGATGGTCGAAGTAGCCCAAAAAAAACCTTCGAAATTCGAAGTTTTTTAACTTCGAATACTTCACTCGAAGTTAGTGAATCGGCCCCTAAAAGTTAACTCAAGGATGAACAACCATTTTCAAGGTACAGTACTTTCATCACAATATGCTCAGAGCTACTCAGTCCTTCCTGCTGCCCATTCCAAGTCACTCTCATGCTGAACACTGGAAATTACATCAACCAGACATGGAACGATTTCAGCAGAATTGCATCTGTTTTACATTGCAGTGAGAGCTCAGTAGCAGCAATAGTGACGGTGGAATTATGGGAAAACATGGGAAAAACATGGCAATTGCACTGCTTTAAATTTGCACATGCAGTTGTAAATGACCCCTTAGTGATCACAGTTTCGCAAAGCTAATTGCCTTGTTGTACCCACAATAGCACTATAATTTTGGAAAAACAATCCTGCATTGTGTGAAAAAACATGGCAATTGTACCTGAAATTACACTTTGCTCACCTTTGTCTAAGTACATTTGCCCTTTTGTGTATTTTTAATGAAAATAGACATTTTTTATTTTATGTGTGTGGGTGTGTTATAAAGTATACTGCTTTAAATTTGGACACTGTTGTTTGCTAGTATACTAGGGGGCACATTTACTTAGCTCGAGTGAAGGATTAGAATAAAAAATACTTTGAATTTCGAAGTATTTTTTTGGCTACTTCGACCATCGAATTGGCTACTTCGACAACAACAACTGGGAAGGTCCCCATAGTCTTTCCTAGAAATTTCTGATCGAAGGAAAATCGTTAGATCGATGAATTAAAATCCTTCGAATCGTTTGATTCAAAGGATTTAATCGTTTTTCCTTCGATCATTCGAACGAATGAATTGCTGTAAATCGAATATCGAAGTCAAAGGATTTAACTTCAATGGTCGAATATCGAGGGTTAATTAACCCTCGATATTCGACCCATAGTAAATGTGCCCCTAAGTGTGGAGCTTATTTTCTGCTCAAATATCTACACTGGTTACACCCAGTGGATAAATCAGTTGGGCTTTTTGGATGTGAAGCACAACACTGTGTTTTTTAATCTGGGTTACAAAAGTGCCAGCAGTTATGACTGTGGCTGGAACCTTGCAACCTTTTCAGATAACATATCTGTTGTGTCACAGCAGTACATATACTATCAGCATCAATTTCTGTGTGCTAGAATTGCCTTTGGATGAGTGCATTTGAGGAAATCCTTTTGCAAGCAACTACTCTTTTTTTCATTGAAAAAAATACAGAAAGTCTCCAAAAATGGCTATATATAATTTCAACTGCTCTTTGGTTATCTAGGCTTTAATTAGCCTAGCAAATAGGCAGTCGTTTGTAAATCAGAATGGAAGAGCAGAATATGAATAAAGATAGCAGATAGCATTTTAAATTGCAAGGTAGAAAAAAAGCAAAATGGGGACACTAAGGGACTCATCATAAAAGGCATTGAGTTTGCCCCAGAGCAGTAACTTATAGCAACCAATCAGCAAGTAGAGTTTATTGGTGACCTGTTTTAAAGCAAACATCTTATTGGTTGCTACAGATAGATATAAAAAAAAACAGCAGTGAGCAGAAACTAAAGATAAATAAACACAAGTCTAGGAATAAGAAAGCAACATCAATCTCATTTAGTTGGTTTTAAAGTTAAAAACTTTAAAATGGGGGGGTAATAATTTTAAAACTATATAAAATAAATAATTAAGACCAGTTGAAAAGTTGCTTAGAATATGTTAGTGTATAACAGAATGAAAATTCTGAAATAGTTTATAACATACTAGAAATTTAAAAAAAAAAGTTACACATCCCCTTAAAAACTAAATTTTATACCGACCAGTGAAGAATAAAGAAGTACTAACAGAAACCAGTGCTAATATCCACACTATAAAATGGACAAGTATAACAACTTGAAGGAAAGGTGCAGGGAATCACTTTAGGGAAGAGTATGACATCCAAACAGGTATTTAAAAAAAACCACTTTAATGCATTGGTACACATACAAATATACTGCACGGTGTACATGCTCGTATGTGATTCAACCAATGAAACAAATGAGTAAAATAAACTGAAAAAAAACTTTGCAATTTTGGTACAACATGTAGGGGGTTATTTACAAAAATCCAAATTGATCTCATTATTTAAATAAAAAACCATGACCAAACCTCCATACCTGATTTTACCATATTTATTATTAAAAAAAAAGCTCAAATTAATAGGTTCAGCGAAAACCCAAATTGTACGTTTTTTTTCACCTAAATGTTCGTTTTTTCTGACTTTTTCCCGAAAGTTGGAAAGGGTATTGGGAAAATTAATACGGTAGATTATTTTGTCACCAGGATCCTGGTGATGCCTGATGCTGAGGTTTGTGGAACAAGTGGGCAAGTTATTAAAGAGTGGGTAACATCCAGTGGTAGATCAATCAATTAGATTTCTCAGTCAGCACCTATGCCTCCCAATTCTTAAGACCTGGTGCACGTCCAACGGTTTCCACCATGTGTCCGTTTACTCACAATTTACAGATGTCGACAGCACCAGCCATAGATTACGCTGTTTAAAATGCATTTATTGAGACATGGGTTTCTGGCCCCAATACACTTGGCAACGTTTCAGACCGCCATTGGTCTTTTATCAAGGGGCTTGATAAAAGACCGATGGCGGTCTGAAACATTGCCAAGTGTATTGGGGCCAGAAACCCATGTCTCAATAAAGGCATTTTAAACAGCGTAATCTATGGCTGGTGCTGTCGACATCTGTAAACATCCAGTGGTACACATCAATTGCAATGACAAGTAGGTCCTCACAAATTATTTCAGAAAATTGGTGGAGTGTGCAGTGCTATGAGTTTGAAAAAGCTTTACTGCTTGTTGGTTGTGCAACTGTTTCCAGAAGAGAATGGCTAGAATGGTAGAGGATATTTGAGAGTAAACATGGAAGATTGAGCAGCGAAATAATACAATGGAAGCTGTGGGCCTGTTCATAGAAGGAGAAAATGAGAGCACTTTATGCATTGTAAAGTGTAAATATATAGTATATAGTGTATTGACTTAAACGATGTTCTGCTTGACATCAGAACACAGCAAAAACTTTTCCTAGTGGTGACATCAATGTTTGATAATTAGCCAAAGTAGGTGAACTTACAAAGTTGTGTGTAAAAAGCCAATAACTGGTAATTCACTTAGGTGTTAAGAAAACAAGTTACTTTCCTCCTCCTTTCTAATTAACTCGCCATCTGACTGTCTCCATTTATTTCTCCATGTCAGTAATTCTGCCTAAAGTTTGGATATGCCATTAGAAGCAAAGCTACACTAAGTTTTCCTAGAAATGACTGCAGCAAAAAGTTCATGCATCTCATTTAAAACTTCAAAGCTACATTATCCTTTTCAAGTTAAAAGCAAAGCTCTCAAGAAAGCAGAGCAGGTTTCTTCCATAATTTCAAATTCTAACGGCATAACTTTGAAATCTAACAGACAAGTATTTTGCTAAACTAAACATTTTGTTACAAGTTATCCATGTGTCTCTGTGTATTATAAAACAATAAAACATCTTTCAAAACATCAAAAATCTAATACAGTAAAAAAAATGTAACTCCCAGAGAAGTAGTGAGAGGGATGTATTTGAGTAGTATAAGCGCTTACAAATGTAACCAATGGTACATTAGTGGTTTGTGACATGTGAAATAATTACTGTTTATTTTTCATGACTTTTTGTCTTTTATTAAATTAGGCACTGTTGTATCATGAAGGGTAGAACTAACATTTTCCAAATGACGTGTATTTAATAAGAAAATATTCCTTAATTGTAAAGAAAGATAGTGCCAATGTTACATCTATGATTTAAAGCAGATTGATACTGTAGTTTTGGAGTTCACTTAAATCCTCTCCGGTGCCTGTTTTTTGTTTTTTTGTTTTAATGAGTGGTGGGCATGTATTATTGGTTCTTGCCCCTAAGCATAGTAGGAAGTGGGTAGCCATTCACAGCCCAGCCTTCACACAAGCAAAGATAGCCTGTAGTTTCCTGTCAGGTCCTCTTATCTGCTAATTGATTGTCATCCAACAATGTAAAGTGATAAGTTCCACTAACTGTCCTGCAGATGTGGCATAGTCAGCTTGAAAAAAAATATCTGGACAGAAAGTATAGTTAGAGATCAGCAAAGTTCACCCAGAATTGTACTGACAACCAACAATTTTGCAGATTTGCTAAACCAACCGTAAAACCTGTTTCAGCAAAAAAGGAACACTTTCATTTTGGAAACAGTAATTTCTTGTCCAAACCAACCAAGTCCTGATCTAAAATTGCAAAATGATAAGGGGACATCAGACAGATTGAATTTGACTTTAGCTTAGCCAATGGTTTCAAAAATAATTCTGCTAGTAATTCTTGCCTATGTAATTGTACTTCATAAATGCTAATGCTTTTAAACAATGTACCTGTTTGCTGAAATTAATGGGCAGATTTATTTAAGATCGAGTTGTGTTTTTTTTTTGTCAAAAATCTATTTAAAAAAAGAAATCAAGTTTTTTGAGTTTGTTCTTAAAAGAATTCAAGATGTATTATACCCCGACCCTGGAAATTGCTCAAATCCGAAAATACACCATCTAAAACCTTCTCGAGGTCATGTAGGAGTCAATGGCAGAGGTCCCTTGAACCATTTGAACATGTTAATAGCCTTCGCGATGTTGGAGTTTTTTCGGTTTTGCTTGAAAATTCGATGAATTCGAGAGATTCAACTTTTTGAATATGAGTTTTTTCTTAAATAAGAAACCATTCAAGTTGGGCAAGAAATGCCTCTGAACTACAGTATAGGTTTAGAGAGAAGCATACATTACATTTGACCTCTTCTTATTACCTCTTATTTCTAAAAGTTCTAAAGTCATTGTTTTTGTAAAACTCTATATCATTTTATAGGGAACACTTTCGTTTTTAGTCATAATAATGTTTTTAATTTTTGGTGATACAAATTTTTCCCCAAAAACATTAATCTATAGAAAAAGTTTAAAGAAGTTGATGAACAGAAAAGTCAGATGAGAGATAACTGCATGTAAATTATCTTCATTTACTATAAATTCGCTTTTAATGGTCACTTGTATAAAAGCAAACATCGTATTAATTGCTATGGGTAACTACATCTGGGCAAACTTTGTGCCTTTACATACACATGGGGATTATATAGTGTCATGACTGACACTCATGCACGCTTGTTTTGCTGCACTCATGTGCACTGTGCACAATGCATTTAAATAGACTCCAAGGTCTTCACTTCTGAAGTGATTTTTGCTTTCCAGTGTGCTGCTGAGCCTTTATATGAATGTATTGAACCTACCCTGGCTCACGCTTCCAAATACAACAGCCACCTTTCTCTTTGGAAGGAGCCCTCTGCTACTCGGATTTTGCCAGAATTGTCAATAACAGGCAAAGGTCAGTACAGGCAACAAACTAGCAGAAGTCAGGGACAGGCAAGGGTCAAAGAAACAGATAATCAGACTTGAAGCACATCAGGAAATAGTCCTATGTTGGGCAATGAGTAATTGACTGTGGCCCCTTTAAATATTTGAATTTTGTACCAAAGGTGCCGTCACCCAAGGCACGCTGAAAATTAAAGGGTGTGCACATCAAACCCCGAAGCAGTGAGCATCGACGGGCAGAAGATGAGGCCATGGCTGCCGGCATCCCCCCTTCCCACTAGACCACCAGGTAACAATACAATTACAACTGTATAATGATCTGGGCAGAAAGCATACTGTAGTTCACATATCCAAAGTTCACCCATCTGAAATACTAAACTGTACTGACAACCAAAAAATTTGTTAAAGCTAGTGATGGGTGAATAAATCTGGCAGGCATGGATTTGCAGCAAATCCATGTCATCTGATAAATTCACGAAACTGCTGCTTTAATTCATCAGTGAAAAATCTGCAGTGACAAAAAAAAAAATCGTGTGCGCATCAAAATAATTACGCGTGTAAAAATTATTCAAACGCCCATTGACTTTAATGCATTTGAACAACGTAGTGGCGCATATAAAAATTGTCAATTACGTCAAAATTGTCACGTGTCAAAGTTGTTTTGATGCACAATGATTGTTTGTTCACAAATTTTAGGGTAAATTTGCGGATTTTTCTGTGAATCGAAACGCCACAGATTCTCCCATCACTAGTTAAAGGAACTCTTTCAGCAATTTCTTATCAAAACCAAGCATGTCCTGATCTCTGATCTAAAATTGCAACATGATAATGAGACATCAGGCAGACTGAATTGGTCTTTAGCTTATCCAGTGGTTAAAACATGATTCTACTGGTAATTCTTGCCTATGTTATTGTATTTGATAAACTTTATTGCTTTTCACCAACAGACAAAATGAACACGTACTCCAGAAGCCAGTCTTTTGAAGTGGCATCAGAAACATTACCTTGGGCCCAATAGAGGACAATGATTGGCTGTCAAAGCTACAGGACAGCCCAGTAAAATGAATTCTTTGTGAGTCCCCTCACCAACCTGCCTACATACAGTATATTCCTTTCTCTCCACTCACTGCTTGCCTTTTAGATGGCATAGTATTTTATTCCTATCAGGACTGATGAACAAAATATTTATGGAGGCTAGAGTCATTTGCTGTTCTGAATATAGCTTTTGTCAAAATGTTTCCTGCTATAGATTTTATAGGATTAATACTCTTATGGCAAATAATTTCATGTTCTGAACAATATCCTCATATGCTCTTTATATAAACAAGTGAAAATACATATTGTTTGGATTACATATGGTGGAATATTAAAAAAAGGATTTACTTTGATCTAAAATTAATGTTTTTCTCTTTTCTTTATATGCATTTTGTGATATTAAACAGTTATATAGAGAATTAATTAAAATGCTTCAGTCAAGAGACAGTAGCATTATTTTACTTCAGGAGTATACACACTGGATGACTGACTATATTTCCCTGTATTATTCTAAGTACAGGAAATATTGATACATGTTGTGCCTCCTTGGAATTGTTCAAAAATAAGAAATGAAAACCTTGGAGCAGTTCAACAGAGCTTGAAATTAACATAGGTAGACAAGACTATGTTGCATGCTACATTGATTAGATGGAAAAAATTGCTTTTTTAAGGCTCTCCCTCTGTAAGCATTATGTTCCACTTACTAGCACAGGTGCATCATTTGGAGGCTGACAATGTTTTGTTATACTTGTGCACATAATCAGTTGGACTGTTAGTATTTTTTTAAGTTTTAGAAGACCAAATTTGCTCATCTCTGAAAAAAGGGGAATTGATTGTGCTACTCTCTATGTTTTAAAAATATAAATTATTAAACTCTTCTATACTAAGTCTGCAATGATGCAACTACAATGCACTTGCACAGCAGGAGCTAGTGGTATAAATAAGGGCCCCTGGTAATTTGCCATGGGCTGTCTGATCAGTCCAATCACAAAATGCTCAGACTTGATTGTGTTCTGTAGAAAATAATTCTCTCATGCTTAAGTATTCATTTGGCTAATATTTGCTGACTACCTTCCCACCAGTCAATTGCTTTGAATATTCAGCCTGCAGATTTCTGTTTGGTTTCTATGGGTAAGTGCTTAGGAAAAATATATTTATGTGCCTCTGTGTTTCTTTAAAATTAATTATTTATTCTAATCATCAATAACAGCTAGCATTAAAAATAGATGAATAGAGTGTCACTACTCAATCCATATAAAATGTATATAAAATGTAGGTTGACATTAACTGAGATGTTATGCTCAGATAAGGGAACTCTGTCCTTTTTTATGCAACACCACAAATGGCACTTACGAAGAACACAAATTAATGGAAGTGTGCAAGAATCACAAACTCTAATCAAATGTATCACAAGAAATACATGTGGAATATATACAAAATTTACGTGCATTATTATGACTCAATAAAAAATGTTTCCATACCAGACAGATTCCATGGTATTCCACCTATTGTTAGACTGTATCCTCATAACCATAACAGGTATGCCAAATTATTTTGATTCACTGACTATCAGGTAAAATAATTCTGCAGAGCTTTCTTGCTCAAACTAAACATGTGCCTTTCTTCTGGACAATCTGAATAAAGGGGTTCCATGATCTCAGCTTTCAGTACAATGTCATAATAAAAAGATTAGAAAATGCTGATGTAAGAAAGAGTTTAATATTGAAAGGGTTTTTCTACCTTCAGTTTAGCTCTGATAGGAAAGGATACATATATATTTCTGTGCACAATTTCTATTCTCATTATTCTGTTTATGAAACCTTTAATTACGCAATGGATTTTGCAGTTGTTTCATATAATCTTTATTATTAATATTACTTCAGTTTCACAGACTTTGTTTATAATTATATTTTTTGAACTTGGATACAAGTATAGTATTGGCAGTTTTATTCTATGGGTTTTTGATGCATCTTTCAACTATTTGAATGTTGTATTGCTACCTTTCCATAAAACCTTACTTTTGAATAAATGATTCCATTCAATCAATTGTAGGACAATTACATACCAAGCTTTGTATATTGATATTCAGATATCATTCATACACAATTATTTAATAATAATTGATTGAACATATACATATATTGAAAAATAAATCTCTTTGTGTGTACTAATTTTATATAATATATCCAACATATTAGATGAAATTACCATTGGCTCCTATCAAATCTAGCCAACACATGCGTCTCATACAGGAGCTTCTCATGAAGAGTGATAGGAAAAATGAGTAATAGTAAAGGTCTTTTATATTATCTACTGAAAACAATTAGAAAAATCTATTACCCGCGTAGTGTGTTTGCAAGTACTTTAGAACACATTAAGGGAGTTATTTACTAAAACTGAGTTTATCTCAGTTTTTTACTAAAACAAAGTTGACCAAACTCCCTTAGATGAAATTAAGTGATTTATCAATAATTCTTCTAAAAAAAAAAAAAGTCTGAGCAAAAAAATATGGCGTCAAAATCGAGCATCTATTCCGAAATCTCGAATTGTCACTGCAAAAACGCAACTTTATTAAATTATCTCAGGAAAATCCAGACTTTATGGGATTATCTAGCACAGATCACGATGTCAAGAAACAACCTCAGGGACATCTGCCATTGACTTCTACATGACCTCAACAGGTTTGAGATGGAGTATTTTAAGATTCACCCCAAATTCACTGATTCAAGTGTTTTTCATTCGAGTTTTTTCTTACACTCAACCTTTGATAAACAACCCCCTAAGTGTGAGTATCACTTTTTAGAATCTTAATTTGTTTCGTATGAGTACTTTTTAAATTACAAAAAATATTGTAATAGTTATAGATCCTTATTAGTTATGGATCCTTATGTAAACTGGGATATGCCATCGATATGTGTAAAATAGCAGATGATATGTATTGATCCATGAGTGACATGATGACTTAATACTGTATTTATTAATAGTACTGGCATACTGATAAAATAAAGCTGAATGCAATACTAAAACAATGTTATTTTTTAATAATACATAATATAATACATAATAATACATATAATACCTAACAATATGCAACTTAAAATGGTAAATTCTCTAAACCATGTCTAAGACATGAGGCCCAAGTAAAATTTGAGTAAAAACTTCATAAAACTTCAGTGGACCATGCTGATTAACCAAAAATCACAGGAACCTTTAATTAATTGGTTAGATGTGTTTTATATTATGAAACATTCCCCATAGTTACTGTGGTTTTTGTTTGGCGCATGACTAAAGATACTTAGAATGCAGAGAGTATACAGTATTTCAAACATTGAAATGAATTGTTCCCAATGTCCTATTCCCACTCTACCTGATAAAAGTCTATGTTGAGAATTAGTTGTCCAGAACATCCATTGGCACAAACACCAGGAGATGCAATTCTCAAGATCATAACCACATCCAGAACTAGGTGATATGAGGTTAAAGATGATGTTCAAAAAACAATCTTCAAAAATATTTTTTTACTACCGAGCCAACAACACTACAACAGAGTTTGTTCTTACATGGAGAATGTATTAAAGGAACAGTAACACCAAAAAATGAAAGTGCTTAAAATGAATGTACTATTGCCCAGCATTGATAAATCTGGTGTGTTTTCTTTAAAAAGTCTACTATAGTTTATATAAATAAGCTGCTGGGTAGCCATTCAAGCACAGGCTACTGAGTAAATAACAGATATTTTCTGAAGATACTTTGTCAGCTTGAAAAATGACCTGAATGGTCTGAAACGTTGCTGAAGTTGCCATACAGATGCAGCCACTTTGGTTTGTCTGTTTGACACAGAATAACTAAACACAGATATCCCATTTATCTCATTTAACACAGAAAACTGCGTCACAACATCCCATCTAATTAAAGCATTCACCATTGTTCACAATGGTGCTTTGGTATGCTAATGGAAAGGTTAAATGCATTAAATGAGTTAAGATGACTTTAGATAACGCAGTTTCTTCAATTAACCCTGAGTCATGACGCATTTATCTCACAAATCCAAGTGGCTTCATCTGTATGAAATAAAAAAAGGCAGAGTGCTGCTATCTTTCTACCTTAAGTTCTGAAGAATCCCATTGTGTACTAAAGAGCTTATCCGTTTTCTGCTGTTTATCCTGTGTTACTGCTTTTTAAGGTAAAGGACTGTCCAATATCATATTATGAATACACTGTTGTTTCTATTGTATTGACCACCACCTGTAGCTCAGCCCTTTCTGCACAGGTTGATTGTGCTCTAGTCTGTCTGGTGGGTAAGAAAAAACAGGGCTACTAACAGGAAATAGGATAACAATACAGTTAAATACATTATTTGCTCCAAAGAAAAAAAATATAGCAATATCCACAATGTCATGGAAAATGAATTCATATAATGGAATAGAAGGAGTGCAAAACAGATTAATGAATAACTGCAAGCAGCAGTACTATGACATCACAAAAATGAAAGGGCACAGAAAGAAGTTGGGAAAGAACCTATAAATGCTACTCAGTGCCACACATGATACATTCTTCGTTGCATTTCATACAATGAGCATGATGTGAAATTAAATATACATAAAGATTATGTTCCATTTCAAAACCCTGATTAAGAAAATTATCTCGGTGAATAGAAGGAAGAGTAGGAGGATTAAAGCAATGAAACGTGCATTAATGCCTACAGCTCAGTATAAAAGGAAGGTCATTTGCAGAAGGGAGACGATTAACCAGTAACAAATGCTTGCAGGAGATATAACCGCAAATGATATATGAGTGTGAAAAGAAACACTGCATGAAGTAGCAATTATAAGATAAAATAATCTCATATCGGGGAATTAATATTTCAGTTTGTGGAGGACCTATTTGCTTCATTTATTTGTTTAAGCAGCTCTGCCATATTTTGCAGTTTCAGAATATGTGGGGTATTTGCATAAAACAGGGAATAACACAATAAGACCATTTAAATGTAAAAATATGTTTTAAAAAACATAATCATAAAAAAATCATTTACAAGATATCACTAATGTAATAGTAGAGCCAACAGAACACAAGTAAAACAATGATCAAACATTACATCAGCATTAACTAAGTTTCATTAATCTCTAACTGTTCTTTTAATAATTAAAAATATAGCACCTATGATTACCCACTCTCCTTCTCTTTTGCCTTTATTTATTTACCCTACACTTACCCTTGTATTTTTATGTTTCCATTCTCCCTTTTGTCTTTGATTTTCACACTTTGCATTAATTTGATTTACTTCTACCCTTTTTCTCCCACTTTCCTCCCGTCTACCACGTTTTCTTTTATTCTGTCCCTTTTATACCTCCTCTTTTACCTTCCTTTATTTCATTCACTCTTAGAGACAGATTTACTAAAGGGTGAAGTGGCTAACGCTAGTGTCAATTCGCTAGCGTTACCACCCGCAGGGACATTGCCAATTTACTAACGGGTGCAGGCCCCAATTCACTAGCGAAAGAGACAGACGCTAGTAGTCATTCACACTAGGCGCCTTTTCACTCTGGCGAATGGCCGTTACTCCACAAATTCACTAAAATGCAGATTTTACTGAACGTTACCTCTTTCGCCAGACTTGCCCTTGCCAGCACAGACCAGGCGAAGTGCAATGGAGTGTATAGATCTTCCTCAATCTTCTGTCAATTACATCATATTCTGTGAGTAGAAAATGCATCAAAGTTCAAAAAACGCTAGCGTCTTTTTTTCAGAGTGGTAGCCTGCAAAAGTCCTAAAAAATGTTTTTTTGTATAACTGGTTTCCCCCATACATTTTTTAACATATGGAACATTAACTATACAGTGGGCTCATGTTTAGGGCATCATAACAATTCTATTGCCTCTATAAAGGTTCCTTGGACATGTGTAATTAACAGTAGAAATGAAATGTATTTGCTGCAACATATATTTTCGCCTGGTGATCTTCGATGGGTGCGAAGCAGACGCTGGCGAATTTTCGCAGGTTAGTAAATCTGCCCCTTCTTCTCTTTTGTATTTTGTTCTTTGTCTGTCTCTGTCTCCCATCACCTGCTGTTCTACAACTCTTCTCACTGTCCTCCTTTCTTCCTTCTATTAAGCCTCTCTTTTGTCTTTGGACTTCACTTTTACTTTTTTTTTGAGCCAAACCTGTTCCTTCGATGGGGTATATTTATCAAAATGTGAAGTTAGAGATCACCACGGTTCACTGGAGTGAAATACCACCTCTCTCTATTCATTTCTATGAAATTTTAAAGGTGTTTTTATCAAAAGGTGAACTTTCACCCTTTGATAAAAACACCTTTAAAAATCCCATAACAATTAATGGAGAGAGGCAGTATTTCACTGTAGTGGACTGTGGTTATCTTTAACTTCACTCTTTGATAAATATACCCCTTTATCTGACTTAGGGGCAGATTTACTAACCTGCAAAAATTCACCAGCGTCCACTTCTCACCCAGCGCAACACTTCGCCAGGAGAAAATTTGCTCAGACAATTCTAATTCACTAAAATGCGGAGTTTTGTTGTGGGTGCTGAACACTGTGAGCATTAGATAGTGAAGATGCACTAGCGTTCATTTCTGCCTAGCGAAACTTCGCTAGTGATCTTGCACTCAGGTCAAATTGCATAGGGCGGGAAATTTAAAGTTGTATGGACATCTTTATGTTAAATGTTGGTGCATATACTGACAAATTACACCTTTTAAAACACATGTCCAGGGAACCTTAATAAAGACAATAGAGTTGTTATAATGACCTACACATGAGCCCACTGTAATGTTAATGTTCCATATGTTAGAAAATGTATGGAAAAAAATCTTTAAGGACTTTTGCAGCCTATCACTCTGAAATAAGGAAAATACACCAGCGTTTTTTGAACTTTGATGCATTTTCCACTCACAGAATATGATGTAAGTGAAGAATGATTGAAGAGGTGAATTCGAATAGTCTCCTGGCGATAGTAAGAATGACCGCTACTGCCAGTCTATTTCGCAGGCGAATTGGCACCTGTGCCCTGCAGGAGGTAACGCTATCAAATTGAAGCTAGCATTAGCCACTTCGCCCTTTAGTAAATCTGCCCCTTTTTCTTCCTGTATTATACCTTTCTTTATTTTAGTCTTCCTTGCTTATACTTTTCTTTTGCAGTGTCCTTCCTTTCTACCCTGTCACTCTGTGGGTTAATAACATCAACAACATGATACCTTCTAGCAAGACAATAAAAAATGCATTACAAGGTATGTTACATATACAACATACAGTACCAGATTTTATTCTGTACTATAATAACAAACTCAAAATACATCAACTAAGTCAAGAGTTAAGGGCTTTGATTTTATTTTTTTCCCCTATTTTCAAACATTGACTACATTTTTCATGCTTGTGAAATAAATCCAGCTGTGAGTAAAAGTTATTCTGTCTTTATTCTGTCTTTATTGTACTTTTAAGGGCTATAATACGTATGTAATATTCTTTATATTATTTTCTTAGGTATATTTGACTATACATGACAACTATTCATTCTCTTTCTGATTGTTACTAATAAACATGTTCATATTGCTGCAGTAATAACAACTTAAATGTAGGCCAAGCATAATATATTCTACAACATATATTTCCATTCGGCAGACAACACACCTTGCTTTGAAGATCTTATGTAGCTGGAAGAATACTGAAATGTTGTGAATGTTCTCTGAATTCCTAAAAAAAACAGCAAACAGCAAAGCAATGTAAAAACATTTATATTAAAAGATACTTTAAAAGGAATTAAGTGAGAGGTTATTGTCACTGGATAGTTAATGATATTTGGGTACAGAATGATAAAATGAAATGTAAGGGGCAAAAGGTCTCTCTCTCTCTCTTTCTCTCTCTCTCTCTCTTTCTCTCTCTCTCTCTATACATATTTGTATGTGGATGGTATGTACTCTAGCTCTTGTCTTGTCACATTAGGGTCATGGCATACAGGCAGATTCGGGGAGATTAGTCGCCCGACTAAAAATATTCTCTTCTTCGGGGCAACTAATCTCGCTGAACTGCCTCCCCTGCCTTCCTGCTGGCTAAAATGTAAATTGGCGGCGGGATGGTGCAATTAGTTTTCTGAAGTCGCCCGAAGTTTCCTTGTGAGGCTACTTCAGGCGCCTTTGGAAAACAAATCGCACAGAGTACATTTTAGCCGGCGGGAAGGCAGGGGAGGCAGTTCGGGGATATTTATCGCCGGGTGACTAATCTCCCTGAATCTGCTGTGTGCCCTGACCCTTAAAATATACTCTGCATCGATTTACCCCCCCAAACACACCCTTCCATTATGTTATCATTAATCTGCATTTGCAACAGTAAATGTCTACCATTTTAATAATAAAGGCACCTGAGCAGACAAAAACCTAAGACCCGGGCTAAGCAAATCTTAAAAAAAATAAAATAAAGGACAGAAAAAAAATCAAGCAATACTGTATATATAGATACCTTAACTATCATTCAAAAACATTTGAATAGACACTGTGCATCCAAGCCCTTGGGGCTCAAAATACCCAATATTTTTATTCAATATGTCTCCCTTTGTAGGAGCAGGCGAGACTGGTCTCCTCCCCTATTGGGCATTGGAGTATAATCTATGCTTACAAATGTAAATGTTGGTATGCAGTGATCATTTGCAATACTAATGACAAAGGGGGTTATTTATCAAAGTACGAATTTATCTCAATATTTTCTGCTACAAACTCTGATCAAATCTGCTCGGGTTTTTTACGCTTATTTATCATTACATTTTCCTGAAAATTTGCTTTGTGGGAACAAATCAGATTTTCACAATATTTTCAGATTTTTCATCCGATTTTAATTTTTTTTTGGATTTTTTACCTTAAAACTCAGATTTTTACCTGAAAACTACAAAACTTCTTGGTATTGCACGAAACCCAGCGTATATCAAAAAAATCATTGTGACTTCTCCCAAATTGACTTATACGCAACCTCTTATTCAGACTTTTCCATCCTCGGAAAATCTGTGATTTTTTAAAAGTCTGATTTTATAAAAAAAAATCAAGATTTTTTTCATAATTTTTTGCATTTGGAATTTAGTAAATAACCCCCCAAGTGTTGGCCATCAATTTGCATTCTTCAAATTTACCTTGCCAGTATATTACAGTGCAGATGGATATGCAATTATGTAAATGGCACAGGGCATAGCACAAATATATTGATGCCACATTTAGATTTTTTGACCTGTTACTGGGGCGTCGGAAAAGGTCATATACCTACATGTACAGTGTGGCCACACACCCAGATTTTTGAAGTTATAACCACATTTTGTTTCGTCTGGTATATAACCATAAGTGTCCATTTCCTGCACCCCCATACAGGCCAGAAAATGTAAATTTGCTACCCAACAGCAGATTAACAAATTACCAGCTTCTACAATGCTATTGTTTAAGTTCATTAAATACATTTTCCAAGATGAACATTCTCTGTTAAAATGCTGGCAATACGTATATAACCTGCATTCTGAGAGCTATATTTATGAACTGTTATACAGTAAGTGTCTGTAAATAAATAAATCAGCTTAACATGAACTAAAGTATAACCATCATTTAATCACCCTGTTACTATCAAATGATTATTGATTTTAAGAAGTGATGTCCAGTAGTGCTGGAAAATCTATCTCAGCAATGATTACTACCTTGTGCTTTATCTGTCAAATTGAAGGTTGTTAAAAGGAGGAATCTCCTGAGAAAACTGAAGCAGCTAACCTCAAATATCATATTTAATATGTTTTATCAGAAAAGAGATTCAGTCTCTACCCTTTCACCTAAAGCACAAGCAGGGTGGAAAAATGAAACACATGTTTCACTCCCAGTCTAATTATAACATAAGCTCAACTGGGATGCACTGTAGTTGCCTGCTGCAATAAATGTTGGATAGATATCAACACTGGCTGCAAAATTTATTTTGTTGTTGACGAATTCTGTGTTAATACAGTAATGGACACAAAGACAACCAATTTAAACTTGCATGGGCAGCATTACATACATAAAGATGTAGACATAGCAAGATTGAACCTATGCAAAAGTACGTTTTGTAACAATATCCAGAAAACTTTCAGGTACTGACCAATTTGTTTGGTCTAGTCTTGTTGTAGTTCTTGTCTTTGTGTTTCATCAGTAAAAGTCACCTGTCATTCCAGACTGAACTGTGCAACACTAGGATGTCATCTGGTTTTATGGATGGGGTCAGGTGCTTTCATTCAGTCTAAGAGAACGGCTAGGTATGATGGTGTCTGACCTTGTCTATTAGCTGCTGCCTTTCGTGATTTATTGCTTAACAACTCTGACTATGTTTGAAATTAATCTTCCCTATTCTTTGCTTCTTTCCTGACTTTGCTGTCTGCTGTGAACCTTGGCCCCAAGATTCCCTCTTTTACTTACTATAGCCCGCAAGGGACATGAAGCAGGTTAACTGTGTGGGAACTGCCTGAACAGCTCTATGATTGAAGGCATCTGAGTAGTGAGCTGATCAACAGAATGAAAAAGTAGGGTAAGGCAATCACAAACATCATGGGGCAAATTCACTAACCTGCGGAAATGCGCCAGCGACAGCTTCTCTCACATCGCCACACTTCGCCAGGCGAAAATTCCCAAGACAACGCTAATTCACTAATTAGCATCCAGGGCGCCGAGCGATGGAGAAGTTTCTCTAGCGTTAATTCAGCAAGCAAAGCGAAGTTGAGCTAGCGTTGCCTAATTTGCATATGGCGGGAAATTAAATTTCAATGGACGTATTTGTTGCAGCAAATACATTATACTACACGAGCCCAAGGAACCTTAATAAAAGAAAATAGAGTTGTTATATTGCCCTACACATGTTCCCAGTATATAGTTTATATGCCATATGTAAGGAAATATAGGGTGGAAGCCGGGTAGCCTATCAGCCTATCACCCTGAAAAACTGAAAAGTCGCCAGCGTTTTTTTCAGTTTTTTTCACATTTTTTTTGAGGAACTCCTATCTACTCTATTGCACTTCACCTGGTCTGAGGTGGTGAAGGCAAGTCTGGTGCAAGAGGTAACATTCATTAAAATCCGCATCTTAGTGAATTTGCGTAGTTATGTCCATTCACCAGACCGAAAATTCACCTGGCGTTAGAGTGCAAAGTAGTGCTAGAGTCTATCTCCTTCGCTACCAAAATTAGCCAGCGCCCGTTAGTAAATTGGTAAAGCCCCGAAATGACGTCACGCCAGTGAATTTTCGCCTGTGTTAGTCACTCTTTAGTACATTTGCCCCCATGTCTCTCAAGAAATGGTGAACATACTGCCAGCAGAATTCCTTGTCTTCTATTAATGTTTTCTGATGTCGACATCCTCAGATTTAAAAACTTTTAACACCACACCATAGAAAACTGGGAAAGTTTAACAGCTTGAACCTTAATAATGTATGATTTTATTGAAATACTAATGGATGTACAGGTATGGGATCTGTTATCTGAAAACCTGTTATCCAGAAAGGTCCAAATTACAGCAGCTCCATGTTGTAGCTCCCACCCTTCCCAGCTATAGTCAGGTGATCCCACTGGTGTCTAATAAAAGGGCAGCCAAGTATGGAGGTTTACTTTGAAAGCAGCAAGTAAGTTGCAGGTAAAACCTAGTCCCTTTGTAAAATGTATAATGAAGCAATAGAATTCTTAATGATTTTGACGTAGTTGGCCAGCTTAAATATATTGCAATATATGGACAAACAATCCCTGTTTTGTTTAAAGGGTAAGGCATTTTTTAGTAGCAGTATGCACAAAATGTCGCTGTCTTAAATAAATTGATAATGGGTTGAGTGCAGAGGACCTCTTGTAGTTGACTATATGTATTTTGTGGTCACAGCCTCATTGCACCCCCGCCTAATGGTTTTAAAAAATAGTGGTGAGCACAACTTTCCCTTGTTTGTTCCAAATTACAGTAAGGCCATCTCACATTTATTTTTTAGCAGACTTAAGTTGTGGAGATCAAATTTATAGAAAGATCCCTTATCCCGAAAACCCCAGGTCCGGAGCATTCTGGATGGCAGATATTATATGTTTACCTGGAGTTACCTGGGAAATTTCAGTGTTACATTTTTATAATAATGTTAAAATGATTGTATTAAAAAAAGAAGCGGTCTGCATTTCAAAACATTTGTGCTGATGAGTAGTTCTCCATTATTATTGGGCTTGTACCCAGCATTGCCTGGAAAAGCAGTCAGGGTTACAGGCATATGGACTGCAAAACTTAGCTCAACCACAACCCATGAAAATCCATAAACAACTATGCACATCTGAGTTATGGTCTGATATAAAATGGAGCAATCTTATTGGTCATATAGGGAGACCTGTGATTTGTGGATAAATGGATACGTGAATGAAGTTAAGCACCTTTGTATTTTATTGCGTTTGGTTGAGATAATGAAAATAATGAATTAAATAACACAGAAGGTGGGAACCCAAGATTATTTTTGCACTCAAAGAATTTGTTTGTAGAGGAGAGGACAGCCACGAGAAGTTTCATTTCATTCAGTTGTGTCTGATTGTAAATAGAAGATACAAAGAAAAGTCAAATTTATTAAGATTTGTAAACTATAAATTCTATTACAAATTAGATCAGATTTACTTTTCATGAAAGCAGAATTTGTTTTTAAATTTCATCTTCTAACAACAAAAGAAAATGCAGGCAATACAACAGAGAATACTATGAGAGAGCAGCTGCAATAAAGTATTTTCACTAGTGAAACAGCTAAACCCCTGAACAGCTCAATGGAGACGCGAAGGGAGTATTAATAGTTCATTATTTCCAAGCAAAGAGAGAAGATGAGAATAAAGCAACACATTTTCTTCTGGGATTTCTCTTATACTAAATCATTTGCATGAAGGGCGCCACATCAGAAACACAGGGTACCCTTCCTCAAATATTAATTTGAAGCTTGTTTCAAGTTCTCCATTGACTTTGTGCCATCTTGTATCAAAGAGAGTTAAAAGTAGGACTTTTTTGAAAAAAGGTCAGTTTTGCCACTGTCTAAACTCTTGATAACATGCTCTGTGTATTTCTGTACAATAACTGTAAAAAAATGCTTGTATAATTTAGATTCATTTCTCTTTACGTTTAAACTAATCCTCTATTTTAAAATTGAAGAAATGATGGGTTTGTGATGTCAGTACAAAGAAACATAAATACAGCTGACATTACTATAGATGTACTGATAAAGAATAGATTCAAACTTGCTTTTAGGTTTTGGACATTGAGCAATGTGCACATAGGTGTATTATAACTCTCTGAGACAAACAAAATTGTAGGTGCTTCAGGGATAAATTATAGTTTTCTAAGCTTTTAAAACCATGGAGGTAGAGTTCTTTTTATAGAAAAAAAACAAAAAACGATAGAAGATTTACTCAGTAGTTTATTTTCACTTATACCTGTGATAAAATATTTTTTCTTCCTTTCTTAAAGGAAAATAACCCCCAAAATGAATACTTAAACAACAGATAGTATATATCATATTAAGGGGCTAATTTACGAACAATCAAATTTAATTCTATTTTTTTTACCACAAATCTCTAAAAACTTGTGGTTTTTCCATTTTTTTTTTAAAAGCTCTACAAATTTGAGATTTATTAAATCAAAAACCATGAAAACCGCTAATTCAAAACTTTGCCAGGTAAAAGATGTTGAGGTCCTATAGAAGTCAATGGGACTGTTTTAAATCAGTTCGGACTTGTTTTGGGATTTTGTTTCACGAGGAATTGTCCGAAAAACTCAAATTTTTAGAAGTTTTTGAAGAATTCGTATTTTTTAGAGCATTGATCAGCATAATTTTCTGAGCTTTTTAAATATGGCATAATGACAAATTGTGAATATTTCTGCACTTGGTGGAAAAAATATTTGCAAAACAGTTTTGGAAATTGCTAATTTAATTTACTGTCACTACAACCTTGCCCAGTGGCCGCACTCACACACATTCCTGTCTCATTTGTGAATATTTGTGCACACTGCAAATTCCCAAAAATGGAAAGTAAAAAACATTGGCAACCATTTGCAAATAAATTTGTGCTGTGCAAACTTTATACATTACCCCCAGTGAGTTAAGCTGTGGTTTTAAAAACCTCTAAAACCACTAAAATTCGACCTTTGATAAATCGGCTTGCAGGTATCCTATTAAAGAATCTTACCAAACTGGAATATTTATTCAAGTAAATATTGCCCTTTTACATCTTTTCCCTTGAACCATCACTGTGTGCTGCCTCAGAGATCACCTGACCAGAAATAATTCAGCTGTAACTGTAACAGGAAGAAGTGTGGTAGTAAAAGACTTTGGGAACTTTGTCTGTTAATTGACTCATGTGACCTAACATATATGGTTTGTTTGTGTGCACCGTGAATCCTAGGATCCCAGGGAATGTCCCTTAGTTCTTAAAAAGGCAATTTTCTATTTAGGATTACCCAATGGCACATAATACCAGGGTCGGAACCAGTGCTGGACTGGGCTGCCAGGGCCCCACCAGAAAACCTTAGACAGTGGGCCCACTTTCTAATTATTAGAAACTATTATTCCTCCTCTCCTCAGTCAGCCTCTTTATTCTCCTCTATTTACTACTGTATACTTTATTCTTCCATTATTAAGCCTATTTTTTACCATCAAGAAATAGGGAATGACTATGAAATAGGCCAAATGGTTAGAAGCAAAAGGGCCCACTGAAATCTGGGCCCACCGGGAGTTTTCCTGGTATCCTGGTGGGCCAGTCCGACACTGGTCGGAACTAGGGGTAGGCAACCCAGTGTGAAATGGTGGGGGGGGGGTTCACCAGGCACGTACCTCTTCTATAGCCTATACCTAGCCTGGGGCCTTGCTCCCAGTTAATGTTATGCAATCCACTACTCCTCTAGTTAGCCGTAGCAAGATCGCTCATTTGTGCGTGGATGTCTTGGGGAGCATGCTTGTTTGTGAATGTGTGCAATAAAGGGGGAGGCGACAAACCGGCCGGTTGGCCCGGCCCTGCCTACTAAAGTTTATTAACAAAGGACCATGATTTTTTGGCACAATCCACTTTTCTCTCGCATATTTGCATCCACCATGCCAAATTTGCACCTGCCATGTAATTGTTGTCAAGTGGTGACCTATGTTTGTTCATATGCATAACAATTATTAGTATGCTATTCCACAGGCACTAGAAAGAACTCAAGTACATGGTTGCCTTGTTGATCAGGGTAGGTGTTAATGGAGAACCAAAATGTGTTACAAAGATGTAGGGTATTTTTTAGAGATTCTGTACCAGTCCAAGGTCCCACAGTCCTTTAGCAGTGTACCTCTCGAGATGCTCCCAGTAGCTCCCCATCTTCTTTTCTGATGAGTCACTGCACATGCAATGAAATTAGTAATTTATTCAGATTCTCATTGCATGGAAACTCCAAAAACAGCATAATTATCTCCAAAATGTAATAATCAGCCCTGTGGCATCAGCAACATACCTAATTTTCTACTTGATGATTTGCAACAACCACTAAGCTTAGCATAGCTGAATCCAGCTCCTGTCTGGATCATTACTGTTATATATACAATATATATATATATATATATATATATATATATATATATATATATATATATATATATATATATATATATATATATATATATATATATATACTGAAGCTTCAGGCTGGTGCATTAAGCTGGGTACTGTATGTAAAATAGGGTATTTTTGCCATATACATTTTTGGGGTTTAGTTGTCCTTTAAGTTTCAGAGCTCCCTTCTGTTCCAGAGCACATTTGCCAGCACATTCAGAAGGGCATATAAATTGGCATAATGGTGCTTAAGTCAGCAATTAATAAAGGAACTCCTAAATATAATTTATAGAATATACCGGCGGTCTCAGAAAATCAGCAAATGTTCTGCAGAGCTAATAGAAATAAGTTTATAGTTTTGGGTCAACCCTAAAACAAAGTAAGATTTTGATATGATAAACTTATATAACCATTGCAGATTGTAACTTCTTTTATTTAACTAAAAATCTGCAAAGTTTAAATAGAATATATGAGAAATCTCCAGAGAATTCCGTCCCTGTTTTGCTTTACTACATTATACAAATGTGCAGATTGATTTTTTTACAGGATTACAGTTCTGTATTTTTCCCCTACAAATATTTCCGCCTGCACAGATTTATACCACCCCCTAAGCACTTCATCAAAGGAAATTACTTGTTAAACTTTTAAGATGTGTTGTAGGGTTACTTAATTTAAAACTAATATATTATGGCATTTGCATAAAAAATGCAAAAAGAGTGTTATGTAATATAAAATGGATTGATATCACTACACATGGCTGTGAGATATGTAATGAACATCATTACTCCCAGAAGTAACAAGGAAAGCAAAAGTGGTAAATAATGTAAAAATATGGTCGAATGGGGCTGCGAGAAACAAGAATTGAAATAAGTAAGGCAAAGGAAACAAACAAAAACAAAAGTGAGGTGAAGAAGATGAGAAAAAGGCAGTGTTATAGAGAAAGGGTAATAATCTACAAGATAATAGGCCTTGTTTACAGACCACAGTGCCCAGCCTCACAAAGTGGGCAAAGTGCAAAAAATAGGCTGCAGCGGGCTTCCTTCACTAATACAATGCTGACTACGTTAGTCAGTGTTGTACTAGTAAGGGGCGGTTGGGGGGCACACAGGCATCCTCCCGTCCTGCGACCTACCAACCCCCTACCTGTTCCTACCTTGTGTTTGAATCTGAGGTGCAAGGTAGGAGTGGAAGGAGGTGTAGCCTGTATTGGGGCCCTGTACTTAACACTTGCCCAAAGACAGCGTCCTGAAGCAGCTCTCAGCAAGGATCTCTGGATTTTTGAAGCAGCACTCCATGCAGAGAGCAAAAACCCCAAGAGGAGCGCAAGAGTGTGCCCCTAAGTGCTCTTGCACTTGCGCCACCCCGGGTTGCAAGTGACCGTTAATGTGTAAATCATGAAGAACATGAGAAAGGGAGAAATAGCTATAAGCAAGAGAAATAAAGAAGCAGGAGGCCAGTGGAGTAACATCTTAAAAATACAAGCACAGTGGAAGCAAGAGAATAGATAGAAATAGAAACCAGGGCACAAACAAATAGCAAAACCAATTCAATGAATGTCTTACTTGTGCAAGTAGATAAGTAGTGTGCACATCTCTGCTTATAATTCATTATAAGGGCTAAAAAGTCTCATATTTGGTGGCCAATTTATTCAAATTCAAGATTACATTTTTTCCACAATTCAAGAAAATTGCTGTGATCTTGAATATTTTTGATTTTGAGTTTTAATTATCAATGTTTATCAATTGATAACTTACCTGTATACAGCAAATCCATTATCCTTTTGTTTTAAAAAGATTTTCATTATACAGTTATGGGATCCCTTATCCAGAAAGCTCCAAATTACGGGAAGGTCCATCCTAAGCAATTAATTCTTATTTTGAAAAATGATTTCCTTATATACAATACCTTTTACTTCACCAACTAAGCTGTATGAATCCATATTGGTGGAAAATATACTTATTGGGTTGATTTAATATATAATATTTTTTTTTAACAGATTTAATTGGAATTGTTCAGTGTAAAAATAAAAACTGGATAAATAGATAGGCTGTGCAAAATAAAAAAAAGTTTTTAATATAGTTAGTTAGCCAAAAATATAATGTAAAAAGGCTGGAGTGCCTGGGTGTGTAACATAATAGCGAGAACACTACTTGCTGCTTTTCAGCTCTCTTGGTTTTCACTGACTGGTTACCCTGTTACCAGGCAGTAACCAATTAGAGACTTGAGAGTGGGCCACATGGGTCATATCTGTTGCTTTTGAATCTGAGCTGAATGCTGAGGATCAATTGCAAACTCACTGAACAGTTATGTCCCATGTGGTCCCCCATCAAGTCATTGACTAACTCAGAGTTAGAGAGCTGAAAAGCAGAAAGTAGTGTTCTGGCTATTATGTTAGACATCCAGTCACTCCAGCCTTTATACATTACACTTTTGGCTAACTAACTATATTAGAAACATTTTTTATTTTGCACAGCCTATCTATTTACCCAGTTTTTATTTTCACACTGAACTGTTCCTTTAAGGCAGGGGTCCCCAACCTTTTTAACCTATGAGCCACATTCAAATGTAAAAAGAGTTGGGGAGCAACACAAGCATAAAAAAGTCCCTTGGGGTGCAAAATAAGGGCTGTGATTGGCTATTTGGTAGTCCCTATGTGGACTGGCAGCCTACAGGAGTCTCTACTTGGCACTATACTCAGTTTTTATGCAACCAAAACTTGCTTTCAAGCTTGGAATTCAAAAATAAGCACCTGCTTTAAGGACCCTGAGAGCAACATCCAAGGGGTTGGAGAGCAACATGTTGCTCGCGAGCTACTGGTTGGGGACCACTGCTTTAAGGCATAGAGCTGCACATTATAGAAAGATCCCCTTTTGGAAGACCCAGGTCGCAAGCATTACAGATACTGTAAATACTATACCAGTTCCAGGGCCCTTACATGAATTCACAAAAATGCATTTAATGATAAATAAAATATATGAGTTTTGATACAGTCAGCAGGCGTTGTAATAGATAAACAGTTAAACACCAGTTTGTTAAGATCCTTATACAGCTTCATTAGCAGAACAAATCTAATCTATATTGCAACAAATTGCATTAATTACGGCATTCTAATGAAAGTCCAGTTTAAATTCAAATCCTGCAGATTAGTAACATTTCTATTTGCTGACATGATCTAGTGTCCAGATGAGCGAAACACAATGTAAAATTAAGTAAATATAATGCATCTCATTAATCTGCTAAAATCTCTGGAATGGCTATATTCCTTTCTTTTATATTTTTGTTCCACCTTTGCTTAGCCAGGACTTTAAACCTGCCATGCTGGCAGTGTTTGAGCACCTGTATATAAACAACTGGTTTACATTATTGGTCAGAGTAATCTATAAAACTGATTGGATGTTAGAGTTTTGATTAAAATCTGGAAAGCACAAGCTGGATGATTAATGATCAATGTGGGGCTACAATAGTAATCTTATTCTTCTGTTTATCTTTGGCACTAAATCAAGATTACAAGAGGACCAATGTACAGCAAAATAAAAATAGAGACATTTAATCACTGTATTAACTTCAGACAAGTATTGATTCTGGGTTTTGCTGTCATGCAGTAGCATCTGGGAAGAGCATGTTGTGCTGTAAAATTTAAAGTGAACTTTAAGATATTACCCAAATTTTTGTTGCTGAGACTTTGCTACAATCACTATTAATTTGTATTCTTGCACATACATGAGAAGAGCTGCAGCTCGGAACCTTAATGTATTCAGCAAGTAACTGAATTCATGAATATAAAAAGAATTCATTTAGTAACATATAAACATCACATACCCATCTTCTACTCTAATAGTTGTAGACACAGTAGTACCTAATCCAAACAACCACCAGAGAAACAGGGAAAATAGAAAATTTTCATAACCCTGTTATCTCCAAGCTAACCAGTTCAGATGAATCATGCCAAAAGGTATATAGAAGAAAAAGTATTTTAAAACATAACCTTTAATAAAAGTAAGTTAAAAACACACGCACCCACAAAAACAATGCCATATAAGACTCCATTGTAAGTATATGGAAGTCCGGGACCCTGTCCCTAAAACAACACACAATTAAAAGCCAAGCATAGGGTGAATCAGTGGACAATTATTATAGTCAGCGTTGTAAATTCACGCCTGACCACAGTAGTAATTAAAGTAATAGCCATATATTTGTAGCCATTCCCAAAACCTCCCTTCCAATCATTCCCCAGCCCAAATTCTACCTAGCACTTATGCCCCTGAAGAAGCCGTGGTACACGGCGAAACGCGTAGGGCGGGTGGCATAGGTGGACAGCGGGCGAATAGCTCCCACTTGTTCCCCACGTAGCTAGGTAGAATTTGGGCTGGGGAATGATTGGAAGGGAGGTTTTGGGAATTACTTTTATTAAAGGTTATGTTTTAAAATACTTTTTCTTCTATATACCTTTTGGCATGATTCATCTGAACTGGTTAGCTTGGAGATAACAGGGTTATGAAAATTTTCTATTTTCCCTGTTTCTCTGGTGGTTGTTTGGATTTTGTTGGTTCTTTAATGAACACTAACCTGCAGATAAATTAGGTCTGAAACTTGACTACACTCACCTTTGTGAATTTACACATTAGTACCTGCCAGAGGTAAGGAACAGCGGCGATCCTTGCCTTTATGCCGCCTGAGGCCAACTTCCATTGCCGCCCCCACCCCTCCTCACGGCGCTCACCTTTTCAGCGCTGGAGGGGGTGGTGCACGTCGCTAGTGCAGAGAGATTCTTTTAACCTCATTTGATGCCCTAAATCTTGGAACTCTATTGCAACTTGAATAAGGAAAGGAGGCCAAAATATCTGAATGTAGTCTGTAAGGCATGAGTAGGTACCAAATAGAGCCTGTTCCTGTTTTGAACCTGTCAAGCTGTGTTTGCATATTAATTTATTAAAATCTCTTTTAATTTTGTATGCTTGTAAAAACTAGACATATATATATATATGCTCATTATATTAAGCTTTTTTCTCTCTCTCTCTCTCTCTCTCTCTCTCTCTCTCTCTCTCTCTATATATATATTGTGACAACTAGACCTGTAGGGGTACCTGGGTCAGTGTCTTGGGGCCGCTTTCCACAGTCTTTTAGGGTAAAAACAGTCACAGTAGTCGCTCCTCTTAAAGGCAAGTGCCTGCAGTTTATTCTGTTACACAGTCTTTAGTAACAAGCAAAACAAAACAAGGAAAAATAAACCCTTGCACCAGAGCGCTGGCTAAACACAGTTGGCAGCCTAACTACAGTTGGGTGGCTTGCCCAACACCAACTTAAAACAAAAGAATCAAAATATAACACAAAAGTTTGGTAATCAGTACCTTCCTTGTGCAGTGCAGCTTCTGCTCTCTCTCTCTCTCACTCTCAGGTGGGAGGGGTCCCTCCTCCCAAGGTCAGTCAGGTACTTTACCTGCAGCAATTACCTTGCAGCTTTGGTCTGTATTAATTAATCCATGTTCCAGGGTGTTGTATTATATAACACCCTGGGAGAAACATATCGCCCATCTATAACTAACCCAGCTGCTTTGTTACAATATATATATATATATATATATATATATATATATATATATATATATATATATAGTCAAACACAAGAGTCCTCTGCACTCAACCCATTATCAATATATTTAAGACAGAGACATTTTGTGCATACTGCTACTAAAAAAATGCCTTACCCTTTAAACAAAACAGGGATTGTTTGTCCATATATTGCAATATATTTAAGCTGGCCAACTACGTCAAAGTCATCCCATATCTGGCCAGTCCTACGCTTAATTTTCATCTGATTCATTAAGAATTCTATTGCTTCATTATACATTTTACAAAGGGACTAGGTTTTACCTGCAACTTACTAGCTGCTTTCAAAGTAAACCTCCATACTTGGCTGCCCTTTTATTAGACACCAGTGGGATCACCTGACTATAGCTGGGAAGGGTGGGAGCTACAACATGGAGCCTGGTCACAGCGTCATTGCACCCCCGCCTAATGGTTTTTAAAAAATAATGGTGAGCACAACTTTCCCTTGTTTGTTATAGTTTATACAGGAGCAGTGACCAGCTCCATGTTGTAGCTCCCACCCTTCCCAGCTATAGTCAGGTGATCCCACTGGTGTCTAATAAAAGGGCAGCCAAGTTTGGGAGTTTTACTTTGAAAGCAGCTAGTAAGTTGCAGGTAAAACCTAGTCCCTTTGTAAAATGTATAATGAAGCAATAGAATTCTTAATGAATCAGATGAAAATTAAGCGTAGGACTGGCCAGATATGGGATGACTTTGACGTAGTTGGCCAGCTTAAATATATTGCAATATATGGACAAACAATCCCTGTTTTGTTTAAAGGGTAAGGCATTTTTTAGTAGCAGTATGCACAAAATGTCTCTGTCTTAAATATATTGATAATGGGTTGAGTGCAGAGGACTCTTGTGTTTGACTATATGTATTTTGTGGTCACAGCCTCATTGCACCCCCGCCTAATGGTTTTTAAAAAATAGTGGTGAGCACAACTTTCCCTTGTTTGTTATATATATATATAGATATTTTTTTTAATATCGCTATATATCCTTCCAACCAGTTAGACCCATGAGGTTATTGAATATTAAAGGTAGTTAGGAAAGGACAAGGTGCTCCAGAATAAATTGTGAATGACTCACCGAGTAGTAGAAGTGGTCCGGGTGCTCCAGACCCCCAGCTTTAGGGAGCGGTGCGGCACAAAAGAAAGCAGGGCCGACCGGAACTCAACGGATCCACAGGACCAGAGAAATTAAATTAAAAGAATATTTTATTTATACAAAATTACAAGTATATAAATCTGCATCTCCATCCACCCTACGCGTTTCGCACCCATTCAGGGTGCTTAGTCATGTTCTCAGAAAAATAGTTTTCAGGCTGAGACCGGGATCCCTTTTTGAATAATGTCTCAACATTCACCAATTTCTGGGCAACATGCCAAACATCAGAGAATTCTGACAGTCACGGAGCTGAGCTCTTTTAGTACCCTTGGGTGAAGAAGTAATTTCTTTAGTGCACAGCTTTAATGCTAGATTTACATAATGACAAAATCATTCACCTTTTCTAATACCCAAGGCTTTAGCCATGCACCATTCTGGTTGCCAGGGGGTTTTACTGTAGGTGCAGTTGTGGCCAATTGCAGTTGCAATTTGAGGAAAAGCAAATGGAATTGCGCTGTCTGTTGGCATAATTTCTGTCTTTCAGTGTAAGAGTGACTGTGCACCCGATTTTTTTGTACACCCGAGTTGACAGTGCTCCCTCCTATAGTTTATGGCTACCCCTGAATACTCTATATCTCCTCAAACTCAGAATCAGGCCCTTTTTTTAAACAAACATTTTTATTAGGTTTTTCAATTATACATTTGCCGTATAGTCTGGCCCACATGAATGCTGCAATGTTGAGCATTATCATAGACATACAGTAAGGTACCAGAAAATGTAAATATCGCAACTGGTAGTGAAAAATAAAAATAACATAAAGGGGAAAAAATGGTGAATATATAAATCATTCACAGGCATTCTTTATCCTTAATCAGTAAAAACATGTGTAATAGCAGTAGGTATCAAAAGTGATCACAGTATCTATTTCACAATTTTCCATAAAAGGCCTAAGTATGGGTATTGAAGGTCTAAGGTAAACATTTCCATATTGCCCGTAAAACGACATATGATGGATCTGGGTGTCTGTAGACCATCCAGGGGCTCTAAACGTTCAGGAACATGTTTCTGAAGTAGAAAATTGGTTATTTTTTCATTCATCATAATCCAGAATCAGGCATTTTAGGATGTTAACTAAATAATGTACACTTACCTACATATGTATTAATGCACAAAAAAAAAACAAGATGAGAAGGGTATGACAAACAGTACAGCTGTGCAATGGTTAGCACTGCTGCCTTGCACCACTGCGGTCCTGGGTTTTATTCCAGCCAGAGCACTATCAGCAAAGGTTTGTTTATGTATTTCAGTTTCCTTTTAAACATACAAGCAGTTTAATTGGCACCTGACAAACCATCCCTAGTGTGTATGAATGTGATGGGAATCTTAGATTGCAAACTCCAATCTGGTGTAGTGAAAGATGTATATATGATAAAGGATAATAATTAAAACTAGTATAAAAAGTAAGGGGGAATCATTTTCACAAAATGTTTACTCTAGTGGACAATTTTGGTGGTATTACACAAAGTACTAATTTGCAGAGAAATGCAACCTTAACACTTATATACATAGAATCCCCTAAACGTATTGGAGTGGTTTAGAGCAATTAGTGCACCAACAATGTTTACAGTTGTGGGATCTATTATATGAAATGTTTGGGAGTTGGGGTTTTCAGCATAAGGTGTTTTTTCATTCATTTGAATCACCATACTTTAAATCCAATAAAAAAACATTTACAATTTAAAATACACTGTATGCTTGTTTTGCCTCCAATATGGATTGATACAGCTTAGTTACACGGAAAAAGGTAATCATTTATAAATAGATTTATTTGCTTAGAAGGTACTCTATGGGAGATTCTTGTATTTTGGAGCTTTGCATTTCATTGTCAGGAGGAGGGTAGGTGTCCCCCACTCCACCTCCCCAACCTTTCACCCCCCCCCCGGGCTGTGTTATGCATCTCAGTCATCCTGTTTTTGGGCATTCCTCTGGGCAGAAGTGTTTTGAGTATGGCCACTAGGAGACACACTATTGCACCCATTATAGGAAGTTCAGTATAAAAATAAAAACCGGGTAAATAAATAGATAAACTGTGCAAAATTAAAAAAAATGTGTTCAATATAGTTAGTTAGCCAAAAATGTAATGTATAAAGACTGGAATGACTGGATGTCTAATATAACAGCCAGAACACTACTTCCTGCTCTGCAGCTCTCTTGGTTTCCACTGATTGATTACCAGGCTGTGACCAATCAGTGACTTGAGGGGGGGGGGGCACATGGGTCATATCTGTTGCTTTTGAATCTGAGCTGCATGCTAAGGATCAATTGCAAACTCACTGAACAGTTATTTCCCATGCGACCCCCCCTTAAATTCACTGACTAAGTTAGAGTACTGCAAAGCAGGAAGTTGGTACCGTTCTGTTATGTTAGACATCCAGTCACTCCAGCCTTTATACATTACATTTTTGGCTAACTAACTATATTAGAAACATTTTTAGTTTGCACAGCTTATCTATTTATCCAGTTTTTATTTTTACACTGAACTGTTACTTTAATGATTTTTCACTTTTGCCAGGGGCATAGCAGATCTTTCCCCGAGAGGTAAAAAATGCCACTAGCACTTTCAAAAAAAACACATATAATTATTTATATACAGAATATCTGTTAAATACAAAAAATACAATGTAAGGTTTAAATTTCAGTTAAAAGCAATATATTATTTCTATGCTGTGCGTTTCTGTAGAGAACTCAAGGACTATTATAATATTAAATATTATGTTATCTGTAGGGCTCTCACCCATAGTACCTTGCTCAACAAGTAATGTGCTTTTAACTACATTATATCTATCGATTATTTTCAATCCCTTCTGACTTAAGGATTCACTCCTTCAGGCAAAGTAGGTATCTGTCAATTGCACATTCGCAGTATTCTCAGGGAATTTGCCTTGTGTTCTTTGTAAAGAGTTCTCAAAATAGCTGAAGTCCTTATGAAAGAATACGTTTCCTTTTCATGTGAGAGCTGATAGTGTTCCAAATTGGCTTTTGGTGTTACCCTGCTGTATTTGTTAAGAACAAACTGTTCAATTTGTTTAGAACTTTTGTCTGAATTATTTTTCAGTTGATCCAGGACTTTGCAGATAAAAAAAAATGAATATACAAATGTGTACTGCCTGGACAACTCACTAAAATAAGTTTTTGATATATGAAAATGCAACATTAAAGAGAAAAATATATTTATTTACAAGGTTAATTTTCAGTTGATTCACTGTAAAGGGCACCTATCAGGGGCTTAACTACTGGGGGTGCAGGGGATGCGATCAAACCCGGGCTTGCACACCCTTGAGGCCCTCCGGATGCTTGTGCTGATGCGAAGCCCAACAGAAAACTGCGTCCGAAGGGGGGGCCCGGCTGCATGGCCTTAGTTACATTACTGGCACCTATCATCAGAAAATTATTTCCCACACAACTGCACTCCAGTTGTGGTAAAGATTGCTAGGCCAAGGCCAAGAACACCAGCATCCATGGGGTTGGTGGTGCAAGCAGCACTCTGCACCTTGCATTCTGCACCTTGCTGCACCTTGATTACAATTCCTTGCAAAAGCATGTTAAGTACAAGGGAAAACTTAACACTGCAATAAGAAGAAGTGCTCTCCAGTGTCTTGTTGGATAAAAATCTGGTGCAAGGTACCAAACACATCACTGTTGGGTACAAGGCCTGAAATGTGATAAGCAGGCAGCAATTATAGTGCTCTCTCATACCTTGTTGCCTTCATAGCTCACTGGCTTGCACACGAGAATGCCATAGACACTAGAGAGTGTTCAATGGGACTTTGGCCCACCTACCACCCTACTCTGGGTGCTGCTATGCTGTAATGCAAGCAAGAAGTAAGAGTGCTCCATTTTAAGATGTGGGGTAATGCACCATGTTTCTTGCCCTTTGCACATTGCTCCATATTTGGTAAACAAGCCCTTTTTTCCTAGATTGAGCTGCACATGATCATTGTGTTGCATTATCACTCCAGGTTCTGGGGTTCTTAACTAGATGATTGAACCTAGGGACATATTTAAGCAATGACTGAATATAGAGCAGTGTATATTGAAGCAATTACTTTTGTGAATAGAATTTGAACATTAAAAAAATATATTTAGAAACAGTTTAGAAAATAAAAATGTGAGAAACATAGAAAACCTATACATTGCCAATAAGTATAGAATTCCTAGTACTTGAGGCAAGGTCAAAAACATACAAATACAACTCTGATTGGAAAATTGGTCCCCAAAATTATAACAACATGGAGGATGTGGGAGGGGAGTCACCTTTAGCAGACACAGCTTGACACCTGAGTATATGTACTAGACCAATAATACAATTACAAATATTTGCGTCAACATTGTAGTGTAATGATATTATATTATTTGTTAGTAAAAGCTAATACTTGCTCCATGCATACCAAACATCAATCCAAAGCACTATAATAATTCTGTTGTCCCCCCCAATCCAGAGTGCAGGGTCTGTTAAATGCGCCTCCAGTGATGATACAATTTTTAGGTGACAGGTGCCTTTTAAACACAGTGCAATGTCTTAACAAGTATGTCTTCGCTCACCAAGTTGGATTGCAGTGTAATAATATGAAGCCATATTACACATGAATCTCTGTATGCAATGCTGTACTTAGGTTTGGCTCCACCCTTTTTATACTTGAAGTTTTTATTATGTTTTCAGATTACATGTAATATGCATTTTGCAATCATTTTCAAAATCAAAATAATGAACAAAAAAAGAAGAAGAAAAAAAGAAGAAAAGAGAAAATAAAAAGTATAAAAGGAAGAACTGAAAAAAAGGAAAGAAGGACTTCAGGAAAAGGGGATGGGAGTCTTTTGTTGCTGTGAAATGTCTTTTAGCTATGGAGATATAAAATGTTGAATGTGAAGATATTTGTAGAAATCATGTTTCGGTAGCTGAAATAATTGTTGTAACTCTTCAAATGATTTCATTGTTGTTTAATTTAGTAAATGAGCAATAGTCGTTAATCCTTTTACTTCCCAATTTTTTATTTTAAGGTCTGGGGCCCCCCTAGGCACTGAACCTCAGGGCATCTCCCAGTTTGCGGAAGTGACATCACAGGTGTGGCTGGGGGACTTCTGCCACCATTGTTGAGTTAGGGTCCAAGGTGGGCATTGATTTGTTTAGTATTTTCTGTTATATACTGTAGCATTGGGCATATCAATATGCACTATTCAGTAAAACCTATAACTTATGAAAACAAGAGAAAACTTTACTTTCAGCAGTGTTACTCAGTAGCAATAATGATAACTAGAGCAAAAAAAAGTTCAATTCAATTTGTCTTGGTAAATGTTAAAAGCTGCATATCCTTCTTCTTTTAATTAGCTTGTCAAAAGATTTAGACAAAAGTCTCCTGTGAGTTGTAGAGTAAATTTTAGCCACAAATTATGTACACTGCATCATTATTGGTTTTCAGAGTATTTAATAGAACTGATCTAATCACCAAATTCTCATTTCTTATCACTTTATTTTCTGCCTGACATTGGCACTTTTTAGATTTAAGATACAACTCTGTTACTTTATAACTAATGAACTTTTTAGTTTTTTGTAGCATATTTGGCCGACTATGGCATCTTCTGTTGGATTTAATTTATGGTCTAATTAATGTAACATCCTTGGAAAAGGTTATAGAATTATAGCATAGTTTGGAGGAAAGAAAGAGATAGATGATATAGTAGAGCAACTTAACTCTAAGGATTTGTCTGAAAATAAACCTTTTATTGCTGTTTTAACTGAACATATCTTTCAAATATCAGCAAGAAAAAAAACACGGGACTACTTATATAAACAGAATCCACGATTCATTTGGTTTTCTGCATTTTATTACATATTTTTAAATGTTAGCATTTTGCCAAATGGAACATTAACTTTTGCTTTTATTTGACTTTACTGTTCTGAACATCTGAAGATGGGAGTGGGAATAACTCAACAGAAACTAACCACAATCAAAGTAAAAGTTTGACATTTTTTATAATATGCATATATACTTTTGTGCAGAATTAGGTGTCAGCTGATTCCAAAAGTTATACCTATGGTTAAAAGTTTGTGTACTAATATTGTAGGTTGTAATTTCTATACATTTGGTTCATACTTCAAACTGATTTTCTATACAGTACACTGGTGTGCAGAGTATAATTTTGGACACAATAACCCACAAAACAGCCTTTTTCCCACAATTCCAGCATTATTCGGGAATGCAGTGTTGTATTTACTGCAATTTCGTTTGATATAAAAATGAATGCAATGACATGAGCATTTGTTCATTAGTCGATGCATGTGGTCGATGTATGATTAATGGTCAAAAAACCTGATCCAATAGTCACTCTGCACAATAAATATAATACAAAATGGTAAAATTAATAAACAAACGTTTTTTTTTTTAAAAAAAAGTGTTTGTGTATGCATGTGTACACTTCTCAATGTTCTGTGACTGTATGTATATGTAAGTGTGCAAATATGTGCAAAAAAAGCCACCCCACTCCAAAAAGCATGCTTTAGTAAATAGGTGTGTAAAAAAAGAGTACCTTCCATTTTCTTGTACCAGAAGGGCTACTGGCAGAGATGGTCCTTAGGAGCGATGGAGGGTATTTAGAGTCCTCGCAGGACATGAGTGGATGGCACTGGTGGCTGGGGGGAGGAGCCCGCTATACAACTGTGCCTGCTGTTTGGAAGTTGGCCCTGCTGCGATCACAAGACCAACATGTATTTGCTCCTGACATTGCAGAGAGAAACTTTTAACTGCACAAGAACATAACTACTACATTCATGGCATTTCCAGACTTTGCCTGCCAGCACATAGGAGCCATGTCTTTGATGGGCAAAGGGTTAAAGCAGTAATACTAAAAGGGTATATTAACAGTAAAAAAAAAACCATAAAAAAATATTAAGTGGCACATGCCGAGAGAAAAGGGAGGAAGGAGGTCCTTGCCCCCCCAACTGAAAAAAAAAATATATCTATATCTATCTATATCTATATATATATATCTATATATATATATATATATATATATATATATATATATATATATATATATATATATATATATATATATACAGTATAATATATTCTCCGGCTCATATAAAGTTCAAGAGGAAAAGGGGCTAAAAAAATGAACAACAATATTGCTATAAAAGCTGAATCTTTCTTATATAACTATGAAAAATAGAATTGCTCTAGAATTGCTTCTCCAAACTAATCTTTTCTATAATACATGTTTAGACACTGAAAGCCACCATTTAGGACTCGTATTCTCTGTGTTGTTTCTTTGAGATTCTAAAAGCACTTATAGCCATGATGAAGGTGATAATGGAATACATTTTTTGAATGTGAAAAGAGGACAGCTATCATTTAACTTGAGCAGTTTGAAATGAACATCAAAGCAAAAATCTGATAGTTGTATCACTTTTGATTGGAATATCAATATGCAAATTTGAAGCTGAATATGCTTTTTATTTTTATGCATTTGTTATGTATTTTAGCCTAATCTATTAGTTGGGTCATTTTGAGATTTGAAATAATGCCAATAAAAATGTAGCCACACAATAATTAACCCATATATTTGTTGACATTTAGGGGGTTATTTATCAAAGAGTTTTTCATACCTCGAATGAACTCGAATAAACTCACAACTTGAATGGTTTCTTATTTAAGAAAAAACTTGGATGGAGAAAACTCGATTCAGCGAGTTCGAATTGCGAAACCAGAAAACCTGAATTGACCGAGTTTTTGGCAAAAAAAAACCTTGATTGCATTTTCGGGCAAAACCCTCTGAAAAATTGAAGGCTATTAACATCTTGAAAAGTTTCAAGGATCTGCCATTGACCTCGACAGGTTTTATATGGTGTATTCTTGGATTCAAGCTATTTCCAGGGTTGGGGTATAATAAATCTTGAAAAAATTTTTTTACCTGAAAATGTGAGTTTTGCCTAAAAAAAAATCACCTCAAAAACTCGAATTTTCATGGAAAACACAACTTGAAACTTAATCAAGAACCCTCTTAATTAGTGATGGGCGAATAAATTTGCCAGGCATGGATTTGCGGCGAATTTCCTTGTTTCGCTGGCCTCAAATAAATTCACTAAACTGTGGTGAAAATTCACAGAAGAAAAATTCACAGTGACAAAAAAATTGGCACGCGTCAGCATTGTTGCACGCATAAAAAGTTTTGTAACATCAAAATTATTCGGATGCCCATTGACTTTAATGCATTTGGATAAAATAGTCGTGCGTATATACAGTAAATTGTTGCTTGCTTCAAAATTGTTGGGCATCAATGCATTTTGCAAATTTTTCACAGTTTCGAAAATTTTTCAGCGAAGCAAAATGGGATAGATTAGCCCATCACTACCCTTAATTTTTACAACGGTATGTTTAATACTTAGTAGTAATAATAATAATAATAATAAAAAACCAAGGTTTAATACTTTAGAATTCTTTACAACTGAGGTCACATGATAGTGTTTAAATGTGCTTAAAATTTACATTATAATTTGAGTTGTATAATACTAAGATGACACCATTTTAATAAACTATTCAGAATGCTAATCCACAGGATCAAGGACTTCCCTACAATTGCATGTACATCTTTTCATTATAATCTCCTGTCCTCATTATTCATATTATTGCCAAGATGCATACTAGAAATGTCTGTATTACTATAGCATTGCTATTTTTCCATCCTACCTGAAGGCACATCTGTGTACACCTTTGGTGAAGTAAATGAATCATTTTGAGACTGGGAATTTGAAGAACCACGTATAAAATCTATGCCAAAGTAGTAGTTATAGTGGTTAATCTATGTGAATAGAATGCCAATGCTGGAGCACGGTTATGAAATTTAGACACACAAGAGATTCAAGTGTTTTCAAAATAGATAGTTGACGAAGAGCTGTGCATACATTTTCTTTGTAGTTTTCACAAATAAGATCATTAAAATATTACAAAGTTATCATGCATATTATTCCATTTCTCTTGACAATAGAAAACTGAATATATTTCATTTAATTTAAGCTGAGATGACTCACACTATCTCTCTCTCTCTCTCTCTCTCTCTCTCTCTCTCTCTCTCTCTCTCTCTCTCTCTCTCTCTCCATGTATCTGATTCTTGACAAACTTACACACACACATGCACACTTTTGCACCTATATATTGTTGGGAATGTTAACCTCCTCATTTATCACTTGTTGCTATCTCCATTCAGAATGACTTCTTTATTTATAGTCTTTAGCCCAGGGCATATCTACTAAGTAAATAAATGATGTGTTGCTAGCAGGAGCTCTATTACATCATAATAGCAGTGTGCCCTAGGTTCTTGTTTTGCTATATTTATAAACTGCAGCAATAGGAGTACGCATATGTAATTCAGAGCACTGATTATTAAAATATGTCTGCTTATATTTTATTCTCAGGTCTACTTATTAAAACCTTTTAAATGTGTCATTATATATATACTGCACTCAGTGGCTTACAACATCCAAATGAGGTAAGCTAAATTTCATTTATGATGAGTATAATTATCAAGCATTTTTATATTTTATCTCTACAGTATCATATTTTATATCATATTTTTATATTTTATCTCTACAGTATCATATCTCTAAATCTGAATTTATACCTTCAATATATTTAAATATACCTAATTAGAAGACAACATTTAACATATTTGTGTTGTGTGCCTGCTTAATTTTGTTTGAATAATATTCTGTGCTATGCCCTCACACTGTTGACTCCCTGGTGCGTTATTTACTAGCTCTGTTACTGCTTTACTTTGTTGGAATAATATTCTCTGTGTTATGCCCTCAAACTCTTGACTCCTCTGAGTGTTATCCACAGCTCATGTACCTCCCCTGTGCATAATCTGAATGGCAACTTACCTCTTTTTAAATATAGGAGATAAACACAAGTAAAAATAAAGGGAATATGGGATAAAACATAACAGTTAAATAATAATAATCAAGTTTAAATGTAACATCGAGGCATAAAAAAGCAGAAAATCTTAGATCAGCAAACCAGAAGCTGAGATTATGGAAACAGAGGTCACTTGAAGGCCAGTCAAAAGGTTAATAAAAAAAGATACCTGTCGCCAGTTGAGGAATAGCAAAGATGGAAGGAAAATGATGTAGCTCAGAAGGCAAAGATGGGTGATTTTGTGTAGAGTACAGTATCTGTAAACAAAAAGTAAGGACAGCAGGAAAGGCAATTCGCAGAATTGAAGGATAATGCTGGGGAAGAAGGTGTAGGCCAAACTACAACAGAAAAGAACTACAAAAACCATGCAAACTGTGTAAAGTTTCTCTGTAGTCTTCTTCCCTTTGGATTAGGTTGGACAGATGGATGATGTCCTAATCTAATCTTGCAATTTTGTATTCATTTTATACCTGTGTAGGGATGTGAAAATTGAGACACCCTTACACATTACTGACAGGCACATCCCTAGTAAATACGGACGCCTAAGTGGGTCCTTATGGGGACCTTGTGCTTATGTAACCCCTGTAATTCTTGCAGTGTACACTAGATGGCACTGTGCAGTAGTATAAAGGTCCTGGGAACCATGAGGTCTGGGTCCATTGCTTTTAGCCCAACCAAGCAGGCTGGAAGGGAATGGGTATATGTTGACCCTAGGTGCATTGGCCCTAGTAATTAGATAGCATACTCTTTTATAGATCACTCTAGGAGTGATAGAGAGATTATTTAGTTGATCAGCTCAAGGCTCCGCCGAGGATATTAGAGGGATTCAGATCCCAGGGTATTACTGACCCGGAGTAAGGACTACAGTGTTGAGACTAGGGATGATAGGATTTCCCCTAGACTGCCACTGGAAGATATCCTGAAAACTGGGCAATACCCCTCACACGCTGCCACACTCTCTGCTGTATATTCCCTGGCCTGCAGGGATTCAGCCTATACTGGTTCTGTGAGTATATGCTACCTTTATGCTGTCTGATTGTCAGGGCCGGATTTACATAGTGGGCGCCCCTAGGCCCACTGCCGTTTGTCGCCCTTGTCCCCTCCCCTTTATTCGTGCACATTTTCATTATCTGGACTGGAGCAATGGGGATTGGCGCATGGGAAATTTAAAAAATGATTGTATATCCAGCGCATCCCCAGTGTTTCTGAACTAATGTGGGTGTGGTTGGACAGCATACCACCCCCCAAAATCCTGCCGCCCTAGGCCTGGGCCTAGGTGGCCTTTCCACAAATCCACGCCTGCTGATTGTTCTATACTCCATTGTGGATATCTGATATGTGCTATGTGCTATGTTAAATAAAGACAGTTCATGTTTAAGAGTTAAAGAACTACTGGCGCCCATTTGTACTATTGCACCTGGTTACAGTTGCACTACATCCTGCCTCCACTCCGCTGCGAGGGCTTACCCCTGAGAAATTGGGCCTCATTTGTGGTATAACCACACCCTGATAGTAGCTTAAACTGACTGCAGTAAAGTTAGTTTACTATAGCGCTACACCTGTTTTATGCTTCTTGCACTTTTCTACTAATATTTGTACTTATATTTTCTAGTATGATATCTGAACACTGAATGAATGTAATTGTCCCCTTTAATATGTTTTACTTTGCTGTGTTATAAAGGGGAACTATCACAAAAATTAAAATTTAACTTAAGCTTCATCATACTGAAATAATAATCTTTCTAAATACAATCAATAAAATATTTTGAATTTTTCCTGAAATAATCACATTTATGTTCACTATCCCTCACTCAGCATCTGTTTCTCTTAATTCTGTCTTCTTGAAGCAGTTGGGTGTCAGATATTCATTGACAATTAAATCCAATATACCTCATGGGGGGGGGCTTTCTTTCCTAGCAGCATTATTAAAGCTCACTAAAATAACTGATTCAAGTACAAACAAAAACTAACAAAATAACGGCCTTTTGCACAAATTCTGCATGTAGAGAGCCAGGATTTCTGGTGATTTTAATAGAGTGAGCTCTAATACATCTTCTAGGCATAAGGAGCCCCCCTATAAGATATATTTACTCTTACTGTAAATGAATATCTTCTGCATGAAGAGAAACATATGCTAAGAGAGGGATAGTGAAGATAAACTTGATTATTTCAGAAACGGTACAGAATTTTTTATTGATGATATTTACAATACCTTCTTATTTCAGTATTCTGAAGCTTATATTACATTTTAGCTCCCCTTTAAATACATTTTTGGATTATTTTTAGGCCTCAGTTGCTGTATCCACAAGCAAGTTTACCTGAAAAAAACCCAGTACAATGGATTCCTGTTTACTGAAAAAAAATCTTTACATCATTCATTAGTGCAAACATTATTTGTTAATTGTGCCTTGTTTTTTTTGCTAATGATATTTTGTGCCGTGTTGTTTAATACTGGACTGTGTTAACAAATAAGTTGCATTTATAATAAAAACATAATGCATAGAAATATATTTATTTATATTGTATACATATAGAATATATAGTATACTGTATATACATATATACACACACACACACACACACACATATATATATAAATATAAATATATATATATATATTTATTTATATAAGTATTCTGTCTGTGACCCAGCAACATCTATTCACTCATACTGAAATTAACATTATCAAGAATGGAGAGATATAGACTGAAGTAATTTATTTAGATACAGATCATTTTTTTTTCTAGTAGGAAAAAATTAAAATCATTACAATATGATCAAAGATTTGGATCATACAATTTCTGCTCTGTTAAATGAGGTTTGCTATCTCTCTTTCTGGCGTAGTGCAGAATAAATGCTCTCTGCAAGAAGCATCGATTTGCTATGATCACTACATAAAGCTCTCTACTGGGGCGAAAAGGTAAGATTGAATAAGAAATGGGTTTTGATGATGCAGAGCACTAGCTTTATATTTCTGGATGTATTAAAACATAAAACAAAAATGCAAATCTGTTTATTTTTCTTCATTATTCAGGTTGGAAATACCTTTTAACTCTGAAATTGCTAAACATTGGATAAAATTAGTGATGAGCAATTCACTTTGCTGAAACATTTGCAAAATTGTTTGCTGTGCAGTAGAATATACTGTGCCCTCCCTTGTTAGGGAAGCTCAGTTCAAATATGCTACAACTGTTCTTTATAGAGATAAAGGGTCTTTCACGCTGCTTATTTCTTCCAAACATGGGTCTGGGCAGCTCCTTTTATCAATAAAAGGAGTGCTTTGATGCATTTGGTTGATGTGGAAGGCAAGGGATTCAAAATTATGACATCTGTGTTTTTTGTGCGTTTTCTTCTGGCAAAACAAATGCAAGACACCAGAACTTTTTTCAAGCCAACATGGGACAAGACAAACCTTCCATGAGGTCCTGGCAGTGTCAGACCCAAAAACCTTAGACCATGGCCCACTTTCAGTAATATTAGTCTCTCCTTACCAGGCCCGGATTTGTGGGAAGGCCACCTAGGCCTGGGCCTAGGGTGGCAGGATTTTAGGGGCGGCATGCTGCCCAGCCACACCCACATTGGTTCAAAAACACTGGGGATGCACAGGAGATACAATCTCCATGAAAATTTGCACGAATAAAGGGGAGGGGACAGGGGCGACAAATTGCAGTGGGCCTAGGGGCGTCCGCTATGTAAATCCGGCCCTGCTCCTTACTCAACCTCACCTACTCTCTTTTCTTTAGACACTATAATATATTATTTCATCTATTTAGCCTCTTTGTTCTCATACAGATAGGGAATGGCCATGAAATAGGCCAAATGTTTAGAAGCAGGAGGGCCCACTGACATCTGGGCCCACCGGGAGTTTTCATGGTATCCTGGTGGGCCAGTCCGACACTGGGTCCTGGTCAGCTGAAACCAGTTACAATGGATTTTCTACACACAACTACAACAGAAATAGGCCCTAAAGTTTGTCATAACCTGTAAAAGGAGATATCAGACTGAATTGGTATAGAGCCCCTTTAAATATCTCACATAGTGATGTACAGGCACGTGATACTTTGCTACAGTACTTTTTAGATTTCATTCTCAGCCTATAATCTACATATTGCTGTTTTTGAAAATATACTCAAACATATATAAAGCAAATCTCTATTTTTACCTTTATGGGGGACAAATGTCCTTTCTTCACTATGATGAAATGTGCTTTATAGGAAGGTTTGTTTAAGACCTATAATGATTTCATTCAATTGCCAATTAAATAACTAAATTAAAATTGCTTAAATGTTGTGGGAGTTCATTGCAAAACCTATATCTATTGCTGTTTTCTGTTTCCTACTGATTGTGCAAGTATACTAATGTAATGTGCTGATAACATTATCTGTGTAATTGCTAGAAAGGGAAATTGCTATTTAACCACTTCTCAGCCAGATAAAGAACCGTACCATATCACATAATGCAAGCTGCATTCAGCAAAAAATGTTGACTGGATTTCTGTTGTGCTAAGAATTTAAACAAGGGACTCATTAGGTAGATTGTATTTTTATGTTTTGAGATCTTTAAACTCATACACAGAATTCCCCCTTTAAACATTTTAGAGCACTTAAAAAGATATATTATTTTGTAGCACTCATAACAGATTCTAACAAAAATTATGTATACAATCATTATATATATATATATACTGTAGCTTGACTGTTATATATGTGTATGTATATATATATATATATATATATATATATATATATATATATATATATATATATATATATATACACATATATCACAGTCCAGCTACAGCATTTTGTGCCCTATTCTGCCCACCTGCTACCCCTTTTATGACTGCATTCAGTGGCAGGTATACTTCTTTGCATTGCATTCCAGTTGTGCAAAGACAGCCTGTCAGTGGAAGGTGCAAAGAGCAGAACCAAGGTGCATTTTGGGAAATAAATACTCTTCACTCCTACATAAATGAGTCCTTCAATGTTTTCAAAAGTGCTACAAATATACATATATAAAAATATACAAAATCTACCAAAATATTCATATGATCAGCAATCTTTTACATTTAGGGGGCTATTTATTAAAGGGAAACTGTCATGGGAAAACATGTTTTTTTCAAAACAAAATCATTCACAGTAGTCTGATCCCAAATAGACCCCCAGTCCAAGGGCCATGTAATTAGGTATAATAAAGCAAAAACACAAGCTGGGTAGACTTACTGTTAGTAGAAAAAGGAGCCCAGATGATATAAAAAGTAGAAGATCTTTATAAGTACATATTCAAGCCTGACACATTTTGTGCCAAAGGTGGGTACTAACTTACCCACCTTTGGCACGAAACGCGTCAGGCTTGAATATGTCCTAATAACGATTCTCTACTTTTTATATCATCTGGGCTCCTTTTTCGACTAACAATCAGTCTACCCAGCTTGTGTTTTTGCAAGGGATGTAAAAGGGCAACATTTATTTAAATATGTATAGCAGCTTAGTAAGATTCTTAAATATGCCATTTAACTTGATATAAACTAGCTGTTGTTTAAGTAGTCATTTTGGCAGTAAAGTTTTCCTTTAAATTGTTTTTAAACTGCTAATGTAATGACTTCTGTTACATCAGAGCCACCTGCTGGTCAGTCCCCATGACCATGATACAGTTGAAAGAACATGTCAGAAATAAAACAGGGAACAATTCTGGCGTTGCTGTGCTCATGATAGTCATCAGAAACTGCAGATAACTTTGCTCAGATTTTCTGAGCAGAGCAACTTCAGATGAGTCCTACTACAATCAAGTGGAGCAGTTGTAACAAAAATGCATTTGCATGCAACAGTGTACATTATTTATTTTACCAGAAACCATAATGTATAATAGCAACAACATTTTGGGTAGTGTCTGCACCTTTCTCCTGACAAAGGGAGGTGCAGCACCTGAAACGTTGTTCTACACTGTTTCTAGCTAAATATATAGGGGCAAATTTACTTACCTCCAAATTTGCGCCAGCGTTGCCTTCGCCGCACTTCGCCAGGCGTAGATTCACCAGGGCTGCGAAAATTCACTAAGATCCGAAGTTGCGCACAAGTTACCGATCATTTGCAAAGTTGCACTAGCGATATTACGATCATCGGTTCGAAGTTACGCTAGTGATCGGAAATTTGCATACGGCGTGCAGTGACAATGGCCAAATATGCAGCAGAACACACATTACACTACACAAGGCCAGGGAACCTTAATAAATGTATTCTAATGCCCTACACATGTGCCCATAGTATAGTTTAGGTGCCATATGTTATCAAATGTAGGGAGAATGGAGGGTACTCTGTAAAAAGTAAAAGATGCCAGCGTTTTTTTTGGACTTAGAAAAAATGTCAACCTTTTTTGAACCATCCCTATCTACTCTAATGCACTTCGCCTGGTATGAGGTGGCGAAGTAAAGTCTGGAGCAAAAGGTAATGTTCTGAAAATACGCAAGTTAGTGAATTAGTGTAGTAACGTCCCTTCGCCATAGCGCAACTTCGCCTGGCGTAGTAGCGCTAGGGTATGTCCACTTCGCTAGCGAATTTACGTCAGCACCCGTTAGTAAATCGGCGAAGTGGCAAAATGACATCATGCTGGCGAATTTTCACTAGCGTTAGCCACTTCACCCTTTAGTAAATTTGCCCCATAATGTACAGAACTCCACTGCAGTAACTGAGAGTGCTAAGTGCAACGTAAACAGAGAAGCACACAAAATCATATGCATACCTATACATGGGCAAATAAACTATTTAACTGGATTCTTAAAGGGGCACTGTTATCAAGATGTAACAATGTTTACTTTTGCTAAAAAGAAAATCTTCACATACATGGACAACTTTATGATGGAAGTCAAGCAAGAGTTTTTATTCTTTTGCAAGATTTATTTTTATCTCTGTCTATTTTAGCCACTTGTCATTTGACAGTCTGTGCCCCTGCTGTGCCATTCTTAGAGCTGTCTTTATCAGCTATGGTTTATTTTTATTTTTGACACATGAATCAGATCACTGTCATACTTTACCATTTATCCTTGTATGTAAGTTTTTGCCCTTTATTTTATCATCCCAAAATCATCACACGACATTGGTACCAGGTTATTAATTTACATGGACACTGCTATTGATTTATTTCAACTAATTATGGTACGAGGCTTAATGTGAAGTATATTTAAGGTATATTCTCATTATATAGTCAGGAACTTTGTTAAGAAGCAAACTGACAATTACACAATCAATGAGCTTCAAAATATCAATCTTACCATACTGACATACATAAAGCTGCAGACATAATCTTGAAATAACAAATATACTACATGTATTGGACCTTAAATGTACTAGAAAATAATGTAAACATTATACAAACCCAATATGTTGGTTTTGCTTCAAATGAGTATTTATTATATCTTAGTTTGGATCAAGTAAAAGGTTATAGGCGGATTTTCATTAAAGCTGGCCATACATACAGAGATCCGCTCATGTGGTGAGGCCCTAGGGCCCAACGATCGGATCACACCAAGGAAAATATGAGCTGTCGGATCCCACCCAATCGAAAACTGGCTGACTTTCAGCCAGATATCGATCTGGGAAGCCCGTCAGAGGGCCCCACACACTGCCCAATAAGCTACTGACTTCATTTGTCAGAGCCTTATTCTGCTCGAGTATGGGGGGGCCTTAAGGCTTGGAGAGGCTAACAACAAGGCCTTGTGCTAACGAGGTGGAATGCAGCTCATTGCATTTTCTCCACACTATGCACCATTAGCCTTAATTAGGCCTTAAAGAGGTCCTTCAAAGATAGGATAGCTCTGTGTCATATATTTGTAGGTGCCATGAAATATTAACTAATTAACTAATATTACCTAATATTAACTAATCTCTATATTTTCTGGTGAAGGTTTTTTGGGCAAAAACTTGAAAAAAAGAAATTAAAAGTTTTCAAGATTTATTATACCCTGAAGCTGCAAAAAGTCCCAATCCAAAAATGCACCATCTCAAACCCATCGAGGTCATGTATAAGGTCAAAATCCAAGGTGTGTCACTGGTCGATCCTCAAAAAAAGAAAAGGGAGAAAAAACAGGACAATAATAGTGCAGCGTTCTTTTCTAAAATCACACCTCCTTGTGTTTAAATTCACACATTTATCAGTGTTAATTAAGCCCACCTTTTTTTTAAAGGTGCAAGTGTAATATTTACCAAGTGCAATTGAACACCATCAAGTAAAAAGTGCATGTGCTAGAATGTGAAAAGAGAAATCTGAAAAGGTAAGGACAAGTACCCACACGATTGTGGTCCCACTTCTGGTGGTATAGTATACTCACAGACGGCCCATGTACAATCATATGTCACGACATTAACTGCTCTTCAAATGGTTCCCTTGGACAACAAAAGAGTGGCATGTGCGGAAAAACGTTTTAAAATACTTTGATAAAAAACATATTGCACTCACAATGTTTTCGGTTTTAAAATCACTTTTAAAAACAAAACGACATTCCTCTCGTACAAGTTGAAATCCCTGCAGTGTGTGGTATGGTGTCCGCGGTATCCCTGCGTGTCACTTCCGCCTACGTCACCGCTGACGCGTTTCGCCTCATAGCCTTCCTCTTTGAGCGATGACGACCCTTCTCTGTATCCACTCTTAAATGTACATGGGCCGTCTATGAGTATAATATACCACCAGAAGTGGGACCACAATCGTGTGGGTACTTGTCCTTACCTTTTCAAATTTTTCTTTTCACATTCTAGCACATGCACTTTTTACTTGATGGTGTTCAATTGCACTTGGTAAATATTTCACTTGCACCTTTAAAAAAAGGCTGAAGTGGGCTTAATTAACACTGATAAATGTGTGAATTTAAACACAAGGAGGTGTGATTTTAGAAAAGAACGCTGCACTATTATTGTCCTGTTTTTTTCAATTTTAATAGAGTTTTTTCCTGACCCGACATTTTTCAAGTTATTTTATTAATAAATAAGATACAGTCATGGATGAAATTTTGGTTGAACTTGATTTAATAAAAATATGAGATTAATTTGAGCTTTAGTAAATAACCCCCAAAAAGTAGGTATTCTTACTTCTGTATAGATAAAATAATTTAATCGTCCTGAAAGTTGGCAAATTATGATTAAATTAAAGAGACAGTAACACAAAATATAAAAAGTGTTTTAAAGGAATGACAATGTAATGTACTGTTGCCCTGCACTGGTAAAACTACTTTGTTTTGTTTCAGAAACTCTACTATAGTTTATACAAACAAGCTGCTGTGTAGCCATGGGGGCAGCCATTCAAAGCTAAAAAAAAGGAGAAAAGGCACAGGATACACAGCAAATAACAGATAAGCTCTGTGGGTCTGTAGTATATGATGGGATTCTTAAAACATTTTTTTGATGTTACTCTAACCGTTCAGACAGAAATTGATTGCATAACTCAAAAGCAAGCAAAGTATGGCCATCTATAGCCCAAAATGAAAAAAGAATCACCCTGCTCCTAGCTATTGTTTGATTATTACAGAGTAAAAGGAAATAATTTTGAAATTGGATTATTTGGATAAAATGGAGTCTATGGGAAGACAGCCTTTCTGTAATTCTGGATAATGGGTTTGCAGATAACGGATCCTATACCTGCATACTAATATATGCAATATCATGGCTCTTACTCATACAATAGGTAGAGAGGCAAATACAGATGGAGCACAAGGTTTTGCAAAATGCAAACATACATAAATAACTGGCATAAATATATAACATAAATAAATAAAAAATCCATAGGATGGAAACCATTTGAAGGCTTGCTCCAATACTAAAAAGCCAATTTCTCCATATGTATACAGAAAAATAATAAATGCTAACAAACATGATCATAATTCTCTTTGTGAAGCCACATGCATATAAATAGGGTATATACCATATTTTTAATTCATTCATCTATCCACAAAATATTCACCAGAGGGCACCCTTTTTTCAACAAAAAAAAGCAGAAGAGTACTGTTCTCTTTTGAATAGAGCTGTGGTTGCCTAGGGAGACATAATAATTTTGTCTTTAATTCTCATAGCACACAATTAGATATATCATGCAAATCACTATAGGCATTAAATGATCACCTAGGAGCCAATTTTATTTATAAATGGCCCAAGAGGCTAAAATAATGGACAATGCATGAAAGAGAACAAAAAGGGAGACATTTAAAGTCATTATGGACTTTTTTTTTTTTAAATAATCGTGCATGCTTTCAATAACCCAGAAAGTATGAGGCAAGTATATTTCCAGGAAATATGGCAAGCATTTGGTCCTTCGTACACTAGGAAGTCTCATCTGAAATGAAAATGAATACAGTTTTAATGAATATGGTTAAAATATTAATTTCACCAGAGTGTAAGATTTTATGGTCAATAATTATTTAGCTATTTTAAAGGAGCTTCAGTGCGACTAGTGGTTTGCTAAAAACATTTAAATGTGCTTCAGTGTCAGTTTTCAAATGTGAAATTGCCAATGTGAAGAATTTTGGCATTGAATGTACATCAGCAGGTGATAATAGAGAAAATGAAAGCTGCAGCAGGGAAGTACAGGAGATCAATAAGTGTCAAGAAAACATTTTGAAAGGCGAACGAGTGCATGCAGAGGAAGACAGCATGTCAAAGGTACAGAAAAGAGAGACAGGAAAATATTCATATACATGATACTCTACTGAATACAGATTTGCAGATCAATCTTAGAGTGTCTGATGGCTGGGAAAATGATTTACTATCCAGAAAGCCCATAATTTACATACTCTGCAGTCAGCAATAATTCAACAACCTAAACAATATTTCTTAATTGTTTTTTTCTAGCTATAAAGCCTATGTTCTCACAGTGTTTTTATTTGTGCTGTCTACAATGCCAAAAGTAAATCAATAAAAAAACTTTAACATTAAACTCTACTAAGATTCCTGCAATTATTGTGAAATATGTGAGCACTAAAACAAAGCTTACTCAGGACAAAATAGTTTATTTTTGAAGCCTATTTTAACATTATAGTCCACTCTTCAGTTGTCAGGGCTTTGTATTTTTTAAAATCTTTTTTGTTAATACATAACAAGTGTTTCCATTTTAATCAACAATAAATAATATAATCAATATTTTACATAGATTTTATTTTCTCTTAATGGGCCAGTATACCCCCTTGTTCAATATGAGCTCCATACATAGGGCTTGTGCTAAATATACTCTTTACCTATATTTTTTAATCATGAAAAATGTATGTTTCTAGCTAAAACAGGGCAAAAAGAGAAACTGAAGATACTCCATTTTGGTCCTTGTGAGGTAATTATATCACCAGTGCTTAGATAATCCCACTGCTAACAAAACAGTCTCAACAAAGGGGGAAGAGAAGGTGTTGAATACTAGTAATCTAACCTCATGAGGACCAAATGTGGAATTGCTTCAGTCTCCCTGTTTAGCTAAAGGAATAACAAAAATATAATAATAATAATTTTTTTTGTAATTAAATATTTAAATATGCAAAAAGTGTGTTCAGCACAAGACCTTCTCACTTATTTTAAAGGAAAACTATACCCCCAAAATGAATACTTGAGCCCTTGTTTTTAAAATGGCAGTTTTCTATTTATGATTATCCAATGGCACATGCTACTAAAAAAGTATATTGTTGTGAAAATGGTTTATTTACATCAAGCAGGGTTTTAAATATGAGCTGTTTTATGCAATATATTTTCATAGTGACCTACATTGTTTAAGAGGTATAGGTTTCCTTTAAACAATTCTACTAGTACCACAGTTTAAGGCAGGTAATACAAACTAATAATAAGAATGATATAGGATATCTTTATATATAGTATGTGATATAACTTTCCACCATAAAAATGGTGGGTAGTCGTTATATACTCATGGAAATTAGTTTCCACCAGCATTTATGGCATGCCCCCAGACATTATGTTACCACCAAGGTGGTATTATGATACACCCACTATTTTAGAGATTCTGTATTGCATGTTTACATATTTAAAGGAGAAGGAAAGGCTAAAATGAAGTAAGCTTTATCAAAAGTCCCAAAGAGTCAAAAGAAACACAGCATTTCTTTCCTTCTATTGTGTACACATGGGCTTCTGTATCAGACTTCCTGTTTTCAGCATAAACTTCCAGGGCTAGGGCGTGAGCATGCTCAGTTTGCTTCTCTCTCCCCCTCCCCCCTCCGGTTTCCCTCTTTCCCTCCCCCCCACCCTGCTGTAATCTGAGTCCAGAGCTATGAGTGAGCAGGAAGAGACTGAGACAGGAAGTGATATTACACCAAGCTAATATGGCAGCTGCTATCCTAAACAAACAGAGCAAGCTTCTACAGCTGTTTACTCAGGTATGGTAAAGCATTCTGCAGAATAAATATAGTGTTATAGCTTGCACTATTGTGGCTAATTTATTGGCAATAAACTGCTTCGGTAGCTTTCATTCTCCTTTAATAGAGTTCATCTTAAGCTGACAATAAACAGGCCAATAAAAGCTGTGGGCTTGGCCCTTCCAGACCTAGTCGACACGTATCTGCCCATGTATGGGTTAAAAAAACAGCCAGGCAGGTTTGGAAAAGCCCAACAGGCCTACAGTCCATCAGGACCCATATTAAGTAAGGGACAGGGATAATCTCTTTTATTAAATATGTATTTAGTGATGTTTTTTTGAGATTTATTATACCCGACCCTGGAAAAAGCTTGAATCTCAAAATACACCATCAAAAACCTGTTAAGGTCATTTATGAGTCAATGGCAGAGGTCCCTTGAACCATTTGAAGATGTAAATAGCATTCATGATGTTCCAGTTTTTTTCAGAGGGTTTTGCCTGACTTCTGTCGATTTGAGTTTTTTCCAGCAGAAAACCAAAAATTAGAAACCATTCAAATGAGTTTATTTGAGTTCATTCTAGGTATATACAGTACAATTCTAAAATTCAACCTTTGATGAATAATCCACTTAATATACAGTGTGTGTAAAAGAAAACATTCTGGTACATCTTATTTTATAGAGAAGAGAATAAAATGATTACTTAGGCCTAATGAGTGTGGAACTGTAGTGACTGTGCATTAAAGTCCCACTGGAAATCAGCTGCTAATATTTAAACATTTAAATATTCTTAGAGTAAACCCAAAAGGCATAATTAGAAACCTTGGAGCTTTAAAATGCGATATGCAGTAGTTTATCACTCTATAAAAGTATAACAGTCTACCGGAATACTTTGACTGCACAAATTATCCATTTTTTTGCAGGATTAAGTAATTTTTCTTGAAATTACTATACGCTATGCGATTACATTTTTAGAACTAATCACAGAAATAATAAAACATAAAGTACAATTAAAAAAGGTCAACCACAAATTCAGCAGAATAATATGAAAGTTATATTTTCTCATTCCAGGCAAAATGTTGCTTTGGGAACATTAATTGATTCTCTGTTACAAATCGTATTTTTTATATTTATATTAAAAAGAAATATAATTTGTAGAAATGTACTACTAATGAGTTTATAACTTTAAATTTAAGGTTTATTGTTTAGTTGTCATACCATCTACCATGTCTACCATTAATGACTACATAACTTATCTTTGTTGCCTTTGTTGACCTTAAATTATTAAACACAGGGTTTAATTGTATTATGAACATTACTGGTAAAAGAGAAATGCTCCTGAATGATGCATTTTAGAATTACCTTGGAAAAAAAAAAAAAAAAAATATATATATATATATATATATATATATATATATATAAAGCAAAAAAACTTCCGCACACATAGGTCTTGATAAGTGAAGCCCTTCCTGATGATGGCTTGAGTATGTAAGCCGAAACGTTGAAATAAATCTACCAGTTTTTTTTTCACTTATCAAGACCTATGTGTGCGGAAGTTTTTTTGCTGTATAGATATGATTTTTTGTTCCAGCACCTAGGCATCACCATAGCTATCTGAGTGCACCTATCTAGTTACATGTATATATATATATATACATGTATCATATATGTATATATATATATACATATATTAAATGTGGACCGAAACGTCGGGTATTTGATACTATGCAACAATAAAATTACCAAGTTTTTTAAAAGGGAGTGCTGGTCTGAAGATAATTGATACATACACAGTTACCGTGCACCCCGCCATTAACAGCAGCTTTGGAGTGCGGATACTCATTGGAAAGTATATATATATATATATATATATATATATATATATATATATATATATATATATATATATATATATACCCATCCCTTCTCCCTGCTATAGCCTGCTATCTTTTTATTTAAAAAGTAGATCTTTATACAGAGACTTCTCTGTTGACTTTAATTGGGATAATTTGGAAAAGGAAGTATAATGCAAGTTTAGCTTCATTTTTGCATAACATAACTACTAATTAAAACAGGCAACAAGCCCTATTAATGCAGGTTCAAAAGTAATAGGTGTCGATACAAAACAGCACAGAGGTTCTGCTGCAAAAGTGCCTTTATTAACACGACATGTTTCGAGCACCAATGCTCTTTATCAAGTGTACACTTGATAAAGAGCATTGGTGCTCGAAACATGTCGTGTTAATAAAGGCACTTTTGCAGCAGAACCTCTGCGCTGTTTTGTATCGACACCTATTACTTTTGAACCACTATTACTGGCTTTGGATGGAAGCAAGGTGCTGCGATACTTAAATCAAATCACGGAGGAATAAGTACCAGTTCTTTACAATTTAAGCCCTATTAATGCAGGCACAAGCCATTTTCATTGAACCAATATAAAAAAGGGGCTGTACTGTCCCTTTAACTAATATTAAATCTAAAGGTCTAGATGGTAATTCGAAGCCCAGAAAATAGTGGATATTTCCTTATCCAGCTTATTCCCATAATTATTGTAAATTGATAAATAGAACCATAAATGTAAAATATTCTGTGTCGTTGGGGTGTTTCTAATGGGGTGTAAGAGAAGGAATCTATTCAGTGTACATTGGTGTATAGGACTTCAGCCTGAGCTTCTTTGATTTATCCTTACAAATATAACCAGGACTTTTTATTTTACAAGTTGGGCTTAGGTCTGGGAAATGCCATGGATGAGCCTCAGCTGTGGTTGGTGATATGGTTGAGGGTGAAGATTTAGGCTGGGTTTGAAGAGGAGTGTGCTGCTTTAAGCATATGATTGTTGGCCTTCACAAATGACTGGTTTCCTTGTCATTGTGTGGTTGATTTTAGCATCTGGGTGAAAGTGGTGTTGCTTCTGACTTGTGTGAACTTTTATTTTACAGGTTATGCCCTGGTACAGGTCCAGCTATGTTTTGTAAGTGGTGATACTGGAGTTTGTGTTACAGGTTTAAATCAAAGGGTAAATTGTTGCTGTGTGCATATGAGAAAGATTAGCCTTGAGCCCTTTAACAGGATGGGCCCACGTATCAGGCTTCCATTAATGTGCTTTGACATTGAGAAGTTAGTGGGGATGCTGGTATTCTAACAGGTGGTGAAATGGAGTTGGTTAATATGTTTTATGCTTGGCATACATTTTGTATTTTTAGGTTTAAGCCAATTTGGAAAAGTCTGGCCACACTAATGCTTCAGAGTTTCCTGCTTCAACCTGGGTGTTTTGTTTCACTGTCTGGGCCCTGGTTTTGGGAAAAGTCTGTCCGGTGAGTTGGATGCTGATGGTATGGAATTTTTATGGATCAATTTGTTTTGGGGTGTGCTAGAATACTAAATTAGTAGTAGTTCCTTTGTTTTACAGGTTGGGCCCTCGGTTTTTGAGTCCTACTACAGAAAAATCTAGGAATGGTCACTTTTGGCAGTTGAGAAGCAATGGTGCCAGTGGTTAGGATTCACATTTTTTTTTGACTTCGTGCTTTTATGTGTTGAACAGCCTTTTCAGGTCAGTAAGGATGTATGTAAGTTTGAATTCTAATATATTTGTATTTGTTTTACAGGTGGTTATGCTTCAGCCTTTGCTTGTGAATGGAGTTAACTTGGTTGTGGTAGGGGTGTGCGGCAATCAGATTACTTTTGCTGTACAATAATGTGCTACTTTAGCCTAGGTTTCAGCCTGTGCCTCATTTTATTTTCATTTTACAGGCTTGACCCTGATTTTGGCAAGTCCACCATGGAAGTGATTTTAGCATTGTCAGGTGAGTGGGCATTTTGGTGTTTGTAGTAGGGGTTTCACGGAGGAGAAATTGATTTTGGTTTGAAAAAAGTTATTGGGGAATAATAACGGATAAAGTAATCATTTCAGACACTTAGGGGCACATTTGCTAAGCTCGAGTGAGGGATTCGAATGAAAAAAACTTCGAATTTCGAAGTATTTTTTTTTTGGGTACTTCGACCATCGAATAGGCTACTACAACCTTCGACTTTGATTCGAACTAAAAATCATTTGACTATTCTACCATTCAATAGTACTGTCTCTTTAAAAAAAACTTTGACTCATACTTCGGCAGTTTAAACTTACCGAAGTACAATGTTAGCCTATGGAGACCTTCCCCAACACTTTTCTAACCTTTTTTTGATCAAAGAAAATTCCTTTGATCGATCGCTTAAAATCGTTCGAATCGTTCCATTCGAAGGATTTTATCGTTCGATCTAACGATTTTTACTATTTTTGAGATTTGCGCTAAATCCTTCAAATTCAATATTCGAATTCAAAGGATTTAAATTCAAGGGTCAAATTTGAGCCTTAATAAATGTGCCCCCTATAGTAACTCAAAGTGCTCCTGAATCCGTATCCAATTTCACAGTTCATTGGTGCAGACTACAGATGGCATTATATATTATATAAATATATAATCTCCAAAGGTATAATCTCCAAAGGAAACCCATCTTAAACAGACAGAATTCACAGTACAGTTATCTTTATCCTTGAGAGGTGTGATACGTCAGGCTGGTTTTTTTTTTTTTAATGTTTTGCTTTACGCATTTGGTTCAGCTGTGGCGGAAATATTTGCAGTAGAGTAGCTTCATTCTTGGCAGGTTAAAGGAAGCCATTAATTGGAGTGACCTTACAAGATCTTGTATTGGAATACTCTTATACTTATACTTTTGCAGGTAAAGGGTGGGGAGTGACAAGTATTTGGCTTGTCTGTAAGTTTGCTTTTTTTTTTTTTCAGATAGGTTGTAGTTTGTGTTGCATGGTTGCAAACTGGTGCAGTAAGTCTGGTCACAGAAGGGTTTCCAATTTTGGTAGCATTGGTAGTTGTGTAGTGATGCTGATTGTGGTTGGTGTGCAGGTGGAATAATTGGTTTGATGTGCATAAAGTTCTGCTTATCAGCTTTGGGTGTCTTCGTTTAAACCAAGGAACAACCAATAAAATAAGCAAGCCTGTGGCTGCCCACCTGCCTCTGCAGGTTAATTGGAATGCTGGCTCTCTTGGTAAGGGTACGGGTAGAGAAATATTAATTTTTTTGGTGTTCATGGGAGAGTACTGTTTCAGCCTGAGCATCTGTTCTAAATTTTGGCACCTGTTACTGGCAAAGTGTTGAACGTGCATCTGGTATGGTGTTATTGGAGGTGTGCGTGTGGAGGGATGAGATATTATTGATGTATGAGTGTTTCTTTAGCCAGGACATCAGTTAAGCCTTGGTCCAGCCATGGGGGAGCCTTAGCTTTCAAATGTGAATGCAGGAGCCACTTATAAAGGTTGAAGTAGAGGGATAGATTGAAGCAATGGTCTCATGCACATCAAAAACCAGAGTAAGCATCACCTTGTTTTTGATACTGCAGTAATGCTTATTATTTTGTGGTATTATTGTGCCTTGTTCCAGCCTGTAATTGTCAATCCAATTGACACGTGCAACCAAATAAACAAAAATTGACAATTTGCTTATTGTCCTATTTTATATCTTATTTTTCTTTTCAGATCTTCTAAAATCCCTATTCCATTTTGATTAAAAACAGCTGACTAGATTTTAGAGCAAGAAACTTTTAGCATTTTCTTTCATTATACAAACTTTATTTTGGGGGCGGGGACTTGCCATGTATTAGTTTGATTGCTACATACTATACATATCTATTTTACAGTTTGAATCCTGGTTTTGGAAAAGTCTCCTTATGGTGATGATCCCAAAGCAACACGTCTCGAGTGGATGAGAAACCTGGTGTCTGTTTTTCACTGTGCCATGACGTATCCAGTTGGACTTTATATTTCTATTGGGATTGTAAAATATTTCTTTCCATTAAATGTATTTTCATTTATCTTTTTATGAAATAGCTTTTCTTAATTTCAATGGCAATTTATGGATATTGCCACAAAATATTTTCTATGAAGTATAATACATCAAACAATCTTCCTGTATTGGTGATGTATATCCTGAATTTTTCAGTTGTCACAAGGTTATCCAGGACACCTGAAATAAACACTAAGCACTCCAATTATTTAAAAAAGTCACTAGGTTGCCCCATTGCCCAGGGATATCCTTTTTCCAAATTGGAAGGGTTGCTGCACCAGGTCTACCAATCAATAGCAAGGAATTAGCGGGTACGGAGGGGCACTTGTAGAAACCAACCATTTGATTAGTTGCTATTGGTGCTTTTATCATATTGGTCAATGAATTCATAAGCGGTTTGTTGGCAAGGACTGTTCCATTTAATTTCATATTTAATAAACATTCTACAATATTTTTTAGCACTGCCACACCATCCACATTTAAATATAGCAAAATAAATTTTTTAAATACACTAAAACTGGTAATCCTGTAAGTGAACTTGATTCAATTCTCCTTGTGCCAACATTGATTTCAGCAATACTTTGGAACTTGGCAGGAAATGGTGCTACAGAGGACCTAATATTTAGGAGATGTCTGAATTCCTTTGGCCATGTTACAGGTTACATCAATAAGGCAAAAGTTTTGAAAGACCAGTGAATAAATGATCATGCGCTCTGAAGCCCCAACAACTGCACTTCTTTATAAAATGACTGCCAGAGCCGGTAGGACTCCAGTAGAATCTGGCCCTCATGGGCCCCCACAAGCCCTAAAAGAAAAATAACGTTTGGCACAGCTCACTGGTGTTTCGTGCATGCGCGTGGTAAGCCAGCATTCACTGGGGCTGTGAAGTTTGAAACCCGTTTAGCCCCAATGCACCAGTCTGACTTTGGTTCCTGCACTGTGAGGGATATGACAACATCCCTCTAGGGACCCCCAGTATACAGGAACTTAAAAAAGGCATAAAAGAGTGACTGTGGCACAGTCTGAGGCATCGCTAAAATACAAGACTCAGGCTAAATATCATTCAGCACATCTGAAGTGAAATGAAGAGACTGCACCCAGATTTGGTTAATGATTTGTGGGAAGAAGTGGAAGATACATTTTTTATTTTTTTTTTATTTTAAACAAATAGATTTTTTTTCTTAATTTCTACTATAACATCAGGAACAGTTGATGGCCATAATTGCAGCGAAAAAGAAAATCTGCTATCAAATGGATATTATCTGCTGCAAAAAAAACTCTTAATGGTGTTGCCCACCCTATACTTGCCATCCTTATAGATGGTTTTGCTGTAGTTACATCACATACCTCAGCACGTTACTTAAACTGAAATTCTTTCATTGCCAGCTGAATGACTCCTAGTGGATCTGGCTGCAGATGGCGCAGCACCACCACAGGCAGCAGAACCAATAGCAGCACCATCACCTTCAGAAGATCTCCAGCTGACAGAACCAGTGGCAGCAGCAGCTCCTCAGGAAGTTACTACACATTCTGGGGAGCATGCCTACTATGACCACACTGACTTGCTAATCACTAGTCCAGCAGGTAAATGCAATGAGGCAGGAGCTAAAGGAGATGAGTAGGGATGGGCGAATTTGACCCGTTTCGTTTTGCCAAAAATTGGCCGCCGGCGAAATTGTTGTGCGGCGAAATTGTTTTGAAGCGCGTTTTTTTATTTATTTATTTTTTTTATGCACAATGCCATACAAGTCTATGGGCATCATTTTTGAGGCGAAACAAGGCGAAAGAATTTGCCCATCCCTATGAGACATTCTCCAGTCCCCAAAGGGACAACCCCCTCCACCTCCTGTTTTCTAGTTCTGTATTATGATCTGTGTGTTGATCACTTTAGCATTGTAAAGCAATAATTCCAGCAGCACTCCGATATGTGAATCAATGATTATTTATTCATGCCATTAGCAGAGCTTTAGCATTAGCACTGTTGTGTTTTTTTTTAATTTTTATTGAAAGGTGGATTGTATGTCAATGCAAATTCTACTGGTAGTGGTAAAAGTGAACAGGAAGATTCGTTTTTTATGTGCATGGGACTATTGCTTCAGAAGCAGTGCTGTCCAATTTCTGATACCGAGGGCCGGAATTTTTCCAATCTACATGGTGGAGGGCCGCTAACGGAAACCAGTGTTAGCCACTCCCTGTTTTTAGACCACACCCACTTTAAACCACACTCATGTTACTGCAAGACCATGTCCACATTAATAGCACACCAAAAAACCAAATGGTTGGTGCTCACTGCAGGGATCAGGGCTGGAACTAGGGGTAGGCGGCTGTCTAGGGTGCCATCATTGAGGGGAGCACTTTTTTCAAGCGTTTATTTAATAATTTGTTTCAGTAATCATGGTCACCAAGTTGGGTGGAATCCATCTCCTTCCCCTTCTCCCTCTTGCCTGTAAGTAATAGCTCCTTCTGTGCAGTGCACCGCGATGTGCGTACATGCGTCAATGATGTCACTGATGTGATGGCAGAGAGCTGGCGGCCTGCTTGGTGTGGCTCTCTCTCGCTGCTCTCAGCCTTGCACAGTTGCACTGAACTGAAGACATTCTTTCTATTACAGTGAAAGTTCGAAGCTTCTTGCTAGCACAGCCAGGTACAGATTTGGGGCCCATATGTTTGCTGTTGCTGCTGGGCGCTTGGGACAATTTGATGTGATCAGATTTATTTTTGTCTGCTGCTGACACAGGTAAAGATTGGGGGCAATATGATGGCTGCTGGAGGGCTGTATGATGGATGGTTGCTGGGCTTGCTTGCACAGGTACAGGGGGCAGTAATATAAATGAAAAAGTGTTGTACACTTTCTTGCTCTCTTTATTTAAAAACCATCATGGTAAGGAGGGAAATGGCAATGCAGGAAAGGGAGGCACTGATTGAAGCTCTTGCCTAGGGTGCCAAACTACCTTGTGCCTGCCCTGGCAAGGATGTCACTCATATGTGAAAAAAGCTAGGTCATGTTAAGACATAACCATAAATCCATATGCCTCCTCCTCCCCTGTGTATAATACAGTACCCCAGCATATGATTAAACACCTTAGGGGCCACTAACAATAATTTTCAAATGCTAACAAACCCCCAGAACAAATACAAAGTATGACACACACAGGGAGCATAGGGAAGGTAGAACAGAGCAGGAGACAGGAATCAGGACGAGTCTAAGATGTACTACATACAGTGACACAGTACTGGTGCCCCATTAGTATTTTATATAAAGTGTGAACAGAAGAACAATATGGGCAGTTTCAGTCTGGGTCTCAGGTGTGAACAGTACAGGCTTTAGGGGAGTGAACAATAGAGGTGTCACAAGTGTGAACAATGCAGGGGGATCACCAGTGTGAACAATACAGGGGATTAGTCTGAATTTGAGGTTTAGACAATGCAGGGGCCAGTTAATCTCTGTATTGATACCTTTTAAAGTTTACATATGGTAAGCAGACACAGCAGAAAGACTTTGATGTGGAGGGCCACGTTAGAGGGGGCCGCCAGTTGGACAGCCCTGCTTCAGAGTAAGCATCACCATGTTTTTGAGACTGACCACAGAGCAGTAATGCTTATCATTTTGTGGTATTTTGTCAATTATTGTTCCCATTTTGCCTCTTTCCAGACTGTCAATGAAATTAATAACTATAACCTGAAAAAAACACTGACAATTTGGTTATTTTTCATTTTTATAGCTTATTTTTCTTTTTGGGTATTCTAACATGTATCTTCCATTTTGATTTCAAAACTGCTGACTAGATTTTTTTTTTTAGAAAAAAACCTGAATGTATAAAAAACTCAATTGAATGCAATCGGGGAAAAACTTGAATACCTCAAATTTATTGAGTTTATATATATGCTAAAAACTTCATATACTCGAGTTTTCTAGTGCAAACCACCGTACATAACCAGAAAATCATGAAGCCAAAAAACATCTTAAAAAAGTTGCCATTGACTTTTGCATGACCTTGACAGGTTTTAGCTGTATTGTTTTCAGATTCAGGCTTTTAGCAGCATAATAATTCTTGAAAAATGTTAGTTTTTTTTCCTTTATCCCAAAAAAGCGTTTTTAGTGAAGCTACCCTCGAAAGACTGTGGTGCTTGTGGAATGGGTGAAGGCTATATAGCTATTGATGTGAATAAGATTCTTCTACTTTAGCTTTTTGTTTATCAAGGTTGTGTACTGCTTGATAAATCTAGGGATATTATTTGTTACAGGTTGGACCTTGGTTTTGTAAATCTTTACTGTAAATTTGCATCACCACAAGCCACAAACTGAGTGGAGGTATAGGGTTTAAGTGGGAGTAGATACAATTTTTTTTGGTGTGTTCTGCATACATTTGGACATGTCATCTAGTTTACAGGCTGGGACCTGGTTTTGGAATAGTCTCGTTCTGGTGATGCTCCTTCGCTAAGTCAGCAATCAAGGCAACAGCACTCCTTGTCTGCAAACACGTCTCCTGTATATGAAAAACCTGGCATCTCTATTTCAATGTTTCTAGTTGGACTTTATATTTGTATAAGTATTGTGACATTTGTTTTCATTAATTGCATCTTCATTTATCTTTTAATTCAATGGCTTTTTATTTCTTCATTTCATTGACAATTTATGGATATTGCCACAAAATATTTTCTATGCAGTATAACACATCAAATAATCCTCATGTCTGAGTGATGTATATCCTGAATTTTTCAGTTGTGTCACAAGGTTATCCAGGACCCCTAAAATAAACACTACTCACGCCAATTATTTCCAAAAAGTCACTAGGTTTGATTTCTATGTTGTCCCATTTCCCAGGGAAATCCTTCTGACCCCAAGTTGGAAGGATTGCACTAGGCCTATCAACCATTAGTAAGGAATTAGCAGGGGGATCACTTATAGAAACCAACCATTTGATTTGATTCTGTTTGCAGTAAGTAAGATGTCAGACTTTATGTGCTTAGGCTGTGCCTGCAACTCTCTTAGGAAATTGTGCAACAATTTATAGCACCAAGTCACTTACATTTTATTTTTATTAACCATTTATTTTACTACAAAGATTTTGAGTAGAATATTTTCTTATGTTTTTTCTTACATGCCTTTATAAGTTTATTAAAGTTTTTTCTTCTTCTTTTTTTTAATTAACCACACCGGCCTCTCAAACCCTTATGAGGAAAATTCACTAACCTCCGTAAATTCGCCAGCGACGGCTTCGCACACATCGCAGCACTTCACGAGACGTAGATTCACCAGGACAATGCTAACTCACTAACATCCGAAGTTGCATCCAGGACGCCAAACTCTGGCGAAGTTGCGCTAGCGTTACTGCGACAAGTGATAGCGTTGGCTAATTTACATACGGCGGGAAGTTAAAGTTGAATGGACGTATATGCATCAAATACATTACACTACACAAGCCCAGGAAACCTTAATAAAATGAAATAGAGTTGTTATAATGTCCTACACATGTGCCCAGTCTATAGTTTATGTGCCATATGGTAGGAAATGTATGTGGGAGCCCGGGTACCCAAAAAAAAATTTGACTTGCTGAAAAACAATATACACCAGAGCCGGCCAAGCAGACTGGGCACCCTAGACAACCCGGCTGGCCCGCTACTCTTGTGCGCGTGCCCAAATGACTGCACGCATGAGCAGTAGCAAAGGGGAGGGAGAGGGTGATGGGGAGGAAAAGGGAGAGCTACAAAGGTGATGCGAACACGGAATGGGGGTAGGTAGAATCCGCTTTATATATACCTGCCAAGCATTAACTTATCGTTGTGCCCTAGGAAGGTGCCTCTTCTGCCTAGCCCTAGTTCTGGCCTTGATATATGCTCCCCTAGGTGATACTTATAGATCTGTGTGATGTATATCTGTGGCTTCATACACCTTGAGGCTTGCAACCCAACAGGGATAAAACAGCCTGAAGGTGATATGGGGCGAGGTTTTGGATGGATATATCTATAATGAGAGTTACCCTAATGTTTCTACATACCTGTAGCCGTGTTATAAGCTAAGGGAACGCGGTTTGAATCGGGGTCAGAATGTGATGGCGGGATACTGGAAAAAAAACCCAGAGTTCCAGCCATCATGGGCCCCGATGTCCCAGACCTGCACCCCCAATCGACTGCTTCCTAAAAAAATCATCTTCTGCCACGGAGCATTGGGCATTCATGCATGTGTGTGGCAGGGGGGCAGGAGTTTAGAAATCGGGAGGGAGCCCCTGGTGACTACCAGTAGGACCCTTCATTTCACAGCCCCGGTGGGCCCCCAATGATCCAGTCCCACCCTAGTCTGAAGGACAGGTGAGACGCATGTGACGTTTGAGTTTATAACCCCCTTATAGCCAGACAGTATCTCGCTCACCTTACACTCAGGTTAGACTAATGTAATAGCACCCACACCCATGAAGCCATTGGCACTATGTAACCTTAAGACAAAGGCAATAGAAACTCTAAAATTGCTCAGCAAAATTCCCTCAAAAACTCAGAGATACAGATAGATATTAATATTAATCTAACTATATGTATAAATAAAAAAGCAGGGACATGATGTATACATTATTTTGACTTTATTGTAAATTTGTAAATAATTTAGAAAGTTATATATTATTCCTTTCCATTTTTTAAAATGTCTGTGACAATAACCAATTATGCTTATATGAGCAGAAATATCAACATTGCAAGAGGACCACTATGCTATTACTGTGGCACAAAAAGATGACCTCAGAATGAAATGGACAGCCAATTAACAATGAGCTTCAGTCTTTCCATTCTTGGCTTATTCTTATATCTTGAAATGCTAGTAGCAAGGTAAGAAAGTAGGAGGATTTTAAAAATTATTTGCAGACTGATATAAAAAAATTAATACTTAATAAAAAGTTTTTTTCTGCTTAAGCTACTTAATTTTAGCTTTTTCAATTCATGATAGATCATCTTTAATATAATATTACCATCATGTTTACATTTTATGTACAGCTATTATTATTATTATTGTTATTAAAAATAATAATAATAATATACAATGTAGTATTATTATGATTATTATTGTTGTTGTTATTATTATCATTATTTTGCAGTGTGTTGCATTTCCTTGCTTTTTTTGTTTCAGGTAGCCCTCCATTCATATTAATATTGTCTTAAACAGTGGTGTGGCTTAATTGACTGGGGCTCTGGTCTGATGTCATTGAATGCATAGGAACCTATTCAAGGCCATATATCAACTCCCTATAGCAGTCAACAAGGTTTCCTGAATTTACAAAGATATAGAATAAATATGTGTCTGCATGGGTACTGTATTTCCTGTACTTAAGCACAATTACAAATATTTAATAGCTATTTAAATTATGCTTGAAGTAGAAAGCTTTATTGCAACAATCTCACTGTGTGATCACAAAATTGCAACCTGCAGTTTTTATCTTTAACCAATAATAATCTGAGGCTTCTGATGGAAGATAAAAAAAGTTCATGGTTAACTCCAGATATAGGAGTCTCAGCTCAGTTCTCATGTTTCCTGTATCTTTTTCACTAAACACAATCCCTTTGCTCATGGGAAACTGCTCTAGGATAATAATACAAAGGATATGCAATGTGTATGTTATTTATACCTATCTCCTGAAATATAGATATACTATAATTGTCATGTGATTGTATCAAAGAGAGCAGGCTGAAGAAGCTTGGCATTCAGTGTAAAATTAACATAAGATAAAGCCTCAGTAACCTTACAATGGAACTGAAATACAAAATTGAATCCACCAGGAGGTCCTTTCACACATGCCAAAAAGCATTTAGTTATAGTACTTAACAGTAATTTCTTATTTCTGCTGTCAGTGTGCATGCTGTTAATCAGCTTAGACAGTATGTTGCATTGTAGGTCAAATTTTGACAGCCCATAATAATGTAGTCTAACATTGACATTCCTAGCAGTGGCACAAAACAGTTTTAGATATGCAGATTAGCGCTGGGTGAATTAATTTGTGAGGCGTGAATTTGTGACGAATTTCTGCGTTTCGCCGTCGGCAAATAAATTTGAGCGGCCGACGAGAAAATTTGCTGGCGAAAAATTACGCGAGTGGAAAAATATTTGGTGCATGTCAGAATAGTTGCGCGCATAAAAATTGTTGCTCGTCAAAATTATTCGGACGCCCATTGACTTTAGTGCATTTGGACAAAATAGGAACACGTTTAAAAATTGTGGGTGCTGAAATTGATGAGTGCTAAAATGATTTTGACGCCCATTGACTTATTTTTTTTTGCCGTTTCGTGAATTTCAAGGGGAAATTCACAAATTGTTTGGCAGCGCAACACAGGACAAATTCATCACTAATGCAGATATTTCTTTTATTAAAGGGGACAACTTTCTCTGTTAAAGAGGATGTAAATACAGATGTTCAAGGCAACTTTACCCAAAATTTGCCAGGCTAAAAATCCCAATATATTATAAAGAGCTAATGTATGCTTTGAACAATAGTCCAGTAATAGCAGGATTGCATTCTGTAAGCTACATTTCAAAAATATCTCCATCTTTACAAAACCAGTAACCAATGAATGAAAGATAATCCTTCAATACAAATCACGTGTTTATGTCTAGCTTCAAAGTCTGCATTTGTGGCTAGAATATTTAAACACAGTAATTTTAGCACAGAGCAACAAAAAAAAAGTAGCAGGTTTGCTCTTCTACAATGTCTCATTTCCCACAAAATGCACCTTAATTTCTATATCTATGATAACAGCAAGTTCACTTATTTAGTGCTGGTAAACAAGATCTTTATTGAGGAACCATCTTATTTGCTATTACATTTGGGCTAACTTTTTACAGTGGTGCATTGTATTGGCTTTAATTTTATAATGAGATCTGCAGTATATGGTACTGGTACCTGTACTGGTAAATGGACCTTTCATTGATGGAGAGGAAAAAGTAGGAAATTCAATTTTTGATCAGTTGTTTTGAGTGAAGTTTAAAGGGATTCTGTCATGATTTGTATGGTGGAGTTTTTATTTCTAAATTACACTGATTAAACTGCAAATAATTCACTCTATCATATTAAGGGGCATATTTATCAACGGTTGAATTTCGAATTTGAAAAATTTAGAAATTCGAATTCAAAAAGACCAACCGAAATTAAGTTGAATGTTTTTTTTGGCCGAATATTTCAGTTTTCGATCGAACAGGTCTATTTTCGAATCATACGAATTGAAGTAAAATAGTAAAATAATAAACTCTATCATGTTAAAGGGCATATTTATCAAGGGTTGAATTTCAAATTTGAAAAACTTCAAAATTCAAATTCAAAAAGACCAATCGAAATTAAGTCAAAGTTTTTTTTTTGGTAATAGCGTATTTGATCGAATTTGAGTCAAAGTTTTTCCCAAAAATATATTTGATTTTTCAAAATCCACCAATTGACCCAAGAGTGGTTCTAGGAGGTCCCCCATAGGCTAAAACAGCAATTCAGCAGGTTTTAGATGACGACTGGTCGACGTTGAATTTTTAAAGAGACAGTACATGATAAATTTTGATATTCTAATTTTCAAATTTTTTTCAAATTCAAATCTGATTTGAACTATTCCCTAGTCGAGGTACACAAAAATAGCTCAAAATTGGAATTTTTCTAATTATAAAATTCACCTCGACCTTTGATAAATCTGCCCCTTAATGTTATTCCTGAACCAACGAGTGTATTTTTTTTAGTTGTAATATTGGTGTGTAGGCAGCAATTTCAGTTCATTTTGCCTGGTCATGTGCTTTCAGAAAGATCCAGTGCTGCACTATGGAACCGCTTTCAGACAGGCTATTGTTTCTCCTTCCTAGGGGGTTATTTACTAAAACTCAAATTTATCTCATATTTTCCCTAAACCAAGCTCAACCAAACTCCCATCCATGATTTTATCCTATTAAATTAGGACAGGAAGATAATTGAAAAATTTTAGCAAAATTACACATTTTTAGAACTGACTCCCAAGTCGCTCAATTTTTTCAGATTATTGTGGGATTATCGGACAAAACCCAGCGCAGATCACAATATCTTTAAATTGTAAAAGGCACATATCTCATTGATTTATACATGACCTTCACAGGTTTGGGATGGTGGATTTTTGGATTCTGACTTTTTGCAGCTTCAGGGATATAATAAATGTAGAAAAATTTCAGGTTTCTTTTTCTCTAAAAATGTAAGTTTTTGCCCAAAAAACCTTGACCAGAAAAAAACGAGTTTAGTAAATCACCCCCTGAATGTCACTGAAGAAGTTGCAGTGAGTCTTGGATTATTCTATTGAGTGCTATTCTCATATCTAACAGGGAGCTGTTATTTTGTGTTAGGGAGCTATTATCTTGCACTCCCATTGTTCTGATGAGGGTGGAAGGGAGGGGGTTATATCACTCCAATTTGCAGTGCAGCAGTAAAGAGTGACTGAAGTTTATCAGAGCACAAGTCACATGACTGGGGGCACCTGGGAAACTAACAATATGTCTAGCCCCATGTCAGATTTCAAAATTAAATATAAAAAAATATATTTGCTCTTTAAAAAAAGGATTTCAGTGTCGAATTCTGCTGGAGCAGCACTGTTAACTGATGTGTTTACGGTGACATCTATTTGTGTGCTGATTGTTGGATTATACACATTTTTACATTCCTGTTAAGTGTTTTTGCATGTAGCTGACATCTATTCTTTTAGGGTAGCATGGTGGCACAGTGGTTAACTTTGCTGCCTTCAAAATACTTACCATAGTAAGTGTGAATGTGTAGAATGTGTAATCTCCACTGTGTCAGGGACTATGGAACATGGTACTATATAAAAAAGGATTATAATAATAATAATAATAATTGTTTATTCAGTTGGGCATTTATTCAGTTCCATAGTAAGCAAGTTCTGTTTTAAAACTATCAGATCTAATTAGCCTATTCAATTCTCTAGAAATCCCATAGATCTACCATCACTAACTGATGCATGTTATGAAAAAATGTATACTTCAGTTAGAGTTTCACACCGATTAAGATTTACAGTTTTGAAGCATTTGAGTGGATGCCCCATAGGTATTTTGATTAACTCCTATTACAATGACAATTATTTTATTGACTGGGTTTCAACCAGCAGAAATAACCATGAAGGGTATCTGAAAATATACTTCCTTATACTACAAAATATTGTATAAATATTGTAATTTCAATATTATTTTGAATAATCAATTTATATAGATTTGTATGAACCTTTGCACTTTATTTATAGATAACTAATAAACAGATAGGGCTAATATTTATTTTCTCTCAATAGGAAAATCTTACATTTGATATTTAGAGACAGCTATTCGTCGTATTCTGGCAGATTTTTAAAAAATATTGAATTTTAGAACAAAATACTAACCTGTTATCTGTGTCTACCTATAAATTGTGGTCCACTGCCAAAAATAGCTTCAATATATTTCTCCGCTGCAGGCCATTAGGACCAAGTCAGAATTAGATCAGACCAAATAGCACAAGCCCTGGGTCTCCTGAAACTTCCATATTAGCTTGCTATAGTATGATTGATAAAAGGTGACTTTTTAGAAATGACATTGCTTGGGATTTCTGAAATAGGGCAGGGATTACATGGACTGTATGGTTTGCCTGAGGTCAGGAATGAACTTTCGAACTTTTAGCAGCAACTCGTTGGGGTACTGCAGGGAATATACCTGGAGTTATTAAAAAAAATAAATTACAACTCTATTATGAATAATTATTGTCACATTCACTGTGAATCACTGCTTTACAAATGGGCTGTGATAAGCTGTTCATTTGTATATACAGTATAATAAATGAGAGAACTCTATGGGGAAATAACTCCAGCAAACAAGTAAGCAATATGTCATGTGTAATGAGAATAGGAGCAATCAACAATACGAGTACAGTTTTTAGACGTATTGAGGAAAGCACGCTCATATAGCAATAGGTTCTCTAACAGCAGATTTCTGTTCATGGCCTTGACATGGTGTAGGTTGTTTTGCTCATTTTCTTTTCCCTTACAATACAAGAAACATACAGGGAAATGTAACTAATGGTTTGTTCAAACCACATCACATTTGAGAAACTGTATCTTGTAGTGAATGATAAGTGTTCTTGAAATCAGATTTTATGAAAGTCACAGAACTCCAAGGTAACTTCAATAACACAAACTTTTTTTTTTTCAGCTAGGGAAACATTACATTGTTCCTTTAGATAAATGGTCATGGATTTTAATCCCCCCAGTAATAACACCATTTTACAAAAGTTCATTTTCTTCCAAATAGTAAAAAAAAAAAACTTCTCATGCTGCAAGCTCTTTTCTGTGCTATAACAGTTTGTTCTAATGTGTGAAACAGGTTTTCTGAATTGTTAATCCCCCTTTTAACTTGCATTGCTCAGATGCTGAGTTCTAATGTTCCATAGAACAGAATGGTATTCCGCTGCTTAAAGCTGTCGATAAAAATTGACACATTGATCTGTGCTTGTACACATGTCAGATGATTGAAAAGTATATATACTCCTATATATGTAAAGGAATAAAGTATATATACTCATATATATGTAAATATTCCTATATATGTAAAGGAATATTATTTTGACATAACTGGGCAGATTTACTAAGGGTCGAATATCGAGGGTTAATTAACCCTCGATATTCGACTAGGAACTAAAATCGTTCGACTTCGAATATCGAAGTCGAACGATTTAGCGCTAATCCTACGATCGAACGATCGAAGGATTATTCGTTCGATCGAACGATTAAATCCTTCGAATCGAACGATTCGAAGGATTTTAATACAACGATCGAAGGAATATCCTTCGATCAAAAAAACGCAGGCAAGCCTATGGGGACCTTCCCCATAGGCTAACATTGACTTCGGTAGCTTTTAGCTGCCGAAGTAGGGGGTCGAAGTTTTTCTTAAAGAGACAGTACTTCGATTATCGAATGGTCGAATAGTCAAACGATTTTTAGTTCGAATCGTTCGATTCGAAGTCGAAGTAGTAGTCGAAGGTTGAAGTAGCCCATTCGATGGTCGAAGTAGCCAAAAAAACACTTCGAAATTTGAAGTTTTTTTAATTCGAATCCTTCACTCGAGCTTTGTAAATGTGCCCCAACATGTTACACTAAAAATATCTGATTTACTTAAACTTATGATTTATTTAAAGCCCTTTTGACATGAGTGGCAGCCCAAATAGGGAAACGAGCACAAATCCAGCCTTATTATATACTTTAGCCTGTGGTATTGGATCTGATCCTCATCTATTCTTGTATTATTGAGTTTTACTATGCAAGATTCCCCAAGAGTATTAGTTGTACACAGAAAGAAATGTCCAAGGAGAAAACAGCTCAAATATAGTAACAAAATATGAGGCAAAAGCAAAATTAAGGTTGAAAGATAGGGCAGGTGTAGAATAGTGATGGGCTAATTTGCGGCGTTTCACTTCCCTGAACAATTCGCGAATTTCCCACGAAATTCGTGAAACAGCGAAAAATTCACAAAACTGCTCTGGTGTCTCGTTTTTGATGCTGGCGTCCTTTTCTTTTGACGCCGGCATCCTTTTTTGACGCCGGCGTCAGAATTTTCACCAGCGAATTTTTGCGTCCGTTTCGCAAATTTATTCGCCGGTGGCAAATCGAGCAAATTTGCCGCAAATTTGCGCCTGGCGAATACATTTTCCCATCACTAGTGTAGAACAATAAAGGAAAGGAAAAAAAGATTTATATATCAATAAGTCAAGCAGAGGTAACTGGAACAGCCACCAAAAAGGCATAAGGAGAGCATAACAGAAGCTGAGCAGAAAGGAAGCAGAGGTACAAGAACTGGAACACTAAGGGGCAGATTTATCAAGGGTCGAATTTCGAAGTAGAAAAAACTTTTTCGTATTCCGATCGTAGTACGATCGTACTCTGATCGTACTTCGAATTGAACGATTGTATTGTATGATCATATGATTTTCCCAAAAAATCATTCAACTTAAAAAAACTTAGCAAAACACACAGGAGGTCCCCCATAAGCTAAACAGCAATTCGGCAGATTTAAGTTGGCGAAGTATTGAAGTCGAAGTTTTTTTAAAGAGACAGTACTTCGATTATCGAATGATAAAATAGTCGAACGATTTTTACTTTGAATCAAAGACGAAGAAAATTCGAAGTCATAGTATCCTATTCGATGGTCCAAAAAATTACTTCGAATTTCAAATTTTTTACTATTCCCTCAAATTCACTTCGACCCTTGATAAATCTGCCCCTGAGACACTGGACAAAAGACACCAAACTACAGTTCAAGAAGACTTGAAATACAGTGGAAAAATGATGAGCATCTTGTCTAAGCAGAATGGTAATGGCATGACAGATCAGAAGGTGCAAATAAGCAGTGTGTCACACAGTTGCTTAATGAATTTATATAATTTAGCACAGTGGCCTCATTGAACTGAAGACATCTAAATCAAAGCACTATTATTTTATAACAAAGGCACTCTATGCCTCAGTAGCTAGGTATGCTGAAATATCTGTTCAAGTATGATAGGAGTTCTGTCCAATAAAGATGCTGCTTAAAGCAGATAATAGGATTATGATGAGACTTTGTGTATAATATTCCATTTTTTTTACAATTGCTTTGGGATTTTATAAACTATTGAACTCCTTAAATATCTTGTGACCGAGTTTAACATTTGACTCCATATTTTATGCTCTTCGCATAAATGGATTTCTTGCAAGATCAGTCTTCTCTTGTTACATTGTTAATAAGCTAAAGGCTTAAAACGTCAAATTGAGTTTAAAGTCTGGAAATTAGCTAAAAAAAGAAAATGAAATATCAGAAAATATATTTTAACAGCTGAAGATAACTCCACTTGAATATAGCCGTTTCAAAAAGCGCTAATAAGTATAGCAGGAAATTTTAGGAAAATCCACTTAAACGAAATGCTTATTGATAAGCTGCTAACAAATTCATCTTTGAGTTCAATAGTTTGAGTACAGATTGTCGGTAAAGCTACTTAATATCCATACAGTATATATATATGGATATTTAGTTAAGATTGCTATTATTAATATAACAGCCTTATTATTTTTGTGTATTTGCCATACTAAAGCAGAAATCCTAAAAGGACTCCCAAATCTTGATCTTAATTACAGGGTACATTATAGCAGCAGCAGCATATAGTGCTGGCAATCAGCATGCTCATTAGCAAATTTTCTTCGATTTATAATATGTTTTGGGTCAGTAGACTTTCATTGGTACATTTTTTTTGTGTAAGTAAGTTTGTTGCACCAATAGTGTCGGAGCAGGCACTTAAAAGGGAAACTTCCAGTCATTCATGTAATACTGAAAAGTAGAAATGTATTTAATGCAAAAGAGACAGCCTTGCAACAGGTGCAAGTGTTCCCCTGGAACACTGTATAATTTAAGAATCATTTAGATCTGAAAGCTAATGAGCATCTTGGATGCAGGGTGCTGTAAACATATGTATGCGGTAAGTACAGGGCTCCCTTGTGCCTGAATGTGCTGCACTTTGCACTTTATGGTGGATTTTTGCATAGTGCAGCCTATACCCACAATGGTAAAGACACAAGTAGTCCATTGATTGTTTTTAAGGAACACATATTTATTCCCCTTAAAGGATAACTAAACCCTAAAAAATTAATATGGTTAAAAATGCCATATTTTATATACTGAACTTATTGCACTAGCATTAAGTTTCAGCTTCTCAATAGCAGCAATGATCCAGGATTTCAAACCTGTCAGAGGGGGTCACCATTTTGGAAAGTGTCTGCAACACTCACATGCTCAGTGGGCTCTGAGCAGCTGTTAAGAAGCTAAGCTTAGGGGTCGTCACTAATTATCAAGCAGAAAATGAGGTTGGACTGTAATATACAGTAAGCTGATGCGTCAGGGATGATTATTAAATTCTCTTGCTGGTTGCACTGGTTTCTGTGCTGACATGTAGTTTATATGTATTAAGTACTAATTGTGACATTTCTTTTCTGTATACAATATATTGTGAGTGGGTCCCTAAGCTCAGTAAGTGAAAGCAGCACAGAGCATGTGCACTGAAACAGCAGAAAAGAATATGGAGATTACTGGGGCATCTTTGGAGGGCACAGATCCCTACTGCTAAAGGGCTATGGTTACCTTGGGCTGGTATAAAAGCCCAACACATAATGAACAACATACTTCTTTATTTAGGCTTTAGTTCTCCTTTAACACTAAAGCACTTGCGACTCTACCAATAGAAAATGATTGCCAATTATTCCTCTGTTCCAACTGCCCTTCCAATGAATTTGTGGTAGTACTACCCTCACCAAAATGAACACTACTAGGTACACTAAACCCTGCTGCACTGCTCAATCAAATTTTAATCAAATGTAGCTGGACTACACATCCCAGCATATTGATCACAGGTAAGGCATGCTGGGAACTGTAGTCCAGCAACATCAGGGATGTATTCTCATAGCAAAATTTCTAAAGAAAATGCACTAAAATGCAAAATAATTCCCTAATAATAATCCTACCTGATCTGTGTAAATATGGCTCTGTGTGCTTTGTTCTTGCAATTGCAATTAAAGTTGGAAGCTTTGAACACAGTTTTCCTAGCACTGAACAAGTCTGTTTTTAATCATGTCCGTTTCACTTCACCAAAATTTTGCAAAACACATTGAAGTCATTGGTTGTTTTTTCACAGTGAACACATAACTTTTTTGTTGTTGCATTACCTTTTTTCAAAGCACAATCCATTGAAGTTTATTTTTTGTGGCGAAACCTGGCCAAAATATTTCGCTCATCATTACAGTGTAATACAGTGAAGCCAAATTGACTCAATCATTTCATGTAACTTATGAACCATCATAAACTTCAGGCATTATTTGAAATGAATTGCTTTGTCCAAATTTGATCTGTAGCTGTAGCCAAAATATTTGCGAATATACAGTAAGATTCTCGAAATGGCAAAAAATATCCAAACGCATTGAAGTCAATGGGTGTCAAAATTATTTTGATGCACGTCAATTTTGACATCAGCGTCAATTTTTATATGAGCGCCTATTTTGTCCAAATTCACTAAAGTCAATGGGCGTCCAAATAATTTTGACGCACAACAATTTTTATGCATGCGACTATTCTGACACGTGCCCAAATTTTTTTGACGAGCCAGTTTCTCAAATTTATTCACTGGCGGCGAAATGCAGAAATTTTGCGCCTGCCGAACTTCTTTGCCCCTCACTAATTGTGACTTTTATTACATTCTAAAATAGTTGTAATAGTATCATATTTCTATACTAGTAATTTCTAAATGAGTGGTGGCAGTCATTTCTGAGATAACTGCCCTGGTTTCACTTACCATTGTGTTTGCCAAATTTTCAAAGACAGTATAGTATCTCATAAAGATTTAGAGCAAGCTGTTTTTTTTTGATAAAAACTTAGGAACCGTACACCACCCTTAACACTGGTTGTTTTCTCTTTTGTGACTCTGGTATTTAATATGTGCTTGGTTTCCCTGATTAATATCCACCTTCATCTTAGAAAGTCTTTTGTCTCATAGTTTTACATGTCATGTTATCCCACAACGGTATGATGTGATGCATATTGTACATTAAGGGGGTTATTTATCAGAGGTCGAATTTAGAGTTATGTGAGCTTTTTGTTAACTTCGAACTTTACGAAAAAATTAATGGAAAAAACTCAAATCAGTGAGTTTGGAGCTAACAACAGAGGGTCAGGTACCCACGGGTTAGCCGCAAAAAAATTGGGCACCCTGCAGAATGCGAGGAGGATCTTCAGGTGCGGGTATAGCCGCTAGTCTGTGGGTCGCGGGTTGGGTTGTGGGTCTCATCTAAATTTCTTATCTTATGTAATATTGTCTATATTTGTCTCCTTTTAAAGTTTTACAAAACTTGTTTCTGTCCCCGCCCACTTTTGATGATGTCACTCAGATTTGCAGCGCCATCACTTCCTGTTTGATGGCGGTTGGTGGATAAGGAAGTTGCGGGTCCGGGTAGCGGATAAATATGCTGGTTGCGGTTTGGGTCCGGGTCGGGGTCTTGGAAATTGGTTCCTCACAGGACTCTACTCACAACCGGAAAACTTGAATTGATCAAGTTTTCTACTGAAAAAAACATTGAACTGTTTGAATTGATCGTGTTTTCAGCAAAACCCTCTGAATAAACTCGAACATCATGAAGGCTATTAACATTTTCAAATGGTTCAAGGGACCTCTACCATTGACTCCTATGTGACGTCGACAGGTTTTAGATGGTGTATTTTTGGATTTGAGCTATTTCCAGACTTCAGGTATAATAAATCTTTAAAAAATGTATTTCTTTTTTTAAAACAAAAAAGTTTTTTTTAACCCGAAAAATGTAATCTGATGTAATATGATGTTCTATGATCTACAGACTCCTGCACCCAGGCATGTAACCTTGTTTAATGGAGTGCATTATATATACATATGTACAGTATTCCTATTTCCTTCTGGCAAACAGTAGATGTTGTGTCTTGCTTTATTGAATGGATTTTCAATGTACTGTCTGGGTCAGACTCATTGTCCCACAAGAAATTGCCCTTTATCAGAAATATTTACTAAACTGCTGATTAAAACTTGATCTTTTAGGTAAAAGTCTTTTTATATATAATGAGGCTTAACAAGGTGTCAGACTAGTGTTTAAGAGTATCTAAAGGCCATACACCACCACTGATCTTGGCCCAGTTTGACCATCCACATTTTGGGCCAAATCAGGCAGATCTGATTGTTGGTCCTAGGGCCAGTGGTCCAGTCATCTATTGGGGTCTACAAATACCCATTGGATGAGAACAATGCGCTGATGCAATCCTCACCTGACCAGGTGCTTTGCCAAATTTTTGCCAGATTTCAATGCATCCCTAATGTTTGCAATTTTTAAAATGCATTATTACTGACACAGTATACAATTATTATCTATTATTGCAACAGGGGAACCAAGCATCATTTATTTTACAGTAACATTTTACGTCCCGCTTTCTTACAACTAAACACTGGTATTTTAACAATTTGTCACCATCTGTTGTTTTCAAAATTTCAATCACCACTGAATTCCTCAAAAAAGAGAAAAATTCCCTTCTCTCTGTAGACTACTGAATGTTCATTCATAGGTAGTGTCAGCTAAGCGAGTGCCCAGATAATCCCCCTAGCTAAGAGAGACAAGGCTGCTACCAAGTCTAATTGATTCTGAAATTAATCTCTATAAAAAAAAGAGATTTCAGTTCCCATGTGATCTAAAATAAACAATAACTGTGTAAGCTTGACAGCTGAATGATTTTAAAAATGAAAATCTGATAAGTAGCTTAAAATTATAGTTTCAACCAGAACTGGTTTTAATGTTGATGTTAATGACTCATTGTATATGTAACCCAGTTAATTATATCTGAACACGAGTTCTTGCAAATGAGCCAACATGCCAGCCTTTCACAGCTTTTCTTCATCATATATTTATTAAATTCCACCTCCTTCCTCCCAGTAGCTTGGAGGCAGAAAGCAGGGATTAGGCTGCTGCAGTTCTTTCGACGCTGTCAGTTCACTGTGCCAAACTTCAAATATGAACTGTTGCATGTACTGTCACAGATATTTCTTTTACATCTTAATTTGCAAATGGGGAGCTGACATTTCCCTTGCCTGGAATTTGCACACTGAAACACCACATGAAAAACTAGCTCTGTCAGGAGCAGCTTCTGTGTTTATTTCTTTGCAAATATTCTGTGCTTCATTTGTGATTTTTTTATTTTATTTATATCTTGGATAAAGTGGAAAACCCTCATATTTTATTCAGAAAAGCCAATAAACATGTGAAGATTGTGCTGCATTTTGAAAAAAAAAACATTACTGGAAAGTTGGATAGTTTTAATATTATTTAAGAAAAACCGAGTTCTTCTTTTACTATTTAACAATTCAATAAGTTAACACCTCATATATATTCCGAATAAATAAAACAGTACTGAGGAGACCCATTTTGAAAAGACTAGATTTAGCTCACTGACTGAACCAAAATCTATTTGTTTTTAAAAAAGCCAATGCTTTCAAAGACAGCGCAGTACAAAATTGGTTCCTTAGAGAGTCAGAGATGAAAATCAACCTTCTGGGAAAATTCTGTATTTGGGAGCTCTTCAGATGAAAAGCAAATGTCGGATTGATTAAGATCTCACCCACAACTGAAAGCTAGAAGAGCTGCAAGCGTCATACTAAAATCAAAAATAACAATGTCAAAACATAAAGGGGGAAATGGAGGATCAGCAAGCAAAAGTTTTTCAAACAGAATAGAATGACAAGAGGAAAGTGTTATGATCTGTCAGATTCTTCACATGGAGTGAGAGAAAAGTTTCTTATAAATGTAGAAGTTAGAAGTCCTGACCAATTTATAGTTGTTTTATTTATTTATTTATTCATTTATTTATTGTAATGTGATGTGTACATCAGTACAGGTATATTGTAGTAGACTTTAAAATATCATTTTCCTGTCCTTCAGCACGGCAGTGGGCACTAACAGGTTAACCCCTCACACTGTGAAAATGACAGGAAGACCAGTAAAAAGACTCTTACAACCCTCTACCTCATCTCTTTTCTTCCTGTCCTCACATAAGGATGAAAATGGGGGGTTGTGGATACACACCTGAGGCCAATTTCAAAACGTTTAGAGCCCTGTCTAAATGATTCAAGTAAATATGCAAGTGCATGTAATTTTGAAACAGGGTTGTTTTGTTACAAAGTTATGATCATAATATTGATAAGCCACCATACCACGTCAAGGTAAAACCCCACAAGGTGGTCCCTAACTTATTAACCCCTAATTATGGTAAAAAAGGAATTTTACCTCTCTGTTTAATAACAATTCTTTATGTAAACAACTCCTGTGCCCTTTATACTTTTGGTGGTCCTTTTCAACCTTTTGAAAGTGCCTTGGTTTGTGCAATCTCTCTCTCTTAAAAGCCATAAAAGCTAGCGGCATGGGAGGATCTAGCCGTGAAAAAACCAACGTCCCATTAGACACTTTTCCATTACACACACATTACACTTAGTGCATTCTTCATTTAGTTTTCCTTTACACACTTTCATTCTATGCATACATTCATACACATTTCCAAATACACACACAATTTCCCCTTTTCACTACCAGACACACTTTCACATTTCACTTGTACATGTATACACACTATTGTGCAATTGCACATATCACTCCACTTTGGCTTTAATTAAACCACTTTACTTCTTTTTTTCTAAAATGGGCGTTAGTTAAGGCAGTCTCTCCCTCTTAAAAGCCGCTCAGCAGTTGGAGGGGGAGGATTTAGCACACAGTTTGAAACCAAGACACAGGAGATGTTTACATAAAGAATTGTTACTAAACAGAGAGGTAAAATTCCTTTTTTACTATGATTAGAGATAAATAAGTTAGGGACCACCATGTGGGGTTTTACCTTGATGTGGTATGGTGGGTTATCAATATTAGAATCATAACTTTGTAACAAAAACACCCTGTTTCAAAATTACATGCACTTGCATTTTTACTGGAATCATTTAGACAGGGCTCTAAACTTTTCGAAATTGGTCTCAGGTGTGCATCCACAACCCCCTCAGTCTAACATAAGGATGGATTCCCCTGTAATCTAGTAGGGGTTGCCTCTCTGCCCCACTGAAGCTGCCAGTTCATATTGTATAGCCAGTGGAATCCTTGTAGACAGGCAAGAGGAGTAAGATGCTGTGGACTGTGCAGTAAGACACTCCGGACGCAGTAAGCCAGGTCATGCTGTAAGACTGGATTACTGGCAAACGGTGGATGGTTTCTGCACATCTTTTGCTAGGTGACATCACCACTGATGCAAGCCAAGGTTAAAAGTGCGGAACTGACAAGTAACGGTTGCTTCTGCTGCAGAGAGAGTTGTGTTGGGATACAGTCTGAGCTACCTGCTACTTTTGGGGAGCCTATATGTAAGTGAAGCAGGCTCTGGGTATTAAACGTTTCCTATGACTACATATATTGGCTCCTCTTTTGCAGAGATATGAGTTCAAGTCTTTAAAGGACCTGGTGGGTAAGTTGAGAGAAAGTGTATTACACTCCCTCATTGGGAGTGGCTGATCCGAAGACTTTGGCAGAGGATAATGTGCATCAGCAAACGTCAGCCAGGATTAGCCAATCGGCTACTTCTTATGAAGATGAGGAATTAATTGTTTTAAATGAAGATTCTTCTCATGACTAGGGTTGCCACCTGACCCAAATTTAACCAGCCTGGCTGGTAAAAATGATGGTTGATCCTAATGTTATTAATAGGGAAAAAAGATAAATAAACAGGAAGGCCGGTATTTTTTCCAGAAAAGGTGGCAACCCTACTCTTGACACGGATCTGGTTGAAAGATACAGATAGCTTGATAAAAGGCCTCAAGGCCTGAAACGTTGCTGTGATGCCCCTATGCACAATTAAAGGCTTTTCAGAAATAAGAAAAATACAGTGGTGCTGTTTCAAATTTCTTCTACCCATGAAAGATACAGCGCAAGAGAAAAAACAGGACAAGATGTTACCTGAAGTCTTCAGGTAAAAAAGCACAGGTGTTTCCAGTCCATGATGTCCTTCAAGATATCATTAAAGATGAATGGGCTATACAGGATAAAAAAGTTTTGCTACTTACAAGTGGACCTGTCACCCTGACATAAAAAACTGTATAATAAAAGTCCTTTTCAAATTAAACATGAAATCCAAATTCTTTTTTTTATTAAAGCGTTCATAGCTGTTGTAAATCTCAGCTGTCAATCAAATATTGTCTGCCCCTCCTCTATGCCTTAGGCATAGAGGTGGGGCAAGCAGTTACTATCACTTTCCATTCAGCACTTTCTAGAGATCACTGCTCTCCCCACATTCCCCCAGTTCTTTTAACCAATTATTGTGTAACCAGTGCATTGGAAAGGACATCAGGCCCCCATTCTGGTACACAAACAAGATTCTGAGATGATGCAAGGCTTGTCTTAATGACAGTATCCACAAAATGGCTCCTGCCTGCTTGTTATAATAATGAGTTCCCAGAATTATGGAAACAAGACTCCAATAATGTATACAGTGTAATCAACGTTAATTTTGTTTGATTAACATGATAAAATAGGTTTTGGAATAATTTTTTGGGGTGACGGGCCCCCTTTAAGGAAATGTATCCATATTTGGAGGGGAATGTAAACCATTGGACTACCTCTCCGAAAGTTGATGCAGCCAACAGACACATTGCACATAAGACCACATTACCTGTGGATGAGGGAGTTTCACTCAATGATCCAGTGGAGAAAAGACAGTATACAGTGTTGAAGAAAGCTTATTCTGTCTCAGGGTTAACTGGCAAACTGGCAGTGGCAGTCACATGTGTGGCTAAAGCGTCTAAAATTTGGTTTCAAGAGATGGGGGCAGAAGTACACGGTGGTATGGATAAATATAGTATTGTTCGTCTTGTTGATGATATTAAGGTGGCAATTGACTTTATCACTAAGGCATCCATGAACACCCTAAAGTTGGCAGCCAGGAATATGGGATACATCTTGGCAGCCAGGTGAATACTGTGACTGAAACATTGACATGCTGATACCCCCTTCCAAATTTAATTTTTGTGCGCTTCCATTTAAGGGAAAGTTACTGTTTGGGCGGAAGTTGGACAGCATAATCTCAAAAGCATCTACTGGCAAAAGATTGTTCCTACCTCAGGAGAGGTGAGATAGGCACCAACCTGTTCATACTGACAGGATGTCTTAGAAAGAGGCTAAGTCTTACAGGCTGGGAAGGCAATTTAGTAGACATCCCCCTTTGGAAGAATCATATGCTCAGTCAAGCCAAGAAGAAGTCCAAGCAGGGCAAGCCCAAATATTTCTGATGGTGTCAAAGCCCAGCTGCCACTTGTGGGGGCAGGGCTGCTCCAATTTCAGGCAGTCTGGGCAATGACATCGGACAGGTGGGTGTTGGAAGTAGTCTCCAAAGGTCATCACCTAGAATATTTTTGGAATCAAGTACCAAAGACATTAGAAGCCCAGTAGGCAATTGCAGAAATCATGTCAGACCTTTTGAAGAAAAAAATTAATTTCGGTAGTGCCCGGAAGTCAAAGAAGACAAGGGATGTATTCTCCAATTTTGAGCTATTTTAGACAACTGCATTTTTTTCTGAGGGTAAAGTCTTTCAAAATGGAAACATTAAACATAATTAAAGTCTACAGTTAAACAACTGGTTTGTAAAGATAGATTTGAAGGACGCATAAATTCATGTCCCAGTGTTCATTAATCATAAAAGAGTTTTCAGGTTATCAGTGCTGGGAGAACATTATCAATATCAGACACTTCCCTTTGGGCTAGCTTCTTCACCAAGAATTCTTTCAAAGGTTTTGACTCCAGTTATAGTTTTCCTATGTCTTCAAGGCATAAAGGTTTTCAGTTATTTGGATGACCTTATGTTAAAAGCGTCAAGCAAACAGGTTTTGCATCAACATTTGCAAGTTAACCTGGCAGTACTAGCAGAGCACCGATAGTTGTTACATTTTCAAAAGTCACAGCTGACTCCTTCACAGCGCATGGTGTTTCTGGGTGTCCTAAGAGATACACAGCAATTATGACTGTAACTTTTTCTCTACAAAGTAGAATACATTATTCACAGGGTTCAAGATCTAAAGAAATTCCCTTTCATTAAGACACAGATCTGTCAGTTTCTTCAACAATGGAAAAGGGGCAAGCAAAGTCAAGTAATTATACCATCTCAACAAAAGCTGAGGAGTCTAGATTGGTGGTTGAACCCAATCAATCTATCCCAGGGCTAGCCAATAGGTTGTCCATCTTGGCAAATAGTGACTACAGATGCCAACAGCCTGGCCTGGCAACCCAGGGTCTCTGATAAAAGCAGTGTTTCAAGCACTTGTAAGTCAAGAGCCATCTTCGGAAATCAGCAGTCCTCATCCAGTCCAGCAATTTAAGTACTGTAAAATATATCAAGACAAGGGGGGCTCACAACAGAAAGCTTTTGAATTTAACATTGCAAATATTCAACTGGGCAGAGAACAACCTCTTGGATCTTTCAGTGGATTTGTAGAGTTGGGAAACACTCCTCCCAGGGGAGTGGGAGTTATCTCAGGAGATTTTACAGTCATAGATTTTATGGCCACATCCAGGAAAAGGATAGCAAGGACCTTTGCTCTTGGTACCTGGAGAAGCAAGCTCTTTGTTGGGATGCTTTCAGCCTGAAATGGAGATTCAGGCTGGCCTACATTTTTCCACCAATCCCTCTTATTTTGAATGTTTTGGACAAACTTCAGAGGAATCAGATGACACTCATAGCAGCCTTGTCGTGATAAGGTCTTGGTTTGCCCCGATTGTTTGTGATGACATTAGACAATCTACTCAGACTACATTGTCATCAGAAACTGCTATCCCAGGGAAAAGTGTTCTAATCAAAACCCACAAAAATTGGTTTTGACAGCAGGAATTCCTGACAGCAGGAATTAACCAAGCAAGCTCTTGTGGATTTATATATTAACACACTTCTGGCAGCTAGGAAGCCAAAAGAGAGCACCTACAGGTATCACAGCATTTGGGAAAAGTTCATAGAGAGTGGTGCTCTGTATCAGGAAGTTCTTTTTCATCACCTTCCAAATCTGCAGTGGTGAATTTCTTGCAGTCTGGCTTTGAGAAAGATCTCAGTTTAGCCACTTTGAAGGTGCAAGTGTCAATCTCGGTTTTGAAATTAAATGGGCAGATTACCCTTTAGTGGCCCAATTCATCCAAGGAGTCAAGCACTTGAAACCACAAGCAAGACATATCTTGCCATGATGGGATCTGAATTTGGTCCTTTGGGGTCTCACAGGGGGAACATTTGAGCCTTTGGAATCTACAGTATTAGTCTGGATTGTTTATCAATGAAGATAGCCTTTCTAATAGCCATTAATTTGGCAAGAAGTGTAGTTTAATTCCAAGCATTGCTTAGGAACCATATCTGAAAATATTGCAAGATAAGAGGTTCCAGAGAGGTTTCACTCTCTTCTTATCTCACCAGTGGTGTTGGCTGCTTTCTTTCCCAATCCCTCTACAGACGTGGAAAAGAAATTGCACAATTTGGATCTGGTGAGGTGCTTGTCAATATAGTTGCATAGAACAGATTAATTTAAGAAGTGTGATAGCCTCCTTCAGCTGTTTACAGGATCTTCTATTTGGACATAAAGTAATTTCCCCAGCATAATAAATAAGCATACTCCCACTCAAAGGTTTGGTTACTGTTAGGGTAATTCCCATTAGTGCTCTCTGTCATGCTGAAGGACAGGAAAAGGGGAAAATTCATACATACCATAATTTTCCTGGACTGAAGCATGGCAGTGGGCACAACCCCCCCCCCCCCCAGTGTCTTAGCTCAGACGGTGTAAAGATATAAGGTAGGGAGTGGGGAGAGTCTTTTTCTGGTCTTCTTTACTATCTTGCACATTAACTGACTTCCTTGTATCTTCCTTGTGCAGTTTTAATATACATAAATACAGTAGAAAGAAGTGGCATGGGTAGCTTCAGGCATTTATCTGCCACCTAATGTACATTCTTGAAAAACTGCCCCATGATCTCTGAATTAGCTTTTACAGTAAATGAAAAAAGGCCAACGTTCTGTCCCCTTCTATGACTTTTATCAAGACCTAAAGTTTTGTAATACTTTTTAAAATCCCAGCGTGCATTTCCATATCAAATTGACTATTATGTAATTGGTATAATATAGCACCTCGGTTATTACTTATTTTAAGGGTGGGAGTACTTGGCCTGCTCCAGATCTCTCCAGACCTTCTGTTACCCTTTCAAAAAGCATTTTACTTAAAGACTGGAGAATGGTTCAAATTTGTATCGATCATAATGAAAAGAAAAATCATCGGCATTTCTAAAAGTGATCCTATATGTATGCTTAGTAGTAGATGTAAAAACAACTTCAGGACAGCACCATCAAATATTTATATATAATAAAACGCCTTTATTTAGCTTCACAGGGGCATCACGGCAACGTTTCAGGCCACATGGCCTTTTCTCAAGCTTACTGGCCCATATTCAAAATTGGCCTTTTATACTCTGTCACACCACCCAGTGGTCTAAAAGTATTAATACATTCACGGCAGAGACAATCCAAGAAAAATAAAGTGCATATTACCAAGTAACAAATGTCCATCATATCATCATGTGCAAATCCGGTGAAAAGTGCAATTTGGACAAAACATTCTACAATATTAAAATCTGTAGAGGAAATAAAAATAGATATAATCAATATAGTCACAAAAGAGAGAAATATTTATCATATTAGTAATATTTTCCCAATCAGCCGTGGTTGTTCACCAAAAAACTTTTTTTGTTATTTCTTATCTTTACAAAAAAAGGAGAGACAAATATTTCTAAAAACATTATCTATATACAAATTTAAAATTATCTAAAAATGGGGCCCAGATCATATTCCTTATTTAAACCATATGGTTCCATCGTTTCCAATTTTCTGATCCAGTATGCCTCCCTATACAAGAGATCCTTCTGTTTGTTGCCCCCTCTTTTTTTATTTTCGATAGTTTCTATTATTTGATATTTTAACTGATTCACATTATGTGCATGACCAAGAAAGTGTCCTGCCACTGCTTGTTCTTTTTTGCCTGTCTTTATCGCCGACTTGTGTTCCCTCATGCGTTCACGGACCGTTCTTTTTGTTTGTCCCACATACGCTAGTCCACACGGGCATTTAATCACATATATAGCGTGTGTCGAGTAACAAGAATATCGGCCTTTAATCCTTTAATCCAAATAGGATTATTACCTAGGATAACCCTTCCTTGGGTGGAACACATTCTCTCCTTGTTGGACATTCGAGCAACAGTTACAACTATAGCAGGGAAAAGTACCCACTTTTTCATTGGTTCTTTCACCAATTTTCATGTCTGTTCTTATGTCCGAATGTACCAACATGGAGCCTAACGATCTTCCTTTTTTATATGCTATCACCGGCGGTCTAGCAAAGGCAGAGACTTGTGGCAAGTTTTCTTTCACCATTGGCCAATTTCGCCGTAAAATATTTGCAATATGCTTGCTAAGTGTGTTGTACTGAGTTACAAACGTTACTTTGTTTTCTTTACTCGTTGGCCTTTTCTTAAGCATGTCTATCCGGTTCAATTTTTGAATCTCCTCCAATTGGGTCTTTAAGAGTTTATCAGGATATTCTCTCTCTTGAAATTTGTCACACATTTCCACCAGTCTTTTTTCCCCTACTTCACTAGAGGTCACTATTCGCTTCACTCTGCTCAATTGTGATTTGGGCAAAGCCTTTTTTAATTGAGGTGGATGGAAAGACCTGTAGTGAAGTAGGAGATTACGGTCCGTGGGTTTTGTGTACAAATCCGTGAGCAACTGCCCTTTTTCTTTATATACTCTTGTGTCCAAAAATGCAATCTCTTCAGAATGTACATTTAGGGTAAATTTTATATAAGGTAGGACTGTATTAATTTCCTGAACAAACTTTTCTAGCGTCCAACGTGGCCCCACCCACAACGCTTAGTAGTAGATGTAAGACAGAGATGCCCAAAAGGGAGATCGGGATCTACCAGTAGACCTTTAGCTGGTGATCAGTAGATCTCAAGACACTGTCCACAAACAGCTTGTCTATATCACCCTCCTGTTTCTTGCTTTACATTCAGATATTTATTATGTTAAGGTTACATAAGAAATAGTTTTTTTTAAAAAATAGCAATACAGGTATAGGATCCTTTATCCAGAAACCCAATATCCAGAAAGCTCCGAATTACGGAATGGCTGTCTCCCATAGACTCCATTTTATCCAAATAATCCAAATTTTTAGAAATGATTTCCTTTTTCTCTGTAATAATAAAACAGTACCCTGTACTTGATCCCAACTAAGATATATTTAATCCTTATTGGAAGCAAAATCAGCCTATTGGGTTTCTTTAATGTTTAAATGAATTTCTAGTAGACTTAAGGCATGATCTTTACAAATTATGGAAAGATCCGTTATCCGGAAAACCCCAGCTCCCGAACATTCTGGATAACAGGTCCCATACCTATATAACTTTTCTCATAAATCACTATTTAAATAATACTTCCCATGAAACAGAATGCTAACAATGTTTTTATGGATGTAGCTCATAATGGGACAACATTACTAAAAGTACACCATGCATTAGTAAAGTATGAGCACTCCTGATGTAAGATAACACCCAAGCAGAAGAAATAGGAATAAATGTAAAATTATTATGACTGGGAGGAAAGAATTGAATAGGTGCCTGACTGTTTCTAAAAGCACCTGTTCATGCATAATGAACTGACATACTGTATACTGTGCTCCCTAGTTTTCTGTAGAAGTTGAGAAACACAATTTCACATAAAAATCTATTCACCAATGAGAATTCTACAGACCAAAAACATGATTATAGATGCAAGAGAATTCACCAATGAGAATGCTGATAACCTGCATTATGTCAGGCATCTTGCTTTTATCTTACATATAGTCATAATTATGTTATTTGTACTTCATTATATTACACTGAAATCATACATGGGATAAAGGACAGACTTGTTCAGCTAGGAAAAGTTGTGCTTAAAGCTTTCATCTCTGGTTACAGCACAAAGAACATGGAGCCAGATTTATACAAGTGTGAGTCATTGGAAGATTACTTTGCATTTTGGTACAGTTGTAGGCCTTGGAGAGCTGGGGTATCATCTTATAGAGCAATATTGGTTTGAGAATACAACCCTGATGTTACTGAACTTCCAGCGTGCCTTAACCTTGATAATATTTTAAAGTATGTTAACTTTAGACATGCAAACTTTGCTAGTATCAGGGCATCTCTGCAACCTATTAACTGGGAAAGGCTTTTCACAGGGTTAAACATAAAAAAATGGGATGTCTTTAAAATGCTGCTTAATAAATACTGTTTACGTCAGTATATTTCCCTTGTGAGCAAGGAACGTTGTCGCAAAGCAAAACCTTTGTGGCTTGACAGAATTGTTGTGTTGAGGTTTGTAAGAAAAGACATGCTTTTAAGGCTTTCATGTTAGCTGGGACAGCTGAAACATTTCTCGGGTATAAGGAGGCCAATAAATAATGAAAAGAACAAGCTCAAATAAATATGTAAAAGGGTATTGCAGCAAGGATTATAATTAACCCAAAATTATTTTTTAAATATGTAAATAGTAAAAAAAATTAAGCGGGATGAGATGGGACCAGTGTTCAGTTGATTAATGAGAACAGAGATCTGTATCTCCAGAGCACCAGTGAACAAAACCACTAACAACACATAATTCAATTAAAATGTATTGTTCTGCCCAAGTCAAAAGTTCACTGCAATCTGTCAAAGCCAGCATCTGCAAAGAAGTTTTTGCCATCTTCCTTGTAGTGGAAGGAGTGTAATTAAAGGGTTAGTTTGAAGGTTTATATCCTCTTTTATCAAAGAAAAATGTAAATATGTAAGCATATTGTGCATCACTTCTTCTTGTGTTATCCTGGCATTAGCAAATGGGGAAGTGTCTGATTCTTCATGTAGAGTAACTGCTGAATGAATGACCACTAACTAAAGGTTCTCTAAAAAGCATGGATGCCTTTTAACACCCAGTCATTCCTAACATGACTCTTATTTTGCTTTTGTTCAACTGTATATCAAGAAATATCCCTTCAAAGGTATCATCTTTAAATGTCACGCATTTTATGTGTGGGAAGTAATATGTTTAAACTAGCTGGCATTAAAGATTCTCTTTCATGTATGGAGACAAGGTTTTTTTTAACTTAAAAGTCACTATATAGTAAAAAAAAAAAATGATTAAAAGACGAAGTTATAACGGCATGATAAAAATACCTTTTGTCATTCTATCAACATACAGACCATTCAAAACAATATAACACTTCTTACTGTGAGTTACTGTGGTTTCATATGCTGCTGTTAGCTTCTCTTTTCATCATACAATAAAAAAACTGAATTTTTTATGGGTGTCACTGACATTCAGTCTTTCAATATACATTTTATTTATAGTATTGGGACACTATATTTAGGGTACTGATTTACTAAAACTCAAGTTAATCTAATTTTTTATGAAGACAAATCCGACCAAACTCACTTCCATGAATGAATCTCATTTATCAATCATCCAAATGACAAAACCGAGTATCAAGTTGTATTGTAGGACTGATGCTCTGAAAACTTGATTTTATCAGCAGAAAACTTCGGATTATCGCCTGAAAACCCTGAATTTTTTGTATTATCCAGCACAGATCAAGATGTCAAGAAACAACATCAGGGACATCTGATTTTTAGCAGCTTTGGGGGTATGATAAATCTCTAAAAAGTTTAGTTTTTTTCCCCACGAAAAATTTGAGTTTTCCCCCTAAAAACCTTAACCAGAAAAAAAATGAGGTTTAATAAATGGGCCCCTAACTGTTTACACCAAAATGTTTGTAGGAATCAGGCAAGTCTTCAACACATATATCAGAGCAGTTGAATGTGTTAGTTCTTCAGAATGTGTTTGAAAAAATTTGAACAGCTCTTTTACTCATGAAAAAGAAATAGTTAAATCTTACGTTAGGTATGTTTTCATGAAGTTGTAACAATAGTTACAGTTATAGTTATAACATATAAATATATAGCTATAACAATAGTAATAGTTATAGTTACAATAGTAACTGCTCAGTAAGAAAAATGTAATTTTGATCATTTGTCATCTTTACATCTCAAGTAATAGCTGTTTGGTTGCCCTGTGAAATATCAAGCCAAAACCGCCTACGAACACCCCAACCTGCTAGTTATATTCACCACTTTTTTTGGTTGGAAAAGCTCCAGTTTTATTACAAAACAAAGTAATACGTGAACACAAAATGAACTGTTTGTAAATGAATACAGGTATAAGACCTATTATCCAGAATCCTTGTGACCTAGAGTTTTCCAGAAAAGGGACATTTCTGTAATGTGGGTCTCCACACGTTAAAGGAATAGTTCAGCGTGAAAATAAAAACTGGGTAAATAGATAGGCTGTGCAAATTAAAAAATGTTTCTAATACAGTTAGTTAGCCAAAAATGTAATGTATAAAGGCTGGAGTAACTGAATGTGTAACATAATAGCCAGAACACAACTTCCTGCTTTTCAGGTCTCTAACTCTGAGTTAGTCAGCGACTTGAAGGGGGGCCACATGGTATATTTCTGTTCAGTGAGTTTGCAATTGAACTTCAGCATTCAGCTCAGATTCAAAAGCAACCGATTTGACCCATGTGAGACAATTTGCATTTGGTTTAAATTTTTAATTTTTTGTGGTTTTTCAGTTATTTAACTTTTTGTTCCACAGCTCTGCAGTTTGGATTTGCAGCACCTATGTGGCCCCTATATGAAATCTGGAATTAGGCAGAGAAGGAAGGCAAAATAACAAAATTGATGCAAATTATACCACTATAAATTGGTATCTAATGACAGGGGCAATGAAAATAAGGGGAGAAAAATATACTCACGGTTCACCCCAGTCCACGGATGCACGAACAAGTGGCAACAGACACAAGTTGTGAGTTTATCTCCAAAAAGTAATAACAAAAATGTGGTTAAAAGTTTCAACCGTTTATTAGGACATACAGGTGAAGTCCAGACGCGTTTTGTGCCTGTTGGGGCACTTACTTCCTGTTGGAAGGCAGATAATTTAATAACTATAACGTGCTATAACATATTAAACATGTTGACAAAAAGGAACTGGTACCTTTACTACCTAAAATGGAAAAGGCTGGGCTGGGATGCTGCTGGCCCTGGTGTGGCTAGGAGAGACAGAATTCTCTTCAATTACAGATTCTGCTCCCTCTGCCTCTTCACACAAACCTGCACCATCGGCTGCCTGCTTCTTTGCGCCTGGCAAGGCACCTCCCCTAGGCACTAAAATTTTGTGGCTGTGACCATACCGTTTATTAGCATCTTGTATTCATATAATGACAACATATTTGCAGTGCTTCACAGAGATTGTGCATTATTCATTGCCCAATGGAGCATATAATCGAAGGTCCCTGACATTTACTTTGGTTATTTTGACATGAGTGTGGGAGGAAACAGGTGCACCAAGAAGAAACATGCAAGCACATGGAGAACATACAAACTCCAAGCGGTGTCCAGGATGGAATCAACCCTAATACCCCTGTGCTACAAGGTAGCAGTCCTAACTACTGTGCCCAAAAGCTTCACCTATAAAAGGGAAATGTATTTACTGCATTTGTATATTTTTAATGTTGTAGATTCATTTAGCTGCAGAAGGTGGTACAGATTATAGACTGATATTACCCTCACTTCAAATCATCCTTGTAGCAGTTGCACTTTTTCCCCATTTGCTGTAAAAAACTGGATTGCAAGGAGAACGGTAATTGTTTGGGTATTAGATTTATGTAAATTTGCTTGTCACTGTAAATTGGCTTTTCCCTTTAAAATATGCATGCTTAACTGAGGATGCAGTAGCAAATTAAAGAGATGCTAGTGATTGTAGCGTTTAATTCTATAATGCATTAGGGCAATGAAATGGATTTAACAATAAGAAGCAGTGATAACTATGTTTTTTTCCAACAACAAATAAAAAGACGAAGGCTTAATAGTCTGTTTAAATTCGTGATCTTGCTGCTCTATTGACCATCAGCTAATCTGAACTACAATTTGCCAGTTGACCTACTTAAAAGATTTATTTCTTTTTCTGAAGTTTCCTCTGTACCTACTACAAAATGCTCTTTCTCGGATTACATATGTTATTATCACCGTGGAAGGTCATGTGAAATCCATTCCATGGATCAAATGATGCCTAAAATCAATATTACTTCCTAAAAAATTCCACACCCTACTTGGCTCAGTAGGTAAACAGGAGCCTTGTTCTACAAATACTGATTTTTCAGTTCAAAGTCACCTTTTAAAGTTTAATCAAATCGGTACGTTTTTAAAAAAAAAATCTTAAATGTCTTTTTATTAAATGCCAATACTGTTTTTTAATTTAAAGCACATTTTGTGCATAGAGCTACTAAAAAAATCACTACCCTTCAAATGAAACATGGATTGTTTGTTTATTCATTGCAATATATATATATATATATATATATATATATATATAATATATATATATATATATATATATACACATATACATATACATTTTCAGCAATGTCAAACAATACAGATCTATAATGGACAGTCCTACACTCACTTTTATTAAGGATTCAAGTATTTATTTAGGAAAATTCCATAGGGACTGCATTTTACCTGCAACTTCTTTTCCAAGGTAAAATTTTTGGGAGCAGTGGCCAGCTTCATGGAATTGCTCCCATCATTATAACTTCTGTCAGATGATTTCTGTACTGACCAATAATGTAAACTATTTCAAAGGGATTCTGCCTCAGCCTTTGCTTCCAGAAAGAGCCAGCACTTCATGATGGAACTGCTTTCAGATAAGTAATGGGACTTAGATTTTTACTTTTGAATGCTGTTCATATCTACCACGGAGCTGCTATCTTGTGTCAAGAAAACTGTTACCTTGTTACATTCCCATTGTTCTGCTGATGGGCTGCTGGAGAAAGGAGGGGTGATATTACTCCAACTTTCAGTGCAGCAGTAAAGAGTGACTGACGTTTATAGGAACACACATGACTGGGGGCACCTGGAAAACTTACAACATGTTTAGCCCCATGTCAGATTTCAAAATTAAATATAACAAAATCTGCTTGCTCTTTTGAAAAATGTATTTGAGTGCAGAATTCTGTTGGCGCAGCACTATTAACTTATGTGGTTTTTTTTTTTAAAAAAAAAACAACATTTTCCCATGACAATATCCCTTTAAGTAAAACAATGACAGTCTATATCCAACTCATAGCAACCAGTTCCCAACCCCCTTACAGACTCTTACAGCTCCCCTTTCATCTTGTTCAATGTAGAAGGGATGAATTCAGTGAATTTTCAGTGCAGTTTTGCGAGTTTATTCGCAGGCGGCGAAAATCGGAAATACAACGCGAATCCATGCATGGAGAATTTATTCAGCCATCACTATTCTTGATATATATGGAATGTATCCCAATAAGAGTCAGCTCAGTAAATTACACCTACAACTAGACATCTGAAAAGTGTCCATTTTCGTTACATGTTGTCTTGCCTTTTTCCCGTTGCTAACTAGGAGCAGGTGGGACATGCCTCACACACCTCACACTGGATAAATTAATTGAAAATCTGTAGTTATTTCAGTAATACTTTGAAAAATAATAGAACCAGAATAATCAATACTTTTTTGTCCAACATAGCACAGAGAAGCTCATTCTAATGGGAAAACCAGCACTACAGATGCAGCCACTTTGGTTTGTCTGTTTGACACAGAATAACTAAACACAGATATCCCATTTATCTCATTTAACACGGAAAACTGTGTCACAACATCCCATCTAATTAAAGCATTCACCATTGTGAACAATGGTGCTTTGGTATGCTAATGAAAAGGTTAAATGCATTAAATGAGTTAAGATAACTTTAGATAACACAGTTTCTTCAATTAACTCTGAGTCATGACGCATTTAACTCACAAATCCAAGTGGCTTCATCTGTATCTGTGAGCATATTTCAATTTTGTTGCTTCACTTTCTTTTTTAATAGTAATTAATCTTTCAAGTGAAAACATCACAAATAGCAAGCTAAGCAGAAGGCTAAAAAGAAAGTAATTTCTTTTGTGTCGTGAATGACAGATACTATTGACAGGAGACAGATTAAAAATGCCCTTTCTTCAACAATGTATACAGTGCGGAATTGTAGCCATCCTTGAAATTCTAGATCTTTCAGATGAAAAGGCTCTTTTATATATAGATGTAGCTTTGAAAAAAGGAACTTCAAAGTTTAATATTAGAAACCAGGACCTATTGAAATAGATATAGAATATGTATGAATGCACACACATATACTGTATATATTTATATATATATATGTGTGTGTGTGTGTGTGTGTGTAAGTCATGGTAATACTGCCATTAGAATAAAAAGTGTTTAATTTTGCCTAAAAACAAGGTGTAATACTGAGTAAAGAACTGTCGTTTTTTACTTCTGGTAACTCAAGATTGCCTCTATTCCCTTGCCAGCAAACTATGACCCTCTATTTTTAATAGAAATTCTGGATATACCAGGGGAGGCTGATTTATCAAATTTTGAGGCTGAGAGGAAAAAGTGCAATTGTGGGGAAAAATGTTCTACTCGTTTTTAATGAAGATAAAAATCTCAAATGTTTTAATAAACTGAAAAAATAAATAAAGTTGTTAGAGTCAATTTCCACAGATTTCGAAAATAATCAGCTTTTACTTGCCAAGTTTTTTTTTCTGGTGAGTTTTTCTGGTTTTAACCTTTAATAAATCCCGACTATTCGAGATTTCAGAAAATATTTGTGCATATATTATGTTTTTTTGTCTCAATTTTATGATAAAGCTTCCCCCACTGGACAAGGGGTGTTTTATCTATGACATAACTACACTACAATTTTCGGCAGTGTTGTGTGGAGAAGCTTATTGCCAAATTTAAATTAACATGGAAGAGGTAAGTAATAATTAGATGAGGTAGAGTAAACAAAACCATTTCACTTTTGAAATACATAACTATATGAACAAAAGTAAGTAATTTTATTATCCATTATCCTACATTGTTAGATCCCATTCCATTTCTAGGAGGTGATATACAGGTTAAGTAATCAGTATTTGATGCAGCATCTCATGCTACAGTTCCTGGGATCAATTCTTTTGACCCTGAACAAACCACTTGGGAGCAGATTTATCAAGGGTCGAATTTCGAATTTGACAAATTTTGAAATTCGAATTCAAAAAAACCAACCGAAATTTATTTAAAGTTTTTTTTTTGGCTGAATAGGTCCATTTTCGATCGAATTCGAAACGTATTAGTTTCTATTTTAAACAGGTATTGGCATGATTTTGTTTTTCTGTTTCTTTTTAGATATTTGCCACCCATGGAAAACACTTTGCAGTGCAAAATTCAATAACAATGTTAATGATGCACACTGCAGTAATATTACTATAGATAATTATCAGTCATATGTTTATCTATTATTCAAACTGTACAAGGAAGGTCATGTGCACACATTTAGGCCCTTCAGTAGTGTTTCCGCTTGGTGCTTAGAAGCCTTAGGGAGACGGCACCCCAAAATGACGAATAATCAAGTAAAGCAGGCTAGCACACACAGCGAGTTAAACCGAGGTCATACCCCGGGTCACCTGACGAAGGGGGAACGCCCCCAAAACGTTGTGATGCAATAAACGCACCAGGGGTATGACCCCGGTTTAACTGGCTGTGTGTGCTAGCCTGCTTTACTTGATTATCTATTATTCGATTCACAGTGAATTTCCACATTTTGCCGTGGAAAATTTGCTGAGACAAAAAAAATTATTGCACTTCAAAAATTTTTCCAGACAGCCATTGACTTTAATTGTCTTACGTAAAAAATTATTTCGAAGCCCATTGACTTCAATGTGTTTTGTGAATTTTTCACAGTTTTTTTAATTTTTCCGGAGGTTTTGGCGAAGCAAAACGGGACAGATTTGCCTATCATTGGTCACTAGGCCTCTATAGGTTCGCCCATTGCAATCTGCATGTCTCTTCTGCTCCTAATTTTAAAAAGTATTTGATCTGTAGGTAGAGATGCACCCAATCCACTATTTTAGGATTTGGCCAAATCCTGAATCCTTTGTCAACAATTCAATCAAATAACAAACCGAATCTGAAACCTAATTTGCATATGTAAATTAGGGAAACAAAGGGCAAAGAGAACTATGAACTGCGCACTGTGCATGTGATTAAAAAAATTATTTTCATGTTTATGTTATGAAAAGTCACATGATTTTTTGGATTCAGAGTCAGTTCAGCCAGGCACTTGGATTAGTCTGAATCCTGCTGAAAAAGTCCAAATCTTGATTCGGCGCATTCCTTTTTTTTTGATAATGCAATTTGGTTTATTGTATGGTTGAATTAGATGGACAAGTGAATTTTTGTTGTCTCAAATAATCTAAGCATTTTTGTGGACTATTCTTAAAATGATTTGATATATATGCTTAAACACTTGGGGGCATATTTATCAAGGGTCGAATTTCGAATTGAAAAATTTCGAAATTCGAATTCAAAAAGACCAACCAAAATTAAGTCGAAGTTTTTTTTTTGTTCCAATAGGTCAGTTTTTGATCGAATAGGTCCGTATTCAGCCAAATTTGAATTGTAAAAATCTAAGGAATAGTACATTCGATCGAATTCGATTTGAAGTTTTTCCCAAAAAAAAACTTTGCTTCGATTTTTGAAAGTCTGCCAATTGACTCCAACAAGATCCCCCATAGGCTAAAACAGCAATTTGGCAGGTTTTAGATGGTGAATAATCGAATTGTTAAAGAGGCCGTGCATGATAAATTTCAATATTTGAATTTTGTTCAAATTCAAATCGAATTTGGATTATTCCCTAGTCAAAGTACGGAAAAAATAGCTTGAAATTCACATTTTTTTCATTCAAAAATTCACCTCGACCTTTAATAAATCTGCCCCTTGATATCCCTTATGTTTAATGAAACCTGCCACCTGTTTTATTAGAAACATTTTTAATTAAAGGAACTTTTCTGCTAAATTATTTTGTTTTGTCACTCACCTTCTATAATATTTTTGACTATGTCTTTCAATCAAAGGAGCTTTTCTACTAAAATATTTTTTTGTCACTCACCCTCTTTTGTAATTAATATATATTGTTGGACTTCTATAAACATACTGACAACTTAAAATATGATCAAGACAACATAAATAAGTAAATTATATAAGTTATTCTTAAAAGTCTGAATATATAAGAAATATGTGATATAAACAAAAATATTGTTTCTAATAGTGATGGGCAAATTTGTCCCATTTCCCTTCACCACGAATGTCGCGAATTTCTTGTGAAATTTGCGAAATGGGCAAAATATGCCAATTCCGTCGCCGGTGTCAAATTAACTTTGACGCCGGTGAATTTTCATGGGAAATTCTCAAATTTATTCGCCGCAAAGGAGCGTCTGCCAAATAAATTTGCCCATCACTAGTTGCTAACTAACCAGTTGGCCAGATTCAGTGGTGCAAAATCATGTGAAGAAATGTGACCTTGTGGGAATTGTTGTAATCTAATTAAAGCTGGCCTAATATGATTTGTTGCTATAAAATAAATGCTATAAAATAAATATACCAAACTAAAATAAAGGGAAAATTATCTGCTTGCTTTAAATGTTTCCTGGCAACGTGCAGGTGTGCAGGTTAATTTTGCAAATACATCATGTATTGCATCTTTAAGAAACATGCCAGACTAATTAAATTAATATGATGCGTAAAGTGTGAGAAATCCACTCAAGAATGAAAAGGCCTTTATTGAGGATTTATGATACTTAATCAAATTGTACTCTGAATTATTTAATGATACTTAACACATTCTAAACATACCTCACGAGAGACATGAAATACTATACCCATTACATTTGTAATCCCATTTAGAATGAACAAAAACTGATAAATTCTATTGGTTTGTGGTTTCAAAGTGTATTTTTCTAAACCTGCTCACTTAATTAGGGGAAAGAATCCAACTTAAGAAGACATCTTAAATAGTCAACGGCAAAGCTATTCCTTTTTGCAAGTACAAAATTGCAATTTCAGTGGTTCTTAAGTAAGCAAATAAAAGAGAAAATAGCATGAGAAAGGGCATTCCTTTATTCTGCATTTAATACAGAATGTAAGGAAATAGAGTATGCAAATGAAGCCATTTGGAGATGACAAGCACATAACAATTTATTTTGTTATGCAGATGTTCCATACATTAATATGGTCTATCTCGGACAGAGAAAGCCTTTGTTACTAGCTATTAAATAGCCCTACTCATTGCAAACGTTATTTTCTATGCAACTAAATAGGGAGCAATTGACCATAGGTTATTGTACTTAATGGGCATTTCATTTTGGATGTCTTTCTCAGAATGCAGAATCTGAAACCTGATGAAGAATAGCTTCTTTGAGCGCATTTAGAACAAGGTCAGAGATCTTTTTCTAACCCAGTCACTTGGCCTGTTTCTTGTGTTCGTTTTCTGTGTACTTCACTGTAAGCACCTAATTATTCTGTTCGTTTTTACTTAAGTTATCATCCCTTCTATGAATTTACCCTAATCTGTCACTGCTAAAAAACCAAAAACCTTGCAATTTATCTACAATGTATTGTTGAAATGTTGTACATCAGACAACAGGCAATTTGTAGTCCCATCACAGCATAGCAACAAAAACAAACCTATATCTGAAATTCTGAAAAAAGGCCATTAGCCCTTTTAATAGTTTATTTTATTGTTAATCTAAAAATTTACATAACAGCTAAACAAATATCTTTAGCTCCCACGTGGTCATTAATTTACCATAGATTTGCACTGTTGCACATTTAAAATGCTACACTATTTAACTATACTACGTACAGTGGCATAGGGGTAATGAAAAACGATTGTTGTTGGACAAGGTTTTCCCTACCCTATTGGGGGAAGAGGCTCATCTATGGAGAATGTGATCCCCTGTGCTCCTGCTCCATGTAGGTTAAAGTGTAACATGTAAACTGCAAGGTTAAACCAATCAGTAAGCGTGGGTGTTGCCATGGAGTTGCTATGTGATGGGAGACAATTCCAGAATAGTATTAGTAGAATAGTCAAGAATAGTAACATAGACTTGGAGGGATGGAGGGACTGAAGACCTGTAGTTACTCACTGCTACACAGTTTTTTTTGTAAGTAATCAAGCTGTGCCTGACTAATGGAGTATTGACAGTCATATTCTTTTAAAAATGTCAAACAATCTTTGAAACCTAAATACAATATCTTTTCTCCAGGTCTAGTAAACCATAGCAGATGATATGAACTTATAAGTCTACAGGGGACCGATGCCTTTAACTCATTCCATTTCCCCTACCCTAATAAGTGTTTTAAAGGTTTAATGGGTACTGTCATCTCAATAATATTGTAAAGCATGTAGGAATAGTATTCAGTTCTGTCTCATGGCATGAGTTTAACATCTTGTTCACAAAAAAACTCTTAGTCCTAAAATACATTTTGAACTTTTATCTCAGTTGGGAAAAATGAACAACCTTCAGCATTTTCTACTTGAATTACTTGAATTAGTGTGAATGTGGCAATCAAATCCATTCTGTATACAATGTATGACTTGATTGAATCATACAATTGTTCTAATGTACATCCTGTTTTACATTTTTAGCAACGTGTGCACTTTATAAATGAATGAATGACGCATTTAGTAACCGTTTCATTTGCAAACAGTTACCCAAAAATATGTTACACTGCTGTATAATCTAACAAATATTCTCTTTTCCTTGCATATAATTGACTTGGTTCTGATCAGAAAATCAATTTTACATTACTAGATTACAACCAACCTTTGACAAATGATTTGCTTGTGGCAAAAAAACCCTACTGTACTTTCAAGGCTCTGCAGAGACCTGATGCTCTACACACACAAAAATAATTTAGTATTTGACAGCTGTTAAAAATATTAATGCATTCCCTGTTTGAAACTGAAGAAACCACTATATTTATGTAGTCATGATAATTTAACATGTGTAGATATGTGTTAGTGTGTGCATGTGAGCATTCACCTGTACAGGGCTGCTGGCTGGAAAAAAAACGTTGTTGTTTAATAATTCTATACAGCTTTCCACTACAGCCACCTATACTACATTCTCCTACCAATATCATTTCTGTCCTATCTATAGCCAACAAAAGAAATTCCCCATAATATCCTCAAAATGAAAAACCTTGCACATTATAGAACTGGTTTAGCATCTGATTTACAGTATAGGCTAATGCCCCTGAAAGATGCAAGGAACATATCCTAACATTTCTAGTGGTTACGGATGAGTGAATTTTTTCACCTGACACAGTTTTGCGGGAAAATTGCCACTTTTGTGAGTGGTGAAAATTTTCGTGAATCTGTGCAAGAATTTCACAGGGCACTTTGTTTTCCAGAAGGAGAAAAAATGGTCATTGACTCCAATGAATTTGTGCAAGAAAAAAACACCTATTGACTCCGACCCAATACATTAGGTGCAAAAAAACATGGGGAAGAAAAACACCCAACTTCAATGCATTTGGCGAAATGTTACAAAACTTTCAGAGGTTTTGCATATTTTTTAACTAAACAAGGCACTTTCATATACAGTATCTCTAGCAGCAGTCTACAACCAACATAGACTATGGTAATAGTTTGTTTCACAATCTGACAGTAAAAAAAAACTTAATGTAGAGCCCCTTGGGATATCCTCTGGTACTCTGGCAGGCCAGTTTGAGCTTTTATACCAATGGGTTGATTGTTTTTGAAATCTACACTAATTGCAACCTGTCCCCCATAAAGGAGCAGATTTACTAAAGGTGAAGTGGCCAACACTAGCAACTTTTTGCCAGAAATCACTCTGGCGAATGGTCGTTGCTCCGCAAATTCACTAAATTGTGGATTTCACTGAACGTTACCTCTTTCACCAGAGTTTCCCACTAGTTCTCTGTAGAAGTTTACAAAATGCTTTACAAATGGTGTTTCAAACAGGCTACGGACCTCTGTCGTGGTTGTGAGCAAACTGCCACTTTGGAGGCTCGAGTTAGAGCACTAGAGCAACAAATTGAAACACTGCGGTTGATTGACACTCTTGAAAGGAGTCTCTTGCTCACCGAGTAGGACCTAGCAGGGTCAGATAGCTTGGGGGGAACCAAACAGCAGCAGGATGTTGAGGCAGCTAGCTGGATGACAGTTAAAAAATCTAAGGTGGGCAAAAGGAAAATGGAGGCTGATCCAGAGTTTACATAGCTCAGGAAATTTGCCAGATTGTGTGAAGAAGATGGGAGTGTGAACTCTGGATTGGCAATTCTAGATGGGGCTGATCTCTCTAACAGCCGGTAGACTAGTTTTTCTAGTAGTGTTGGGGAGGATAGCAGAGACAGGCCTAAGAAGATTGTGGTTGTAGGGGATTCAATTATTAGGAAAGTGGATAGGGTAATCTGTCATTTGGATCGCTACAACCGAACAGTTTGCTGACTACCTGGTGCCAGGGTTTGGCATGTGGTTGATCGGGTAGACAAATTATTGGGTGGGGATGGACATGACCCAACTGCCTTAGTGCATATTGGCACTAATCACAAAGTAAATGGTAGATGGAAGACCTTAAAGAGTGATTTCAGGGATCTAGGCTCTAAGATCAAGGGAAGGTCTTCCAATGTAAACTATTTCTGAAATTTTGCCTTTGCCACATGCAAGTTTAGGAAGACAGGAGTTTAGGGAGCTAAATGCGTGGCTCAAGTCATGTTGTAGGAAGGAAGGGTTTGGGTTCCTAGAGCACTGGGCTGATTTTTCCTTGGGGTACAATCTATACAGTCGTGATGGTTTGCACCTCAGTGGAAGGGGGTCCACTGTGCTAGAGGAAAGAATGGCTAAGAGGTTGGAGGAGTGTTTAAACTAGGCAAGGTGGGGTGGGTGAGATCAAGAATTATGGTAAAGCTAGGGTAGACAGGATAGTGTGATTAGTAAGGGGTCAAGAGGGAGGAGTGAGGAGTGAGGGGGGCATACAGTTTACCAGCTAAGGAGGTCCCTGTGTTACAAGGAAAACAGAATAATACTAACTTAACATATAATTTTCCACTAAGTAATGCAAATTTCAAAAGTAAAAGTAGTAACCTCCGCTGTATGTTGGCAAATTCCTGGAGTTTGTCAGGTTACATGGGAGACCAAAAATTAATTGCATGCTCTAAAAATTTTGATATTATTGGTATCACTGAGACCTGGTGGGATGAAACATGTGACTGGACTGTGAATTTAAATGGTGACACCCTTTTTAGGAGGGACAGAGGGATTAAAAAGGGTGGAGGAGTGTGTTTGTATGTAAAGCCTGAATTAAAGCTATGCGCTAAAGAAATAACAATAGCTGGCACTGATGAGGTTGTAGAATTCCTCTGGGTAGAGATTTTGACTGGGCAAAAGGTTACAAAAAGAATTATCATTGGTATAAACCACCTCGTATAAATGACAAGTATGAAGCACAGCTACTCTTGCAGATACAAGCGGCTTCACAGCTGGGTCAAGTTGTTGCTATGGGTGACTTCAATTATCCAGACATTGACTGGGGTATTGGGGTTGCGAAGACAGAAAAAGCTAGTAGGTTTGTAGATATGCTGAATGACAACTTTTTATTCCAGCTCGTTCAAGAACCTACTCTCTTTTGGACCTTGTAATAATAATACTGAACTCATCTCTAACATTTGTGTGGGTGAGCATTTAGGGAATAGTGATCATAACATGGTCCCCTTTGAAATTCTGTTGCAGAAGCAATTCTTTAAGGAAGTAACTAAAACACTAAATTTCTGACTTGCAAACTTTGACAGTATAAGGGCATCTCTGCAAAATATTAAGTGGGAAATGCTTTTCACAGGGTTAAACACAGAACAAAAATGGGAAGTCTTTAAAATGCTGCTTAATAAATATACATGTCAGTATATTCCCCTTGTAAGCAAGAAACGTCATTGCAAAGCAAAACCTTTTTGGTTCAATATAAGTGTTAGTGTTGAGGTGGGTAAGAAAAGACGTGCTTTAAGGCTTTCAAGTTAGCTGGGACAGCCAAATCATTTATAAGTTACAAGGAGGCCAATAAATCATGCAAAAAAAAAGCTATAAGGCAAGCTAAAATTGGTATGGAAAAGGATATTGCAAAAAGAATACAAAATTATTTTTTAAATATGTTAATAGTAAAAAAATTAAGCAGGAAGGGGTGGGACCATTAATATCAGAGGGGGTCAGCTGGTTGAAGAAAACAAAAAAAAAGTGCAGATTCTGAACATATACCTGTATATTTTGTCTGTCTACACAAATGAGGAACCAGTTAATGAAGGTTCCTACTTGATAGTCCCAATTCTAGTAATACAACTAATGATGCATGGTTCACACATGAGGAAGACACTAGAACATGTTAAGATAAACAAAGGTCCAGGGCCAGATGGTATTCATCCCAGGGTACTTAGCGAGCTTACCTCTGTAATTGCCAAACCTCTTTACTTAATTTTTCAGGATTAATTTGAGGTTACTGGTTAAATGGAAGGAATGTTGGCCTGGAACATAGTATTTGTACCTGGATAGAGAACTGGCTAAAAGATAGACTACAAAGATGGTAAATGGAACATTTTCTAATTGGACCAATGTTGTTAGTGGGGTACCACAGGGCTCTGTACTAGGTCCCTTGCTTTTCAACTTGCTTATTAATGACCTGGAGGTGGGCATTGAAAGTACTGTTTCTATATTTGCAGATGATACTAAATTGTGCAGAACTATAGGTTCCATTCAGGATGCTGCCACTTTGCAGAGTGATTTGTCTAAATTGGGAAACTGGCCAGCAAACTGGAAAATGAGGTTAGGAGTTTCCTTAAATGAGAAGGATCTTGGGTTTTTTGTAGATAACACGTTGTCTAATTCTGGGCAGTGTCATTCTGTCATACTAAAGCAAATAAAGTTCTGTCTTGCATAAAAAGGGCATTAACTCAAGGGATGAAAACATAATTATGCCTCTTTATAGGTCCCTGGTAAGGCCTCATCTGGAGTATGCAGTGCAGTTTTGGACTCCAGTCCTTAAGAGGGATATAAATGAGCTGGAGAGAGTGCAGAGACGTGCAACTAAATTGGTTGGAGGGATGGAAGACTTAAATTATGAGTGTAGACTACCAAGCTTGTGGTTGTTTTCTCTGGAAAAAAAGTGCTTGCGACGGGACATGATTACACTTTACATTAGAGGACATTATAGACAAATAGCAGGGGACTGTTTACCCATAAAGAGGATTAGGGATGTAGCGAACTGTTCTGCGGCGAACTTGTTCGCGCGAACATCGGCTGTTCGCGTCCGCCGCAAGTTCGCGAACGTCGCGCGACGTTCGCCAATAGCCATTCGCGTCAAAATCGTTCGACCATTCGACCATTCGATCGCTAAAATCGAACGATTTTCGTTCGATTCGAACGAAAATCGTTCGATCGAACGATTAAAAATCCTACGATCGTTCGAATCGAACGATTTTCGGATGTTCGAAGTTCGCGAACAGTTCGCGAACTGTTCGCATTTTTTGCCGGTGTTCGCGAACGGCGTTCGCGAACACATACTCGGCGGTTCGCTACATCCCTAAAGAGGATCACCATACCAGAGGCCACCCCTTTAGACTAGAAAAAGATAACTTTCATTTGAAGCAACGTAAGTGGTTCTTTACAGTGAGGACAGTGAGGTTGTGGAATGCACTGCCGGGTGATGTTGTGATGGCTGATTCTGTTAATGCCTTTAAGAGTGGCTTGGATGATTTCTTGGATAGACATAATATCAAAGCTATTGTTCAACTAAACTAGTCACTATAGATATAGATGTCAGTATAGATATGGGTATATATAATGTATGTGAAAGTATGAAGGGGTGTGTGTATGGATGCTGGGTTTTCATTTGGAGGGGTTGAACCTGATGGTTTTTGTCTTTTTTCAATCCGATTTAACTATGTAACTATGTAACTATGGAACACAATTCACCAATTAGAAGTCTATTGATCAAACACTTTATTATCAATGCAAGATAATTCACCAATAAGGATATTGCATACCAGCACTATATTAGTCATCTTGCTGTTATTCACAAATGGGATTATTATGTCATTTTGACTTTGTTATATAACATTTAATGCTTCCAACTACAACTGAAGGAACAAATAACATGGAGTCATATTTACATAGATAAGGCAAGATTCTGATTGGTGAATTAATCTGCATAATCTGCCTTTTTCTGCAGTTGTTCGGGGAAAAGGTTTTTTGAGCATTTTGATTTAAGAATACAACCCTGATGTTGCTGGACTACAACTCCCATCATGCATTAAATTATATTCTTGAATTTGTACTCCAGCTACAAATGAATAACATGTGATTGAGCAGTTCAGGTCACCAGTATTTACATGCCAGTTAAAGATGTTTTCCAGGCCCACGCACATCAGATCCTAACCCTGGTAACATCCCCAGAGAGAGGCACTAAACCATTCTATCTCAGTCACATGAAGTCTTGATTTGTCCATTGGAAATCTAAAGTATAGTAATGTTACATAAGTACCTTTTTTATTGTATTGCTATAGAATCAGTGCCAAAGACAAGGGAACCCTGTTATCCGGAAAGCCCTAAATTATGGGAAGGCCATCTACCATAGAGTCTATTGTAAGCAAATTATTCTAATTTTTAAATACGATTTCCTTTTGCGCTGTAATTATAAAACCTTGTTCTTGATGAAAATATGCATGAATCCATATTTGGTGGCAAAACAATCCTTTTGGGTTTATTTAAAGTTTAAATAATTTTTAGCAGATTAAAGGTTTGGTGATCAGAAAATTACAGAAAGATCCCTTATCCAGAAAACCCCAGGTCATGAGCATTCTTTATAATAGATCCTATACTTGTCTTAGATGCATTGGTGTTGCTATACTGTATTGTCTAAAATGCTTATTTAAAATAAAGCTTCATCCAAGATTCCAAAGAAACCATTGTAGCGTTTTCCACATATAAGAACTAAGATACTTATCTGTCACTCCATGAACAGTATTTAAAGGTAAACTTGTAAATTACAATAGCAAATTTGTATCACATTGTATATTCATTAAGTATTTCTCAGAGTCTTGATATCATTTATCATAACAAAGAAACCTAATAGCACACGGCCTTAAATTGTCATGCATGCTCAAATTATTATAAATGATTTATATTATCTTTTATATCCATTTGCCCTCCATTAATTCCCTTTTCTCTTTCATACATATTGGAATTATCTAGGTACATTAAATCAATGCAGAAAATATGATACATTATTTTATGTTCTTTGACTACTGGTAGTTAATTGTCATTATTCAGAGATTCAATATAAATAATTTGATAACCTTCTCAGGTGTGCAAAACCAATTTTCCAATTGATTCCAACAACCCATTTATGAATAGGGTCAATAAAAGGCCAGAAGCTGTAATTAACCATATTAGGTATAAACAAGAGAACAGTTTTATGTGTATATGATGGTCAGAAAGAGTTCCTTCAAAGTAAAAATGTAAAATAAAATTGCATTATTTTTAGAAGTCCTTTTATAAGTGAAATATTAGTGAATAATGACTTGCGCTAGAAATGGTGCCCCACAAATACCAGAGACAACTTACTAAATTGTTATTACTTCTAAAATTGTGCATTTTTGGCACACAATTTTCACCTATTTCCATTTTTATTCTTTATGGCACCATTCCACAGCACTTTGCAGAGCTTAAACACCCTGCAGAACTAACTTTCTAAGGTCCCTATCAGATTCACATACAAAGGTCAATTTTATCAGGAGCCAATAAACCTTATGCTTTTAGAGTGTGGGAGGCAACTAGAGTAACCAAAGGAAAGCCACCCAAGCACGCATGGGGAGAACATGCAAATTCCTTGCAGTGTTGGGGTTTGAATCGAACCAGGAGTTTAAGGCAGCAGTAGTAACTAGTGATGGGCGATACAGTGAAAAATTAATTATTTTGGTGCTCAGTTTTGCAAATCAATTAGATTGCGGCGAAACATGGAAATTTGTTGCATATTTGTCTGCCGAATTTATTCGCCCATCACTAGTACTAACTATTGCAACTCCATACTGACTGCCTGGTGAAATCTATGAAAACTAAACACTGTAAACTAATATGTTGACACATTCACACTAAAGCTTTTACATTGATTATCTGTGCTATCATAATGTCAGTAGACAGGCAGGTCCAGTGGAATAATGAATCACAGCATAAATAACCATCTGACCATCTCTGTCAGTTACACCATTGGAAATTATCCTACATTGACGTCTGCTCAAAAATTGAAAAACATACTAATTCTTGCCACTGACTGTGGGTAGATAATGAAAATGTTAGAAACGCTCTAAATGACTGTAAAGTTTTGACACACATACACAGAAGGATTTGACTGTAGAGTTAATTTAACAAAATGAAAAGCTGCCAGTTCTGCTCCATGTGGCTATCTCATTCATAGTGCCTAGGATACTATCTGTCCTGTAACAGAAGGTGCCCTCTAATGTCAGCACTGCTGCATAGCAGCATAAAAGGGCAATGATGAGTGTCATAAGTTTGTATTTACCATCATAGTTTATATGTGTAGAAATCAAGTCATATCAACTGGACTTGCTTTGTTTTTGTTGAAGACGTTTCACCAGTCATCCAACTGGCTTTCTCAATTCAGAAATAACAATCATCTGCCTTAGTAGTACTGGGGTCAGAAATAGACCCATGCAGCAATTGGAAGGTATAGTGTTATATGATAATGCTGAATGAGAAAGCCAGTCGGATGACTGGTGAAAAGTCTTCAAGAAAAAACACAGCAAGTCCAGTTGATTTGACTTATTACTACAGATCTACTATAACCTGGATGAATGAGATTCTTCACAAACATATTGTTGTTTATACATTACTTTATTTTCAAAAATACTTATTAAAGCCATATTACAAATAATAGCTTCTGCAACTTGCTTTATACCATAGCTTTTTATTTGTTGGCAAACAGTAGCAGTCATTCACGCAAGAGAATGATCGTTTTTCCTCCAAGCTGTATTCACTGGAGCAATTTGATTGGACTAGTGTATTCATGATGATACTTGTCATATCTTCATTGTAAAGTAATATTGATCAGATAATGAGTGTTGTTTTCCATGATGGTTTGCTCCATAGCAAGCTCTTATTGTAGTGCCTTTGTATCAGAGAACAATTATTTATTCTGAAAAGCAGGTTGCTAATACAGAGGAAAAAAAAAAACCAACACACATACCCATGTGAGGTTCTGTTTTCACATGCTTTTAATGAGTTACAGTATCTTGCATTTATAAAGATGTTGTACAGGTATGAGATCCGTTATCTGGAAACCCATTATCCAAAAAGTTCAAATTACGGAAAGCTGTGTCCCATAGGCTCTATTATAATCAAATATCTTTAAAAATGATTTCCTTTTTCTCTGTAATAATAAATCAGTAGGTTGTACTTGATCCAAACTAAGATATAATTAATCCTTGTTGGAATCAAAACCAGCCTATTGGGTTTATTTAATGTTTACATGATTTTCTGGTAGACTTAAGGAATGAAGATTCAAATTACAGAAATATCAGTTTCCAGGTTCCAAGCATTCTGGATAACAGGTCCCATACCTGTACTGAACTTTAGGCCAAGAACTGAATGTCACAACTCACTGGGCTTTAATAAAATAGTATGCATACAGATCCTGTACAACAATAGTCTAAAAAGGCACCCAGAAATCAAGGTGTAAATCTCAACTTGACATATTGCTTGTGCCTTTTAAACAAGCTAAATAGCCTAAAAACATAAAAGTATCCATAAGCATAAAATAAGAACAATAGAAAGAGATGCTGATGATCAGCAAAGGGAAGGCGGCCATAATTTTGCTTAGACAGGGCATTTGTAAACATATTTAAGGTTGAGTGTAGTCACTAATCATGTAGAAGAGATGAAATAGCAATAAATTAGATGCAAAGGAAAACCTTCTGGATTACATATTAGATTATTTTGCTGATAATAGTTCTACATTCTTCTGAGCTGCAATTAAATTTATTCCTTGTCTTTTCATAAAAATATGTTGTGGTCAGTAGGTGGCAGCGGAGTTTCTTCTATTTATGTACAGCCCACAAGGGCCATTAGCATTTTGCAGTGTTTGATGAAGGAGCATGTGTGCTGAACCAAAATGTCACATTAAAATATTCCTTTCTAAAGACTAGAGTGCATAAGCATCTTCTACTATTTAAAGGGTCACATACACATATTTCTGTGAAGAGGAATGCAATTTATATTCATAGATAAGATATTATTATGCAGATACTAAACAGACCCTCTGCTTCAGACATTATAAAAGACATCCATAGAAGAGTCTGTAGGAAACATGAAACATGAAAAAGTCTATGGCTCTGTGCAAAGAAATATGCTGTATAGTTATGTCATTGGTTTTCTATCTTTACCTAATATGCAAGCAATTAAATAGCAAAAATAAAAAAAATAAAAAAATATATATTCCCTAAACATTGTGTTAATGTGCAGGGTTGCTATTAGCTGGGAACAGTAAAAAGTCCTGTCAAGAGCCCAGTCCTATTGGAAGGACCTGCATAAACTCAATGGTCTAGATTCAGAAGCAGAGCTTGCTATTGAGCAGGAGTGTAATCTGGCAGACTAGAGGACAGACTAAGGAAGTGTCATTTTTTTTTAAAAGATGAGCATGTTTTAAATTCTGAGGCCATATTCTACTTAGTTAGCAGGGCAACATTTTTTATTTTGCATTTCAATTTTAACAACACAGAGAGGGGATAACCAATTTAAATAAGAAAGGGGGGAAGGAAAGAAGGGAGAGAAGAAAGAAGCAAAAGAAGAGGTGAGCTGGTGGAAGGCTACCATCAGGGGCGTAACTATAGAGGAAGCAGACCCTGCGCCTGCAGGGGACCCCAGGAGGTATAGGGGCCCCACGAGGCCCTAATTCATAATACAGTTTCAATAAATATTGGTAAAAAAATATTGGTAAAAAATTTGGGGGCCTGAAAAATAATTTGCTGTGGGGCCCAGTAATATCTAGTTAAGCCACTAGCTACCATTGTTCAGAGCATGATATAGCTATTGCTACTTCATCAATTATGCATTCATTTCTGGCTGCTAAAGCATTATTAAGGTGAAGCATCCACTTCCAGCTTCTGGTATACACGTTTCTGTTTCGGTAAGGAGTCATTAATACGTTTCTTCCAAAAGCCCCATGGATTTCCATTGTAGGAATATTGCCTTGCAAGTACCTCTTGCCAAAATCCCTTTATTATTGGGCATTCTCAAAAGACATGGAAGGAGGTACCCACAGCATTGAGATACTTGGGACACTGGTCAGGCACCCCCAGATGGCAGGACAATATTAACCCCCCCACCAGGCCCAGGGTCTTATAACCTAGGGCTTTAAAATCAGAGTAGTATGGAGCTCCATCATTTCTAGAGGTGGCTCTGTTAAGGTGCAGGAAGCCATCCAAATATTTTTTTTGCATTTTTTAAATTATTTTACACTAATCTTAAGCAATTATTATGGAAATTACATTAACTGCATTTATGGTTAATACTAAGAACATACTCTTTTAGTCTTGCAAAATACTCTACTCCATATCCTGAAGGAAAAAGTTTACAAAAGGTATTTTTTTATCTTGAACTTCTTGGTATCCTTGAATTTAAATAATACAGGAAGTTTTGCTTGTTAAACAATATGGAAACAGGTGCCTTGAATAACTCATTGGAGAAATAAAAATGAAACAGATGTGCTAAAGAGTTCAGGTTGAATCCAAATGTTCCCGTTTGTGGCTTAATTAGCATAATAAACTTACTTAAACTTTTTTACTTTTTGGTTCTGATGTGGGAATGTAATAAAAGTTTACAGAAAAATATGCTCACTGAGAATACATTTCCTTTCCTTGTGACAATTAAATATAGGCTTTGTGAACCTGCAAATGTATTTGGGGACCCATCCACCAATAAAAAACAATTGTGAAGTTTATCACAGTGCGCAGTGTGTGCAATAAAACTTCTTAATGAGAAGTAATTCTATTTGCAGAAATAGCAAGTATTATAAAATGACAATGTGCACTAACATCTTTTAATGCAATATCATCATAATTAAATATATTAATTGTTCGTTTTTTAATTTGTGAATTAGTTTGCAGAAAATATACTTCCTAGTAACATGCAGTATTATTATTTCCCAGTATTTATATAATATTGTTCTACACCCAAGAGGAGCTAACAGTCTAAAGGTCCCTATCACATTTACACACAGTATGGCCAATTTTATCAGAAGCCAAATTACATGCATGTTCTTCTCACAGACACAAGAAGGACATACAAACCCCTTGCGGATAGCGTCCTGTGTGGAATTGATCTGAACACTACTAAAAGTGATTACAAAATACCATTCAATTCCTACAAATCAGGCACTTTAGATAGCACTAATGCTGTCTAGAGATGTTATGTAAAAATCTAACTGCGTGTCTTAGGACATTTACCTTCAAGAACATAAAAATAAAAGGATCATCTGTTAGTGATGGGCGAAGACTCTGGCTGCCCTAGGCTCCCTGTGTTTGCGATACTCTGCCTGCCCTCTGCTCCCTGTGTGTGTGCCATACTCTGCCTGCCCTATGCTTATTGTGTTTGCCATGCTCTGCCTGTGGAAGATGAACCTGGTTGGGGTTTCTTAGCATTTGGAAATGCACAGGGGAGGATGAGGCATATGGATTCATGGGAATGTCTTAATAAGATGTAATAAACTTGTTTCACATATGAGTGATATCCCTGCAGTGAGCACCAACCATTTATTGTGTTACCACAATTAATATGGACATGGTCTTAAAAGTTCCTGTGGAAACGTGATTGTGGTTAACACTGGCTTCCATTATCAGCCCTCCACCACTTAGGCCAGAAAAAATCCAGCCCTTGGCAGCAGTTGGACAGCACTGATCTAGACAATCCTTCACCAGATATTTTTCAGGCAGGTAAGAAAACCTGTGTTGGACAAGGACCTCAATGACTCGTTGATGCATTTCTCACCTTGCATGCATTTGTCCTTAATATTATCCAATTATTGACCATAAAGCCAAGCAATGGTGTCAGCCTGATTTTGCTCCATGCTTGTTGGGTATCCTTACCAAACTATCTGATCTTACAGTGTATTTTCAGTTTAAGGTTACCCCTACCCAGTCAAAGTTCTCATAGGGTGTTCAAATTAATCAAGGTCTTCTGTTCCAAGCAGGGCCGGAACTAGGGGTAGGCAGAGTAGGCACGTGCCTAGGGCGCAAAGCTGAGGGGGCGCCAGGCACGTACAGATGCAGCCACTTTGGTTTGTCTGTTTGACACAGAATAACTAAACACAGATATCCCATTTATCTCATTTAACACAGAAAACTGCGTCACAACATCCCATCTAATTAAGGCATTCACCATTGTTCACAATGGTGCTTTGGTATGCTAATGGAAAGGTTAAATGCATTAAATGAGTTAAGATGACTTTAGATAACGCAGTTTCTTCAATTAACCATGAGTCATGACGCATTTATCTCACAAATCCAAGTGGCTTCATCTGTACCTGCTCTGACGCCTACCCCGTGTCCGGTCCCGTCTCTCCTCGTCTGGCACTGGCGTAAATGCGCTTCTGCGCATGCGCGTGCACATTTCGCGCATGCGCACTGGAGCGCATGCGCAGTCGAGCTGGCGCCTTGGCCCACCAGGCTGCCTAGGGCGCCTGGCCGGGTTGGCCCGGCTCTGGTTCCAAGTCATGAAAATATCAAGCCATTTGAGCAATTTTGAGGCAATGTTATAAAGGGTGGAGAATTGGCTGACTTGGTGGTTTACCTGTGTTAGTGAGTTCATCTATCACTAACAGCAGGCTGAGGCGAGGGTGATCATTCTGTAGAATGAAGAGGCTTTTCCAGAATCTCGGCATAGTGTCTTTTCCAGTTGCACAAATATCTTCTAACAGCATCTTGGCAAATCTGCATGTCCCACATTGCTTCTTTATAGAGAGAGATATAGCTGGAAAGGGAAGACAATATAATATATAAGGCATAGACAGCCCACATAGCATGTCCATGTCCTATAGATACAAATTCACTGCGACTTTCCACATTTCGTGAAACTTCAGCGACAATTTGCTGGACAAAAAATCACCGCTGTGTCAAAAAAAAAATTGATGTGCATCAAAATTATTTTGACACCCTTGACTTCAATGCGTTTCACAAATTTTTCGCGGTTCCACATATTTCGCAGTAAATTTGCTAATTTTTCAGTGAAGCAAAACGGGACAGATTCGCCCATCACTAATCACTGTTTTTCTTTACATTAAGGGGCCAATTCATTAAGTTCGAGTGAAGGAATAGAAGAAAAAAAACTTTGAATTTCGAAGTGTTTTTTTGGCTACTTGGACGATCGAATGGGCTACTTCGACCTTCGACTATGACTTCGACTTTGAATCGAAAGGATTCGAACTAAAAATCGTTCGACTATTCGACCATTCGATAGTCGAAGTACTGTCTCTTTAAGAAAAAACTTTGACCCCCTCGTTCGCCACCTAAAAGCTACCGAGCTCAATGTTAGCCTATGGGGAAGGTCCCCATAGGCTTGCCTAACTTTTTTTGGTCGAAGGATAATCCTTCGATCATTGGATTAAAATCCTTTGAATTGTTCGATTCGAAGGATTTAATCCTTCGATCGAACGATTATTCCTTCGATTGTTCGATCAAAGTATTTACGCAAAATCCTTCGACTTCGATATTCGAAGGATTTTCATTCACCAGTCGAATATCGAGGGTAAATTAACCCTCGATATTCGACGCTTGATGAATTTGCCCCTACACCTCAGATTTTATGAAGGCATGCATGACTGAATGCATGTATTTTAAAGTGCCAAATCTGCAAACTGCAACTGTAAGAATATTAGCAGAGAAAAATGACGGAACCCCTACAACTACTTATGACTAACAATGTGCTCACAAAAAATGGCAAAGTGAAGCAATGGTCTTGATTGTTTAATGGGTAAAACATTATATTTATTGAGTAGGAAGTTCTAGCTCGTGTGATATACTGTAGATGGGATTGTTTTTCCTCTTGTTTTGAAAATAGTACTAAAAATATTTAGGTCCTCTTTACAAAAAAAGATAACCATACACAGGATGATAATGATAATAACAAATCCATCAAATAATGTTATCAAACTGCTCAGGGATGTCTACTACGTTTACAATTTTATAAGAAGTACAAAAATGTATTTGTGCTATTATAGTATTTTTATGTTGTGCTTAACCTATTTGTTGGGGCAATAGTACCCATTGATTGGGACATTATTTATGTTTGATGGTCTTCATAGGACATTCTGCACAGGACTCCAAATAATGTGTTGGTGCATCTGAACATTGCACCAAGGGGCAAAACATCAAAGGCTTGGCCATAATTTTTTTTTTAAAAAAAAACACATAAAAAATAGCATAATTGTTTTACTGGTTTTTTCTTAGAGTGACTTCCGCCGGAACTTGTAAAAATATCGGTGAATTACATCAGCAAATCTGGCATTTGCATTGAGTAAAATAAGACACACCTTGATAAACTCACCATTTATTTTACACAGCTTTTTACACTGTTTTTATGTGAATTTAAATTGACATAGCATAATAAATATGCCCCTTGAATCCATTTTCCTGTAATCAGCGGGTACTGATGAAGGCTATCACTGATTATCACTAGTCAGTTTGCCTAAGTAGCCCCTCTAGCATCAAAATATAATTGAAAAAAAAATATATGTTATCATTTTTTAATTGTTTTAGGTAATTATCATTTTCTGAAATGAAGGCAAACAATATTAATGCAAAGATTTAACCCAATTTTTATTATTATCAGGTTGTTCATTTTATGGAGTCTGTGAAGAGATAAGTCCCTGCCTCGGGCAATCTTTCTTTCCCTGAGGCACAACGAGATTTTTACTAAAAGAATATGTCTTTATCATGAATATATAACATATGTATTAAGGTATGAAAGTGTGAAATAGATGAAAATATATTGCACAACTATTTATAAGTGCAATAATTATTATTATTATTTATGACAAACTATATTTAACATGGTAAAAAGACACTAAATCATGCCAAAACCAATTTGAACTAATTTATTCAAATCATGGAAAAACTCTACTAGTAGTGATCCTTAAGCAATGTATTGTATGATTAATATATGTACCCAAATACTGTAAAGTGCGCTAGAAGAAAACATTAAACATTTAAAGGGATTCTGTCATGATTTGTATGATGTAGTTTTTATTAAGTTACACTGTTTACACTGAAAATAATTTATTCTATAATATAAAATGTAATTCCTGAACCAGCAAGTGTATTGTTTTAAATGTAATAATGGTGTGTAGCCAGCCATTTCAGGTCATTTTGCCTGGTCATGTGCTTTCAGAAAGAGCCAGCACTTTAGGATGTAATTGCTTTCTGGCAGGCTGTTGTTTCTCCTACTCAGTGTAACTGGAAGTGTCACAGTGTCCTTATATCTACCAGGCAGCTGTTATCTTGTGTTTTAGGGAGCTACTATCTGGTTACCGTCTCATTGTTCTGCTGATGGGCTGCTGGTGGGTAAAGGGAGGGGGTGATATCACTCCAACTTGCAGTACAGCAGTAAAGAGTGACTGAAGTTTATCAGAGCACAAGTCACATGACTGGGGGCAGCTGGAAAACTGACAATATGTCTAGCCCCATGTCAGATTTCAAAATTAAATATAGAAAAAATCTGTTTGCTCTTTTGAGAAATAGATTTAAGTACAGAATTCTGCTGGAGTAGCAAAACATTTTAAAATGAGGAGGTTTCAGAATCGTACTTATGTTTACATTTAGGGGAAAGTGGGATTGCTTTATGGATAGCTTTAGAATTCTTTCAAAGCTTTGAAGTTGCAAGAAAAAGAACGTGGAGCCAGGTTTATACAGATCATGTGGGATTCTCATTGGAGCATTATTTTGCATTTTAATGAAGCCACGGGCCCCTGGAGTGCATGATTTAAAGATGATACAGGTATGGGATCAGTTATCCAGAATCCCCTAATACAGAAAGCTCCTCTCCTCCTCCTGGGCTGTCTCCCATAGACTCCATTTTATGCAAATAATCTACATTTTTATTATTGGAAGCAAAACCAACCTATCGGATTTATTTAATGTTTACACGATTTTCTAGTAGACTTAAGGTATGAAGACCCAAATAACAGAAAGATCTGTTAACAAGAAAACCTCAGGTTCTGGGCATTCTGGATAGCAGGTCTTATAACTGTAATATGTTAAAGTATACTGGGATTTGTGGTCCAGCAATAACCAAGTTGCAGAGCAGTGTAGTAGGGCTTAGCTTTGCTTTTAAAGTAAACAAGGAAAAATACACATAAACCAGAACTATTTTCAAGCTTAATTCCTCAACCATGCAGTCTCACAATTTTGGCCTCTTTATCTGCTGTCTATAAGGGACTCGTTTTAATTCATCTCGAAAACTCTCTGTCAACATTGGTTTAAATGAAGGAGAAATCTTGAATTATATAAATAAATAAAAAATAAATATTGCTGAAATAACATTCTAAAACAATACATTCTTCAGGATTTGTTATCCCAAAGCAGCCAAAATACATATACCACAAAGGGTTATGACCTAATGGCAATTTTATTTCTTGAGCAATATTCATATTGACTGAATCCATTTTCCAGGAACTGCGGACCAACTTTACAGTAAATTCTCTAATATTAGATTGATCCATAACAAATCCATCTGATAATGATTAATCAATAGTTGTGGTAATAAATACCAGCGATCATTATAGATAATTTAGAATGAATCGATCATTACAATCTTTAGTAAATCAGGAACTATGACAGTTGTTTGGCAGAATTCTTGGAAAACTTAAGAAAACACTTTTTTCTTAGCAATCATGTCACAGCTGATCATTATTAATGATTTTGATTAATATGATTTTGAATTATGTTTATGGATATGTAAATCTGACATGATGATTTGATGATTTCTTTGACAGACATAGATCATTGCATTTGCATCTTTTTATTTTGTAGAGAAAAAGTTGTGTATGCAAAGTTGCAATAACGTATGTATTTTGGAAAAAGTAATAAAAATTTAATTAGAAATGCAACAAAGGCATATACTATACCTAATATTATACATTGCACATATATTCTTTCATGAGATAGCATGAACTTTGATGGAACTGGATACATTTCCTAAAATTAAACTAGATTCAGTAGACATCTTGGCAGTTGTGATTCTCATTTTCAAGTGTCTTGTTGACAGGCATATAGGGGTCCAATTCAGACACTGAATTGAGCCATTATTGCTATGATTTTGCTTTGCTATTACTAGAATGAGAGCTGCTTTATGCTCTGTTGGCCACAAAGAACATATAATAATAAATGGCAGAATCCATTACATGTCAAGTAGCATAGCATGAGCCAAGTGAATTGTTAGTCACACTACAAAATATAATAGCATCAAAATTCAACACCTTGTACTGTTTTTCTATTCTTCCCAAAGATGAAAAGGAGAAAAAAATGTAAAATAGATCCAGTTTTTCTTACTGAGTTTTTTAAATTGTACTTTCTTTTTTAAAGGAATACTAAACTCCACAGATTCTGTTGCAAAGGCAATTCTATAAGGGAGTAACTAAAACACTAAATTTCAGACGTGCAAACTTTGACAGTATAAGGGCATCTCTGCAACATATTAGGTGGGAAATGCTTTTCATTAGGTTAAACACAGAACAAAAATAGGAAGTCTTGAAAATGCTGCTTAATAAATATACTTGTCAGTATATTCCCCTTGTAAGCAAGGAACGTTGTTGCAAAGCAAAACCATTTTGGTTCAATAGAAGCGTTGGTGTTGAGGTGGGTAAGAAAAGACGTGCTTTTAAAACATTTAAAAGGTACAAAAGGCTAATAAAATATGCAAAAAAGCCATCAGGCAAGCTAAAATTGATATGGAAAATGGTGTTGCAGAAAGCAGTAAAAATAAATAAAAATTATTTTTTAAATATGTAAATAGTAAAAAAAATAAACAGGAAGGGATGGGACCCTTTATATTAGAAGGGGGTCAGCTGGTTGATGAGAAAAAAAATGCTTTGGAACTGTTATTTTTCATCTGTCTACACAAATGAGAAACCAGTTAATGAAGGTTTCCTTCTTAGTCCTAATTCTAGTAATACAACAAATGATGCATGGTTCAACATGCAGAAATTCAAAAGAGACTAGAACATGTTAAGATAAACAAAGGTCCGGGCCAGATAGTATTCATCCCAGGGTACTTAGCAAGCTTAGCTCTGTGATTGCCAAACATCTTTACTTTATTTTTCAGGATTCAATGACGTCTGGCATAGAGCTGCTGAAAAAAAGCTAAATAATTAAAAGCCACAGATAATAAAAAACTCTCTACCTCATACTAAAAGTTGACAGATGAACAACCCCTTTAAAGCAGTGATGCTCAGTAAAACTTTTCTCCAGCTCTCCAGGGCTTGGGATTGTATTAGAATGCAAAATAACCTCTTATTGCTGTCAAATAATCCTCCAACAAGAATCCCACCATTTCTTTGTAAATCTGGCTCCATGTTCTTTGTTCCTATAACTGGGGTTAGAGCTAAGCACAGTTTACCTAGCGCTGAACAAGTCTGTTCTTTATCCCCATGTCTGATTACAGTGTTATATAATGAAGCTTGCATATTAGTCTCCGTATGTAAGATAACAGAAAGATGGCTGACATAATACAAGTAATCAGCATGTTCACTGGAGAATTTCCTTGCATCTGTAATAACGTTGAAGGGACATATTTATCAAGGTTCGAATTTCGAATTTGAAAAACTTTGAAATTCGAATTCAAAAAGACCAACCGATGGTTGGTTGATGGTTGATGCTATGATCGGGGATACTAAAGGGGATAATAAAACCTTAAAATGCCAAACATATGTAGTTTTATACTATATTTTTGAGTAGACCAAAATGCATGACTGTAAAAGGCCTGGAGGGGAAAGAATGTGGAGAGGAGGACCCAACCTTGTACTTACCATTCATAACACTCACGAGCTGGGACCTTGCGTCCCACAAAAACATAACACCCCAAAAGAACGATGGCCACAGCTTCTTTATTCATTTTACATGCTCAAAACATCAACCATCAATAAGTTGTAATACATATTAACCATTTATAAAGCATATGACAAATTTCTAACATCCACAAACATTCCATATTAGATCTTGTAACTCTAAGGGGCACATTTACCAATGGTCGAATATCGAGGGTTAATTAACCCTCAATATTCGACCCTCAAAGTTAAATCCTTCGACTTCGAATATCGAAGTCGAAGGATTTAGCGCTATTTGTTTGATCGAACGATCGAAGGAATAATCATTCGATCGAACGATTAAATCCATCGAATCGAACAATTCGAATGATTTTAATCCATTGATCGAACTAAATTCCTTTGATCAAATTGGTAGGAAAGCCTATGGGGACCTTCCCCATAGGCTAATATTGATGTTCGGTAGGTTTTAGGTGGCGAAGTAGGTGGGTAATTTTTTTTTAAAGAGACAGTACTTCGACTATCGAATGATTAGTTTGAATCGTTCGATTCGAAGTCGAAGTCATAGTCGAAGGTCGAAGTAGCCAATTCTATGGTCAAAGTAGCCAAAAAAATACTTCGAAATACAAAGTATTTTTTATTCTATTCCTTCACTCGAGCTAAGTAAATGTGCCCCTAACTGTTTCAAACCTGTCCTGATTCCCTTGGGCAAATGGTCCTGGGATTCCCATCCTGTGCATTGTACCTCCGTACCACTGCACTCCTCTTGATTATGTTTACCTATCAGCTGCAGTACACCCCGACTCGAGGGTATTATTTACTATTGCCACCATGGGACCCCATGCCCGAGTTGGCCATATATCCAGTGTTCCTCTTTCTCTCTGGAACTCATAATAGTTCCTCCTTTAACTCTCTGCTTTCCCAGGGCCACTACCAGATTCTGCAATGGAGAACTCAAGCTCTAATACCCCCTTGTCTGCCTGAAAAAATCACCGCAATCAAAACCCTCATACTTATCACGTGTTCCCTACTAGTAGTATATTCCTACTGGTGAGTAGGAAAAAGGAAGTGGCACTTTCCCTTGCTTCCTATTATATACCCCAACCCCCTTGCCTGGCTGCTATTACCACTTCCTATTTCCTTACTTCCTTTTCTCTCCCCCTATTGCCTTACAGTCATGTCCCTCCCAAGCCCATGCAGGCTCTATAGTCTCTTTTGTTACTGTAGCTTTGTGAATGCCTAAACCAATATGTAGATTTTATCTTATCAGTCTTCTAAATAAAATTTGTACACATATGAATATGTTTAGAATTAAACATCACTTTGTCATTGAGTAAATAACTCCCATTGAGAGGCCTCTGTTGAGGGCCTTCAGTTTTATCAGATATCACATGTCAAATTTCTGAACCAAAGAAAATAATAACATCTGTTGTATGTGTAATTAGTTAAAGAAAATAGTAGCATATGCTATAGGTTTAATTAAAATAATGATTTATTTTGATGGCTTTTCCCCAGCAACCCTTTTTTAATAACATCTCACATTATTACATAATAATGTAGAAGAAGTTCAGTGAATGTTTAGAAATATTTTCAAAACATAATAATTTTAACAGGCCAGGGTTTGCTTCAGAAGCTCTTATATAAGTTATAGATAAAAAGCTAATCTTCATCAGCAGAGCCCCCATTTAGGGCTCTGTAAATTGTTGCACTGACCACTCTTGTGATGTCAGGGAGAATCATGATTGTCATCATCAAGATCCTTACCTTCCTGCAACCACTTTCCTTTCATTGAATGAAAATTAGTTACCTCTCCACTAGAAGGTGGAGATTTCTCTGTGCTGCTAATTTGAGGGTGACAATACAATGGGGCAAATTCACTAAAGCGCAAAGCGGCTAATGCTAGCGCAAATTCGCCGGCGTGACGTAATTTCTTTCCTACGGTTACTAACGGGTGCTGGTGTAAATTCGCTAGCGAAGTGGACCTACTCTAGCGATACTTCGCACCCTTACGCCAGGCGAAGTTGCGCTATGGCGAAGGGATGTAACTATGCTAATTCACTAACTTGCGCATTTTACTGAACGTTACCTCTTGCGCCAGACTTGCCTTTGCCACCTCAGACCAGGGGAAGTGCAATAGAGTAGATAGGCATCTTTTATGCTGGCATCTTTTGCTTTTTTAAGGGTGATAGGCTGAAAAAGATCGAAAGTTTTTTTGGGGGGTACCCGCCTTCCCCCCCTACATTTCCTAACATATGGCACCTAAACTATACAGTGGCTACTTGCCATGCCAGCAACCCTCCACACCAGCTCTGGATCGGCAAATAGGGCAAGCAACATCTCCTGGGAACATGACCTTTCAGAGAGTCAAATGGACACACATGGCCCTGGCTGTTTTCCATATATACTTGGTTCTAATCTTGCCAAGTATTCCATCTCCCTACCCCACAAGCTGTTACATGCAATCAAAAAGTCCCACAACTACAGACCCCAAGGGGTAGGTGGGCAGAATGCTGCTTCTTCGTGTCCTGATCAAGAAGTGTCATGCTCCCTACTGATATCCAGAATGCATGTGGGAAGTGAGCCAGGAATTGTGAAAGACAGGGCCATGACAGGGCTAGGAAGGAGTGAACAGGAAGAGGGTGTTCGTGATTATGGGTGTTGTAGTTTCTAGGTTACTGTGGGGATGGGTGGAGACAAGAGGGAGTGTTCTCTTTTACCCTGAACAGCTCACACCTGCCCTCCCCAGAACAAGGGGGTAGCTGTGTAGGGGGAGGTATTAGAGTAGTGTCGAAGCGGGAGAAGCTCCCCTGGGGGGCAGCAAGTCATAGAGGCATCAAATGGGTATATTTTTTGCAGCCTTCAGCGACTTTCAGATGTTATGAAATTTAATAGTTAAAATATTATATAAATGTGATTGTACATTGCCCTAAACTTTTCTTGGTTTATGTTGGTCGTTATTCATGTGATTTAATAAATACTTAATCTGCGGCCTTTTCACACAAGAAATCCCATGTGGTTGGTATGTTATTTTTAAAGAAGTGGGGGAGAAGCTTGGCGTTATTGGGAGGGGTCCGTCAGATTGATTCTTCCCCTGTAATGACTTTGCTGTACCTCCTCTACAACCCCTTGTAACCTCCCTGTTTCCTCACCCAGTTACAGATCCTCCCCTACATACATAATTATTGGTATGGAGCTCCCTTCCAGTACCTCTTTTAAAACTGAACTGCAAAACAAAACAGCATACTGAGGCAGCAGAAAAATATTTTGTCATGGGAAAATATTGCTTGTGCAGCTTTTCTGAAGTCAGTGCAGCTGTTATTATTATTATAATTATCATCATTATTATTATTATTAATATATTCATAAAGCATCATTACATTCTGCTGCAATGCACATTTGAATAGTGAAACTACTGCTGTGGAATCAGTCCAGCTGTCCTTTATTTGCAGATGTGCTGAGAGAAATGCACAGACCTTTCTAGTGCATGTATTAATTGTCCATAATTTTGCTTTCAGTCCTTTATTCATCCAAATGAGTGAAATTATGCAAATTAATCATTATTAACCTCATTTATTATCAACTAGCATGTGTGAAAATCCATATATATTATATTAAATGTTTTTAACCATTATGTTTGAAGAAATAGATTTGATATGTTGACGTGCAATGCAATTTGGCAATGGATCCTAAAACAATCCATTGTCTAGATAATGTTTTCATGAACAGTAAATAGTGAAATAACAAACAACCCAGTATAACAAGAGAGAATGACATTTATATGTTCAAGTTTAAGAGTGAAGCCAGGAGCATGATGGTCATAATTGCCTTTGGGCTTTATTCAACCATGTAGCCAAAAACATGGTGACAAAGATAAAGCTATGCCTGCTGTAGGGATCTAACAAAAATGCATAAGAATATTTTTTCATGTATTTATTAAGCAATCACTGCATATGAAAGGTTCAAAATTCACCCTTAAGGACACCAGTGACTGATTTAATATGTGCCTTCTGGCACTTTGTTGTCAGTGTGACAGATATGAGGCGCCACGCTTGCATCCAATCTGTCTTCATTTTGTCACAGATGGATTTGTCTCAGTTTTACTAAATATTGACAGGATGCAAATGTTATATGTAATGTATACTTGGAAATTAAATTCTTTTTACAAATGTATTTCAAATGCCAAACCCACAGATAAAGCAACCAAAAAGAAATGCTGTATGTTGATTTTGCAAGGTAGGGTTATTCAAGCATAATACTAACATACTGTACAGGATCTTTCCAAGTTCTCAAAATATTCATATCTTCGTCAGTGACAGAACACTTCCACAGCAGTGTTGTTTCTCCCAAATGTTGCAGGTCTGGTTAATGCAGGCTGAAGCCATCCAGGAACATCAGAGCTGGATTGTGAAACTATTGCTTAAAGCATAGCTTAGCAAAATGTTGCTGGGCTACAACCTCCAGCATACTCCTTTACATTATCAAAGGTTAAAGTATCTTAATACATTACTTCAAAACAAAGCTTCTTCTAGTCCCCTGGGGTCCAACTGACGCAGTGGTCCAAATGATACAAATGTATCCTCTACTAGAAATCCTGCATTCCTTGAGTACACTGGATTTTCTGTTTTTTTATATGCAGAATAACATCAAGCAAAAAAGTAATCTCACTACCTTGAATATTTTAGATGATCAGATCGCCATACAATATTTATACACATATACATATCTGTATATATATATATATATATATATATATATATATATATATATATATATATATATATATATATATATATATATATATATATATATATATATATATATATATATATATATAATTTCATAATTAAAATTTGAATGTTGGATAGTGTGTTGTTTAGTGTTCAGAGCTACAAAAATGTCTACTGCCTTTGGTAATATTTGCATACAATAAAAAATGGAGGGTAATGTATAAACACACCAGGCAGAATGATCAACAGAATATTTGCTACCAGTGCTACGCCACTAGTCCAGTTTTTGCTAGATGGCCTGTGAGTTAGGACCAGCCAATGAAGGCAAGATTTTCACTGGAGGATAAATTTGTATCAGATTTGCAACTGTCCATGTTGATTTAACAGCCCATTTCTATGATTTCTGGACTACAGCTCTCATCATGGTTTCATCCTTGATAATATTATTGCGAATACTGGGAGCACTAAACCAGCACATTTGGGTACAGCAACACTGCCAATGAATCCAGATATGATATTGTTGGACTATGGGTTCCAAACTGCAATTCTGTTTGATAATATGTTGGTGTATACAGGTAATTACAGGCAGTCCAGCACATCTTGGCGAAGCAACCCTGCTATGGAAAGTTTAAGTTGCCTATAAAATATCATATTATTTTTTTAATTGCGTTGGTTATCTAAACAACTTTGTTTTTCCATTTTTATTTAAGTGAAAGCTTAGCATGTCAAGTCATTATTAGACAGTATTAGACAGTAATAAACTGTCTTGTTTTTTTTAAACCAACTCTAAAGCAGTTACCCAGCTCAAGAATGCAATTTGCTCATTAGCAACGTCACATTGTACTTTAATATACATTGTAAGAGAATCAAATGGATGTTGATGCTCCCCACATGTCAATATCATATGCAATCATTAAATTCAATGAAATTCATACATTAATTAGATTTGTCATTAATTGTATAATAAAATTCATAATTCATTTGTAATATGCATTCTATCTTACTACCAAAATTAACTATCACATTAATTTCTTCCCAGTTTATTACATCTTATTTACTCACCTTTTTGATTCCTTCCATCATTCATTTTCATTGTTTTTTTTACTTATTTCTTTATAAGTGCCATATCTATCATATATTAAAATACATTTTATATTAGTGCTCAAATTCCATTTTATTTAAAAACAAATTCAAATAAAATGTACCTGGCATACTTTCAAGAGAGGAATATCTGTTTGCTTCACTGGTGTCCTTTTAGCTATTCTCAGAGATGTCAAGTAACCCCTTGTCATTAGAATGATAATGATCCGGTCTGGGCATTTTTGAGACCTTATTACAGGTTACCATTTAGAATAAATAGAAATAAAGTTTAAAAAAATCTGGACTGACTCATTATCCTAATGACATGGAGCTAATTAAGATCTCTGTTTTCTTATTACACTTGCAAGCACCGGCTCCCTGTTTTATAGGGTTGTGATTAGGAGCACACTGGTGAAAGTTTTTTTGTATTGATTTTTACAGATTTTATCTGGTTCAGTGTTAATTGCCAAATTGGAAATTAATTTAAAGCAAATACCAAATTACATTTTTGAAAGCAGATCTCTATGGATTCTGGTAGCAACTAATTAACATATGTAATTGGATTTTTAGCCATAAATTTGGACATGCTAATGTTTTGAAACACAATCTGGCTTTTTAAGTAGCATTTTCTGGCTTTTATATTTTGCCTCTGTAAGAACTCTTTCACAAATGTTTTACATTGTATTTTCATGAAAGAGAATTTTTAATTGAAGAAAAAGTTGATAATAGGAAAAATTTACAGAGACTTTTTGTGAAGAGAAGATATTTCAAGATAGGCCTTGTCTTGTGCAGTTATGCATTATGGTTGAGGTCTTCGATATCTTTATTACAAAGCACAAGTCACAAAAAGAGTAATGGCAAGATCAAAGATCCCATATTTGAAATATTGCCCTGCAGCTTGAACTGGCCTGAGATAAGAAAGGTTAACTGCAGCCAGGAAACAACATCAACAGAATGTATTTAATTTAATACAGACTTAAAACAGGCCACTCTTATGTAAAACATAATTACAAATTACATAATCAATTTAAAAGGGGCGTTTTATATTATAAAATTGCATTATTTAATCATTATTATCAGTAAACGTACATTTTCTTCTGTTGTTTGTATTTGCCCAATGAATTACAATTGTTTAGAATAAGTATATATATATATATATATATATATATATATTACAATGTGTTAAGTAATCTTATAAAGGAAGGGAGGAATAAACTAATTGATTTCTAGCATAGTGATGGCCGAATAAATTCACCAGGCGAGAACTTGCGGCAAATTTCCGTATTTCACCGCCAGCGAATAAACTCCAGTGTAAATTTGCCAGCGTCCAAAAATTTCGGATGTGCATCGGAAAAGTTGCTTGTGTAAAAACCATCACGTGTCAACACTATTTTCGAGTTTCACTAATTTTTCGCAAATTTGTCTGCGAAGCATAACGGGAGAAATTCGGCCATCACTATTCTAGACCCTAAGATTATTATTATTTTAAAAAAGAAGAAAAAAAAAAAGCCTGGAATTAACTCTCCAATTAGCCCTTTGAGTGTTGTCTGGATTTTTTATAACCAATTTAACTTTTTTTGTGTTTTTTATATCAAGGGCAGCAAAACCCTCTACTTGTGTATTTATATATGTGTTCTAATTCTAAATATAAATCTCAAAAGATTCTCTAATCAGAGTCAACATTACCAGTTTTACTTTGCTGTAATTTAGCTACCGTATATACTCGGGTATAAGCCGATCCGAGTATAAGCCGAGGTACCTAATTTTACCTACGAAAACTGGGAAAACTTATTGACTCTAGTATAAGCCTAGACACAACTACAGCCCTGTCTCCCAGCAGCGCACCTTCCGCCAAAGAGACTCCCCCAGCGATCGACCGGACTTCTTTGCAAAGTTGATGGTGACAGAGAATTGTGCAGAGAGTGCTGTGTGTCATAAAACCATCACTGATCTTTCGTATAACCAACAGATGGCGCTGTGTGATATTGCCATCACTGTTAATCCTTTATTCAACCAACAGATGGCGCTGTGTGATATTGCAGTTACTTTTATTCTTTGATACAACCAACAGATGGCGCTGTGTGATATTGCAGTCACTGTTATTCTTTGATACAACCAACAGATGGCGCTGTGTGATATTGCAGTTACTGTTATTCTTTGATATAACCAACAGATGGCGCTGTGTGATATTGCAGTCACTGTTATTCTTTGATACAACCAACAGATGGCGCTGTGTGATATTGCAGTCACTGTTATTCTTTGATACAACCAACAGATGGCGCTGTGTGATATTGCAGTCACTGTTATTCTTTGATACAACCAACAGATGGCGCTGTGTGATATTGCAGTTACTGTTATTCTTTGATACAACCAAAAGATGGCGCTGTGTGATATTGCAGTCACTGTTATTCTTTGATATAACCAACAGAGGGCGCACTGTTATTCTTTCATAAAACCAACAGAGGGCATTGTGGGATATTGCAGTCTCTCCCCAAGTGAACTGTTGGTAAAGGAATGATTAAAAGTGACTGCAATCTCGGCAACTGCCCGCTGACCCGAGTATAAGCCGAGGTAGACTTTTTCAGCACATTTTGGATGCTGAAAAATGGCTTATACTCGAGTATATACGGTAAGTATTAAAAAAGAACAAAAAGCTCAGCTTAGATCCCCATCTTCTTTTCTGCAGATTTACAGCAAATGCATTGGGCTGTTGCCATTCACCTGAGCTTAAAGGCCAACACATACACATATTTAACATAACACAACACATGTTTAATATATACAAATGTTTGAATATAAACAGCTTCTATGACAGGCTTATTCCTTTAAAGGACAAGGAAAGGCTATTAACCATTTGCGAACTTTAGTGTTTGCACCAATGCGCAGTAAATGTAATAAAACTTCTTACTGAAAAAGTCGTTATGTTTGCTCCAAAAGATTACGACACATTCAAGCACTTCTTAAGAGTGCGCAATTAAAATTCAATAACAGTTTAAGGGATGATATTACATTGAGAGATGTGGATTTATATTCTTATTGTACAGGTATGGGATCTGTTATCCGGAAACCCATCCAGAAAGTTCCAAATTACGGAATGAACATCTCCCATAGACTCCATTATAATCAAATAATCCAATTTTTTAAAAATGATTTCCTTTTTCTCTGTAACAATAAAACAGCAGCTTGTACTTGATCAAAACTAAGATATAATTAACCCTTATTGGAAGCACAACCAACCTCTTGGGTTTATTTAATGTTTACGTGATTTTCTAGTAGACTTAAGGTATGAAGATTCAAATTACGGAAAGATCCGTTATCTGGAAAACCCCAGGTCCCAAGCATTCTGGATGACAGGTCCCATACCTGTATTGCATAGCCCTTACTTGACAACAGGATAGCCATGAGTGACTAATCTTATAAAGATCCATATCACAACTGTAAAATCATGTTGTATTATATTTTCTTTACTGTGTTAAAGCCTTTATATTAAGATTTGATGATAAATTCTACAGACCTTGCTTAGTTTTTTTATTTTGATTTTTCATACAACCATTGTAACTTATTTCTAAGATCAGTGAAAGCGATAGTTTTTGGGAACAGCCTGCTTTACAGTAGGTTGGCAGCATTAGAGCATTTCAGAGCAGAGCTGCAATGTTAACTACAGATGCAGCCACTTTGGTTTGTCTGTTTGACACAGAATAACTAAACACAGATATCCCATTTATCTCATTTAACACAGAAAACTGTGACACAACATCCCATCTAATTAAAGCATTCACCATTGTGAACAATGGTGCTTTGGTATGCTAATGAAAAGGTTAAATGCATTAAATGAGTTAAGATAACTTTAGATAACACAGTTTCTTCAATTAACTCTGAGTCATGACGCATTTAACTCACAAATCCAAGTGGCTTCATCTGTATAACATCCCGATCAGTTAAAAACATTTGCTTGGCTACAAACATTGTTTTCTATGTATGAATGTTTATTATTTTATATGTTTTATATGTTTCAAAAATGTCCTTTATTAACTGTCCATTTATGTGTTTAGTATGATTTATTAAGAGTCAATAGAAAATGACCATTTCAGACTCACCCCGCATAATGTGCCCCTACAATCAGCTCCACAAGCCTCCGGGTGCTCAGCCATCAGCATCCCTACTGTATATATCCACTCAGCACATAGATCAGACAGCATTCCGGATAAGATAAGACTAGAGTTCTTTATTGCAACAGGTGGAGAATCAGTAACACCTAATGCATTTTGGGAAAAATTGCCTTTAAATAAAATCAAATTTAGCATGTTTTAATGACATCTAGAAAATGGGCTCCTACATTTCTTCATTTCTGATCATGTTATGGATTCAGCATGTGTAATAAATCTTTACTCAAGAGGGCGCTGAAGGCCTAGAGATTCATAGGTTTGTGTTATACTGACAGCTTTTTCTCTGTTTTCACTAGATTGCTTTTAGTTGGAAAACAAGTACTACCGAACATCTTCTTTGCTCTGGGACAAGTGGTGTGATTTTCATTCTTTCTCGTCTGCTTTATTTAGGAATTTGTATACCATTTGTGAAAAAAAAAAACAGTTTGTATGAAAGATCTATAGCCACAACAAAAGAGCAAGCCAAGATGTGACCTTTTGGCTACATGTTCATGTTTGAAGCTAAATCATTGAACCTAAAATATAGTTTGAAGCAGAATCTTTCATACAGACAGCACTCTCCCTGCTTTAATCTTTTCAAAACACCAGGGAAAGAAAACAAATGACCTTCTCTAGATTAGAAATGAATCGGGTAAGAGGCTGATTTGATAAAACAATTGCAAGAGGGTCATAATTTATTTCAGACTGTTAACTAAAACTATAATGAGCGAGAATACATTTTTATCGATAAAATTTAAAGTTTAAAATGTATTTAATTAACAGTAAAATGGTATGAGTTTTTAAGTGTCCAGAATATTAAAAATGTAATATTTAAGCCATCTATTATTTAAGATACTCAGGACATGAGGTTTTCCGGAAAAGCAATTTTTCTGTAATTTGGATCACCATACTTTAAGGTTTTTTTTTTTTTTACTAAACTCCGAATGCAAAAATCATGAAGATTTGTGATTTTTTTTTTAAAATAAAATCGGACTTTTAAAAAATCACAAATTTTTCAGAATTTATTAAATTTACTAAACTCCGAATGCAAACATCATGAAAGATTTGTGATTTTTTGTAATAAAATCTGACTTTTAAAAAATCACGAATTTTACGGAATTTATTAAACCGAGAGGATGGAAAAGTCAGAAAATCTGGCATCTCAGACCTGTCGAGGTTGCATATAAGTCAATGGGAGAAGTCCCAATGATTTTTTGATGTACACTGGGTTTTGTGCAATGCCCCAAAATTTTTCGGGTGAAAAATCTGAAAAAATCTTGAAAATCAGATTTTTCTCCAGCAATGCAAAGTTTCATGAAACTGTAATAATAAATATGTGTACAGAACCCAAGCAGATTTGATCAGAGTTTGTAGCAGAAAATATTGAGATAAATTTGGATAAATAACCCCTATGTCTACTAAAAATCATTTAAACATTAAAGGAAAGGTAACACCAAAAAATTTAAGTTTATCAAAGTGTTATGGACTGGTAAAAGTTGTGTGTCTGCTTCAGAAAGATTGCTATTGTTAATATAACAAGCTTTTGTATAGCCATGGTGGCAGCTGAAATAGGGCTAAATGGCACAGGTTACATAGCATATAACAGATAAGCTCTGTAGAACCCCATCGCATTCTATATAGTTTATCTGCTATGTATCTGTGCATTTTCTTCTTTTTCTTTTTGAATGGCTGACCCCATGGCTACACAGCAGCTTGTTTATATTAAAGGAAAACTATGCCCTCAGAAGGAATACTTAACAAATAGATTTTTTAGATGTTTATATCATATTAACTTATATCTTATTAACTTATCATATTAACTTTTTATTACCAAGATGAAATAAATATATCACTAAATATTGCCCTCTTACATGATGGAATGTGTGCTCCCTCATAGATCACCTGGCCAGAGATACTGCATCTCTAACTGTAACAGGAAGAAGTGGCTCATGTGACCTAACATGTATGTGTGTCCCTGGTTTGTTTGTGTTCACTGTGAATCATATGATCACAGGGGGTGGTCCTTTGTACTTAATATGGCAATTTCCTATTTTGGATTATCCAATGGCACATACTGCTAAAAAAGTATAATAATAAATGGTTTACTCAGATGAAGCAGTGTTTTACCTATGAGCTGTTTTATGCAATGCATTTTTATGGAGACCTACATTGAATGGGGTTAATGTTTTCCTTTAAATATAGTAATCTTTGTGAAGCAAGGACAAGCATTTTACCAGTGGAGAGCAATAGTACATTATATTTTATTATAGTTTTATAACACTTTCATTTTTTGGTGTTATGCTTCCTATAAATAAACTGTTTTGCCAGCTTAGTTACCATCAAGTTCAAGATACTCTTTTATTATTACACAGTAAAGGGAAACCAGTTCTAACAATTTCGAATGATTTGCTTATAATGAACTCAAAGTAATTCAGTGTTTTCTAGATAATGGGTTTTCTAGATCAGGGTATTTGTTTTTTAAATGGCAATATTACTAAGGAACTCTAAGAAGATAGAGGCTGGGATAACAAATCTCATTCAAGTCTGTTATATCAAGCATACGGTGGCAGCCCTATTAGCACTACAATAATTTATTAGTGAAGTATCAAACACGTTCACAGTGACATTGTACAATTAGATTACATTCAAGCTGACATCGAATGATTATGCAGAGAAACAAGTGATGCAGAGAGCACTGCTCAAGAGATCGCAATCTGTTCATGAGAGGGAATGACTAAAGCAATATTTGCACCAGGGATACAATTTTCTATTTTTAATTGCACTTCTACTATTATTAAGGTGAAATTTTAAAAAATCTGTATTGGAAACTGAAGTGAACTGAAGTCTTTAACACTGATAATCACTTAGGGGCCCATTTACTTTGCTCGAGTGAAGGAATAGAATAAAAAAAACTTCGAATTTCGAATGGTTTTTTTGGCTACTTCGACCATCGAATTGGCGACTACGACTTTGAATCGAACGATTCAAACTAAAAATCGTTGGAATATTTGACCATTCGATAGTTGAAGTACTGTCTCTTTAAAAAAAACTTCGACCGAAGCTCAATGTTAGCCTATGGGGAAGGTCCCCATAGGCTTTCTAAGTTTTTTTGGTCGTAGAAAAATCGTTCGATCAATTGATTAAAATCCTTTGAATCGTTCGATTCGAAGGATTTAATCGTTCGATCAAACTATTTGCAGTAAATCCTTCGACTTCGATATTCAAAGTCGAAGGATTTACATTCGACAGTCGAATATCGAGGGTTAATTAACCCTCGATATTCGACCATATGTAAATCTCCCCCTTACAGTATGTGCAGTTTCTTTAGTACTATTAGTACATAGTACTATATATACTATTACTATGTAACATTTGGAATGGACATTATCTCAAAACTCTCAAATTCGACTAGGGAATTATCCAAACTCTATTTGGTGAGGAACTGAGCAAGCTTGCCACCTAGGCATATTTTGTAACTAGAATTCACATTTGCTTTAAATATGATAATGTCCTATTCTCCTTTCAAAATGACTACCTACCAGAGAAAGAAAAGTAGTTTTCATTTTGTGTGGTTCTACACAGCAACATTTTCTTTTCTTTTCTTTTAGAAAAAGGAACATTACCAATCACACAAAACTTGAAAAAATCCCATGATAGCTGGCTTTTGCCCACTGTAAATAAAGTTGTTTAGTTGTTGAGGCTTCATGGTTTTACACATGAAAATCTGATTTTCTGGCCACCAGGGCTGCTTAGTAAATAAATGATCCATCATAATGTCAGGCTGTAAGAATGTGTTGGTACTTCCTTTGCTAACTGTGGAGATATTTTATCTGGAAAATTGTATACTTAACTGTCTCTTTCTGAGTGTTTCATCTTTTCATTCAAACTGATTGAGAAATAAAGTAAATTATTCCTTTTGTGGAAATGACAACATCACAATTTCCACTATTGAGTGCTTAAGAAAAGCATATTTTTATCATCATCCAATTTCATTCATTTATCCTATCTCAGCACTAGCACCACTTTAAATCTGATTTGCTTCATAGAAGTTACAAAAGACCTTCCGTAGCTCTAATGATTAATCATATTTTTTTCAGAGTAATACTGCTTCATAGAAAGAGCCCATTTCTTCCATCATGATGGCTAAAAGAGCAGTGCGAGCAGTTTAATTTCAATTACGTTATCTAATCTGCAAATCATCAACTGCTTCGCCATAATGAAGTAGTGTAGTGTGGTAATTACTGTATATAGAGGGCGCTGAAGACATAAGTATATAAATGTGGAATCCGAGGGAACAGGGCATTTCACCTAATTGTTTTTAACAAAATTCTTAGCTCATCATGCATACATTTTAGGTCTCATAAACCCCCTGTTCCTATTTCATCACACAAATCTTCTCAATTTAGTATATACTTAGAGGCACATTTATCAAGAGTCGAATTTCAAGTTTTTTTTAAATTCCCATAAATCTGATATTCAACCAATCTAAATTTATTATTAAAATCATGTCGGACTAATTGAATCGTCGCGAAAACTTGAATCTAATTCAATTTGAATAATAAAAACTTGATTCTGATTTAAAAAACTCCATTCAAATTTGAATTTTCACTTCAACCCTTAATAAATCTGCCCCTTAGTCTAGTTTGTGAAACGTAACCACCCAGTCCTGCTTCCTAGTTCACAACACAGATGCTTCTACGTTAGAAAACTATTATCCTAGTGTCAGGGCTGCTAGATGTGGATCAAGATGTAAAAATGTTAATTCAATATGTATCTGGAAGATCAATGTCTGAGTTTGTAGATTAGACATGCTAACCCACAGGATCTTGTCGTGCAACAGTACAGGGTTTGGTGAGAGGTTACAAAATTTGATCATCTATTCTATAATGCTTTCATGTGTCTACAACTGTTGATGTGTCTACAACTTCATTAAGGATGGTCTGTGGCAGGTATGTAGGTTTGATTGTGCCATATGATTGCACATAATTCCTTTTTATTTGGTCTGTAAAATATGCTAGCTTGATCATCCTTTAGACAGAGATCCATTTAATTATTGCTGACCTACAGTTTGCAGGTTTTTATGGGTTGCCTGCCTCTTTAGGCATATGCCTCATGTATGGCACTTAGGACTACTTGAGTTAGTTTAATCATTTTTTCATGTTTCAATTTGCTAGGGCTACACATTCTACTACAGGTTGTCCCCAAGAAACAGTAAATATTTGTTTAATCCTAAGTGGTCAGTCTAAGTTAGCTGTGTGAAAAGACACTAAAGTGCTGACCAATCACTTACAGACTGTATAGGATTAATTTACAAATGTGTGTGTTTGCTAGAATGGATGCAAAATTGAGCATGTATTGATGCCTGACCTGGTGGTAATACAAGATTTTCTTTAATAGGCTGCATTGGTGGAGAGAATTTACAGTATTTTTTACAGTATATTTGGGTTAAAATATAGATGTATATATATATAACTTCACTTTCAGCTAAAATGTTAATGCTTTGCAAATATACCTTGGATTAGCTTAGATATAGGACCCCAGAGTACACTTACTATGTGCTGTTTTTTAGGCACCAGTAGGTAGAAGGACCAAGGATGGAAAATTGGACTCTCTGAGGGTACCTTTGGAAGCATGGATCATTACTTTTATAGGGTTACTGTAGCTCTGGGCTCAAACTATAAGTCAGCACTCAGCACCTGAGGCAATGGTAATGTTATAATGCACTCTATTTTTATTTACTATTTCATTAACTTTGTGTTTCCTAAACATTAAAAAAGGAAAAAAACTGTTTGCAGCTCAATGCATTATGCATTTTCTGAGAAGACTACCAAACCACCCTTACATCTGTAGGAATGAATGATATTATTTGAGTTTGGACACTGAAACAAATAAAGCCTGCATTTACATTAAATCCATGTGACCATGCTGTGTGAAGTCACTGTCTGCATATTCCTTTGTATTAGTACAGCATGATAGGAGTGATTTTACAGTTGGTGATTGCAACAACTGTTATTAACATTCCAGGGCAGGGGGTTCTAAGAATTCAGCATGAGAGCTTCTCCATGATTTTGGAACTTGTGCAGCAGAAGACAAGCATGCAATGTCATTTAATAACAGTTGTGAATGTAACACAAGCTTTTACTGAAATAAGAATGCCCATCATCGTTTGCATCCCTAAAACATTCTATTTTCACCACTGGTGATAATATGCTAAGGTTAACTAATAGCATCTTATGCTGTGAATAGCTCGACTGTGTCACGTTTTACATGATGGAGCATCATTATAGAAGGCACAGGTTAAGAATTCAGTGGCATTTCTTGCTTCTCTATGCTGAAACGAAGCGTTAAAGGGATACTGTCATTGCAAAATTCTTGCTGTATTTATTGACCCAACTGGAAAAAACTTATTGTATTCTAGCACAAGTGAGCTGTGCATGCATTTCATACTGGAGATGTTATTTTTGCTCCAAAATGCTGCATTTCAGCAGGGATTTAAAAAAAATATAAAAAATATGACGTAAAATGCAGTTTATATTATTATTCTTTTATTTAATTTCCCCTTAAAGGAAAACTATACCCCCAAACAATGTAGGTCTCTATATAAAGATATGTGTAAAACCCTGCTACATGTAAATAAACCAGTTTCATAATAATATACTTTTTAGTAGTATGTGCCATTTGGTAATCATAAATAGAAAACTGTCATTTTAAAAAATAAGCGCTGCCTCTGGGATCGTATGATTCACATGGCACACAAACAAATCAAACATGTTAGGTCACATGAGCCAATTAAACGACAGAATTCTGTCTTTTGCTTGCACACTTCTTCCTGTTACAGTTAGATTTGTAGTATTTCTGGTCAGGTGATCTCTGAGACTGTCAGCACACAGACCATCACAAAAGGGTGGTTCAAGGCAAGAGATGTAAACGGGCAATATTTACTTAAATATATATATTCCAGTTTGGTAAGATTCTTTAATATGCTACTTAATATGATATAAACTATCTGTTGCTTAAATATTCATTTTGGGGGTAAAGTTTTCCTTTAAAGGAATAATTTCATCTCAGTACCTTAAATAATACCTGAATGTGCTGCATTAAAGGTCTGATCTGTTTAACCTGAATCCGATAGACCTCTCCTTTAGTCATCCACTCAAACCCTTCATTTAAGTTTTTGTTTGGTGACTATTATACTGAACTGTAACCTACTCTGATTACACAGTTATGTTTATTTCCACCAGTATGACTTCTTCCTCTCATCTTAACCTGTTCGCTCACTAGCAGAGTGCCAGCCTGAAATATTTTAATATTATTTGTTAGCATGAGCTACATTGCAAATAACAATACTTACTTCTCTCCTGTTCATCACTGTAAATCTCCTGATACCTGATTAGGATGGATACCCATTGGGACATTGATGTCTCTGGTTTATGGCTAGATTAATAACAGCTAAAACCAGGTTTATTATCTTCTGTAATGGATGTACAGTTGCAGCTGCTTTAAGCATTTGATTCATTGTCTGCATTGTTCCTGTAAGAATCCAAATCTCTGCATACCGTTTTAGCACTATAAAAACACACAAACCATATACATACAAAGGAACTGTGGGAAAGATGTTGCTGAAGAATCCCTTTGTTACTATAATCAATTCCTGCTTTGAAAACATAGCCAGTATTCTGAGGTATATTAGATGAGGGTATTAACATTGCATTTAGGATTCTGAGCTGATAAACACCAGACATAGAGCAGTAGAGGCAGCTTATGACTGGGGACAGATGGCCATATAGAAAATTAAAACCAAAAAAATCTTTATTTTCAGTAAGAGACATTCTAAGGCAGCATAGCTGGATTGCTTTATCTGAAGGTTGTATCCTGGGGTTCGAGTAAAGGTAATCGAAAGGATAAATGTTTTTTAGAACTGAATGAAGGTTAATGGACATAGATTAATTCATATCAAAATAAAACCCAGAGGTTTGTCATTCAAAGGTCAATTGAAGATATTCTAAGTCAGGGTTTTTTTGTTGTCAGTTACAGTGCTGGACTGTTTATTGTTTATTATTATTTACAATTGTACCCAATTAGTAATTATCTTGTGTCAATTAATTAAATAAATATATAAATAGACAAATGTAATTCACACTGTAACTAGGCTCCATGTAATGCATTTTAAATGTATATTTAATAAACTGAATTTCACAGAATTATGGCAGGACTACCATATACTGGATGCAGCTCATATGATTGAGCATACGATTCATGTGTCCAAAATTTGGCCAATCTATACATTTATATGCAACAGAAAATATTCTGTTTGCATATTAAATGATGCAAGTGCTTGCATGGGTACAAAGCATTTGCAACCACAAACTTGAGCAGTCTAACTGTGAGATTGAGTTTTAAAAATAACATAAAAAACCCTTAACTTTGGTTCAAAAAAATGTTGCCATGGCCACTTGCGGTTCAATGGTTTTAAGCTTTCAGTTAACTGAACATATGGCCACCAGTATGAGTAATAGAAAAGTAAAAAAAAAGCCCAGTAGGTTATGGGTCCTCTGCATCATTGGTTCAATCAACCTCTTAGCATAGACTTGTGGTTATGAGTAAAGGAAAATGAGCCATGTTTTGCTGGAGGAAAAATTCCTGTGGTTATTATGAAATTTTGATCAAATGTTGTGATTTTTACACAGTTTTGTGAATTTTCCAGAATCGCTATTCATGGGAGGAGGACAGTTTTTAAAAAAAAAAATAAAAATCTGTCATTCGGTACAGAATGAGGCAAGATTCCAGACAGAAGGGCTCTTTGAATGAGCACAAAGGGTTGCAATTCTGTATCCCTTAGTACTCTTGTACTTTGTAAATTACTTCTTAATTCTGGTTAGACAACCATAGGAGCAGGGCTGCTCCTGCCATGAGGCAAGGTGAGAACCTAGCCACAGGCGGCATGGAGCGGGCAGTTACCAGGGGTGGCAAAAAGCCGCCTCTGGTAACTTTAAGAGCCAAATTTCTGTTTTTTAACGCAGAAATTTGGCTCTGCTAGTATAGCGAGTGCAATAGAGCTCAATGCACTAGCATTGTGGCCCCCCTGGACCTGATCCGGCGCTAAAAGTTGAAAGCCTCAGCGGCAGCAGCCCCTGGAACTCTGCTGCATAGGAGAATGCTAAATCATTAATACTCTATATATGGTATGTTTCATTTGACCATCTGACTTTCAAATTCATCAGAGTTCAGCGCTTAGTTCAAGGCACATGCCACAGGTCTCTACACTACAAAAAGGAGTGCAAAGGTCTGCAGCTACTTAAAAGATGCACCATGACCGACCAATTTTTTGCACTATGCTTGTTGCCTTGTAAATGAAGCCTTGTTCCTCCAGCTTGTACCCCATTTTTGAATAGAGAGGAGTAAATTATATCATATTACATGAAATATATCTTTGTGTATTTTGTGGCCAAGTGAACTACCAATTCCATTTCTGAAGCCCAATAATTCCTCTGGGTTTTTGCTTTTGTTTTAAACATGGTCTGTTTTTTTGGTGTGCTATAATATAGAACTTCTATGAAGCAATTTCTAAAATTAATGTTATTTACTACAATTTCTGCTGGAGACGTCATTTTAGACATGCATAAAAACTGTTCTTCAACTGATGGACAGATGGCCTGATTTCTCTTGTGGAAAAGAATTCACCAGTATAAAGTAATAATGTTCAATGATGTTCAATGATGTGCCCCCAAAAAGCCTGAGCAAATAAATGTGAGGTTTAGTAAATAACTCAATAAATGTTGCCTTAGTTCTCCATAGGGGTCATTTACAAGGCCCTACATGCAAGTTGATATGATTCGTATTGCTTATTTATTCAGTAAAATCAGCATTAGTCAGTTAAATAAAACAATCACCTATAAAACAAAAAAAAAAAGAGAGTTGAAAAGAATAAATACTTTTTTTAATGTAGGGTGAATGCTTGTGTAAATTCTTTCACTGGGATAACCCTAACAAATATGGTTATTTTGCTTCACCGCTTTCCAAGTCCTACCGCATCAGAAGCCATGTTCCGATATCTTGTACTGATAAGATTGAAAAAACGGTTTTCTGCAAGTTTGAAAATACAGTATATCTCTGAATTATTAGGCTGTATCTGTGCTATTAAACTAGTGCTTCCGGATGCATCGTTTGCCTCAGGGAAATTAAGGAATAATTTGTGTGTCTCTACCTATAATTCCTTAAGTGAAGGTTAAAGCCTCTCATTTTTAGTTTTAAGGCAGTGCTATCTGTATATGTAACTATCTATGTCCATAGCATAAGGCGTGTGAATACCTTCTGTTTTAAGAAGGCTCTTGGTGCATGTGCTGCATTTCAGAAGGGTTCTTTGTCTCCTGATAGCCCTTTTAACACTAACCAATATTGTTCTTTTGCTTCACTGTGGTAATATACAAATGCTAGGGTAATGTTTAGCTACTCTATTTTAATTGAACAACCTTGTTTAGCTAATTTAGATTTTGCACACTAAAATACATTTACAGTAGTTGTAAAAAAGGATTAGCAATTGTGCCTTAATAATTAAACTCCTACAATCTCTTTTCAGTAATTATAGAATAATCAGCAGGATTTATTGATGACAAGACGAGTGTGGTGTGGCTAAAAGAAATAGGAAAACATGCAAAATGACTGTGCATTACAATTTCAGATAACCATTTTAAGACTTACCATCATCAATTCCAATTTTGTGAGATCATATGTATAAATTACTATCATTATTATCATTTTCTTGGTAATAAGTCATGCCAGATCACTTTCATTATAAATGGTTTCAGGATACATCACTCTTTACATTTCACCTTGGAACACACTTCTATTCATACTACTTAAACTAGCTTCTATATTAAAAATATATAGCATACATTAAAATAAAGGTGGAATTTAGATTTAAGGAACCAGTATTCCCCTTTGTTTAACATGCATTCTATCCTATTTTGCTGAATATTCTTTTGTGTAAGAATTTTTCAAAATAAGCAAAATGTATACATTTTTCATAATGAAAATATAGACAAAGCCCTATTCAATAACATACTGAACATGGGTATATACTACTTGTAAAAGAAAATTGATGGTTTGGCATTTTTTGATCTACATGTGGCAAACAGTGAAATGGAATTTACTCCATGTTCAGTCCTTGTGAGATTAGATTACTTACCTAAAACACGTTTATATATTTTCAGAATTTTTTTTAATTCCCATTAAAGATTGCTATTCATATTGCAGTCTTGAATGGGTCTGGGTCTTGAAATGGGTCTGCAAAAGGGACTCCTCTTTATCTGTAATAAGGGGGGCATTGTTTATAAAGAAGCAATTATCTCTATCTAGGGTGGTGACACACGCTGCTACTTGGGGAGATTAGTCGCCCAGTGACTAATTGCCCATCTTTTGGACAAATCGATCAGAGTGCCATCCCACCAGTGATTCCCATTCTAGCTAACAGGAAGGCATTTTGGTGAGATTAGCTGGCCGAAGAAAAGGCGATTTGTTGCTTGGCGACTAGTCTCCCCAAGTAGCAGTGTGTGCGCCACCACCTTAAACAAATCCAGCTAATTACTGAGGAGGTAACTGTGAAAGCAAAATTGAGTCACCTATATGCATGTATATTATTTTCTGCAGATCCCTCAATGGTACACTAGTTGAGTTAAGACAGTTCTGTCTACGATTTTCATGGCTTGGCCATAAGAACAGATAGTGTTTGAGTAACAAGTGAATACATAGTACATGAAATTAAAAAAGGACATGTCCATCATGTTCGACCTTTTGTAAATTCTGCTCCTACCCACTCAATGTTAAGCTTTCTCTAGTGTCCTTGTAGAGAGTAGGAAGAAGATAAAGCTATACAGTTATACAGTTCTCCTACACAGCTGTTTTTACAGGTCTGAATTTGGCATTCCTTCTTCAGAAGTATGTCATTACAGGTTCATATCCTTGTTTATATGTATTTGCTTTTATCAGAACAATTTGTATACAGGTATGGGACCTGTTATTTAGAATGCGTGGAACCTGAATGCTAAAAAATATTAAACATTATTAAACATTAAATAAACCCAATTGAATTGTTTTACCTCCAATAAGGAATTTGTATATCTTAGCCGAGATCAAGTACATGGTACTGTTTTATAATTACAATGAAAAAGGAAATATGCTTCTACATTTTAAATTATTTGATTAAACTGAATCTCTGATTTTCTCCCTGTAATTTGGAGCTTTTTGGATACTGTGTTTCCATATAATGGATCCCATGTGTGGCTGGCTTCAATGCATAACCATAAACTATTCATCCAATTGGAGTGGCGGTGTTCTGAAAAGTGTGGAGGGGGGCTGTTTTCCAACCTGCCAGAATGAACAAAAGGAAGTGACTGCTTGTCAGACATGGAGAAGAAAATAGATGATTGCAGGAAATGGAGTGCAGAGCAGCACTGTGGCAAACAAAACTAATCATTGTAAACATTGTACTTACCTTCTCCTTTAAGTAGAGGAGAGTTTCAGGAAGAGGTTAGTGGGAGAAACTAAATACCCTGGGAACCCCTCTAAGTGGTAACTGTCATTATGAAAGTAATATAAAGATAATGACGGGTATTAATTATATTAAAATTCTCTGTAATGTTATAACTTTTGTTGGTTAAATAAAGAAAACGAATGTCTAGTTGTACCTTGCAAATAAGAATTCTGGTATCCTGCTGAAACGATTAGATTAAATACTACTTGTTGAATGTGATTTGCTTGGATCATTGTTCTGCTAACAAAATGTAACAATTCTACAAGACTGATAATAACTTCAACTGTATTTTAAGAAAAGTTTAGCTTTATGTTAAAAAAGTGACTAATATCTAAAGAACTGCAATAAGCAGTAAAGTAACTATAATAAAACTTTTCCTCAGTCATTTGATAGAGGTGTGTTCTTCCAGTTTATTCAGCTGAATTTTCAATTTTAAGAAAAAATAAAAAATGTTTTTCATTTTCTAGCACTAGCATTTTTTTTAACAAATATTTATTTCTAATATTAATGGAATAATTGAGACTGAATTTAGTTGCAGGTACAAAAAAAGGCAATTGCAAATAAAAAATCAATTGTTTTATACATTTGCATTGAAAAATCTTAAAAGGTTTTCTACTTGAATTTTTGTGATTTTATTTTTATTTAACAAAGAAAAAATATATTTGTATTGATGTTTTGCTACTTTTTGACTCACATCATAAAAAAAATCTTGCAATCTCGAATTTTAAAGAGGTTGTTCACCTTCCAACTTTTTTTCTGTTCAGTTGTTTTCAGATAGTTCACCGGAAATAGACTTTTTTCAAGTACATACTATTTTTTTGTGGACATACTTTTAATATTAAAATGTAAAGTTTCATTTTCACCTTTTTATGTCTTTCTTAAGCAGCCATGGCTCTGCAAATCAGAATCCATGAGTTTCATTAAATGCAGCTGTTATAATTAATACAATAGTTACTAATGCCAGACTGAATCACCATACAGGAAGATTTAACTTAATTTTTGAAAAAAAAAAATGGAAAGCAATTGAATAAAGTCTTTGTTCACCAGATATAATCTTAAAACAACTGAGCTAAAAAGTTTTGGCAAATGAACAATCCCTTTAAGAAATCTGCTGTTCTTCTTCCTGTAATAGTGGTAAAGGGTTGATTCTTCCTAATACTACAAAAGTGATATAATCTATAAGATATATGCATTTGCTGGTAACCTACTTGATTGGGTTCAGAAGATTACTAAACCAGATACAAAGGCTTTTTAATTACTTTATTCCTTAAATGGGATTCTGTTACAGGAAAACATGTTTTTTCCCCAAAATACATCAGTTAATAGTGCTGCTCCAGCAGAATTCTGCACTCCAAAAGACCAAATAACAGCTCCCTCACACAAGATAACAGCTCCCTGATAGAATTGAAGTGCTGGATCTCTCTAAATGCACAGGATCAGACACAATGACCCGAGATGGCTGCATAAAAAATATTATAGCTACAAAAATACAGTTGTTGGTCTGGAATAAAAAAATTCTATGGTAGAGCGAATTTTTTAAAATGTAAACTGTAATTTAGAAACAAAAACTACACCATAAAAATCATGACATAATTACCCATTATCTTTTGGTTTACAAATAATTTACAAGCAAAAATTGTTATGCTCTTGAGATGCTTCTATCCAAATAATAGTATAAAGAAAAGTACAAACTGATTCATATTCACTCTTTGGCCTCAACTGAATTGAACTACAAAGGAAAAGTTAAACAAGTTCAATTCACTTGCTTTATTGGACCATTGTAAACACCTGTATTGCTATATTTCACCATCTTTTCTGTTCTCTTACATCCCATTGAATACATTTTATTTATTTATTTTAGGGTCTCACAGTCACATGTGATTGATGTATAAAACTAATTCAACGGAACAATGATGCTTTCCTTTCTTTTCTATGCTATTTTTCATGTACATGTACATTATTTGCACTATGGACAAAATTATAGTAACTGAAAAAAAGATTTCATCATAATTTGTTAGGTGAATTTTATTGAAAATTCTCTATTTTCTGTTGACATTATTAGTTCTATTTATTATATTGGTAGGACCAAATTTTAAAAAAGAAACTGGATAATGTGTTTAATTCTTTTGTTCACCAAACTTTTCTTTAATTCGCAAGATTTATACTGAAGTACGGTTAAAAAAAACTGGGCCGATATTTATGACTTGGATTTGAAACATAACAAGCAGAATAAAAAATAGTGTTAGGTAAATCAAAGATCAATTTCCCCTTGAGAATGAAGTGCAGAATATGCTACATCTCCTTTCATATATTTTGTAGAAATTTGTTGCCCTATATTTGCAGCTAGAAAAAATGTAATAATGCTTGTGAATGAAGTTACAGATTTTGAAATGGAGACAGAAAAAGCAGGGAAAGCAACATATCGTATATTCCCAGTTGGCCAGTATTGTTGCACACACAGACTCAAGCACATATCTACAGACTTATTGTACAAAGCATCTAAACCTGTTGGGACCTAGCAAACGTTAATAAATGATATAAAAGTTGCACAGCTGCTGTTGCTCATTTTAAATTCACAATAAATATATTGTTCATTTTGGCCTGTATATCCAATTGTATGGTTATATATTCATCCTCTACTGAATGTGAATAAAACTGGAATTTTAGTGAGATCCTCTCCCTTAAAAATCACGTGCACATTTGCATACCTGTATTCATTGGCAAGGTTTATATCCAAGATTGATTTGTATTGCATTATTTGTACACAATGAGATATACACAAAGTTTTTTAAAAGGAGGATTCTTACAGCAAAAACAAGAGAAGACTTTTGCTGCGTCCTAACAGGAACAAGTGAAAGTTGAATTAGTTGCACTTAAAGGGTATGCTGTTGATTTTTAATTATATTACAAAACAGAAGATGATTCTAATAATGTAAAATAGTACTTTGAGTTTATTTTTTCATCTGTCATGCAGCAATGCAGAAATGACAGATGGTAGTCACTCACATGTCACATGAAGTATTTTCTGGCATTACTGTAACTCTTCCACCTGTGGGTTTGTCATGCTCTGTTACCCATGTCAGAAAATACAGTACAGATTCCAGCATTCCAGATGGCATTCAAATGAACTGCTTATTGTATTATCTCTCTTCAAAGGCCAGATGGCTTATATACTGAGATAAGGGACATTCTCCCTGTGATAGGAAGCCCTCTAAATTCTAGCTAGATTTGTCTGTGATACCTGTGCACTAATACAAGACCATAGTCAGAGAATCAGGGCCCTTGGTAATAAGATGGGCTCCAACCCAAGATGTAAATATGTTAAATATGGATGTCTAACTTGCAGGCATCCAGTCTTTGTTGAACTACATTTTATTTACTGAGTGTACACAGTTCCTCTGCATCTTTAAACTCACTGTGCACTATTCATAATAGGACCAAGACAGACCGAGTGCAATTATTTTGAATTATCATCAAATATGCCTTTTGATGCAAGCACCTTTAACGAATGTGATTTTTTTTTAGACCTGACAGCAGCAAACTAACGTGCCTGACACTGCACCTACCTACACTTACCATATATGAGCCCTTATATCTCAACATCTTGATTCATCCCATAATCTTTAACCAACAAAGCCCATATCCAAAACTATCATATAAACAACTGAGGACCCTGAGCTGAATCACCATATTTTTTAAACTAAAAACCTATATGGAAAGAAGTAGTGTCATACAGCCCAGCAATATGTTGGCTGTCACCACTATGTAGGCTCTGTACTGTGTCATAAAAATTGTTTCTACTGCAAACTGAGCATGTGCAGTGGCCAGGCTGCTCATACTGCACATACTCCAATTGCTGACCACCAATCAGATGGGAAGCTTCATAACTCTGGGCTTATGGGCAAAAAATAGTTCAATGATTTGGACAGGAGCTCAAGAAAAGGTATGCATCTCAGATTTTAAATTGCTCCTGCATGCTTGCAGGGGCATGTAGGGAGGATTGCCTTTCCCTTTACAAACATATACAGTATATACCGGTGAGTGGTTGTTCTAACTTTTCATAGCAATACAATGAATACTTTTAAAAAGTGTATGTATATACAACATAACTACCTAATTCATCAAAGTCATGATCATATTTATAAATCAGGATTATAAACTCTTAGTAAAAATGTCCATACAGTACATATATGTGTGTAAATATGTTTCCACAATATGGTGATGCACTATCAATGCCAATAAATCTGTGCAGTTATAGTGATGGGCGAATTTGTCCCGTTTCGCTGAAAATTTCACTTACAGGAAGTATAGTTGGAAAGGTGGTGTGGTATAAATCAAGTTATGTAAGGAACATAATAAACAATAGCTTTATTCAGAACATCTAAAAGCTGCACAAATTTGAACAGAGCATGTGAACATGACTGGCAAAGTGAAGTATTGGGTGGCATCCACTTTTCTTTGAGAACACGGCTTCAATGTAGTGTGTGGAATGAATACAAAGGTGTTTTCATATTATTGCCAGATGCCAATCCACCTGGAATGATATAAATTGATTGGCCCACACTATTGTATTGACTATTCTGTTCTGTATATAACACAATTTAATCCTCTCCTCCCACAGAAAATTTTTTAATTCATTAATTAAGGCGTTATTCTGTAATGGATTCAGGGCTGTATATTTACAAACTCATCTTGTTTATTAAATGGTTATTCAATGTCATATAGGAGTCCTGTAATTTTATAAAAGTGAAAGTACCCAAGCTCAGTTCTAAAGGTCATGGAACTCTGTGAAACATTCATGTATTCTAAGGGATAATAATGTATATCTATCTATCATCTATCTATCTATCTATCTATCTATCTATCTATCTATCTATCTATCTATCTATCTATCTATCTATCTATCTATCAGTATGTGCAAGAAAACAACTGCAATTTCCATTGCATTTTGAGAGAAGCTTAGGTTTCCTAAATGTAATTAAGCTAGGATTCCTAAATATTGGGAACTGCTTCTGGGCATTCTGTAGATAAAATGTTGCATAGTACCATAAAAGTTTTGCCAGGAATCTTCATAATTAGGCAAAGCGATGCCTCTGTAGACTAAGCTTATTGGAATAGTGTTACTGAAATATTTTATCAGTGTTTGCATAGGTTTATAGTCTAGTGATATTGTGTAAAAACAACGAGAGCTCTTTTAGAGAACCTCTGCCAAGAGGGAAAATAAACGGAATCATTTCTAAAAGTTATTACTGTTGTAAGTAGTTCTACAAAGATTAAAGGAGATTGGATGTAAAGGTATGTTGTCTTTGGTGGAAGTATTTTTCCAATGGAAAATATAAATCCATACGATTCTGAGTACCCTTTAATTTACTAGAATGTAAAATGAAACTTTTAGCCATCAGTGAAAAAGAACTCAATTCCCAAGCAGTCTGTCTTTCTATGGATTTAACAAACACCATGTAATTATGGCATTTTATGGCTTCTGACAGTTTAAGTATAAGAAAATCAATACATATAAATCTTTTACCCAGATTAATGTTGAGTATAAGCTTTCTTTCATTGCTTTTGATTTCAAAGTATTGATTTTCATTGCTTAGGGGTAATTCTTCTATATAAGTCTTCCAGGATGATTTTTCCCAAAAATAGTACGTCAATTTTGTTTTAATATTAAAGTGCGTTACTTGTAGATATACACTGGAAATTAGTGGCCATGGTGAAATCGGGTAATTTTAGGGTACCAACAAGTTATATTGTGACTTAATGAAACCGAGTTACAAAGCGCACACATAAACATGTCATTTATACCTCTGTATAAACCATCCTACTATGTGTCACATGTAAGAAAACTTTCTTAGAGAATATTTTTCTTTTTATCAAGGTTCAGTGAAAGTATCATTAATTAGAAAGCAGCTGAAAGTATATCAGAGCCAGGCAAATGTTAGTTTTCCATTTTCCAATGGACTTTTTT